>NC_081297.1:119792864-120417864 GCF_030435805.1 Mustela lutreola
AATTCAGTCCACTCCAACATCACATCCTTCTAACCCAATCCAACATCTTTAGGATATGTTCTCATATAGCTCTTCAAATGTACAAGTTTCGCATTTATTTTGTTATATATGGTCCTAATAACATTGTGTATCCAACCTCCTGAAGCCTAGAAGACTTTTAGTGTACCTATGGGTCCAGAAGCCATAGAGGAGCTGGGAGAGTATCTTGAAGAAATTTGGCATTTTCTACTGTTAGTTTCCTTAGGCTACTTTAAAAAATAGATAAAATTTAAAAACAATAACAGCCCCAAATTTAGTGGATTAAAATGAAAGAAACTTACTACTTTCCAATTCTGAAGGCCACAAGTCCAAACTTTCTTTCCATGGCCAAAATCAAGGTGTCCTGCTCCCTCTGAAGATGCTCTAAAGGAATCCATATTCTGGTGAATTTCAGTATTTCAGTGATTACGCCACTTCGATATCTGCTACTGTCTTTACATTGCTTTCTCTTCTTCTTTCTGTGTGGTGTGGGGTCTCAATGTACCTCTCTCTTATAACAACAGTTGCGATAGCATTTAGGGCCTACGAGATAATCCTGTATTATCTCCTTATCTCAACAAAACTTAACTTAATCACATGTATAAAGACTCCCACCCCCCATAAGATAACATTTATAGGTACCAGGGATTAGGACGTAATATCAATGAGGGGCATTTTTTTTTTACCTACTATACCCAACAAATAATTATTTATTTACTTTAAGTCGTCATTACAGGTTATTTAGGGAAGAGTTGTCTAACCTTCTCCTGCAAAGATGGACTGGTAGAGGTGATTTTTCCAAGTCTGGAGCATCAAACTTCATCATAATCTGCTCTTATGTTCCCAATTCCATATTCTGAATGCTACTGTTTCTTTAAATTTAATATGAGAACCTGCAAGGCTATAATTTTAATTTACAGTATAATTTTACCACCCACAGAAAGTGATTTTGGTTTGGTTTTCATAAATCTTAAACCTGTGACTACAGGAGATAAGGATTTCTTTCAGGACAAATAGAAATTTGCTAGTTAGTTACTCTGGTTTTTAGATGGGAATGTAAAGCACTGAGTTCATTATTTTTCTTTCAACTTTTCCAATGTACTTCTAGGAAACTAAACCCACAGACCTTATACCCTTTATTTCCACTGTAATTTTTAATAGCATAAGCTATGTGGTCATCAAAAGCCTAGCCTCCTCTAGGAACTTGACTCCAAATAACTACAGTGATAATTTAAATAACTTTTTTCCATGGACTTCAGTATTCATCTTACTACTGGCAAAGGAACAATTAATGTCTTCAAATCTTATCACATCAAAGAACCAATACCAGAATCACAGCGTTAAGGTTCTACTCCCCAGAACTGATACCTAAAATTTCTACTGGTTAGGGCTTAACCAGGAAACCAGAGCCACAAAAAATTCTGTGCAAACAGGTAATTTGTTATAGGAATTACAGTGTACAAATATATAAGAGTAGCTGAGGAAGTTAAGTTCTGGAAAAGAAAGATGTTAAAGGACCAGAGAGAGTTATTAAAGTACCAGTTTGCATGGACAGGTCAGAGCTTACAGGAAAATCCCAGATAAAATGCATATCTGGCTGGTAAGTGGTAGTACTAAGGAGAGAGAGACGAAGCCACACAGAGATCTTTGAAAGTTTTTACTCTACAAAGTACAATTTAGCCCTTGATAACTAGCTTAAGACTTCTGTTAGTTACCAGGGCCAATAGTTGGGAGCACAAACTAGAAGCTGGAGCCTACTGATGCCATATCTAATGACTATAACTTTCTCAGGGTAATGGCTTCTACTTCAGTTCACTTTTCCAATCATGCATAAGTTGTATTCTTGGTTATCTGTGACCCAGAACCATGCAGGGAAGGGGATTCTGAGAAACAGAACTCCTAGCCAATTTAAATTCACAGTATTAATACTAATGAATATTGTGAATTTAAATTCACAAAACAGAATATTATTTAAATTAAATAATATTAAATTCACAAAACAGACTCCAGAACACTAACTGGTGCTTAACTTCCAAAACAAGCAAGACCCCCTAACAATTGAGTCTTTTCCACTAAAAAGAGAAGGATATATGGTTAAAAATAAATAAATAAATATATATATTATATATATATATATATATATATATATATATATACACACACATACACACACACTCTTAGTTAATTATTAATAAAATGTGTTCTTTTATTCTCTATCCTTTTACTTCAGTGATCCAAACAATGCAGAGAAAACAAAGCCATCATTCAATTCTCTATCCCAATTAAGAGATAAAATACTCAGACAAAAGGAGTAGCAGAACAACTGAGAAAATATTTAAGGTACAGTAAAATGAAGTGAGAGTGGGGAGATCTGAAGTGAATGTCAATTCTGTTTAAACTGGAACCCTAAACGCTGAACCTCTTAAGCTTCATGCAACTTCCCACCATGGTAATGTTTTCTGAGCAATCTCAGATAGGAGATACTCTAGTGGATACATGTTTTATTTGCAGCAGAACTATTTGGACTTCTATCTGCTGGATGAGCCACGATATAGGTGTGTCAAACATTCTCATTCCCTTAATCATTTAATTTAATTATTCTCACATGGATCTTGCTTGGTCCTCAAAGCTATTAGCTCTGAGAAAAAGATATTTCTTATGAAACCTCCAAGGAGGCAAAAGAACGCTCTACCAACCAGTTCTATTTGAAATCAACACTATTCCTAAATGCTTCATTTTCCCTACTCACAAGCCTAAGGAAGGGATTGTATCCAGGTTTAGCTGCTAATGGCCTACTTGTACCATTGTGCCTTTCTAGGATTCTTAATTTATGCCAGACCTTGCCCTATTAGTAAAGAGGAAGGAAGGGTGTGAACAGGTGTAAAAAGTCAAATATCAAGGACAGGCTATGTTAGGATAGAGTAGTAGCAAGAGTTGGAACTAACCTTATACTTCCAAATATAATATTAATGAATATTATCCTTTTGATAATCCGAATTGGGGAAGCAGAGGCCAGTCTCTTTCCTGGCCTTCATTTTCTAAGCTCGTCACATATTAACTCTACACATGCAAGGGAAACCTCCCTAGTATCTCTTTTCATCCCACTATCTTTCTTTTTTTATACTATTTACCTTCACTCCTGTCCCAAGGTTTTTCTTACACACCAAATGAGCTTATTAGCAAATGGGAAGTGTCAAGTATTTTAAAGTAATACAGAAGTCAATGGTTTTCTCTGAAAAGATTTTCCATTTCTTAAGTGCTAAGAAGCTTAAAGTAGCCATATTGAGTTTGTGATCTTAAATGCCCTCCATAATCCTGAAAATGGACTGCTGTTAACAGTTAAATCAAAGGATAGAAAGCAGGGTTTTATGAGCAACAAAAATTTTGAGATGCTTTGAACATCAATCCTTTCTTCCTTCTCTCTTGTAGACCACGATGAAAGCAACATCTTTGAAATCTTGAGGCATTAGTTCCTATGCCCTCTGTAATTTCCCCCCCTTTCTTCACCATGCCTGGGGCCTTGATCTCTGCCATCTGCTTATTCTCATACTGTGGTGCTCCACCTTTCATTTGTACCTGGGTCATCTTCTTTTCAGGTGTGCAGCCTCTCCATCTTACCTCTGAACTAAAACAGCTTTTGAAAAGCCAGGAATTACCAAGGTTTTCAGAAAGGAAAAGTGAAGGGAAGTTCACTTAAAATAAACCACAGTATTTTTCAGATAAAGTTGGACAGAAGTCTTTAGGATTTTTTTAGCCTACCTTTTAGACTACTTTAATAGAACTGTAGAGAGTTCTCATTTCTTGTTCCTTTTTTTTTTAACTTGATTGTTGGCATGGCCAAGTACTAACTGCTGTGATTATTCAGGGCAATGCAGCCAAACAGCTAAGATAAAAATGTTAAGTATTATGAATAATAGTTAATAGCGTTGAAGATGTCTTGGACTTTTCCTGAAGCAGTCTCTTTCATATCTGGTGAAAGTAGGCCAGTGTTATATGCAGCAAAGACAGCAATTATACTCTATGATTTCATTATCTCCATTCTAAATATTAGAAAATCATCTGCTTACCGACCTCCACAGAGAGTGACACATTTTTACAATCAAGATTAGACCTCTATAGTTTGTCCAAAAAATGTATATTTAACTGAGATGTATTAAATTTAGGGATGTTTCCCAAACTATCACTTTTTTCTTACAGGATGAAGACACATAAGCTCTCAATAGAGCAACTGTAAATTCACTGATTTGTACAAAAGTATTAATTTATAAATTAGTAAGAAATTAATGGGGCCTCAAAAATAAGAACACATATGTTTAGCTTACAAAACTAAACTAGATTAAAAAAAAATTGGGGGCGCCTCAGTGGCTCAGTTGTTAAGTGTCTGCCTTCGGCTTGGGTCGTGGTCCCGGGGTCCTGGGATTGAGCTCTGCAACCCACTCCCTGCTAAGCGGGAGGCCTGCTTCTCCCTCTTCCACTCCCCCTGCTTGTGTTCCCTCTCTTTGCGGTTTCTCTCTCTGTCAAATAAATAAATAAAATCTTTAAACAAAAATTTTAAAAAACACAAAAAACAAAATTTTAAGAGAAAAACATGTTTGAATCAAATCATCTCTTTGCAGCATAATTTACAAATTGACTTTCCTTGAGTAAGAGAACCACTAATGGCCAAATAATCTATGGTCAAGAAAAAAAAAAAAAAAAGGTCACATAGAAAAAAACATGACCCCTGCCTCCTCTGTAGTATCACAGATGGGGAGTGTGGAGAGTCGAGCCAACATTGTGATGGCATAATTACAAAATGGCTATAAAATGAGCAGGAAAGGAAAATGACAGGAAAAAAATAATAAAAGAGAAGGGGCCATTTACAGCTTCTTTTTCATTTTTTAATTTACAACCATTTACAACCATTTAATCAACTGTAGTTTCATTTGTTTGGCCAGATGACAGCCCAGTCTAGCCAATTTACATTTCTGGTCTCAACTATATAAAAAACAAAAACAAACAAATAAACATTAATGCTTAAATTGGCCTTTTGAGCAACATCTAAGCTATCCTACCTTTGAGTTTTTATAAGGGACGGAGAGTCTCCATTATTCCATTAATGTAATTTATGTATTGTGTCTCAGTTTATTTCCTTGTGTTTTCACTTATCTCACCCTTTAAGAACTCTCAAGTTTTAGAAACATGTTCCCCTCTGGACTTTGGGATTCTTCTTAATAATATTTTAAGCTCCTTTACTACTTCGACTTAGATTTGGGATCTTGTCAAGTAATCCCATCTGCCTATTTCACATTTAGGTGGTAACAAACACTCAGATACTTTATTATTTTTTAAATTTGTAAAAAATGATTTTATTTATTTATTTGACAGGGGGAGAGAGAGAGAGACGGAAAGGGAACACAAGCAGGGGGAGTAGGAGTAAGAGAAGCAGGTTCCCCGTTGAGCAGGGGCCCTGATGTGGGCATCGATCCCAGGAGTCTGGAATCATGACCTGAGCCAAAGGCAGACACTTAATGACTGAGCGACCCAAGGCGCCCCTACATACTTCACGTTAAATTTTTGTTTTCATCTCTTCCTCATTTCCTTCAGCACAGGTCCAGACTCTCCTGGGATTAAGGATGTAGTAGGAGCTTTTCAAACAGGAATGGTTACCTCCTGAGCTACACAGTCATGTTCTAAGGATTCTGAGAATGCTCCTCTCTACAAGTATATAATGGCTAACTCAAGGATGGTGGGCCTATCAGTGATTTTGATGTTTAAATTCAGTTGTTATTCTTTTGCATAAGTGAAATAAAAATGTGAAAAAGCTATCTCAAGATAAATTAATTCAATACAATACTCTGCTGACCTAAATGATAAAGGGCTGCTTATGGAGTAACTTTATTTAGCAGAAATTCTTTTTTTTTTTTTTTTTTTTTTTTTTTTTTTTTTTAAAGATTTTATTTATTTATTTGACAGAGAGAGATCACAAGTAGGCAGAGAGGCAGTCAGAGAGAGGAGGAAGCAGGCTCCCTGCTGAGCAGAGAGCCCGATGTGGGACTCGATCCCAGGACCCTGAGATCATGACCTGAGCCGAAGGCAGCGGCTTAACCCACTGAGCCACCCAGGCGCCCCAGAAATTCTTTTTTAAAGCAGATCAACAACCACATGGAAAACTGTGACTATTATTTCCAGTACAATGTTTTTATTTTGAATGCAATGGAACCAAGTCTATAAATCAAAACAACAGGGAGAATTTTTACAGATAATAAATAATTTAAATCAGATTCTATTAGAATAAGCAAGGATATATTATGGATATAACCCCACATGAATATTTTAGGATAAAACATTTACAGTCAGCCACTTGGGGCCCTACTCACAAATATCCAGGGATATTCATATTCTCCTCTTCTCTCTTAGTCGGGGAAGTTTGAAAAGCACTAGTCTAAGATAACTGAAATATTTTAAAGTTGTGGGTTTTTAAAAACTAAATATTCAGAGAATTCAGATCTATTAAACTTTAAGTATCGAAAAATGAAAAAGGTTGCCTAAAATGTCGAAATAATTTTTAAAGACAAAGACACAGTAACACATATATTTAGAAGCAGAATTATTAAGAGTCATCTTATTAGGTGGTTTTACACAGAATACCTGAAACAGTTCTATAAACACCAATAATGTAAAAATCAAAACTAAATTTGGAGGGGGAGGTTCCAATGAATATTTAGCCTGTAGCAGGTCAACTGCATATAAATATTTTCTATTTTTATCAGGTAAAGATGGAGATCTCGTAAAGTTGATGAACACCATTTAACTGATAATATCTGTAATATAAGCAACACAGGCTTTAGAGTCAGGATTATAACTGTGATCCTATCATACTGTACTGGTGTGAAATTACACAAGTCATTCAACTTCTTTGAGTATCAGGTTATTCATGTAAAAAACATGAATAATAATACCATCGTTAAGAGTGGAAATTACTCCTAAGTGATCACATACGTTGTTACAAGTTTTTGGTTTGTTTTTCTTGTTGGGCTTCTCATGGGAAAGAGAGGAAGGTCTGCAAAGCTCCACAGAGTACTGACCTGCACACCTTGCTCGTCCCGTGACGCTCCTTAGCATCACGCGCCATGAAACCATGATAAAATATTCTGTCTGCCACCTGAATTACGATAAAAGCAAAACCAAACACACAAAAACACCTTGGTATTTTTGAACTGTTTTAAATATTACGTCTGGTACTGTGTATATTCAACCAATCTTCCAATTTAATATCTCCAGGTGTCAAGTCTGTAAAGTTGCTCTCCCTGCATACAGGTTTGCCCTACTGCATGCTACATTCACACCATTGACCTTTGGTTCCATCCACAATTATACCACTTTCTTAGGGAGTGAAAAGGGTTAAGAAAGAAAGAACAAGTGCAGGAGAGCAAAATGAATGCATATACAATGCTGGGCTTAAAAGATAAGCTGTGGGTATGGTGATGTGTAAGCAGTACGTGTGTACTATACTTCAGAGATAAGCAGCGCTGTGTTGTTAGTATTCGGGGTTTAAAAGACAAGTCATGCAAGGGCTTGAACTAGAAGTAGGAAATCTGTGCACAGACTAGCTGAACTTTGGTTAAAAGTAATATCTAAATGGAAACAACTGAAATGGATATGGAATTTACAGTTTGGCTATTCAAGGAAAGAAACACATAGTGTCATACCATGGACTAAAGATAGGATAATGGGGACATTATAAAGTTCTTCAACAAACACATTCATTGGCCTGAGTTTGGATTTTTGCTGTATGTATATATATATATATATATATATATATATATATATATATTTTAAGATTTTATTTATTTATTTATTTGACACAGAGGGAGATCACAAGTACACAGACAGGCAGGCAGAGAGAGAGGGAGAAGCAGACTCCCTACTGATCAGAGAGCCCGATTTGGGGCTTGATCCCAGGACCCTGAGATCATAACCCGAGGCAAAGGCAGAGGCTTAGCCCACTGAGCCATTCAGGCACCCTATTCTGTATATTTTTAATGTTACCTCGAGACTTGGACCACTTATTAAAGGGGCATCAGATATGACACTTCCTAAAATGCAAATCTTATGACAGCACTAACCCACTTGCAACCTTTCAATCTCTACACAAATCTTTCACAACAAATTCAGACTTCTTGAAATAACACATCATGATATTCAGGACCTCTGCAAATCTCTCTATTCTTATTCTGTTTCACACACACACACACACACACACACACACACACACACACACTCTATTAGTCATATCAATATATGTGCAGTTCTTGAAATAGGATTAACTTTTTAGAACTACAGCTTTCACAGCTTCACCCCGGCAACTTCTTGTGCTATTAGCCACCTTTTCAATATTTAGACTCAGCTTAAATATTTTTTCCAGTTTCTGCAGTTTGGGGAAAGTGAATCTGCTTAGCACTCCATTATCATTCTGTATGAGCTTCTACCCAGTGCATTGTAGTCATTCCACTATAACTACAGGGTGCATGTTACCACCTCTCCCAATGGAGTTCAAATACCTTCAAGATAGGGACCATAGTTTATTTGTTTATACTGTTTGGTACATGAAATATAAAACACCTAAATACATTTTATTGGAAAAGTGATAAGTTAATTGATTAAAGGGATTTACTTCTTGGTATTATATGTAGAAATGGATATTTCTCTTCTGATTTTTGGCTATGCTTATTTTTAAACATTTAGAAAAATGTATTAAATACAGGGCACAAGTTAAAAATCATCTGTTCTACTATATAGAAAACATTGTTAAAATTTTGCTTTATTTCCTGAATTCATTCACATATCCACAGGTGTTTAAAATTTAAAATAAAAGCAAAACATTCTAGTATTGCATTTTCCATCATGTATTCTCACAAAAGGAAAAAACAATGGTTATTTTTAATAAGCTGACTACAACCATCTAAATTCTAGGATGCTAGCAGGTTATTTTTAAACAAGAGAACAACTTTTTGTTTGGAAGAAACTTTAATGAGCTCTTTAGTTATTCTAAGGAGAGAGTCCAGTAGATTGGAGAGACTGAGACAAATTGGAGTTCATTTGTTCAGTGAAACAGAGTAAAAGAGACTCCCCTTCTTACATTATAATAGAATTGCTGATTTTCAGCTGGACACATGGCTGCCTAAAATGAAAACATTTCCCAGCCTCTCATGTAATTTGACTATGGACACAATAACATGTAAGAGAAAGCTTCCTGCAACTGTTCCTAACATACAGCTGGTGCATATTCCTTGCCCCTTCCTTATCATTCAGACCTTTATTCTGCTTCTTAGAATGTAGTACGATGGCTGGAACTGTATTTATATATAAGCAATTCTAGAATGATCTTTCTTGAACATGAATCTGTTACACATCTCTGATTGTTTGTAAAGGAATAGCCTTAGAAATAGAATATATGTTTAAAGCATTTGAGCAACAGTGTCAAATTGGATTCTAGAATGGATCCAGCAAAATATAGTTACACAAACAATGGATGAATATTCCAACTCAAAATATTCTAAATATCACTGGACATTCTCATGTCTCTGCAAGTTTTTAAATAAAATAATCTCATTGATATTTTAATATGCATTGTTTTTGTATTTATTGACTGGGATAAATGTTCAGAATTATGACTTTCATATTTTTCATTACCTTGGTCTTTTCTTTATATAACTTTTTCCTATATTAGTTCATCATCTTTTCCTAATAATTGAAGGAATTGTGTATTTAAAAATTTATCTTTGCCATTAAAGGTCAAAATACTATTTTTTCTAGTTTGAAATTTATCTTTAATTCCCATTACATGTTTCAAGATACAAAATTTAAAATTATGTAAAAAATACACTTCTACGAATACCATTACTAATAGAAAGAAGAACTTGAATTATTTATTGTTAAAAAAAGTTATGTCTACACATGTTTACACTAATTAGAGAGCAGAGGATAATGTCCAACACAGGCCTTAATTTAGGTTTGAGTGAAATCTTCTAATCCGTGTTGAAAACACTTTGCCTTCATTTATACAGTTTAAAAGGATAAAGAACTATCAGCATTAATAATACCTTGGCATTAATAATACCTTGCTACTGAAGGAAGTTCTAGACAAGGCAGATAAATTTGTGACAAACTTAACTGTTTAATTTCAGGAACTTTCTAAAAAACATTCTCTGAACATGCTACTCAAATACCGCTCTCTCAAGAAAACAGATTTCTCCTTAGGGTAAATAGTCCTCTCTTAGGGTCATAAATCACTCAACTGGGCAAGCCTCTTGCTTATCAAAATATTTTCCTCATCAAATTCTTGACTCACTGTGTCCACCTATCCTAAGTAATTCTGACATAAACTACAACCAATACTAATCAAATTTCTACATCAATTATACTAGACCTACCTAATACCAAATCCCGAAACCTTATGAATATATAGCCTTGGCAACCCACATCCTCAACACACACTTCCAAAGCACTCCCAAAAAATATACCAAGGTGGCAAGGTTAAGTCTTTTTTACTGCAGAATGAGATAAGCTTGACTTAGATTGAATGAGGTCATTGACAGTTTATTTGGTAGCATTTAGGAGAACTGGAAGTAGGTTATATGGACTCTTCAGGAGATTGACATTTTACATGTGGGTCCTCTTCCCTATTTGACTCCCCTTCACTCACGCCTTTCTTTAACATGTTTTTTCATGTCAGCTAGAGGACATTTTCAATTCTAGTCCCTAGGAAACCCATGCTTCCCTTAAGGAGAGTCTCTAGTTTTGCTTTTACTTCTTTTGCCTTTTTCATCTTTGACTCTAGCACAGGTTTTCAGTCATTCAGCAACTTTGAGACCCATTCATTCTTAGGGTTTTTAAAAAAATATTTATTTCTTCTCAAAGAAGTGGGTTGTGGGTGGAGTGGTGGAAGAGTCATATGGAGAGTGGAAGGCCCACAGCTGGTCAAATATTAATAAAATAATATTGCCAGTTAGTTGGCATGCTAAAAGGGGACCAACCTTTTTCTTCCTCTGTCTTGGTCCACATTAGCAAATCCCTCCTTTTTAATGCTAGCAGATAAACTTAAGGAAAGAATGAAAGCTACATTTTATTCTGTGTGGCATTTTTCAGGATATCTCATAGATCCTGCATCTCTGAGTGACTGGGTAAGCATTGAGGGAGGCATAAGTCACCTCTTTCAAATTCCACAAACTGGACTTTGTCTTTCTGTCATGTAGTAATGTGTGTGTCAGAGTCAATCATCAATTCAATTGCCTTTCAGTGTCACAACAAAGAAAATCATCTGGATTTTAGCAACAGGTAGAATGCCAATTTGGTCAGAAGCATTATGAGTTTTGAAAGGAACATATGGGGGTGCCTAGGTGGCTCAGTGGGTTAAAGCCTCTGCCTTCAGCTCAGCTCATGATCCCAGGGTCCTGGGATCAAGCCCTCCATCGGGCTCTCTGCTTAGCAGGGAGCCTGCTTCCTCTTCTCTCTCTCCCTCTGTCTGCCTCTCTGCCTACTTGTGATCTCTATCTGTCAAATAAATAAATAAAATCTTAAAAAAAAAAAAAAAGAAAGAAAGGAACATATACCATAAGTTCATATAGATCTTCCCAAAGTTTTCTTCCATTTTTTTAACATGTAATTGTAATGTTTTGTAAGTTTCAATTATGCCAACTCAATTGACAACTTTCAGCATTTTCACCAGGAATATAATTCTTATTTTATCTTCTTATCATTTAGGCATCAAAGTAATACGTTTGTGTTATGCACATGTAATTTCTGTTTACATAGGTATCCTTTTCTCACAGTATTCATTGCATTTTCCAGAAGGAAACTTATTTATCCTTTAATATTTTGTAACTAAAAGTTTTTAAATATTTTACCTATTAAAATATAAATCTTAGTGAAGATATATCAGGGATTCATAATATTTACATAATAATAAATATAAATATTCAGGCATTCTATTCTTGTCTTTAGTTAGAAAACACATTAAAATTTTACATTAAGACACACTTTTGCAGCCACTATATTTAATATTATGGCTGCCATCACTTTTTTAAAAATGAGAGAAAGCAGAGTTTTCAATAGAGTCATATTTATAAATCTGAATCCAAATTTTATAAATCTTGAGGTTTATCATAGAATATTTAATTTTTAAGCCTAAAAACTTTTCTTATTTTTCCCTTCTCATTAAAATGTAATTTATTGGATATAGTTAAAAACCTTTGTTTACATTCAATTCAGTAAGTATTATTGAAAAACTATAATATGCAAGATACCCTGCATGGAATATATATTAGAACCAAAATAGGAAAAAAAAAAAAAAGTTAAAACAAACAAATAAATGACTTACCACACACTCTGAGAACATTGCCCAGGCAAAGCAAGAAAAGTAACCAAAGCTGTAATACACGGCATTTATAAAGAAATTATAAACACCAGGGGCACCTGGGTGGCATGGTCAGTTAAGTATCGGACTCTTGGTTTTGTCTCGGGTCACGATCTCAGGGTTGTGAGATCACGCCCTGTGTCGGCCCTGCACTCAGCTGTGGAGTCTGCTTGGGATTCTCTCTCCTCCCTCTGTCTCTGCTTCTTTGCCTCCCTCTCCTCTAAAATAAATAAATCTTAGAAAAGAAAGAAATTACAAATATTAAATCTGAAAAACGATTAGGCTATATTATGGAGAATCTTACATGAGTCTTAGGGCTGTATTCTATAAAATAGATATCTCTATTGACAAGGTAATTGTTGGAATAACAATGCATTGCAGTTGGCTTAATTACCAGATGTGTTTCTGTTCAAAACGTTAGAGAGCTGCCACTACAAGCCCCCCTCTTGTGGTCATATTCTCTATCCAAAGGAGACCATCTGGATGAACAAAATTCCTTGGCCAAAAAAAGAGGGGTTTGTTTGTTTGTTTGTTTGTTTGTTTTTAATATTACTCTTTTACAGAGAGGATACTTGTGTAAGCTGCTAGCCAATCCAAAAATCCCTTCTCTCTAATTGTATATTTTAAAAACCTCTGATTAACCTCTGGGTAAAATCACATGTTCTCCTCAGGCATCTTAACCATCTACATGACAGCTTCACTAAAGAGTTGTAGACAATCAGGAATTGGGGCGCCTGGGTGGCTCAGTGGGTTAAGCCTCTGCCTTCGGCTCAGGTCATGATCTCAGGGTCCTGGGATTGAACCCCATATCGGGCACTCTGCTTGGCAGCGAGCCTGCTTCCTCCTCTCTCTCTCTGCCTGCTTCTCTGCCTACTTGTGATCTCTGTCAAATAAATAAATAAAAATCTTAAAAAAAAATAAAAAGACAATCAGGAATTGCTACTCTCTATTTTGTTTGTTTTTATGCTAACCAGTTGTAGCTTTATTATCTACAGACCGTAGATCTATGCAAATATTCCCGACATAGCTTTGAGTGGTAAGAAGACAAAGAGGAGCTGCCTAGGCATTCCCTCCCTGAAACTTCTATGAAAGACTAAAACCAAAAAGCAGAAACAGTTCCAAGGGATTGTGCCTGACCTGGTGCCCCTTAGTAGGCAACAGGAAGGAACTGACATTTTTCAAACAGAAAAATGATATCAGAACTGAATATTACTGAAAGCAATTTGGCAGCAATGTCAAAGTTATATCAGAAGGAAAATATAAATTATTTAAATAGACCAAGTGAAAAGTAATGAAAGCCAGGAGAACATATCCAAAAGAAAAGTCTAGATTTACAGAGTTAAGATGCATAGACACCACAACTAATGGGGTGGGGAGAGGTAGAAATAACTAAGTTTTCGAATTTGGGTGGTTGAGAAAATATTGAGTTTATAGGCAGAGGAATTCAGGAGAAAGAGGTAGTTTTGAGGTGGGAACAGTCAAAATTGGGTTTGTGCCCAGTAGAGAATATACATAAAAATGTCCAGAAGATAAAGAAAAATTGGATTTGATATACGAAAAAGAAATGATAACTAGAGTTTTTGAGATATGGATTTGGCTCATGTGCATAAGATGAAAATCCTCCATTGCAAAAAATACAGAGAATCTGTTATTAGTTAAAATTAGTTTATATTTGGAAAAGAAACAGCAGATGGTTATTGTTGATCTTTAAAATATGTCATATTAACCTTCAAATAAATCTTTCTTCAATATTAAAACTATAAAGATAATGCTATATTCCTCAGAGTAATAGTGGAATAAGAAACAACAAAAATATATGAATGGGACTAACACGCATGTTTAATCTTGGGAAGTTCTATCTTTAGTTAGATAGCAAAGTCAAAATAAGTTACCCTCAGGTTTCAAGTATTAGGTTTACTTATGTCAACACATAATTTCATAGCTCTGAGTCAGAGTCTATTGAATCAAAGTGGATAGATTAATGAGGAAAAGTTCTACAGGAATTTCTTTTATTTTAAATCAAGCACACATAAAGAATTGCATAATATATATCCTAGCATTTTGAACTAAAAGTTCAATGTTTACAAGCCTCAGGCAAATGCTCAATGCTTTCCAAAAGCATTAGGCACATAGTCAAGAAGAAAATTCACTCTCCATTGGAGCCTACTAAATCAACACCTGTCATATTAAATCCCTCATCTACTTCTACTGTTTAGAAAATGCAGGGTCTAATCTTAATGCGAAAGTTCAATATAAAAACTATATTGTTTGTGAAGCTGGAATTGTGGTAAATAAAGCAAATCCGTGAGTAGTTACCAACAATGCTGTATTTATTTTCATAATTTAGAATTTTTTAATTTTAAAAATTAAAATTTAGAATCAGTATATTTTATAATTGGAAGGGAGGGTCCTAAGATATTATTTACACCAAAAGATGTGTTGCAGAACTCCTGTGAACCAGGGATAAAACTTGGGTCATTCCACAAATGTTTATGAAAACTTTATTTTTAAAACCTATGGTAACATATTATATGCATGCTGAAATATCATACACTAAATACCAACAGATTATTTGTCATCAGTTTTGGGTTTATACTTTGGAGGTAATTCAACCTGGAGGGAAACTTGAGATAAAAATTCTCCTACTGTGCCTGTGTAATTGAAGAGTATGAAGAAATTGCAAATTCAGCTTTAAAATACATTATCACATGTCAGAGGTAGCAGGCTGAATTTGGGATCCCTTCTGAATAACAGAAATGAATAAATTTAATTTATCTGACATTTTAAAGGAAGTACAGAAGAATAAATACAACACAGAGTAATTTAAAAAGAAATAATAAAATAATAAAACTAACGAAATGGTAACTTATTTTTAACTTGCATTTGTAATATTTTCATATTCAGTACAAGTGACCTATTATTCTCCTAGATTGACTTTATAAGTACAAATGCTATGCATTTGATATATAAAATTTAAACATATAAATTCTGCTTCTAATTTTGAGCACATGGTCAGCTTGCCTTCTATAGGTTTTATCATAGTTCAGGATGCTATAACAAAGAACCATTCACTGAGTAGCTTATAAAAAACACAGATTTACTTCTCATAGTTTTGAAGTCTAGAAGTCTGAGATTAGGGTGACAGCACAGTTGGGTTCTAGTGAAGACTCTCTTCCAGAACGCAGACTGCTGTCCTCTTATGCATATCTTTATGTGGCTGGAAAACAGCAAGCTAGCGCTCTGGCCTTTTCTTCTAAGGGCATTCATCCCATTAATGAGAGCTCCATCCTCATGACCTAAATCCATCTCAAATTCCCCACCTCCAAATACCCTCACATTAAGGGAGATACAAATATTTAGTCCACAACAGTGTTTGCTTAGTAATATCCAATAATGATGTTTTACTTATCTCTATTGTCATTCATATCACAGATCACTAATATCCTCTTTACTACTGGAAAGGGAGTCATTAATGTCTATAAATCCAATCATATTAGATAACGGATTTTTTAAAACACAGAACTAACTAAAAAAAAAAAAAAAAAAAAACTCATCCTTGGGGTGCCTGGGTGGCTCAGTCATTGGGCATTTGCCTTTGGCTCAGGTCACGATCCCAGAGCCCTGGAACTGATTCCCCCATCAGGCTCCCTGCTCAGTGGGAAATCTGCTGCTCCCTCTCCCACTCCCCCTGCCTGTGTTCCTTCTCTCTCTGTCTCTCTCTCTCTCTGTAAATAAATAAATGTCTTTTAAAAGAAAGAAAGAAAGAAAGAAAAAAAGAAAGAAAGAAAGAAAAACTAAACCTTAAGATTCTGTCCTTCTAGAAATACTCTCAGAAATAAAATCCATGGGACGCCTGGGTGGCTCAGTTGGTTAAGCAGCTGCCTTCGGCTCAGGTCATGATCCCAGCGTCCTGGGATCGAGTCCCACATCGGGCTCCTTGCTCAGCAGGGAGCCTGCTTCTCCCTCTGCCTCTGCCTGCCATTCTGTCTGCCTGTGCTCGCTCTCTCCCCTTCTCTCTCTTTGATAAATAAATAAAATCTTTAAAAAAAAAAAAAAAAGAAAGAAAGAAAATCCATGTTAGGGTTCACCAACAAAAATTTAAAAAATAGACAAATATGTTTGTCTCTATATGTATATGGCATATACACGTACATATATGTTTAGTGTATGTGTAAGCACATACATATACAGAGAAGGAGAGAGATTTATTTCATGAAATTAGTTTATGCAATTATGGAGTCTGGGTAGGTAAGTTTGAATTCTTTTAGACAGGATGGCACGCTGGAAATTCTCAGGCAGGAGCAGATGCTATAGTACAGAGAGGAAGTTTAATTTTCACGAAAATCTGTTTTGTTCTCAAGATCTTTCAACTGATTGTATGAAGCCTATCCAGACTATCAAGGATAATATCCTTTACCTAAAGTCAATTGATTGTAAATGTTAACCACATCTACAAAATACCCATACAGCAAAACTTAAATTACTGTTTGGTAGAATAACTAAGGACTATGGCCTAGCCAAGTTAATATATAAAACCTACCATCACAGCAGTAAAAAGTAAAATAATAATAATAATAACAATAATAATAATAATAATAATAATTCAGGATTGGTGGGACATGTGCACCTGGGTGGCTCAGATGGTTAAGAATCTGCCTTTGGCTCAGGTCATGATCTCCAGGTCCTGGGATTAAGCCCCATGTCAGACTCCCTAATGAGCAGGAAGCCTGCTTCTCCCTCTCCTTATGCATCTCCCCTGGTTTGTGTTCTCTCTGTCTCTGTCTTTTTCTCTCTCTCAAATGAATAAATAAAAATAGAAAACAAATAAGATGGTATGATGAAATTTCACCTACTAATAATTACATTAACATAAAAAGTCTAAACACACTAATTAGAAGGCAGATAGTGTCAGATTGGATATAAAATAAGACCAAACTATAAATTGTCTATAAGGGAAAGCCTTTAATGAGAAGTCAGATATAAGTTAAAAGTGAAAAGAAGGAAAACATATATCATGCAAATTCAAATAATAAGAAAGCTATGCAGGCCATATTAATTTAAGATAAAATAGGCTTCCAGAGAATTTTATCATGATAAAAGTATAAATTCATCAAGAAAATGTATCAGTCAAAAATATGTATGCAAATAATAAAATAAATTAAATTAATAAATAAAATAATAAAGAAAATAAAACTTAAAAGAGAAAAATATATATCCATAATTATAGTATTAATTAAAAATACCTCTAACAAAACAGAGAAGATAGATAATAAATAAGATTACAGAATACCTGAACAATGTACTAAAAATAAAGATGATCTGATTGTTATCAGATAGCTACAAAAATATACATTTTTTTTTGCATAAACAACAGAGTCCCTAATAAATTTTCAAGGCTAGATACTGGTACAAGAATATATTCTCAGGCTACAATATAATTAAATAACTACAAACTACTAAGAAAGTCCCTAAAATAGTATATTAAACAGCATATTTCTAAATATTTCATGTTTCAAAGAATTCACCAAGGAAAACAAAAAAATATTTTTGCTGAATCACAATGAAAAGGCAAAAAATAAAATTTGCTGAATGCAAGCAAAGCAGTTTTAAGAAAAAACTTATATAGAGATGTTGAAACAGTATGTTGTACACCTGAAACTAATGTTACCATTGTGGGTCGACTATACTGAAATTAGAAAAAAAATAGTTTCGTAAATGAACCAAAAATAAATGTTCAAATTCAGTAGACTGAGTTTTCACTTTATGATGTTTGAAAAAAAAGAAAAATAGTCAAATAGAAGAATTTTTTTAATTAGCACAGAAATCAGTGAAAGAGTAAATAAACCATAAAAAAAAGTCAACAAAGCTGAGTTCATTTTTGAAATATTTCAATGACAATTGATAAAATTCTAACTAGACTGATCAAAACACAACTCACCAATACCCAGAATCAAAGAGCTATTTCTATAGCTCCTACAAACCTTAAAAAGAATGCAAGATTATATTAACAATCTTATGCCACCGAATTCAATAAATGACAAAATGTAAAAATGCCCTAAAATGTAAAATACCCTTAAAAACAAATTTCTAACACAAGAAGAAATTTAAAAATCTAAAAAGTATTATATTAAATAAAGAAATTAAATTTGCCATTGAAAATATCCCTAAAAAAAAAAATTCCATGACCAGATGCTTGTACTGCAGACAACTCTCGAACACTTAAGGAAGAATAGTGCAAAGCCTATAGCAACTTGTCCAGAAAATATATAAAGGAAGGATAATTCCCAGTTTACTTTATAATACTCTCGTAATAAAACCCAAACCAAAAACATTAAAAATATTTAAAAAGGAAGACATGCCATAGACCAAAATTACTTGTAGACACAGATGTAGAAAGCCTTTTTTTTTTTTTTTTTAAGATTTATTTATTTGAGACAGAGCGTTCATGGGGGTGGGGAAGGAGGGGTAAAGGGAGAGGGAGAAGGGAAGCAGACTCCCTGCTGAGCAGAGCCAAGGCAGGGTGGCTCAGGACCCTGAGATCACGATCTGAGCCAAAACCAAGAGTAGTCACTTAACAGACTGAGCCACCCAAGTGCCCCAATGCAGACAATCTTTTTAAAATATTTGCACACTGAATCTAGCAAATATAGAAAGGATGAAACAGAACACCCAGGTTGGTTCACCATGCAAAAAACAATCAATATTTATCACAATATTAACAAAAAAATGAGAAAAGCATGTGATCATCTCAATAGATGAAGAAATCACATTTGAAAAAAATTCAACACACATCTGCAATAAAAAAGTCCAGCACACTAAAAATAGAAGAGAATGTCTTCATCTATTAAAAAAAAAAAAGTATCTATTCTCTGAGATAGCATCATACTCACTGGCAGAAAACTAAAAACTTTTCCTCCAAGATCAGAAAAAAAGACAAGGATGGCCACTCTCACCACTTTGATCAAGATCGTACTGGAAGTCCAACAAGAGCAAATAAGCAAGAAAAAGAAATAAACGGCATTCAAATCAGAAAAGAAGAAGTAAAACTGTCACTATTTGTAGACAACATGATATATAGAGAAAATTCTAAAAACTCTAACAAGGGCATTGGGTGGCACAGTCACCAAACCACTGACTCTTGGTTTTAGCTAAGGTTGTGATTTTAGGGTCATGGGATTGAACCCCAAATCAGGCTCCACACTCAGGATGGCAGAGTCTTCTTGGGACTCTCTCTCCCTCTTCCTTTCCCAGTCTCTAAAATAAATAAACAAATCTTAATAAACAAACAAAAATCTCCACCAAAAAAAAAAAAAAGAAAGAAATTCATGTTAGAACTAATCAACAAATTCAGTAAAGATGCAGGACATAAAATCAATATACAAAAATCAGGTGTGTTTCTATATATTAACAACAAACTACCAACAAGAGAAATTAAGAAAACAATCCCATTTTCAACTGTATTAAAAGGAATAAAATACCTAGCAATACATTTAATGAAGGAGGTGAAACACCTGTACACAGAAAACTGTAAGACACTGATGAAAGAAACTGAAGACTAAAAATATGGGGGGATATTCTCTGTTCATGGATTAGAAGAATTAATACCATTAAAGTGCCATACTACCCACAGGAGTCCACAGATTCAATGAATCCCTATCAAAATGTTAAAAGTATTTTTCACAGAAACAGAACAAACAACCCTAAATTTGTATGGAAACACAAGACTGCAAAAAGTCAAGGAAATTTTGAGAAAGAAGAACAAAGTTGGAGATACCATACTTCCCGATTTCAATATACTACAAAGCCATAGTAATAAAAACAGTATAGTATTGGAATAAAAATAGGCATACAGATCAATGGAATGGAACAGAGTCCAGAATAGAGTCCAAAAATAATTCCATGCATATTGCCAATTAATTTATGACAAAGGAGCCAAGAATATAGAGTGGGAAAAGCACAGCTTCTTAAATAAATGGTGTTGGGATAAAGAACTAAAGAATCCAGACACAAAAGTACATACAGCATGATCCCATTTATTTGAATCCTTAGAAGAGGACAAATAAATCTGTAGTGACAGTGCCTGAGTAGAAGGGATTCAAGAACATGAGGCATGGGGGAAGTTTTGGGGGTGTGGTCATGGTTACACAAATTCATATATCAAGACACCTAAGATTATATACTTAAAATGGGTACATTTTTCTCCTGATAAAGAGAACTAGATCTCTCTCTCTCTCTTTTTTTAAGATTTTATTTGACAGAGAGAACACAGCAGCGGGAGCGGCAGGCAGAGGGAGAGGGAGAGGGAAAAGCAGGCTTTCTGAGGAGCAGAGAGTCCAATGCAGGGATCGATCCCCAGGACCCCATGCTCACGACCTAAGCTGAAGGCAGACAAGAAACTGAACCACCCAAGTGCCCCAAGAGAATCAGATCTTGGAAAATTGAAAAGCATACATAGAATAATGAATGTTTCTTCATTGTAAGAATAGATATAATGTAGACACTGGTATAAGCATAGAAAAAATTCTTAAAGAATACTTAAGAAACTTTTAATTATGGTTTTGTTTTAAAGGAAGGATATCATCTTTCATATTAAAGCTTTTTACACTGAATTTTTAAATGATGTACATGTATTTTTTTAAATGATGTTATCTGGATGGGATGTCATGGTTTTTTTTTTTTTTTTTTTTAGCTTATATTTTCCTGTATTTCAAAGCAAATAAATATTTTTTTTTATGTCACACAAATTTTTTTTAAGATTTTATTTATTTATTTGACAGAGAGAGAGAGTATGAGAGGGAGCACAGGTAGGCAGAGGGAGAGGGAGAAGCAGGTTCTCCACTGAGCAGGGAGCCCATGTGGGGTTCAATCCCAGGACTCTGGGATCATGACCTGAGCCAAAGGCAGTCGCTTAACCAACTGAGCCAGCCAGGTGCCCCTCAAAGCTAAGAAAAATTATTAAAATCTAAATCACAGGTGAATCATAGAATCACTTCAACAAAACAGGTGTTTATTTCTAAATAAATAATTAAAATTATTTGTAGTAGAAAATTTCAAACTAATTTATAAGACTCTACTGCCAAATCCTAATCAAATATAAGACATTTGGAATGAATTGAATCACTGAGAAATAAAATAAATTGGAAAAAAATCAATTAGTTTTTAACATTTCAAAACAAATAATGTAAAGTATACCTATCTAGTAGTCAGAGATACTTATCTTGTTGCCTAGGTTATGTTTCACTCACTACAATCTCAAAATAGCCCTTCCCAATGCATAATTCTCATTTCTCTTTAGTCTTTTGTATGGTTTTTTTATAAAACTAGTTTTGGTGTTTTGCATTTAGCGTCTTCAAAGAGTCATTTCGTGAAGTTAATTTCTAACAAGATGGATCCTTAAAGGAAGGAGCACCTGGGTATGACATAGGAGCCCTGGAACTATCACAACTAATTATGAGACCTTGGCCACATCATTCAGTATTTCTGAATATTGTTCCATAAATCTGAATACCTACCTTGTACCAAGCACTATGTTCATCTTAAAAAGAAATTAATTACCAGGGCATCTGGGCGGTGCAGTCAGTTGAGCATTCAACTCTTGATTTCTACTCTGGGCATGATCTCATGGTTGTGCTCTCATGGTCATGAGATTGAGCTCTCATTTGGGTTCTGCTCTCAGCATGGAGTCTGCTTGAGATTCTCTCTCCCTCTCCCTCTCCCTCTGCCCCGCCCACTCATGCTCTCTCTTCCTCTCTCTAAAATAATAAATCTTTTAAAAAAAGACTCTCTCTCTCTCTGTCTCTGTCCCTTCCCCTGCACACTCTCTCTAAAATAAATAAACCTTTTTAAAAATATTTTTAAAAATAATTACCTCCTAATTCTAAAATTGCACAATTTCAGAAATTTTTTGAACAGTTTTCAATTCAAGATAGAATTAAGCCATAAATAACTCCGATGTTTTAATCAGAAGGATCCAGTAAGAGTGAGATGCATTTTCTAGTTTGCTCGGCTAGCACAGAAATACTCTTAACTTCTATCCATGCAATAATATAGCTAATTTTTAAAACTTTCCAATTTAATGTACATTTCCTTCATATTACCAGATAATTAAAAATAACACGAACAGTGTACTAAACCTGGATTCAAGAAGATCAAGTATTTTCTTGGTGGGTCTGCCTGTCATTTTGCTCTTGGTGTCCCAGGTATTTACAGTAAAAGTACACAGAATTTGGTCCTTTCCTCACTGAGATCCTAGGAGGATTCTGCACAACCTACACATAAACCACTTTGCTTCATTCAGGAGAAAATGGCTTTATGTAGAAAGAGCATTGTTATTATTTCCCTTATAGTACAAAACATGTTGCATGATAAATTCTGCTTCCCAAAGGAGTTAGCCTTCTCCATTTTCTGTTGAAAGGGTGAATGAATTATGGTTGAGCAGTAGCACAACAAAGTTCTATCAGTAAATACTGCTTTGAAATACTGCCCTCAGTGATCATATGATTATAATTTTGCTGGATTTTCCCATTTTAAGGCTAATACTATAGAATTTCATACAAACTAACAATCACTCTTTCGGCAGTATGCAAACACAAGTCATACTATACAGTGAAATCGTATTTGGAAAATAGTTTTGCTGTATAACTAATTTACACTATTTTCAATGTTCCTGGCAGACACAACATTTTATCTTTTACCCTGCAAGGGTAAGAAATACAGCTTTTAACATTAAGTCTAAGAAGAATGTGAGAGGTTAGAAACGGCAACACTGGACTCTCTCTCCTCTATCACTGACTGCATACTGAACTAATCTCTTCAGCGTAAACAAAACACACACAAAGCAAAAGACTTTAGACATAAAAATAAATGAGCTAAAGGGAGCTTTTTGTGCAGAATATGTGATTTCCACAAGATCCCCCAAGTGCCAGAGTGTTAATTAAAGAAAAGTAATGACATGTCAGTGTAAGTAGGAATCACCTAGAATGGCAACACTCAAGCCCCATCAAAGTAATAGTCAACAGTGTCCAGCATATTAATACATAGCATGGGAAATTTATGCATCACTAAGCTTCCCCTGATTTTGTTTATATGTGTTTTGGTTTAAAAGGTTGTAATATTGACTGATAGTATAATGTTATGGGGAAAGAGATGCTATTTTTACGACTCCCAGATTACACTATATATTTGGGTTAGAAAAGTAGGTGGCATTTTCATTGCCAGGTGGTGAATGGTGTTTCCCCATAAACAAGAGATGCTGACGAAAAGGGGTAAAGAGGGAGAGAGAAAACAAACAAACAGCAAAGGCATTAGTTAAACATATTTCTGGGAGAGTAAAGAAGTCTGTTCTTGGGACATATCATTTCAACGACAAAAAAAAAAAAAAAAAAACTTTTCACAATCAATTGTTTCTTGACAGACTCTTGTTCTTTCTTTCAAAATCCAGGGACACAGAAGAGTTGTTTAACTCAATTTCCATTGACTTTCTATTAGAAGTCTAATAGATTCCAGAGGTCTATGAATACTAAACCACTTGGTTAAAAATCTAGGAGAAAATGATGGGCATCTTCCACAGGCATCAGTGCTTCTTAGAATTTGGACTAAGCGTCACCTGGAGGACTTGTTGAAACATCCACTCCTAGGAGCTTGGTTTGGGTTTGGACAGGAAAATTTGCATTTCCATAAAACACCTAGATAATTCTGATGTTGCTAGCTTGCAGGCAACACTAAATAACATTGTTCTTGTCATCATTTGGCAATATTTATGTCCATGTGGATTAAGTGAACACTTAAGTTCTATATTATTTTTAAAAAACCCGGACAGTCAGAGTCAGCCTATAAACTTTAACAAAACTGTCTTTTCTTATTATAGGTATCAGAGACAACTAAGAAAGCTGAAAAATATTTTTCAGGTTCACAAATCTGAGTGTCTCAGACTTACAAGGTCCTTAGATGATTTATAAATGAGCTTCATCTTAAAGATGACTTTTATAAAAAGTGAGAAAAATATCCAGTATTATACAATATTAGTCCCATGGTCACCAAATGTCATAGCTGTGTCTTTATACCTACATTGTTAAATATGTCCCTTAGAGCAAAAGCATGCCAGAGATTCTGATTAGATTTAGGGGGTGTGAGGGGTGAGGATGGTGGCATACTCAAGAGGTCTCAAAATCTAAACTAAAGATTGTTATAATTCTAAAAGGATTGTTCTGAAATTACTATATGAACATTGACATGTATCCATCATACCAGTCCAGGTCCAGGCAGGGGCTAAAAACTCCACAGTAGGTTAAACAGGAAGCACTTACTTAACCACTTTAAGTAGGTTAAACAGGAAGCACTTATCTGGAAGATATAAGGAAGCTATGTGGCACTGTACTGCTGAGGGACAGTACCTTCAGGAGGTCAAATTAGAACTTCTAAAGAAGGCATGTTTCAGCTACCAGGTAGCAGAGAAGTTTTTCAATTTGGCTAGGCCAGAGCTACTCTGGATTGCTAGGAACCAAGAGAACACTCTTCAGAATGCAAAGGATCAGCAACTGATGGCATGAGCATGAAGTGAAAGTCCAGGTGCTAGTATGGACAGGAGACCTTTGGAATACACAGGCCAAATGGGGAATGTCTGCAAGCAGGTGGCACCTGGCTGGTGGATGAAGTCCAGGTGCTAAGGGCTTGGACAAGAGACCTTGGAGAACATGCTGTACAGGAGCTCTGAATTCCATGCCCAGAAAACTGTGGAAACGTTATCATGTCCAGGCCAATCCTCTGAGATCATAAAGAGACCACCTTCCTCTGGGCCTGTGCTGAGATAGTGCTCCAGCAGGCATTTTCACACTCACACCCTCTCCTTCCTCTTCAATGTCTCCTGCTTTTGCAGAAACAGCACTTATCATCTGACCAAAAAATGCCACCACTTTTTCTAATCTAATATAAAATGTAAGCTGGGAATCATAAAAGTAATAACTCCTTTCCTGTAAGATTTTAGCATCTGCCAGTGTTCTAACCTTTCAGTGTTATAACCTTTTAAACCAAACAACATATAAACAAAATCAAAGGAAGGTTAATGATGTGTAAACTTTACATGCTGTATATTAACATACTAGACATTTGTGACCTTTATTTTGAGAAGGCTTGAGAGTTGTCATTCAAATTGACTGCTATTAACTGCATTGATTCTCTCCATCTTCTACAGTTTTCTCTTTTAGTTTTATTTTTGTCTATTTTTTTTCTTTCCTTATACTCTTTTGTGTTGTATTTACTGTATTTTGAGCTTCTTACAGTGTGAGCTCATAGGTCTAGATCACTGATCTCAAACTCCCCTTCCAATATAAGAAACTAAAGCACAAATTTTCCTCAAAATACTGCTTTTGCTGCAGTCCACAAATTTTAATAGGTGGTACTTTTATTTTCATTCGGTCTCAAATACTTTGTAATTTCCTTTATAATTTCCTCTTTGGCCCATGAGATTTTTAGAACTATTGTGCAAAGTTTCCAAATATTTGGGGTTTTCCAGATATATTTTTAAATTTATTTCTTATTTACGTTTGTGTCTTCAGAGAACATGCTCTAAGTTATTTCCATTCTTTTAAATTTACTGAGATTTTATGGTCAACCATATTGTCTATCTTGGTTAACGGTCCATGTACAACTGAAAGTAATAACTTACTGGATATAGTGTTCTATAAATGTTAATCAGGTTAAACTGGTTGATGGTGTTGTTCAAGTATTCTACACACTTTCTGATTTTCTGTCTACCTACTATATTACTGATAGAAGAGAGTCAAAATTACCAACTTTAATTGTGGATGTATCTGTTTCTTTCAGCTTTGTCAGTGTTTGCCTCATGTGTTTAAAGTTTTTACATTTTATGCATAGACATTTAGGCTTATTATGTTTCTTAATTAATTTACTCTTCTATCATTGGGAAATGTCACCCATCTTTAGTAATATTTCTTGTACTAAACTCAACTTTGTCTGATATTAATATGGGCATTTCACCTTTCTTATTTTTTTAAAGATTTTATCTATCTATCTATCTATTTATTTATTTATTTAGAGTAAGAGCAAGAGGGAAGAGCAGTGGAAGAGGAAGAGAAAAAATTTAAAGCATATTCACCAATGAGCACAGAGTCCCACGTGAGGCTTAATTTCACAACCCTAAGATCATGACCTGAGCTGAAACCAAGAGTAAAACACTCAACCTACTAAGCCACCCAGGTACCCCTTCAGCTTTCCCTTTATTAGAGTTTGAGCAATATATTCTCTTCCATCCCTTTACCTTGAAATCATCTGTGTTTTTATAATTAAAATGTGTTTTTTAAAGAGAATATATAGTTGGAAATGGTTTTGTTTTACCATTCTAAGGCCCACTGCCTTATAACTGGCATGTTTAGTTCATTTACATTTAATATCATTATTGATATAGTTGGATTTAAGTTTATCCTGGCAACAGCTTTCTATTTATCTCATAGTTCCTTTGTTTTGTTTTGTTTTCCTTCCATCATTTGGATTGAGTATTTTGATGTTATTTTAAATCTTGTCTTTGGCTTTTGTTTAATTACCTTTTATGAGATGTTCTATGGGGCAAAATATGCATATTTAACTTATGAGTCTCCAGTCTCATTTTTTTATTACAACTGTCATAAATTTTACTTCTCCCCATACATGCTGCTATTATTTTGCTTTAAATACATAATATTTTTTCAGAGTAATCTTAAAAATAAAAATACAATGAAGTCTTTCATATTTACTGACATGTTTACCACTTGGATAGATCCTCTTTTGTGTACCTCTATTTAGTTTAGCTCCACTTCTTTGTCATGGACTAATTTCCCTGTGGAAATTCCTGAGTTCTCAACATGAATTCTCCATTCTGACTGACCAGACTCAAGAGTCTCTCAGCCCTGTTCCAGATAATTATTTACTGTGAAGTTTCAACATGATGATTCTTCTCCACTTTTCATTCTTCACATAGCCCTAAGGAATCTTACCCTTCTCATGCATGGTTTAGTACTCAAAGACTTAAGGAGATCCCTATGCAGATTTTTGCATTCTGCATAGTTTAAACAAAAACTAACACCAAACTCTACTCCTTCTAAAAATAAAAATACTTTAGATCAATTTAAGTGTAATTAGGATCCACCTATATATACATTACTTTTCTTTGTCATTTCTTCTACCTAATTTTTAATAACATAACAAATAGGAACAGAGGTATCAGTTAGGAAGATATGGCAATAATCCAGGTGATAAAGGTCAATGTCTTATAGTAGGGTAGCAGTGGTGGGGATTAGAAGTGGTATGATTTGGAGTATTATATCAAAGGTAGTGGAGAATGGATTTGCTGATAGATTAGGTATGCATTATCAAAGAAGAAGAGGAATCAAGGGTGATTCTAAGTTTTCTGGCCTCGTTAACTGGTAGATTTTCACTATCACTTACTGAGGGAAAACATCATGGGAGAAGCAAGTTTGGAACATAGAAACTATGAGTTTGACTTTGGGAAATTTAAGCTTAATAAATCAATTAAAATCTAAGTGAAAATATATCAAATTGGATATACAATTAGAGAGTTCAGGAGAAAGTCAGTACTAGAAATACAAATGTGAGATCTGTCAATGGGTATACAGTACTTAAAGACATGAAGCAAGATGAGATCATCTAATAAAATTTATATAAATAGGGCAAAAAGTGATCTGAGAGCTGGAGTCCCAGCACACATTAATACTTAAGGAGTGAAGACACAAGAGGAACTCGCAACATAGACTGAGAAGGGGTGGCCAATTATCTAAGAAGAAAAGTGAGAGAATTATGTCCTGAAAGAAATCTAAGGAAAGATTTTCAAAAGAAAGGTGGCTCAAATGGGTCAAATACCGGGAATAGCTTGACTGCTTCAAGGTGACATGACCATTGGATTTGCTGATTTAAAGTTTATACATGACAATGAAGAGCTCTGTTTCAATGTAAACACCGACAAAATGTCCAAGTGAAATGGATTCAGGAGGAAATACAAATAGAAAATGGAGAGCCAGCTAATAATGACACTCTTCTGAGGAGTTTTGCTATAAAGAGGAACAAATAAACTGGAATGGAAGCTATTAGGGACAAAGCAGAAGCCATGTCCTGAAATAAGCGACAAGGGATGGATTCAAAGAACAGGTGGAGGGAATGAGTTTAGGCAGCACTTTAATCATTTAATAGAAATACAGATACATTAAATTTCAAGCAGATGTTTGTATAAGTTTTCTTATGTTGGTACTGTTTTCACAATGTTAGGAAGAAAGAGGAGATAATTTTAAAGTTTATTAGTGGTTTCCAGGAGTACAGGTGAAGGGAGGTGATTCTGACTAAGCACATGACCTGCAAAGGCCCAAAGCATGAAATATCACCACTTACTCGATTCTGCAAACACATGTTTGTAAATCAAAGATCATGTTGACCTTTGGTAGAAATTTTAAATATTTTTTACTTTCTGAAATGATTTTAAAATAACTGTAAATCAAAATGTAAAAAACTGAAATGGAAATATCTTTTAAATATTCTCATGAGTGACAACTTTTATATTCTATGGCAAATGTAATCAATGCAACCTAAGGTGCTTTCAAAATAATTACTAACCAGAATGGAGTCATCATTTGCTTGGTTTAAGAAATACATAAAATTTAAAAATAGGTGAGAAGATCTTTATTCCTGAATACGCTGACAGAGAAGGAAACAAGAGGTTAAGAAATTCTCTACTATCTCCTCGTACAATTTCTGAAGACGAATTTAAGAACTAAGGTAAAAGGGAAGACAACACAGATGTTGTCTTCTTTGTAATGAAATTGAAATAAATGAGGTCCAAGGAGAACTAGATGAAACAAAGTCTATCTCCTGATTCCTCTCTGTCAGGGTAAGAGGGTTAATGTGAAGATTCAGGTCAAGATGGAAGATGATGAACAATTATAATTAGATATGCATTTGAAATAGTTTCCTTACTTTGATTCTGTTTAAAAGGAATAAATAATGATTCATAATATATTCAGAGCGGATTTTTGCTGCTAGCTTTTAATTCCTGAAGGAATTAGAGTGTCGAAAGCGCAGCCTGCAAATTTGCCAATCCTCTTTTTGCTGGTTCTTTTGGGATTTTGCCATTTGTTCATTCATTCATTCATTCATCCATCTATTCATTCATTCAAAATAAAAGTCACATCCCCAAAGATTTTTTTTTGCCTCATATATATCCATAAGACATTCAGCATTTGTATCTGGGAAAGAAATGTCTTATGTGTGTGCTGAGTTACACAAGGGTAAACAAAATTAAACACAGAGAGTGCATTCTTGTGAAAGCATATGTTCAGGGATTGGGAAATCAGCAAGCTCCCTGAGGTGAACAAAGCCTCCAGGATAACATGGAATGGGCGGGTCCCATATCACAACCAGTGGATCAGGGAATTACAGCATTTTGCCTGGAAATCATTTATAAAGAATAGTTATTTTACAAAAAGCCATTTTCCACACACCAGACATATTTAAAACAAAGCTAAAAAATGTCTTTACCTCAACAACACAAAAATAATTATCTACATATGCAAAAAACAACTATCCAGGTAACAACTATCCAGATAGCTCAAGCTAGTAATACATTTGCAGAAACAGCTTTATCTGAGTAAGTGTCTCAGTTCTCCACTTCTTTCACAATTGGCAACCGGGCTTTTAAAAGTGCGTTGCAAAGTGCTGTGAAATAAATGATCAGGGCAGCATCAGCAACAACCTAATTCTTTACTATAAACCTGCTACTCGGTCTTTGTCTCTTCCCCATACTCCTCTCATCCTGTTCTCTAATCTTGTAAGCCACCCAGAAATAGACATTTCCCCCTACTTTACAGATACTCTCTTCATTCTTCTACAAAGACTTTCTAGAAAAAAAATAAAATTCAATAGCCATTGTTGAAAAATCCATAATAAACTTTGTCTACACTTTAGTCATCAGATTTAATTTTTCCCACGGTTACTGGGAAAACAGGAATTTTATTTTTCTAAAACTCACCTTCTTTATGGGGTTTTGTCCTAATGTGTATTTCCAAATATTCTTTTTTTTCCAAAATTATTTTAATTCATTCTATAATTAGTGATATCTATAACTAGATCTGTTATCTTGTCCAAAAGATTATATAAATCTTTCCCTTAATATATTATAGTATATATTCATCTTTACATGCTATGATTCCATGCGTTATTTAAAAACTAAAATATTGGTAGTAATATTGGTAGTCATATTTAAAAATTAAAATATTGGTAGTACTAAAATAACAATTTCTTCTAGAAAGTGTAAATATTTCTCAGCAGAATCTCTGACATCTTAATGATACTGATATTTACTAACATAGAACCTTCTTGTTTAAAATTGACTTTCTATTTTCATTTCATTGACCTACTAGCATTATTTCCATGTAATTCTCCTAAATATCTACCCTACAGGACTTACTCTGGCCAGGATCCAGGCTTTTGATTTTTCCAGATCAAATAAAAGACTGTATCTATCAAAAGCTGGGAAGACCAAAGGGAAAAGAGAGACAACACAAAAGAAATCCCAAAAGGTGCAGTAAATTCTATAAATCTGTGGCTTAGAGCCAAAACCAAACAATTTGGCTTTTGGTTGATAATTTTGTTGGAGAGGAAATTTCTGGAGCTGGAGCAATGGGATGACTAAGTCCAGAAATTGAGAAAAGTGAATAGATGTCCCAGATTTGTCTGGGATACAAACAGAAGGTACTGCTATTTTTCTTTGCACATTTTCAATTTCTAGTAACCTCTACAATCAAAATACACTCTCTCAAACAATTATTTCTTAAAAGAGAAACTTACTTATTGGGAAAGTAGACATTAAAACATGTCTGTATCCTGTATTACTTTCCTTTCCTCCTCATAAAATAATAAGCTATTTCCTACTGATGGGGCCCCACAGGCTTAATGGTCCCATTAATGCAGATAATGGTAAAGCAGTCAATACAAAAGAAAAAAGCTCTTCTAAAATCAATCTAGATGCGTGATCATCACTGAGTCCTCAAAGGTTAATTTCTGAGACAGAAAATATTAGGTCTAGTAGTGTTAAAAATTATTCTCATACTTGATAAAATGGTAAGGAAGACTTTATTTAGGAAGTTGCGAATGATGTCAAGACTATCATAACAAGGGAGAGAGATCTGGTTTAATTCTAAATACACCAAAGGCAGCTGATTTGTAACCAAGGAACACAGAGAGGAAGCCAGTAGACAAAAAAATATTAAGAGACATCAACAGGGGATTCTTCCCAAAGTGAAAATAAGATTCTTGCTAAAGGCAGGTCGAACACTCACATATCAAAGGTGGGGATGAGAAACCTGATCAGATACCAAGAGTCATTAGATATCAAGAGTGGGGGACTTCTTGCTAAACAGACTTAGCAGAATTTTGCTAAACCCAGGCAATGCCAGCATGGCAAAATGACCAAGGTTGAGAAGACAGCTTAGAAGAACCTAACTGGTTTTGTTAAGGGAGAGTCTTTGTTAGCAATTTGATTTAGAAACTCAGACTGACAGTGACTTAAACAAATATGCATTCATTTCTCTCTAATCACAGCATACAGATAAAATAATGTTCCAGGACTTGAGGAAAAACAAGCTTCCCAAAATTATTTATATCCTATTACAAAGTTTAGGATTATATCCTCCTCAGAGAAATGCATTAGAATTCCAAATTGTTCAAACTGATGAGAATTTCAAGCCCATTGCCAAGAAGAAACATTTCTCCTCAATTACATTCTGTTCAAAGCATATGTACAGCATTATGCCAAATACTGGGATTGCTTTCAGAAAAGGACACTGACAATGGTATGATGGTCACTGAAGCACTCTTAAAAGTATGTGCTGTAAGAAAAATACACATTTAAATTAGCATAGCAGAAAAGTAAAGAGAAATAAGTTAGTTATCTTTTTATGTAGGTTTCTGTGAATAGCAGTATTTTGTCTTATTTCAGAAAGTTAATCAGAGCAGAGATTTCAGAGATTTTAGTAGAAATTTCAGAGAGATACACTTTCTCTCAAATTGAGAAACAAGTTTTGGTCCAATAGAACCACAAAAAAGGTTATACTTCAGTCACAGAAAGTTTATACGTATTTAATTTTTTTAATGAAATAGTGAATAGCCACCAAAAAGAGCAAGGCTGGAAAATAACTCCTCAAACAACAATAGGAGGTAAATAAGAATAATTTATGAAGCCATTTTTAACTCTGTAAACTTAAAGGAGACAGACTCTCTTTCTATCTTATCTAAAAAAGGTTTATCAGGCAAGAAATAGAATAGTCATGTTATAAAACTGCCAAATATTCTGCCTGCATGAACTATTGAAGAAATTATAACACATTTATTTTACTATCATTTTTGTTCTTCTCAAGGTTTTTCCCATAGATGTGATTATAACAGTGTGTATGCCTTTTTACATCTCTATTTCATTTTTATGCTTATTAAGGCTTATATGCTGTAGCCCAATGATCATATCTACTTAATTTTCTCTGTATCAGGCTCAAGTAGGCACTGAATAAATATTAAGGCAAGACTACTTTCAAGATGATTTATCTCCATTTGATTATTTATTTGATTCTTTTTTTCATAACGCCATGTATTAAAACCAGTATCTCAAACCCAGGTAATTTAATATAAGAGACTTATTATGGATGTGTAAACACATACACATTCACATACATACAAACACATTCACACACACACACACACACACACACACACACAATTCATATTTTCAAGTGATTCACATACGAAATCTTTACTCAATCTCTCACACTGCAGATATTAGTTTTATAGTGAAATTATCCATAAATATCTCAAGAAAAAATGGGCCCCTCCAAGCTCATGGAACTTTTATCTGAAATGATTTTTAGAACTATTAAGGTCTGCAGTAAAGTAAATAATAGGCAATTGAGAAGCACCAACCCCATCTTTCATATGCACAGTTCAACTTTCATCAGTGGGAAGTGATCCTTGGGAAGGGATAATGGAGAGCACTTACTTTGATGGGTGAGTATTATAATTCTAGTCCACCAGACAGTTAGGCATGGACAACACGATTCCCCAAACCCATGAAAATTATACCAGTTATCAATCTTTTACTTACTGTGATGTCAATTATTAATATTTCAAACTGAAAGTTTTTTGAGTTAATGTACAAGTTTCTCTCTTCTCTCTTGGGAAAGGATAGCATTTGTAAATACACTTGACAGATCACTGGCAAGGCACCACCTCTAATATTATCCTTATAGAAGTGATATTTGTTTTAACAACCAATAAGGTATCATTCTTGTCAATAAATTCCCTTTAAAATGGTATTATTTTCTTGAAGTTGAAATTTTTAATGCAGAATAAAGACAGTTTTATTGACACATTCATTTCCTCTATTAAAACTTGCATCTTGACTTGCATGAATCAAATAGTCATTTACAGGCCAGAGGAAGCAAAAATAGGACATTGGATAATCTGTAAGAAACACAGTGAAAATAAATCAATGCATTTAAATCTCACTTAAAGTACGAATTTGGACACTCCAAGTAATTAGAAAAATAAAGGCATTCTCAAGTAATTTAACTATAGTGGTCAAGAGCATAGCCTTTGACATTACATAAAATAGCTCTGTTTCTTGAAAATTATATATCCATGAGCAAGTTCATGTCTTTGAGCCTTAGTCACTTTAAATGTCAATAAGAAAAATAATACCAAACTCTTGAGTAATTATATGCATTAAGTGACATAAGGTACATAAATTGCTAAACATAGTATAGGGCAAACAGTAAGTTCTCAATAGATGGCAGTGCCATTATTAGTATCATGTCAAAATTATAGTACTGTCAGAGCATCTGACTAAAATCATATAGCTAGTTATGAATATGAAATGAAAGATTCCTAATTTAGGCTAGTTTACCTGAGATAATAATTTTTGCTTGAGTTATCTAAATACAGCATTATATTTCTTTTTATAGTCATAGGTGATTTAATTCTTTCAAAGATACTTCTGTGGCTCCATTCATGAATTCATAGGCCAAAGGTCAACTACAAGGTCACAGTGAGAAACTACCTATGGATTTAAGCCTGAATCTGAGAATTGGCCCTCCATCTCTACAAAAGTATAAAAGTTTTTTTCCTTTTCCTACCCTACAGAAAATACTGTAGTACCTAAGGAGCCAAAAGGAAAAGAAAAAATCTGAAATCTTAATTTCAGATGTAAAGAAAGACTGAGTGAAAAATAAATGAACAAAAAACAAACAAAAAACCACTAGCTAAAATGGCATTAGGGGATACTAAGTACAAGTATATTTTATACAGAATATTTAATAATGTGATACATAAATCATCACACTAAAACCCGAACTGTAAGTTGACTCAGGGGAAGTTGCAAAGGTTAGAACTTAGACAAGTAATAAATGAGGAAACCATCCTCATTACCTTGAGGGTAAGTGTTGTATTAGGACAAGGGTTTTCTACAAAACTGATTTATTACTTGCTTTCTAACAAAAATGTACTAAGAATCTTGTTCATAAAGTTCTCCTGCTGTTAATACATGCTGTTTCTATTTGCATGAATGCTGTATATATATTTAACTCCTGGCCACGGATATGCCATCAAAAAGTAAGACAAAATCTTTATCCTAAGTAACAGAAAATCATAAGAATTTTATACACAGAAGTGCCCAACCTGAATTCTGCTAGATGAATGTTACCCAATACCTATATTTTAAATTCTACAAAGACTAAGAAAGGGATCTATTTATGTGCCAAAACAAGAGGAACCACCATCTATCCTTGTCAGCCAAGCTCAAAATTTGAAAATTGTCTTTGACATATTTGCCACTCAAACCCCTTTTAGTTACTTGCTCAGTCTTGTCAATTTTACCTCCAATACATCTCTTATATTGATCCCCTCTTTTCCAGTCTCCTGAAAAAATAAAAGTGCAAATAACATGCCCTCTTAGCTACTATTGATGTGGTCTCCTAACCAGTTTTCCTAACACTCAGCCTCCCCTTCTCCAGTGCATTCCTCTCACAAACACAAAATTATTCTGCCTAAAATATCTCACTGATCACACCACTTACCTGATTCAAAGCCTGCAATGGCTCCCTGTGAGAGTACATAGCTTAGATCCACCATATTTCATCTCAGAAGAATTAGAAATATTTAAGCTTTATAACATTTAATTCAGCCAACAATTTGTGTCAGGAAACTACAAATGCTGAAACATTTATTAACACTGAAGGGCCTGAGCTGAATGTATAGGGAGGTGATAATTAACCTACTATGACATCAATGAACTACAGCCAATTATTCAACCCACATCAGACATTAGGTATTCATTTGATATTGGGAACATAGGTAAGGGCAGAGACATTTTTAAAAGTGTTTAAAAATAAAATGAATTGATTCAAAAACATTAATATCAAATCGAAGAGCAGAACCTTGATTGCCAACACACCTTTTTTTTTTTTAAAGATTTTATTTATTTATTTGACAGACAGAGATCACAAGTAGGCGGAGAAGCAGGCAGAGAGAGAGGGGGAAGCAGGCTCTCTGATGAGCAGAGAGCCCAATGTGGGGCTCAATCCCAGGACCCTGGGATCATGACCTGAGCCAAAGGCAGAGGCTTAACCCACTGAGCCACCCACGTGCTTAGATTGTCAAAACACCTCTTAATGCCACTTCTCAAGTCCAAACCATCTAAATACTCTCTCTCCATGCTTTCTAGTTGGCACCATGGCACCTTTGATACTCCCTTCCTAGATATAAATTTTAAGAGAAATGGAATCTCAAAGTATACCCATTACATAGAAAAGAGAGTAGGATGGGTTCCTATGTATTAATTTTTTACTGTTTTTGCCTTCAAATTTTTTCCTGTTTTACTCTTCATTGAAATTTCTACTATCATTAGAGTGGTTATTTGAGAAGTTGTCACACAGAATTAAAAGAAAATAGAGGAGAAAATGGAGGGCTAGAAGAACAAGAGACAGCTGTTATCCACATCTGTGGGCTAATCCTTAGGAAAGAAAATTACTCAAGCAATCTGGATAAACTGGAAATATACCAGAAGAAGATTTGACAAATTAGTCTGGTGGAATATATTGCCAAAAGCCTTCTTTGGATTATTCTCCTAGAACTATCAGCAAAGATGCCTCTTCCTTTTCTGGATTATAAAGACATGTAAGCTCGAGCTGCATGCAACCATCTTCCCTGAGGCATGGAGCTAGCTCTCTTAATTTGAAGAGGATAAAGCCACATAGAGAAACTGAGGCAAGAGATGGAGAGAAAACCCTCAAAACATTGTGTTAGCTCTTTCAACTGGTTCATTAAATGGACCAGCTGACTCCACTGACCTTTTAGTGTAATGAACAAAATTTTATTTCATTTTTCTTTTTAAAATTTAAGCCAGTCTGAATTGTTTTTTTGGCTCTTGTAATTGACATAACTCTAATACTGATATTTAAAAAATACATTGGTTTATTGTAGTGGGTTTATGTATGTATTATACTGAGTAAAGCAAGAATATACAATGAGCTATTCTGAATTCCTTTTTCATTATTGGACTATGTTCCATTAATAGGGACATTGCTCTGAGAGTGTGTCTTGTAGATTAAGTTACAAAAAGGATATGGTCTGGTTGTTAAAGCACAAAACTTTTACTTAGCGGAGTTTGACATTTTTTTGCTACCTGGTGTTACTGAACTCTTAAAGCATTATTTTCTTTATGTGTAAAATAGGTATTCTAATAATAGTATTTACCCCACCATATTTTGTGAGAGTTAAATGAAATAATGAATGAAAATGTCCCTGAAACCAATGTATAATGAATATTAACAGCTAGTAATATTGTCATTATCTTCAGTTTAACTTAAATGTTTTACTGATAAGTATTGTGGGTAAGTCAACCAGTAATAATAGCAATAATAGGAGTTACAATATAGAAAGTAAATAAATTTTCAATACTAATCTAGAGAGTAAATACAGCTGACCATTGAAAAACACAGATTTGAACTGTATGAGTCCACTAATATAGGATTTAAAAAATATATAATTTATAATGTATTATAAATGCATTAACTCTTCCTTATGATTTTCTTAATAATATTGTATTTTCTTCAACTTACTTACTGTAAGAATAGAGTATATAATACATATATATATGTTAATAAACTGTTAATGTTACTGGTAAGTCTTCCAATCAAAAGTAGACTAATAGTAGTTAAATTTGGGGGGAGTCAAAAGTTATAATGGGTTTTTGACTGGGTGAGGATTCAGCACCTCTAACCTTCATGTTGTTCAAGGGTCAACTGTAGTTAGAAATGTTAAAGAATGTCTTTAAGAGAAGAATCATGATTTATGCAAGTATAAAATATACACTTACAAATTTATCATATTAATTAATAAGGGAACCAGTATGATGTAAAAAAAAAAAAACAGAAATAATTTAAAGAAGAAAGGCACATATGCGATCAAGAAAGCTGAAATGAGTTTCCTACATGGTGCAATATATTATTGAATTATTGAATATATATAGTCAATACACATAAGAAAATAAAAAGCTATATCTCCACCAAAAAAAAAAAATCAACTGCATTTCTACAGATAAGAACCATGTGCATTACTAACAGTTTCTGCAATTTATAAATTATAAAATATCTCAAAGACAATTAGAAGTACAGATCCATATATAATAAGATAACCCTAGAAGGATCCACTAGACAATGGCTAACATTTTATTGCATTATCTTTTTGACCATTTCAAAGTCTGTCACCATTTTTTTCTAAAAAAATGTTTAAAGAAATTTCATCTTATTAGTACCTGAGAAATTAGATATGACAGCCCTAAACATCTTTTAACTTCATACCTCCAGTTTTATTATCCTAATGTTCTCCCTATTTTTGATACTTTAAGAAAAGCAATGTTGATTCTGTTCTTCATAATGGTCTCTACAACTATAAATGCCTTTATATCTCTACAATGGATAGTTGTTTTCTGAAGACTACTAGGTTTGGTAATACTCTTAGCACTGGTAATTTGTCAATTTATGTTTTCCCTTTGGAAAATGTCTTCTCACTTATACACCTCACAATAAAAAGTACAAATTGTTTAGTATGACAAGTCCTCTACACCTGGTCCAAACCTGTATTTTCAATTTCATTTACCACTGCCCTTCTCCCCCTTCACATTCCAACTGAATGTGTACAATCTCTGTTCACAGCACAAAGTATGGGCTGATAACTCTCTGTCTCTGTTCATAATATTCCTTTATTTAGAATGTCCTTTGCTTCACATTTATATGCTCAAGAGACTGGTCTCTTGAATTTCACTGCCTACTTTAAAACCCTGGTCCTGTCCCTTGTTTTTAGATTGCTATTCTAACCTTTCTGTAACTCAGTTGATTTATTTATAAATGAGGACAATAATAATCCTTCTTCAGAGAGTTGTTCTTAAAATTAAATTGGATAAATCAGATAAACCACTTAATAAAATCTCTGGCACCTAATAAACTCTTATTGTTAGCAGTCATCATCATCACTCTCCAAGATCCTACCACATACCACAAATTTTGCCTTACCTTTTTAAAAATGAAAAAAAATAAGACTTTTGTCTAAAAAGCTCCACAGTTCTTAAGCAGAGAGTGTTTCATCTTAAAAAAAAAAAAAAAAAAAAAAAAAAAAAAAAAAAAAAAAAACACCAGCGAGAGGTATAAATCCACAGGTCTTTCAGTGAAGCCCCTCCCCTACTCTTTTCACTCTAGAAGAATGTTATAACTATCAGACTATCAGTTCCTTCGACAAATATGTTTTCCTTCCCCTGGCCTTTCTACTAGTTCAAACCACAAAAGCCATAATTTTGGACTGCTCTTTGGGCTCACATTCTCATGCCTGACCCTCCTTAAATTTGTCATCTTTGTTTTTTGTTTTTTGTTTTTTTTATTGTTGTTTATTTACTTTTGTCTTAATTCACATTGCTCTTGTGGTCTCATATTAGTCCTACATTATGGCAAAAAATAAATTGAAAGAAACAAGTAAAATCTAAGATGTTTAGTTCTCAACCAGATACCTACCATGGTCACAGATTCTTGAGGAGTATACACAATGGGATTATTCCATACAAGAGTCTCAAAGCTCAAGGTGGTGTCCTGTTGAAATACAGTACATCACATGAACTTATAAAGTACACCTCTCGGTGGGTGTGGTGGCAGAAATTTATCATTAAGAAATGCCATCCTTTAGTATTGTGTTTACCACTGAAAATATTTTCATAAACTCCGTATTAAAAGCTTTGTCCTAAGTCCTTACCTGATCATGGCCGTCTAAATGCCATTATTCAGATGGCAAAAAAAAAAAAAAAGGGAAGAACTACAGAAAGCCAAACTTAAAGGAGGTACAGCTAGGTGGAGTTAATCCTCTTACAGGCCACAACCTGGGTGTATGTTTCCATAACAGCCACAAGAGAGAAGCAATAAGCAATGTGAAGAGCTTGTGAATTTCTAAAGTATCAAATCCAGAAGTTCAACCCAGGAAGACTTAAGAGCTTCTATTATTTGGAATCAATCATTCATTTATTTGATAAAATATATTAAAAGCAGAGTTACCATGTTAATATTTGGATAAAATAGTGAACAAGGTAGAAAAGATAAAATATGCTCTCACAGGGTATATGACTCAGGAAGGTAGTTAGACAGTGCAACTAGAATTTACTTCCACCAGATGAAAAGGATTTCAATAAGGAGAAGCCAATGTACTAAGGGTCAAAAGGGAGATCAAAGAGCACAGGCAACTAGCCAAGCCAAGGAAAGCTTTCTATAGGAAATGTCATCTAGGTTGAAACTTAGTAATAGGAGAAACCACATTAGTGATGAATGCTAAAGGAAACAAAATGAAACAGGGAAACAAGAGCATAAACTGCCAGATGTGGAGGATGAGGGGATTGCTTAGCCACAAAATTAGACAAAACTGTCCTAAATATGACAGCCCAAAATGCAGTCTAAAATTTGGAACCACTTTAAACTACAATTCTTTATGTATTTTAAATATTTATTTATAGGAGAGTTTGAGTGGGACAAGAGAAGAGAATCAAAGGGTTTGCCTCACACCATTACTCAAAGACATTTGGTACTGACCCAAACCTCTCAGATCCCCTACATCTAAACAAAAGCCCAGTGGTTACTGGAGTCATCTTCCCCAGAAGGCAATTCATATAACATGCAAGTTCACTGGGTAAAACTGTCCCTTATAGGAGTTTTCATAAATACAATTTCTTCATCCAATTATATTACCAGCCATGCCCTAGCACATTACTAAAGTTAAGTTGCTCTTTATGTATAGGTAAGACTCCTGAGACCTGACTGGCCGGCTGACTCACACCCTTATCTGGCTCTAAGTGAAAGTAGGAAATTATGTTTAATTTTATTTCTGAGGAATTGCAAAGAATACCACAGATCTAGGAGTAAAAGCAGGATGAGAAAAGCTTGAAAGAAAGATGAATACAGATCAAAAATTTACCAACTTCATAATCTGGCCAAGGACTGTTGCTGTAAATATAATTCCTAACAAATATATTGTTTTACATAGGATATTTCTAAATTGTGCTAAATGGCCTTCTTCCCTACTATTTTTTCCTACACAAAATTCTAGAAAGTGCTCATATATACCCTATCTTTCACAGACATATGCCCCTGTTTAGTTACTGCCAATGTATTTGTTTGCTGGTAAATAAAAGAGTCATAATGATAGCTTCCAGCTTCTTTATTTTATGTACATCTTCAATTAGAGCTGGCTGAAAGCACCTCTCACATTCTCCTATCCATTTTTTCCAAGAAAACCTTGATAAATTTTAGTTCTCTTGCTATCAAATTTACCAAAATGGTTATTTCCTTTTTATGTCTGCCTTTGTGTTCACAGCAATTTCTTAGCCTCTTTTGTAAATTTGCCAAAATCTTAATTGCATTTACAAAAGCAAGCAAATTAAATGCATAAAGGAGTATACCAAATATAGAGGTTTAAAGAAAGACAAAAATAAAACAAAATGGAGTGCAGAGAGTAGCATTTAAAGCTCATTTTGTTTTTTAAAATTTCTAATTATTATCTTATAAATGGACAAAGAACTTCAAATGTCTGCAAAAGGATTTTAAAATGGTATCACATTCTTAAAATTAATACTTCTAAAGTATTCATCTATCTAGTTGATTTAAATCTCAAAACCTAAGTGTTCATGCCAGAATAATTAACAAGGTTTGGCTTATTCAATTGTGAATAGTCTGAAAATAAGTTCCTAAAAAAATAAAAAAAATTTAAAAATTAAAAATGGTAAACATTAATTAAATCATCCCTTTTTTTTCTTTTTCTTTGTATTTCTTATCTGCTTCATAACAAATTTTATATTTTCTTCAACATGTTAAGAAAGGACACTTATTAAGGAATAGATACAGCTTTATAGCAAAACTGAATATTGTGCTAAAAATTCACTAAAAATAAACTTCTTTGTCTTACAGTGATAAAACGATATGGAACCAGTGTACAGAAAGGTCTTAGAAGATTCATGACAGTAGAATAACTAATTTAAAACATAAACACCTACCAAAGGCTACAGAGAAATGAAAAAACCAAGCCTCCATTCCCCAAACTGACAAGATATATTTGCATAAGAACAAGCATTCTCAAAAGCTATCTCAAAATTTAACATCCTAATGAGAACTAATATAACTTGGCCATAAAGTTGCATTCCAACTTTTGCTGTCATGTAATCTATGGGAATCTAACTTCCAACTATCTTTACAAGAGCTCAGATAAACTAAAAGTTTAATACCATCTTTAATTATTATAAATCATGCTGTATCAGTTTTTGTTGTTTAGGCAAAATATGTCTATCATAAAGGTTATCTGATGATTAATCATTAGTGATCTTTTATTTCATAGTTGGATGGGATGAACGCTCAAAGGTCTTCCTATTTGTAACCATTTGACTTTTTAAGCTAATCCACTAATTGAAAGCTCTTAAACCTCTCAATCAATGAACCAGTTAGGATTCCAAGGTACCAGTTAGGATTCCATGTGTTGAAATGGATGTAACAATCAACCCAAACTAGGTTAACAGAAAAGTTCAAAGTTTCATACACAGTTTTATTCAAGACTCAAGTTCTGTGCGGTAAGCCAGCTGTAAAGATGATTCCTAATGACTCTAGTTTCCTAGTATTCATAACCTTCCACAATGAATCAGGGTTTATTGGTATGATTAATTGAATAATATAGAAATAGCTATATAGGGGAAAAAAAAGAAATGAAATAGTCATCTGAAAGTTTCAAGGCAGTGTCAAAAAAACACATCTTCCACCTTGGCTTCATGGATCACTCGCTCTGGGGGAAGTTTGACACCATGTTGTGAGGAAGCTGAAGCAGTCTTGTGGAGAAGACCACCTAGTAGTAAAATAAGAGAAGGCTGGCTTGACAACAGCCAGCACCAATTCCCCATCTATGTGTGTGATCCTCATTGAAGGCAAATCCTCTAGCCTCAGTGAAGCCTCCAGATGACTGCAACACTGGCCAACACAAGACTACAAGTGCAGCCTCATGAGAGATCCCCCCTGCCAAAACATCTCAGGCAAGCTGCTCATTTCTTATCCATAAAATTGTGGGTGATATTAAATAATGATCATTGTTTGAAACCATTAAGTCTTCAGATAATATGTTATTTAACCACACATAACTAGTAAACTGTACCATGAAGTACAAGTTGATACACATTTCTTTGCTCTGTGCATGCATGTTGGCTCTTCAATGCCAGGCCTCAAAGAGTCTCAGGACAGCCACTAGCAACTTAACAGCAGTGGGATACGTACTCAGAAAGATTGTGAGGGGCCAGATCATGAAAATCATTGTAAAGATTTTTGCTTTTGGCTATTAATGAGAATGGGAAGTCATTTAAGGGATTTGAGCAGAATAATTATTTTATCTGGCTTACAACTTTAAAGCATTTAAACCTAGATTCTGTGCTGAGAAGTCTACTGCAAACATCCAAGAAAGGGAGGATGTATGGGTGAGAGTGACACAGATGGTGAGAACTGGTCAGATTCACTACTTGTGATACCTGTGGCACGCTACTGAACTCTGAAAATGTGACATGTTCTACACATGTACACTTGAGACAGTGCTATCTTCCTCACAGTGTATTTTACAGCATTATACAAAAGAAGAATGGGACACACCCAATGAGTGCTTGCTCCTCAGTCTCAAACAATCACAAACTATGAATGGAAAACCATAGGCAGAGGGCAGGGAAAGGAGAATCCTGTGGCTGTAGATCACAGGATGAGGAGAATTTGAGAAATGTTCAGGAAATCTTGTTTTCTATATTTCAACATTTTCATTAAATTTAAGAAAATAACAGCACTGCAAATACAAGAGAGAATGAAATTTTCAATTTTATAGAATTTCTTCACAGAGGTTATCATGAAATAAAATTTAAAAAAAATTAAGTTGGTCTACCTTTAAACCCATCAAAACAATGCCTTTTGAATAAATTTTAATGCAAGCTGCTATATCATTGGGGTTTGAGGTTGTTGATCCTTGCTAGACTAACTCAGGACATAAGCACAATCCAGAGGTCAGTGTAAATGTAGAGACTAAACAAAATTCACCAAATGGAAGATTGAAGGTAGAACCACAGAGATCTTCTAGTTTAAATGAGTTTTATTCCTAGAAGTAGAATCAAAATTGGGTCTTTAACAAGATGTCTCTAGTTTTGAATAAGAATGTTATAAAAAGTAAAATGGAGCTAGAGCCTAACACTGAACTCCCTAGACAGTTTTCCAGTGTATTAACTGCCAGCACTTGTGGGTTATTAAATGTTGAGATATTTGAGAAAAGTTAAAAGAAAATAAAGAACAGAATAACTAGTTTTCAAAATATTCTTTTTTTTTTTAAAGATTTTATTTATTTATTTATTTGATAGAGAGAGATCACAAGTAGGCAGAAAGGCAGGCAGAGAGAGAGAGAGGAGGAAGCAGACTCCCTGCTGAGCAGAGAGCCCGATACGGGACTCGATCCCAGGACCCTGAGATCATGACCTGAGCTAAAGGCAGTGGCTTAACCCACTGAGCCACCCAGGCGCCCTCAAAATATTCTTGATGAGGGCCAAGCCACTTCTTATTTTCTAATCCATTCACCGTGCTTCTTATGCATGGGTGTGTTGGGGGCAGTTAACTACGATATCTGTCCTTCAAAACGTTTAGCCTTCCCCACCCCTCCAAACATAAAAATCAAATCCAGACAGAAATACATGGCATATTATACAAACGATAATCCAAAATACAGTTATTTATACAAGAAAAACAAACAAGGACACTTGGAAAAATATGCAAAATCACTTTAAAATAGTTTTTAAAAGCTGTGTAAAGAATACAAAATACTAAATAATATAATCCTAAATCTGAGACAGAAATTAGCATAGATAATCATGGGCAAGTATTTATTTTTATGCAGTTTATTAGTGCTTAGTTTCCCGTGTCGGTGTTTATCTACTGTTTATAAATATGTCCTATCCTTACCTTTTATAGAACAGTTTATATCTAGAATGAAACTTGTTTTTTTAACTTATTTAAAAGTGTGTTTCCATGGCTAAGCATTATAGTACCTGCACTCCTAAAATAAGAAATAGTCATTGTCGTGAAGAATTTGACAGTCTAGATAAGGGGAAATGCCTAGCCCTCTGTGTAATGACCTCACATGACATGATGAATAAGTAGGATGGGTCCAAAAAGAGATTATACCTGTGTATCTCTCTCTGAAGGGGCCAAAAAATTGCCCAGAAGTCACATGAGCTATAAAGTGCCACATATTAATATTAGCATCCTATGCATTTCATAAAACATGATCAGATGGCAAATAATGTCCACCTTCTTTATTAAACTCACTGGAAATGATTTCTGCCCCTTACCATTCAGAGTCTTACTTGGAATATCCCCTAGGTAAAGACAACATTTCAACACAGAAGTATATCTGTTATCTTATATGATATGTTGGTAAAAGTGAGTGAATGAAATATTTTCAGATTTTACTAAAATATACTTTAATGTATATATAAATTATATCACTAACGAAATCTTTATGATATGGCATTTTGTGTCTGTCTGCAAATAAAATATATGTCTGCAAAATGAATCATCTTTCTATTGTGAGTTAAGTACCTTGTATTTTAAAAAATGTTTTTACTCTGTCTGTGCAAATATATGATGACATAATAGAGTATCTTCAATTCATCTAGTGTTGTATAATTAGCTGTGCAGTGTAGGGGAAAACTAGATGCTTAGATATGCCTACGCCAGTGACTGGCTAAGAGTAGCAGTGGCAAAATCTCTTTTCCTCTTTCTGTCATAAATTTCACATGTGAAATGGGCTGGTTATCCCCTAGGGATAAACTGTCAATACGGTGATCACTTACCACATGTGGTTCTTGACCATCTGAATGTGCTAGTCAAAACTGGTATGTGTTATAAAGGTAAAATGCACACACAATTTATAAAGCAATACAAATATGAGGTAAAATAACTCAGCAATAATTTAGATTGATTATCTTTTGAAATAATTTTTTACATGTTGGGATAAATAAAATATAACTTAAAAATTATTTTCATCTGTTTTGTTTTACTCTTTTAATGTGACTACCATAAAAATTCAAATTAAACATGTGGCTCACTTTTGTAACTCTCATTATATTCCTATTAGAGAGCATTGCCCTAGAGGTTTGTCCCAACATTTTTCCAAGCATGACAATTTTTCAGTGCTTTACAAGTTTAAAAAAAAAAATTACCTTTTCTTTCTTTCTTTTTTTTTTCCCCCCCTCTCTTCTAGTTTACTGGACTGGAATGAATTTGAGGATGCAATGAAAGGAAATCTATTCACAGATCCATTCCCTTAATTTTTCCTGCCTGTGTCGTTTAGCATCAAAACATGAGATGGCATCAATAGGAATGGATTAACCAGTTTATACACTCCTCCTAAAGGGTTAGAGCTGGTCATTACTTGTTAACTTTACCAGCTTATCTATAGATGTCGCCTGTTTCTGAATACTAGTATGTTTCCACCAATGTATATTCCACATAGTCCTGCTAATATATTGACAAAGGTCATTTCCACTCTAAAATCTTCAAGAACCTCTATGCTTTCTTCCAGACTCCCAGCCGCCAGTGTTTCCCACAACCCACTTGGGCAACATTCTTCTCCACAGCCAGCCCTTAATAGAAATGGCAGAAGTCTACAACTTGTTCCATTACCAAGTTCTACCTCAAACCCAAATAACCCTGACCCTGCCACTATATCTGCACCCTTTATGCATGTGCATCCGTTTCTTAGGGGTGAGTATGCCATAGGGCACAAAACTCCACCTGCAGCACTGAATTAAAAGCAATGTCTATAAAAGATGACCTGCTTGCTTTCTAATTCTAAAGTCCTAGAATTGAGTCCATATTTATCTCAAAAAGAAAGAACTCCAGATATGCATATTTTACATCCTATATTTACTCAGTTACTTTTATGAGAATTCATTTGCATAAATGAGATAATTTTTTCTTTCATTATTTTTTAAATCAAGCTTTTTGACCTAAATGTTGAGCATATGGCATGTAATTTCATATAGGAAATTGGCTTGGAAAAAAAAAAAAAAAAAAAGGAAATTGGCTTGGTTTCTCTAATTCTCATTTTACCATTTACTCCCTTGAGTTGTCATATCCACAGTTCCTGACAAAAAAAGAAACACATCACTGTGTTGTAACTAACCAAAAGCAATGCTGCCACTCTGGGTTCATGAAACCTTTAAAAAATCAAGGCACAAAGATTTATAGAAAATGCTGACTTCTTCAATAGTGAAGTGCTCTCTTTCATGTTTTACTATAAAATGATAGAATTTTATCAAAATATCTTCTAAGACTAAAATGAGAAGTATACTAAAATTCTCCTCCATAAAAGGAGGTATAAAAGGCAAACAAAATGAAAATGTTTCACAAGTTCATTCAATTTCCCATTCCCTTTTAATAAAGAATAAGCCATTGATAGAAAAATGAGCAAAATTGTAACAAATAGCCCGTCAGTTCACATATATTACATCAATGAAAAAAATAATCTCAAAAAGTATAAAACACAGAAAGGATTTGGCAAAACCTCAGTGGATTTACTTTAAGAACATCAAACAGCAACTAAAGAGATTTAAGTCAGTTAAAGAAATGTAAATGGATTTTTGGCCAAGAGAATCACCATAAAAAAGGACATATATTTAACAGCATGTGAATATTAAAAAACAATAAAAGGGACACATGATATAATTAACTTTATGAGACATTGAGTAAGCTATCTTTTGTTTTGCATCTTTTGAAAAGGCTGCTATGTGCCCTAGGACATTTTTTTTTTTTTGAAATTTTAATATAATTTTTTATTTTTTATAAACATATATTTTTAGCCCCAGGGGTACAGGTCTGTGAATCACTCACCAAAACACATACCCTCCCCAATGTCCATAATACCACCCCCTTCTCCCAAACCCCCTCCCCCCAACAACCCTCAGTTTGTTTTGTGAGATTAAGAGTCACTTATGGTTTGTCTCCCTCCCAATCCCATCTTCTTTCATTTATTCTTCTCGTACCTAGGACATTTTTATTTTATTTTTTAAATTTGATTTATTTGAGAGAGAGAGAAAGAGATGGAGAGAATGAGTGGTAGGAGGGACAGAGGAAAAGGCAGACTCCCTTAGGACCAAGGAGCCTGATGCAGGATCTGATCCCAGGACCCTGGGATCATGACTAAGAGGAAGTCAGACACTTAACCAACTGAGCAGCAAGATACCCTGCATTACAGCATTTTTAAATAAAGCTTTATGATGAAAGTGATTATGAGCTTAATCATTATAGTTAGTATTTATAAAATCTGTATGACTTGTTACATTCTTTTTGTGGAGTATCAGTGTTATTTCTCAGAAAATAAAACGTTTTTTCCATTTGTAAATAAGGAAGCTTAGACATAGAGAAATTAAATGACCTGTCCAAGGCCACCCAACTAATAAGTGACAGAATCAGTATTTGAACTTAGAAAGTCAGGCTCCAGAGCTCAAGATCTTTAGTGCTTTGATGTGTTAATGAATTGGATACACCTTATTTCCACATCTCATGCCCCTGATAACTTAAAACATACTAAAAAAGATAATTAAAATAATCTCTAAAAAAAAAAAGAAAGAAAAAGTAGTCTCTAGACTACTAGACTCATAGTATTTTAGAGGAAGCCACAACAAATTTCACATATTAGCACACTAGTCCAGGAAAGTTAATTATTTAAATCAAACATCATTTTTACTTGGGAAGTTTTAGCCAAAGTTCAAAAGAAACTCTCTCACACTTAAGAGAACCTTAACGTTTGTGGCACCTGGGTGGTGCAGTTAGGTGGGCATCCAACTCTTGATCTTAAACTTAAAACTCAATAAAATAGGAATGGAAAGGCTCAGACATCAATCAGATAATAGAAGACAAATTCTTATTCATTTCTTTGCTTTTATTTTTGAGTGCAACTTCACTGCACATATTAAATCCAATGTAATTATTGGTCTCTTGTTAGTCGATTTTATTGGTTTATTGAAGTGGGAAGCAGAATTCTCTAACGGCCCCTAAGATTTCCCACCCTGTGTTGTACATGCCTCGCATAATCTGTCAGACTATGAATGTCATGGATTTTTATTCCTGTGATTACGTTATGTGATATGGTATGGCATAGCTGACCTTGAAATAGGGACCTTATCTAGGTAGGCCTGAACTAATTACACGAATCCTTTAAAAATAAAATTTTCCCACCTGGTTGCAAAACAGGCAATTAGAGATTCCAAGCCTGAGAAGCATTCAGTGAGCATTTGGTAGCTTTAAGAGGGCCCTCAACTAAAAGCCAGCAAGGAAAGGAGGACATCAACCCTACAGCCACACAGCAAGAAAGATTTGGGAAGCAGTGGTTTTTCACCAGAGACTGCACACATGAACTCAGCCCAGATGGCACATGATTTCAGCCTCATGACACTCTGACAAAAGTATCCGCTGTGGGCACCTGGGTGGCTCAGTGGGTTAAACCTCTGCCTTAGGCTCAGGTCATGATCTCAGGGTCCTGGGACTGAGCCCCACACTGGGTTCTCTGCTCAGCGGAGAGCCTGCTTCCCCCTCTCTCTCTGCCTACTTGTGATCTCTCTCTCTGTCAAATAAATAAATAAAATATTAAAAAAAAAAAAAAAGTATCCTGCCACAGTGGAACAAACTTCTCATTTAAATGAGCTGCAAGCTAACAAGCAGTTGTTTTTTAAGCTACTAAATTTGTTGTAATTAATTACACGGCCAGGAAAAAAAAAAAAAAAAAAAAAAAAAAAAACCTAGTATAATTGACATTTATTTTCTGTGAAAAATGAGTATTTGAGAACCTACCACCCAAGTAAAGAACTAAAAATAAATAACCCTACCTGTAGGTTTCTTTCCTTTCTTATACCTCTGCCTCTTCCCCAACAGCCCAGATTCTTTAATTTCTTGCTTATTTTATTTTCGAAATACATATGTATGCCTAAATAAAATATTGTTTAGAATAGTTTATTTTAAACTTTATAAAATGGGTATCCTTATGTTTGAAATCTTTCAAGACCTTATTTTCACTAAAAATTGCATTGCTTAAATTCCTTCATATGATTTCACTCATATAATTGTAACTTATCATTCCATTTCACCACTACATTACAACAGATTTACCCCATTCTTGAAGATGGTCGTTTGAGTTTTTTCCAATTTATGCTACTAAAAAAATACATTGCTTAGATATTCTTGTGTATTTTTCCAACTACACATATATAAAAGTTCATTTTGGATATACCTAGGAAATGAGTTGCTAGGTTGTAGGAAATACGAATGATCAACGTATAAGACAACACATTTTTCAAAGATAGTTGTACAAACTACACCTTCCTCAGCAACGGAGAAGGAAACGCTTGTTCCCCATTTTCCCCAACCATACTGTCAGGTTTGTTATTTTTTGCGAACAGAATGCCATCTCTTTGTTGTCTGTTTTGCATTTCCATACACAATGTTGAGTCTTTTATGATTTGAGGCCAAACAGGTTTTCTCTTCTCTAAAATGCTTTTTCATGTGTTTTGCCTACTTTTCTTTTGGATTATTACTTTTTCTTACTGATTTTTAAATTTCTTATACAGTCTCAATAATAATCTGCCATTAGTTACATGTTGCAAACATATTCTCACAATTTGTGACTTTTCACCTTTTTTCAAGGCATCTTTTTATACATAAAAATTCTTATTTTTAAAATTTTCAAATGTGTCAGCCTTAAGGACATTTTAAACTAATTTGCTTCTTAGGAATTCTTCCTGACCAAGATCAGAAAGATAATTACCACTGGTTTTTTGTATGTTTGTTTGTTTTTTAAATTTCTGTTTTGCTTTTGATATTTTAAGGCTTTAATCCACTTGGAGTCAGGACAGAGGTGACATGGGGATCTGGGCTACCTGCGCCTGCATCTTATTTGCAGCATGTGGCCCTATTAATGCTTTATCCTGGATGTACCACTTTCCTTTTACAATGATTTCTGCTGAGTCTGCCCATGTGACTTGGTAACATCTGACAAAACCCAGGTCATGATTAGCAGTTCTGGTTTCATAGTTATTTTCGCCCACAATCAGACACCCCATCTCTCCCAAGGCCCAATAACACACCAGAAGCATATGTTTTAAAAAGTATATAATTTTCTGCGATAGATATTCTAGAACCCTAGGGTCTCCTCTGTGACTCTCTGTCTCACGTGGCTTGCCATAAGCTCCATATAAGATCCTCTCCCACCATTATACCTCTAAAGCTACAGGTTTACTATGTTATAAGGCCCAAGCAAGAAAACTGATTACAATGTAGTCTGAACTGCTGCAGAGCCCTTTCTATTCTGTGTCCCCTCTCTGAGCTGTAAGCCTTTGATGCCACCCAATATATGGGTTGGAATACTACTCACAGATGTCGAACATGTCGACTCTCTTAGGAGTCTCTAGACTCCTAAGAGAGTTACCAATCATCATGCTTAATTTTTAGTGTGGGGAGTGTAAGAGATGGGGCCATTCCATCATCCTCAGACCGCTAGGCTACCAACTTCCAGTGATTAGGTCTTTGATGCCAAACAGATAACCAGCATGTTATCCAATTTACAGATCTCAGCATTCCTTTCTTAGAACATTTCTGGGACCAAATTTTGCAGACTGGGTATACTGAGGACTAAATTCTGAAATGGTGATTACCTGATGAAGGCTCTCCTAGGGAGCATTCTGAGGACTGTCATCTGTGGAAGGGAATGGAGTGAAACAGAAATGGCTTAAAGAAGAATCTGGACTTCTGTGTTGCTATAACAAAGGCCTTAGGCACCTTCTGGGGAGACCTGAAGCTGGACCCGTCTTCTAGAAGGTCCCCAGCTTACATGAGGGGAGATACCTTTATATCCATAAGCTGATCAGTGAGTGGATTCAGCTCTTTAATCCTGAAGGGTAATCTAGGTGGCATATCTTAGTGCTCATCGAAAAAATCACAATGCCAGCAGGGGTGCCTAGGTGTCATAGTCAGTTAAGTGTCCAACTCTAGGATTCAGCTCAGGTCCTATCTCAGGGTTGAGAGACTGAGCCCCTCACTGGACTCTGTGCTCAGCATGGATTCTGCTTAAGATTCTCTCTCCTTCCCCCGCTGCAACCCCCTCTCAAATAAATAGATAAATCTTAAAAAAAAAAAAAAAAGTAAGCGTGCCAACAAAGATGTTACAGGATAATTCTGGAAACTCTGGAAACTTAGAATAACTGGAAACTCCAATAAAATATAATTTATCAAAATATAACCAGAGGAAAGGCTCCTGCATGGCTCAGTAGTTAAGCGTCTGCCTTCTGTTTAGATCATAATCCCAGGATCCTGGGATCAAGCCCAGTGTTGGATCCCTGCTCAGCATGGAGTCTGCTTCTCCCTCTCCCTCTCCCCCTGCTTATGTTCCCTCTCTCGCTGTGTCTCTCTCTGTCAAATGAATAAATAAAATCTTTTTAAAAATTGTGTATATATATATGCACAAAGGAAATAGGAAGCATGAATGGTCCCCTGTTGAGAACTTTAGTCATAGTTGAAAATCTTTCCACAAAGAAAATGCCAAGCCCAAGATTTTTTGGGAAAATTTGACTAATTCTAAAAAAACTCATGAGTCCCATTTCTGAAAATTTTTCAAGAGAACAGAGAAAAATGATAATATGCCTAATTCATTCCATGGGGTCAGAATAATGACAAAAGTTGGCAAGGCATTTTTAAAAAGGAAAGTTATATATTCACCTTACTTGTGTATATACATGCAAATATCCTGAACAGAATCCTAGCACACTGGAGCTAATAAACAAAAGAATATACCATGACCACATTGAGTTTACCTCAGTATTCTACAGTAGAGTAATATTAGAAACATTTCAAATGTTATCCACCATGCTAATAGATTTATATAGAACACTTTTTTATCTCAATAGATGTAGAGAACAATTTTGATAAGACTCTTTTCTATTTTCTACCCAACATAAAATGTGTAAAATTAGATATTACACCATTTCATTAGCCTTCTGCCAGCGAAGCCCTTGTCCCTGAACTACTGACTACTTCGATGTAGCAGGGCTTCTCCATGTATTAGAGGAGGGAAGAGCAAATGAATATAAGGTGGTTTCTCCCATGAGGTGACCTTTTTTGGGTAATAAATTTTTTCCAGTTTTATTGGGAATATAATGGACATACAGTTTTGTATTAGTTTAAGGTTTACAACATAATGATTTGATATACAGGTAATCCCCAACTTACGATGGTTTGAATTAACAATTTTTCAACTTTATTATGGTGCAAAAGTAATAGACATTTAGTATTTTGGATTTTGAATTGTCAATTCTGATCTTTTTCCAGGCTACCAATATGCAGTATAACACTCTCTGGTGATGCTGGTCAGAGGCAGTGAACCATAGCTCCCAGTCAGCCAGATGATCACAAGGATAAACAAGTCATATACTTAACAACTATTCTGTACTCATATAGATATTCTGTTTTTCACTTTCAATAAATTCATATTTAATAAATTACATGAGATATTCAGTACTTTATTATAATACAGGCTTTGTGTTAGGTGGTTTTTTCCAACTGCAGACGAATGTAAGTGTTCTGAGCACATTTAAGGTATGTGAAACTAGGCTATGATGTTCATTAGGTTGGGTGTATTAAATGCATCTTCAACTTGCAATATTTTAATTTACAACGTATTTATTGAAGTGCAACACCTCATCATAAGTTGAAGAAGATATATGTGAATATACTGCAAAATGATCACTACAGTAAGCTTAGTTAACGTCCATCACCTCATACAGTTATAATTATTTTCATGTGAAGAGAACTTTTTTCATGTGAAGAGAACAACGACCCTCTTAGCAACTTTTAAATATACAGTAATTATTATTAACTACAGTCACCATACTATATTATATCCCCAGAACCTATGTATCTTTCTTTTTAATTCAAAAGTACAAACTCTGAGAATTTCCAGTTATGACTTTTCCTTTCTTAATGGGGTTCTGGAAGATAGGCTTTCTCCAATCTCTGACAATAATAATTCAAAGTAACAAGCATTTATACTAAACAAAAATTTCATGATATAGTCAAATGCAAAAACTGGAAAAATAATTTTATTAAATCCCTTTATTGTATATTGTATAAATTAATTTTCTGGAAATGGAATGTTTGGACATAGTTATGCCATGCTCCTCTGGTGAGAATTAATCAAACCTATCTGTTACCACAGAGAAGAAACTTTATCCTACTGTAAAAGGCGAAATAATCTACTTGGCAAGATAAAATTGGCCAACTGTCTCTAACCTAGTAATTTTAGCAGTTGAGCTGAGATAGAATATATCTTCCATTATTTCCTTATAACATATATTTATAACTAAGTTCTGTTCATACTAAGCATAAATACACTTATAAATACTCAGCCCAAACTGCAGAAATCTCTATATTTGTTTATTTCATGATCCTAACTCAACATTATTTCTTTTTGATTCATAAGTTCTTTTTGATTCGTAAGTTCCATATTTTTCTAACATCAGTTTCTTGTTTTTCTTCTGATCCCCCCATTGACTTTTTGGGTCAATGGGTTAATTGTGTCAAGTTAAAGACCTACTTCAGAAAATACCATTTATTAAGTTATCGTCTTATTGTTTAAAGCAAATTTAATTCATAGACTCACTGATTCTGTTTTTATAATGCATAAGTTATCAAAAAGGCTTTTTTGGAAGACACCTGTGGCTCAGTCAGTTAAGCATCTGCCTTTGGCTCAGGTCATGATCCTAGATTCCTGGGATTGAGCCCTACATCGGGCTCCCTGTTCAGTGGGGAGCCTGCTTTTCCGTCTCCCTCTGCTGCTCCCCCTAATCATTCTCTCTCTCTCTCTCTCTGTAAAATAAACAAAATCTTTAAAAAGAAAAAAAAAAAAAAAAAAGCTTGAGCGCATCCAGCTATGACCCACCCTTAAAAAAAAGTTGTTTTTAATTCGTAAATTATTTAAGGGGTTTGTTGAACAAATGAATTTACCAGGTCAACAAATGTTTTATGTAAAGGACAATGTAGTAAATATTTTAGGCTTTGTGGGTTAATGGTCAGTATAACAACTGTACAACTCACTGAAATGCAGAAGTAGTCATAGGTAATATGAAATTGAATGTGTATGGTCGTGTTCCAATAAAACTTTACAAAAAAAAAAAAAATGGCAGTAACTCAAGTTTGGTCCACAAGTAGTAGTTTGCCCAATTTCTACTCCAAAGTCTCTCTTTTTTAAAGGTTTTATTTATTTATATGACAGAAAAATACACAGCAAGAGAGGGAACACAAGCAGGGGGAGTGGAAGTAGGAGAGGGGGAAGCAGGCCTCCCACTGAACAGGGAGTCCAATCCGGACTCTAACCTAGGACCCTGGGATCATGACCTGAGCAGAAGGCAGATGCCTAACAACCAAGCTACCCAGGTGCCCCCAAGACAAAGTCTCTTAATTAGTTGATTTATTTTGGTTTCATTCTCCTGTTCCTACATACCATAAAGTTAAAAGCTAGTAAGCGAGATGGGGAAAAAATGACGGACACTGTGAATTTCCCTGGATCATGTAACATAATCATAGCTGTTCAAATTTTGAAACTTTCTAACAGAGATGCCATAAGTATAGACAACCATCAAAAAACAAAACAAAACATATGTACCAACAGTAATTTAGCACCACGGCAGTAGTTCTGTTTTTCTAGCTTCGGGAAAATGGCAATTTTCAACTGGCAGTTAGATAAACATCTAATGAAACACACTTCACAAGAAATGGCTAAATTGTTTTTCACGCTGGCTACATCATTTTGCATTCTCAGTACCAGTTATTTTGCATCTGTTCTGGGGCTTGGTATATGTATGTATATGCCAGAATGTGCCAAAAAGAATATAAATATATTAAATAAATCTATTTAAGCCCTTCTCAGTGAGGCTATGAAACTAAACCTATGTGATACTATAGTTACAAAAATGCTATTCATACCAAGTTGCAAAGATGACCATAGTCCTTTATCCTTTTCCATATTGTGCTCGCTTCGGCAGCACATATACTAAAATATCCTTTTCCATATCCACTCCTTTTTTGCAAAGCAACTTTTCTATTATTTCTCCACCCCTTAAATCTGGGCTGGCATTATGACTTGTTTTGATCCATAAAATACAAAAGAAATAACAGGCCAGTTTTGAATGTGTCCCTCAAAAAATTTTGCATGCCTCTACTCTTAATCTTGGATTCCTGTGACAATCATATGAACAAGCCTAGGAACATATGCTAATACATGAAGCACTTTCAAATCATGTTCACTGAGGCACTTTTTAAAATGAGCCAGCCTCCAGCCAATCTAGCAACTAACCACAGAGGCATGAATGATCCTAGTCAAAACCAAAAGAACTACCTTGCTTATTAGCCCAACCAAAATTGCCAAACCACAGTCTCATGATTAAATAAGTGGGTGTTCTTTTAAGCCAGTGAGTTTTTTAGTTTTTGCTTTTAAAGATTTTATGTATTTATTTGAGAGAGATTGAGAGAGAGAGAGAGCAAATGGAGGGAGGAGTGAAGGGGGAAGGAGAGAAGGAGGAAAAGAATCCAAGCAGACTCCCGCTGAGCACAGAGCCCTGTGTGGGGCTGGATCCCACAAGCCTAAGATCATGACCTGAGCCAAAATCAAGAGTCCAATGGGTAACCAACTGAGCCACCCAGGTGGCCCTTAAGCCACTGAGTTTTAAAGTGGTTTGTTACAAAGCAATAGTTAATCCACAGACTGTTTCATCCCTTATCTGTTTATAAAGCACAAAATAAAGTGAATGTCATTATGATTAAACAAAATTAATGTTCTTACTGGCTTTTCTGTAACTATTCCAATCTGCAACATAAAAGGGTTTTCCTGCCAAATAAAATGATACTTCATATAAGTATGCAGACTAGTTCCTATAAATAAGTTACATTCTTAGTTCTGCCAATAATAAGCTAATGTAACTTTAAAAAAAGTTGTTTGACTTTTGTTTGCCTTAAATCTTCGTATGTAAAAGGAGAATACTGGAGAAATCACATTTTAGGAAAGGAAATGCCATATGTATGTATGTATAGCTATATGTATGAATACACATTATATTAATGTATGTATTATACAAACACATATATAAACATGTGTATGTGCTTTGTGTGTATGTCCTTCTACATTTTCGTATTTTTATTTTTTAATTTTTCTCAAAGACTTCTTTATTTCTAGGGAGAGAGAGGGAGAGCAAGCACAGTGGGGTAGGAGTGGAGGTATGAGAGGAACAGAGGGAGAGAGATTCTGAAGCAGACTCCATGCTAAGCAGAGACCCCAGGTTGGGGCTCCATCTCACAACCCTGAGATCAGGACCTAAGCAGAAGCCAAGAGTTGGATGTTTAGCTGACTCTACCACCCAACATTGTATTTATTTTTAAAAGCCCTTGGAAAAACAGCTCTCAATGGAGCTCAGTCAGAAAACATGTCAGTGTCCCTAAGATAATTAAGTAGGTAGGTCATATTTTCCAACCATCTTAGAAAGCCCCAAATATATGTGAATCTATAATTAGTACAGACAGATAAAGAGATAAGGACAGTAAAAATTTTTGACAAATGTTCTGATATAACTATCTCTGGGAGTGGTAAGAAATTGGCCAGTCTGTTGTTAGTACATAAGTGAAAGAGACAAACGGAATTTTTTATATAATACAGTGAAAGCAAACTACAGGTACTGAATGAATGAGTCATCACAGAAATTTAGATATAGTAGGAATTTTAAAAATCAAATCCAACTTTCAGAGTTTCTTGATTTGACTAAGTTCACTTTAATAGAAAATTATTAAAAAATATCCACTGTGAAGTATATCATGCTTGTATTATTATCAAAATTCTATTCTGGATAGATCAAATAACTTATATAAAGTCAATCAATTCGTAGTTGAGAATAGAAAACAAGTTTCCTGATTGCCATTTCAGTACCCTTTCTATCATACGAGGTAACCATCCCAAATAATGACAAAACATCTATCTCTGACAAGTTATAATTATGTATTACATAGTAAACAAAAATGAATTTTAATATATTGCAAGAGAGTCAGCTATTCAATGTAATCTTATTTTGAAAAGAGCTCTTTAGAGGAAATGAGGTGAAGAAAATTCCCCAATTTAACCAGAAATGTAATCAAACTCCTACATTTAGTTGGATCTCTGGGATCCTATCTACGTAGAATCTAAATTGTCCTGCCAGTCACAGTTAGGAACTGGGTTATAAACTACTGAAAGCAATTCAGGCCTCACCCACTTTGTTCCCTATCTTAAAAAGAATCCCTTCATCAATGTAATAGTGGGAAGCTTTTCTCTTTTCTGATACCTGCTCTCTTCCTGCTACAGAACTCTCAATCTTCTTGTGCCACAATGTCTCCTAAAATTAACTATTCTCTCTGAGTCATAGTCTCTTTTTTTCCTTTTCTCTTTCTCAAATACACTATACCATGCTGTCCGGATTCTCCTTTAATTTGAGGTTATATTCCTATTTGAGAGAGAAGGAAGATATTCAAATGGTCTTGATTTTTTTTAATCATATATAATTGTATACAAGGGATGACAGTTGCTTTTTAATGTCTCTGCTTGCCAAATAAAAACAAAAACTAATAAACAAACAAACAACAACCACAATTTCCTAGCTCAGGAAATTCATGTCTGGAAATCAAATAATAGAGTTTCAGACCAACAAATGCTCCCAGATATATTTTAAAATTCTCATGCATGCTCTATTATTTGTTGATTTTCATTCCCACAATTAATTAATCTGTATATAAAATACAAAAGAAATGTTTTATTTAGCTAACACAAATTAGTGCAAATATAAAACTAAGTGAATTATTGACAATTATTGATAACCATATTTCTAAAATATTTTATAGTTTCTTAAAACTTTTATCTCCTTGATAAAGCCAGGCAGTATTTCTAGTATCATTTCTAGTATCATTTCACAGGATGAAATTGGAGTTAACAGAGATTATGTGATATACTAAGAACCTAATAATTGAAGGAACTAATGGGGGAATTTAGACATAAATATTTTGACTATAATTCTAGAGTTGTTTCCATTGCCTCTGGCTGTATCATGTCAAGAGGTTTAAACTGAATATTTCATTGGCCCCAAATCATATGATTAAGTGAAGAACAGCACTCACATATATAATTATATAGTAAAACCAGTTTTCATAAATCTGGGGAAATTGGGCATTTGCTCACTTAAAATGTAGAGAGGGTAGCAGCATCTCTTTCTAGGAGACAGTCAAACTCGGTTCACTGCTTAACACACTTTAAATCTAAGTTGTAATATATAGCAAATTGAAAATCACTTTCCAGTTTATCTGCCAGTCTAAATTTTGTTATCCCAGGATATATGTGATTTAATCCACAGCACTTTTTTTTTTTCAATTAGTTGCTTCCTTTTCATACTAGAAAAAAATGTTCTTTAATATCAGAGATATATCTCTACCAAGTCTTTTTACCAATTACTACACTCTTCCCCTAAGGGATTGCTTTGAACTGTGAGCATTCTTGGGAGGAATTTAAGCCGGCAAGCATTATACACTATATATTTTCAAATTAGGTATCATATTGCATTGATTTTAAAAGAGTTCTTTCTAAAACATACAACTCTCTATTTTTATCTGAAAAGATTCAAGAAACACTGTTTTTAGATTTAGCTTCAAAAGGTTATAGCTTTTAAAGAGATATAAACTTTTGCAACACAAGATCTGGAGTCCTATTTTGCTTTATACATTGGCTTCTATTTCTTAAATTTTTAAAAAAATATCTCATAATAATTATACTTATATTTAAAACATTAGGGCGTAATGCTTTTTACACACCACTGTATAGCCACATAGATTATAAAGGGGGGAAATCTATTACATCAGAGAAATTTCAAAAATAAATTAATAATTAAGACTTAAAACAGGATGTTAGTTACAACATTTATGTTATAATATGTTAGTTATAACATTGGCGTGTGTGTATGTCTATGTCTGTGTTCTAAAAAGACTTTATTAATCAGCACTATGTTTTTCCACTTGGAATATTTGGTTCCTAAATGTGACTTTCACATGTCTAGAAAAAAATTCACAATGAATAGTGTGATTTCTTCCTAGCTTACGAAATAAGGACAGAAAGAGACTTAAAGCAATGCAAATCAAAAGGCATTTTGAAGCTTGTATGCCTATACTCATCCAATCATTATGTACTCATTCAACAAATATTTATCGGGAAGCAATTACATGTCCCGCAACAAGATAGGTCTTAAGGGTGATACATTGATGAATGAAGAAAAAGTCAGTTATTTACAAAGAGCTTCCATGATTAACAGTGGTAATAGGTAAGTAACAAACCATTATTTATGATAACGAACAGTTATAATGAAACAAATGTTAAAGCTAGAGTAGAGTCAGGAAGCTACATAACAAAGAGAGGTAGCCACATTAGAAGAGGTTAAAAAAAAAAAAAAGAAAAAGAAAAAAGCCTCCCAAATGAGAAAAAGGACCAAGAAGTGGGGACATAGGCATGCTAAAGAATGAAAAGGGCCAACAATTATATAAAATGAAGAGGTTGAAACATGATATTTAGGAAATTACAATTTCAGTACAACAGTATAGGGCAGATCACTGGACAGAAGTTGTAGTAATATGTATGTTCTGATTAAAGAGAAGGAATTAGAAATTACTGTCAAGAGTAGTAGATGATGAAAATTAATATAAAGAGGAAGTGATAAAATCAGAGAGTTTTACCTTACAAAGGAAATATAAAGATATGAGGAAGTAAGCTTAAAAAGCGGGATATTTTGACTCAAAATTTTAACATACAGTTTCAGAATTAGAGAAGAAAGAACTTCGTTTTTTTATTTGTAAGCATTTCAAAAAGAAAAATAATTATAACCATTAAAAAAAAAAAAAAAAACTGGCATCCAAGATAGTGGATTAACTTTTAAAATCAAAGAAAATACCTCACCTACAAAAAAATATTTCCGGAAACAGAATAAATGTTAGAGAAGATTTTCAGTTAGCATTTTCAACTGAATTATACACGACGGTGTATCTAAAAATATGGCAAAGATAATCATCAAGAGAAAAGCAGCTGAAATCCTGCAGAGATTGTTTAAATTGAAGAAAGTTCATTGCCAAATTATAAACCATGATGAAAGCAGCTAGGGATGGGACGCCTGAGTGGCTCAGTTGGTTGGACGACTGCCTTCGGCTCAGGTCATGATCCTGGAGTCCCGGGATCGAGTCCCGCATCGGACTCCCAGCTCCATGGGGAGTCTGCTTCTCTCTCTGACCTTCTCCTCGTTCATGCTCTCTCTCACTGTCTCTCTCTCAAGTAAATAAATAAAATCTTTAAAAAAAAAAAAAAAAAGAAAGCAGCTAGGGAAAATATTGTGAAAATCATATCAGCAAAGTTCAAAGAAAAAGGCCAAAAAGACTCCTAAAAGTTAAAGTTAAGATTTTAAAAAACTTTTAAATTAAAGAAATCCACACTAATGCTAACTGGGAGATAATGCAATGTGTAAAACTAATGCATATGTTTTCAAATCAGTAAGAAGGGACAAAAGATACGAAACAGCAATTTACAGAACAAGCAAATAGCTAACAAGAATATATAGAGGAGATCAATTTTTGCATAGAAATACAAAATGAAAGGTAAATGATGTCTTGCTTTACATACATCATAGTGCTGAATATTTGAAAATAGGTAACATCAGTTTTCAGCAAAATGAGAAGTAGAATCTTCATGAATTACTGGGAGATGTATCAACTTGGGATGACCATTTTCATGAAGATTCTGGTAATACTGTAGTAAAATTTAACATATATGCAAACCAAGAATCCCACTCATAGGTATAGGCAGCTGAGTAATTTCCCCACTGGTCGACAGGAGATGAGCAGGAATATCTCTTAGCAACAAGTAGTTGGTGTTCAGCATTAGCAAATGGCTATATAAGAGATACACACTATGTAATACTATGCAGCAGGGGGAAGAAATTAACAATATGAACTACAGAAATTAGATACCTCAGTGGGTTAAAGCCTCTGCCTTGGGCTCAGGTCATGATCCCAGAGTCCTCGATCAAGCCTCGCATCAGGCTCTTTGCTCAGCAGGGAGCCTGCCTCCCTTCCTCTCTCTCTGCCTGCCTCTCTGCCTACTTGTGATCTCTGTCAAATAAATAAATAAAATCTTAAAAAAAAATAAAATATAATGTAACAGATAAGATTGATTAGGTTATATTACAAGTTGCCTCCAAAATTCAATGTTTTAATCTAGCTACAGTTTACTTCTTCTTCATATAAAGTTGGCTGAGGATCTGGGTGATATTTCAGGCCAACCTGCCTCCTTAAAGCGCTGAGAAATTCAAGCTGTGTCCATAGTAAAGCCTCCATCTCAACATGTGCATCCACTATTTCTGTTGTAAGAGACATAACGAGGAAATCACAGGCCACCTCTTAACAGCACAGATCCCTTCTGCTCTTGGTCCATTAACAGAGCCAGTCATGTGGTCAGTTATCAAAGTTTCCATAAACCCAGGAAATAAGGAGAAACATATAGTGATGAGTACAAGTAATAGTTCTTCATGTGGTAATTAAATCTTTCTCAAGCCCATATTTAGAAGCATAGTTTAGATAAATACATAGTTTAAAAATCAGCAAATAAGTATTTATACTAATTTATCCAAAACACAGGTGATTGTGGAAGAAAGAAAATCCTTAAATTAGAGGCCTGGGGATTCTGAGTTTATTCTAGGAGCATACATTTATTCATTATGTAATCTTCAGTAAATTATTTGGGTCACAATTTCATTATTCTGAACAGATATGATAATAATGATGATAATAAAACAGATAATAATTGTTATGTTTAATAATTATCATATAATATGATAATATAATAAGATAATAATTGTTAAAATGTTTTAAGTGTATTCCCTGTGTCAGGCATTCTTCTAAATGTTTTGTGTACATAGTTCATTTAATCCTTACAACAATCCCGATGTCCTATTAAGTACCCTCATTTTACAGTTGATGACACTCAGAAAGGTTAAGTAATTCATTTGAAGTCACAGAGCTAGAAGAACAAAGATTAGAATCCAGGCAGTCCAGTACCAAATTTCATATTTTTAATCCTAGCATGAACCTTTTTTCCAATTAGTGTCATTTCTGTCCTTTTTCATATGTTGGATTAGAATATCAAATGAGTTCATAAAAATACTTCATAAACTTCAAAGTCCAATGCAAAAATAGTTGGCTTATAAAAATCAGTAAATACTCCTTTCCACATTCCGTGGCAGTCATTTCTCTGGGTCAAAGAAAACAGCAAGGTGTGATATTTCTTGCCACAAATTTCACAGTATTTTTCCCATTATAGGTAAAGATTACTTTCACCATAATCCTTTTCAGCAATATAAACTGATGGGTCAAAATGTGAAAAGAAGAAATTACAAAAATTTACTATTTGAGCTCTATATTTTGAAATCTGCTCTACAATACATGACAGTGTTTCTTAAAATCTATAATATTAAGCTTATAAACTAATGACACAATAATATGAATGTTTTAGCTATAATCACATAATTTTTCTTGTTTGAAAATGAATTGATTCTTTCCTGAACACACATCTTTCTCTCAATACCGTGCTACAGACAACCAATAATAGCCAACACAGGCCATGACATTCTGGTTATTCACAACAATTTTTCCTCAGTCATGAGGTTCATTAGGCACACGGCTGCCTTCAAGGTTCCCACAGGCAACAGCTTCCCCACAGCATCAGGAGACATCAGGAGACAGCCCGGACTTCCTGCTTTAGTTCTTTTGCTTCACTGACAATTACCCAATCACAAGCCATGGCCACATATTTAAGACTTGTTATGGTAGCACCCTATTAATACAATTTTGTATATTAAGGTAATACTATTTGCTGTAATACACGCATATGAAACATCAGAGGCTTGACAGAACTACATATCTTCTGTATGTAAAAATCTACTGCATGTGTTCCAGGTTGGAGGCGGGAGAGGCTTCTGTTGTAGACTCCGGATGACACGGACAATGTCACATTTAATACATGATCAAAGGTTATGCTGCACATTGACATCCAGCCAACAAAGGAGAAAAGAAAGTGTTTGGAGAAGATACATCCTTCTTGTTTACTACCTTGGCCTAAGAGTGTCACATGTCATTTTGTAGTGTTCCTTTAGAACAAGACACAAGTCCTAAATGCAAAGAATTGGGAAATATAATCATTGTCTAGACATTACGACATTTCCAGGCAATGACTGTATAAGATAGGAGAAAAAAAAATATTATCACTAGACAACCACCAATTTCTGCTACACATCATGTATTTATTTAGCTCTAGGTGGCTGCCAGCTGTGTTTGACTGGTTATTGCTATATTGTTTTACTTAGCCTAGCATCCACCTCCACTTGCATCCTTGCTTCCCAGAATTAGCTTCTTGTGATTTAGTAATGATTCCTTCACTTGTCATCATGTTAGAATCACTTGGGAAACTTTAATGAATACCAATATGTGGATTGAATCAGAGTCTGGAAGAAGGGCCTGGGGACAGTATTTAATAAAATCTTCTTGATGGTTCTAATTGGCTGCCAGAGTTGATGACCAAGGCCTAATATGTTGTCAAAAATCAAAACTTTTGTATTTATTACCTCCTAAGTGGATCTTTCAGTCAATAGTCTGGTGTTCCTAGTTCCTTTTGTAGGCTTACATTTACTTTGCTGCTAAGTTTCCTAAAACTCCCTTTGTTTCTTTGTTGGTGCAAACAGAAAAGTAAATGTGGGATCCATTAAAAAGAATTACAACTCTGGTGGTATTATTACAGGTGTACAGGTTTAATGTGCCACATCTTGAGTTGGTTTGGAACCCTGCAATTTATTTTACAAAATGTAATGATTCTTTTGGTGGCAGGACACAATGCAAAGACACTCAGAGAGATGAAAGGTCAAACTTTATTATTTATAGATTCAAACAGGAGAAGGCTGCCAAGTAGGGTCAAATAGGAGGTTGCAGCTGGGAACAGGGTAACAGCAAGCTGGGGCTGTAGAGAGGGCAGCTTATATATAACATTTAGAGTTGGGTTAGCTAAGTTTCTAATGCTCCCTGTGGACTGGCTAATCTGAGTCATTCTCCAGGCTCCAGGTCATAGCGGCTGTCCCTAGTTGTCTGAACCTGGTTTTAGAAGCAGTTAGGGCAGGTACATAGTAGCCCCTGAGTATGAGAGCCCCATAAAGGGAGTGGTTGGTATGTAGAGTTAGTCAGCTGCACAAAAAAGAACTGACTGGCCTCTAGCCAGGACCTCAAAACTGGGTCAAGACAGCATTTCAAAAAAATCTATATTAGAAATTGACCCACTGATGTCTTGACACAAGTTTTGAACTCAATTATTTTGAGTATTTGAGTAGCCTGAATAACAGAGGAGGCTTCCAGAGAATAGGGTTATAAAATGTCCTATAAGTAGAGGTTAACATTTTATTATGAGAAAAAAAAAAAGGAGAAAAACAATAAGAAATATAAGGAGTCTTTTACACAGCAGCCTACAACCAAGTTCCCTATATACATGGAAGTAGTCAAGAAAACAGATTTCTTGGATATCTTACAATATCTTGGTGTAGCTGTAAAGTGTGGAAAGGTATCAGCTAAGGTTTTCATGACAATAATGTATTTTTGTTTTCCGTGGGTCAAGTTGGTAGGTCCAGCAATCATAGTGTAGGAGGACATAAAGTGATAATTCAGCAATGTACATGCAAAGGTTACTGGAATCTATTTATTTATTTATTTACTTATGTAACAAAAGGGAAGGGGTAATTGTGATGATCATGATCAAAGACATGGGTGGGAGGTCCACGGTGGAAAGATGGAATATGAGAAGGTGCTGGAGAGTGAGAAACCCCTCCCCAGAGGCTTGAGGAATGGACCTACATGAGGCAACTGCCCTTTGGGAAAGCAATAATCTCTCTGTCTCTTTTTTTTTTTTTTTTTGAAGTGACACAGATCGTAGCACCCATCTCAAGATCTTCCTTTAGGGATGGGAGTATAGGGGTAGATGTTTTGACAGAGAACAAGGAATATTCCAGATCATAGGCCAGGCAAATAGTGAGTTCAAGAAATGTAACAGAATCCTTATTGAGGATGAAAAATAACCAAAATGTCCCATGTCCAATTTGTCAGCCCTTAGGAGAGGCAGCCCATGAGTTTTGCTGGGCAGTGGTCCAACTCTCTGGGGTGAAGTCAATTTCTATATAGGGGGCAGTCATCTCCAACAGTGATGACTTGAGCTGGGCACTGCTGCTTGATACAATGTCATCTCTAGTGGAAAGCTCCAAGTCCAGGCTGATGCCATCTGGGATACAGAACTAGATACTCTTCCCAAGTGGATATCCACACAGGATGATGTGGATCATGTTTTTGTATAATGGAATTATAACAAATCTGAGCTACATTTGGAATTTTAAGGCAACATAGGGCCTGTGAGCTTGATTTACAAATATCTTTTAATTTAAGAAATTTTGTGGTTGCATAGATAGCAAAGGTGATGTGCCACCGCCATAATCTGGGACACTGTCACCTGTGACACTCTAACCATTAGACTAAAGTGCTGGAACTTGGCCAGCACAATTAAAGCTCCAGTTAAGGGTAGCTGAGTCTAAAAGCTCTCAACAATCCAAGGTTTTGCTCAGAGAAGAGATGATAGGGATTGTGCTGAAAATAGGTTTGCAGTCATATGTTGTTAATAGCCTATCAGATTGTTTGTTAACTAAAATATCAGCAGCTGAGATGGCCCCTTCCATATTAGCTTATACTCAGGCTCCCCAATTTAACTAATCATCACCAGTCCTTTGTCTAGGTTGTCAGTGCAGCTGGAGACAGGCAAGCCAGCAAGGTCCTTGTGCTGCAGGGCTTATATGTAGCCACTCAATGACATGAGGGCCTCAGTATTTACCATGCTTGTCTGAAACAATGGCTTATTGGGAGCATTTGGGCTTTGAGATCACCAACTAATGAAAGCACCCAGACCAAGAGTAATAAGACTAACTAGCCAATAGGATGATGTATAGATATATGTGACAGTCTTTTCCTGTCTGATGTTGATTTTCCTTACCAAGGACAAGTTATCAAATTTCATCATACAAGGTATACTATTGATTTCATTATTATCTCTAAGTGTGCTTTAATTTACTAAGCAGTTTTCTGTTCATCTTCTTGGTAGTCCATACTATCTGTGGAAATGCTCTGGGACACTAATTTTAGCTTCTTGTAGGATACCAGAGGCAAAGCCCAAATTAATTATCTAACCCTTATAATTTAAATATTGAGGAAATTTTTAGGGGGAGTAGAAGTTCTAGATTCCCAGTTAAAATACTTAATGTAGCCCAATGAATGCCAAAACTTGACCTTCAAGAATTCAAACTTATTATACATAAGATCTAATTAATGAATAGCTCTCCTAACTACTTTTCCATTTGACAGCCCACTTTTGCCCAGTCTTAAACTGAAAGAATAAATGGTGCCTCATAGTGGGTTAGCACCACTTCAGTGTTGTGGTCCTATCCATTAAGACCTCCATACCTAATAGCATTTTAATGAGTTTATTAACTCCATCAAATCAGCAATCAATAAATATCCTATTATTACATATTTGACTCATATGTTCTATTCAGTGCTCATTTCCACAGGCCATAGGATACTTTTAGAAAGACAGAAAGAAAGATTAACTATAAAATTTTGTCAATGCATCAGGGTCCTTGCTCAGGAGAACACAGCTTTCCTTTCATTCAAAGGGTTCTAAGTCTTTAAATTGGCTCACGTCTGAAAACTGATGGAAGGGCCATGACTCTCTGTTTTTATGATTCAGGTTAGAATTCTGTTCACTTCACTTAGAACTTTTCTGTTTATACAGATTAACTAAGAATTCAATAGATTTCCCATGTATTTCACTTCCAGGAACACCTTGATGAACACCATGAGCCATCACTACAGGTCTATGCAAGTCAGACTATTCTGATTGCTGTTTTGATGCTGCTTTCCATTATAGTAACCAAGCTCATCCTGCCTTTGGTGGTTGAGTATGGCCACTTGGCTCCTAGCATCCTAAAAACCAATTATTCCCATTGCATACAGGTTTCCCAATACAGTGACTTCAATTCCTGCTGCAGATCTGGCTTCTGGAAAAGAGCAATCAAAAAGCGCTTTACAGATGCTGGTGCTCTCTTCATAAATTTACTGATTACAGTACTAGTAAAAAGTACGTCTTCTGGACACTGCCAACATAGGTGAGTAGGTCTTAAATGACATATCTAATATTCCAATCTACTTAAGCTTTTTAATTTCTTCACCTACATTAAACCAAGCCAGGTCCAGCACTTCCAACTCACTCACTATGAGCCACCTTTCGGTCCATTTCTCAGCTAGCCAACTCACCAAACTGTTAGAACTCTAACTCCTTCAGCTATAATATTAAATGCAGAATCTCTGTTTAGTGAGCCCATATCAATACAGTCAACCTGATCCAACTATATAGCCCTTCTTTACAGCTTTTCATTATCCTACAGCCTAAGTATCCATTCCCACACATGTGGAATGCAACAGACTAAATGTTTGTCCTTTCCTCCAAATTTTTATGTTGAGGTCTAACCTCCAGTATGACAGTATTTAAAGAAGGGGACTTTGGGAAGTAATTAGGGTTAGATTAGGTCACAAGAATGTGCCACCTGTGATGGAATCAGTGGCCTTCTAAGAAAAGGAAAGAGATGTCTCTGTCTCTGTCTCTTTCTACATGTGAACACATTGAGTAAAGACCATATGAGGACATAGCAGGAAGGTGGCCATCTGCAAAGCCTTCATCAAGACCTGACCAAGCTGGCATCTTGATCTCAAACTTCTAGCCTCCAGCACTATGAAAAAATAAAATTCAATTTTTAAGACATCTAGTCTATATTGTTGTTATATCAGCTCTAGCTAAGACATACATAAATACAGTTAGTACAGATGCATATATTTTTTTCTCTGTCAGATGAGCTAGTCTAAGAGAAACAACTCAGCAGCAAAGAGCACACCTAGTCCCAGAACTTGGTTTCTAACGTTGTTAGAAAAAGTAACGAGGGATCCTTGAAGAAAAGGCTGAGCCTAAGACTAAGGAAGGAAATAATATAAATGAATATGGACTAACATAACAGAAAATATGGAAATACTCAAAAACAATCACACAAACAAAACCAGAAAGGAAATACTCAAAAACAGACAAAATTTTTTTTTCTAGAACCAAAAAAAAAAAGAAAAGAAAAGGCATTGGGTAAAACTAAGAAAATCTAAATACACTATCAATCTTAGTTAATAATGACCTATCACCATTGGTTTATTACTTATAATAATGTATCTTATTAATAAAAAATGTTAAAAAAAACTTGATGTGTACTATATGGTTAATTCTATACTATATTCTCAATACATCAATAAATCTAAAATGATTTTTTAAAGAAGTATATTTAAATGTGCATTTTTAGTCAGGTGTTCTCTTTGCACAGGTATTGAGTTTTTTGTTTGCTTGCTTGCTTGTTTTTGAAAAATAAAGTTCTCATCATATTCTATTTTCTTTGATATTTTCACCAGTAACAAAGGTTCCTTGAGAACCTTTGAGCCAGCAGCAGTAATATCAACTGAGAACTTACTATAATTTCAAATTCTTGGAGCCCACTCCAGATCTACTGAATCACAAACTCCGATGTTGCAATAATTTAGGTTTTAAAAAGTAATTCTAACTCTATGCTAAAATTTGAGAACTATTATCCTATAATATTAAATATATATTCCTAAGGATAAAAATAACCTTAAAAAGTAATATAATTACATAGGAACTAAATACTGCCAGATAAAATAAATATTCATTAAAAGGCCAATAATAATCTTCTAATTAAACAAATTTAATAAGCAACAATTCCATACTGCAAAACAAACTGGGAGGTTTTTCATAATAAAATTGCAAGATCAATGCTATGACTCTCATTTGTAAATCAGAAAAAAGTAGATGAGGAAAATTAAGTGACTTGGTCAAAGTTACCGATCTTTGATTCAGAAAGAGTCATAAAACACTAAAATATGTAGCCTTTCTGTTACCTATTCTATTTGCTTTCCATTAAACAAAAAAATAACACAGTCAAAAACATCTCAATCACTTCTTAGATCTGTTATTTTGTCATTAAAATCACTGAGTCTTAATTTCCTCATCTTAGAAATGTCTGATAATATTTGCTTATTCTACACATTTCTTAGGAATATTAAGTTAATGCACATAGAAGGTATTAAACATCAATGAGGACACAAATAAAGCTGTTCTTGGGATGCCTGGGTGGCTCAGTAGTTAAGTGTCTGTCTTCAGCTCAGGTCATGATCTTGGGATCAAGCCCCGCATCGGGCTCTTGGATCAGCAGGAAGCCTGCTTCTCCTTCTCCCTCTCCCTCTCCCACTTCTCCTGTTTGTATTCCCTCTCCTGCTGTCTCTCTCTCTCTGTGTCATATGAATAAATAAAATCTTAAAAAGCAAAAAAACAAACAAAGAAGTCACACAACCAGAAAACGTTGGTGTTGAGGTTCCAGTGCTGGTCCATCCATCTGACTTGAGTGGAAGCTGTATAACTTTACGCCTATTTTTAGCTTCAGGCACTCCTTTATTTGGGAAGGAAGTTTTGTACTGTCATGTAGTTAAGCTGAAATTACATTTCCCAGAACTTTCTCCTCTGCATAGTTCTGAGTTAGGGTTAACCACAAGGGAAGTTGTACAGAATGTGGAAGGCAAAGGAAGAGCAACAGCCATTGTGCTTTGAAAGTCAGTATTGAGTTAAACAGGCATCTCAAAGATCACCTAGCTGGGCGAATATGCTGGATTGCGTTGTTGTGGGACAGCCACCAGACACTCAGCAACTTTGATCTTTTCTGAGTCCTGGGCCAGGTAAGGGGACAGGTCTGTGGTGAAGGCTGCTTCTGCCCATCACCCAGATCTACAAAGTAGTAGGTCCTGTTTGCCTTGCTTCCCCTTATGTTTCAGTTTTTCTTCAGGGTGCCAGATTTTTCCGACTTTCCCCTGGTTCATCAGCTTTTCTTCGTTTCTCCTGGCCCTGCTTCCCTCTAGTAACTTTAGGGCCACTCCTAAATGGGAAAGAAACAACCGTCTGTAGAGTTCTTTACCAGCAGCCACAAACTGGACAGTGCTTACTCTTTAAAATATATCAGTTCTGTAATACCCCTAGTGGTTCTGCCCACCTGGTAAAACCATGACTGCCATACCTGTACAACAGTTCTTGCAATGGTCATGGTAGATAATTTCTGAAAAATTATAACAGGGTTATCTCTGAAGCAAACTATAAACTATCTCTGTTAAATTACAGGTTAAAATCATTTTTTGCCTTGCTTAAAAGTGAGTGATTTCAAAAGCTAAAATAATCTCTCTAAAGCTATTCTACTGAACAACTATTAGAGTCGCAGTATGATGTAAATGCTTAAATTTACAAGCCTGAGACCAAAATACCAGTTTGTATTACTCAGTGACTCTTTACTTTAAATCTCGCCTAAGTAATCCAAAGTAATTTGCATAGGATCAATTTTAATCTTTGCTATTGAGTGTTTTGTGTTTTGTATTAATTAAGGTGATTGGCTTGTAATTACTTAAATACTTATGCCCCTATTCAGTGGCTGCATTATTAATAATTACCCTGCCTTTAATAGTACAAGAAATGACTTAAGTCTTGATCGAAACTGACTTTAAAATATTTAGAATCTATGTTCTAGATTAATATGTCTTCTTTTTTCCCCTTCACATTGCACAGAAGTAGCTTAATTTAGTATTTCATTCAAGATTTTTGTATTGTCCATGCATATGGACCTATGTAATGTCAGCTATAGAACTGATCATAATCTCCTATGATCTAAAATGAAGGAAAAAATAGAACTGACAAGCATCTAATATGTGCTTCTATTTCCCTTATTTCTACCCTTTGTTTACATTTCATGAGTCACCACATTTGTGAAGAAACTGAGACATGTATCCTTGACATCAGAGGCCCACTCACCTGGTAATAAGAACTGATAAAGGAATCAGAATTAGAACAGCTTCATTTGTTTTTTGTTTTGTTTTGTTTTGTGTTTTTAAAGATTTTATTTATTTGACAGAGAGAGACTTCTGTGTGACTTCTTTGAAAAAGTCACTTAAACTTTTCTGAGACTATTTCTTTGTCTGTTCTCAAAGTATAACACTATGCATTTAGTAGCCCTACTGTAATCATTAAATGAGATCATGGAAATAAACCACTGAGTGCAGTTTCTTACTCAGAGTAGGTGCTCAATAAACAGGAGCTATTACTCAGATTATTGATACCAAGGTGAGCCTTGAAACATGGGACACATAAATTCTATCCAGAATTTTAGCATCAACTTGAAACTATGTATGACTTGGCATTCAACCAAAGATTTAATTGAGCTAGAAAAACAAAGTGATTTGGGACCAGTTCTATGTATTCAATCAAAAGTTGACCACATAACTCCTTTATATTAAAGAGAAAGCTACCATAGAAATAAACTATTTATATTATAGTTAAAATTAAAGGCATAAAGGGGCTAAAGAATTCCATAAGAAAAATGAATTTTTACAAATCATCATCTTTAATCATGCTTAAGAATTACAATCAGAAAAAAATACTTATCATCCTTTGGGATGGCTAATGGTAGGTTAGTCATTAATTATCCCAATTTTTCTTTCTGTAAAGTAACAGGATAAAATATTTGAGGATTTCTGTTTACAACATTACCATTAACCTTTGTCTTCAGGGCATTCTCTTCCTAACTTTGAGTACAACAATAAATACATTAATGAATATTCATATGCATCCTTGCCTTTTACAATTGTTATTTTAATGCTTGACTTTTCCTCAGGGACCCACATTTGCTTTGGTGCTTCAAAAAGTACTACTGTTGTACTTTACAGTCATTCCAGAGAGGAAAGTTTGTTATGTTTTGATCACTAGCAAGTGCTAGAACTGTGCTAGCTATTTTACTTAATTTCATTTAATCCTGCAAAAAAATCTCTCTCTCTTTCTCTCTCACTCTCTCTGAGAGAAACATAATTTATTAATTCATACTATATATTATATAATATATATATAAGTTGTAGTATTTATTATATATTAATAATTATGTTTTATATACTATATCAATATCTACTGATACTATATTACTGTTATATATCTTATGTAAATATTTTTATACTTATATAAATACATATTTCTTGAAATATATATTGAAAATAGAAATATTTATATATATTATCTTTTCTTTTTTTTTTAACATTTTATTTATTTATTTGACAGAGAGAGATCACAAGTAGGCAGAGAGGCAGTCAGAGAGAGAGAGAGGAGGAAGCAGGCTCCCTGCTGAGCAGAGAGCCCGATGCAGGACTCGATCCCAGGACCCTGAGATCATGACCTGAGCTGAAGGCAGCGGCTTAACCCACTGAGCCACCCAGGCGCCCCTATATTATCTTTTCTTAAATTGAAGCTCAGAGTTCAGTAACTTCCCCTGAATTTCAGACTTGTAATTCCCTGGTTCATTATGCTGCCTATGATCAAGTCTACAATTTTGCCCACGATCTGTAATTGCATCAGCAATTCCACAAGCATTAAAACCAAACAAATAAAGGACAAAATTATACAATCAGGAACTCTGTACCAGAACTGTGAAGATTACAGAAATGAGAGTGCTGGACCATGTCTGCTGAATGTTCTTTACATAATGCAACACAGTACTTTGCATATTTTGTGTTTTATAAGAACAATTTAATGACAATAACCTGGAGAAACAAACGAAAAAAGATTACTTGCAAAAAATATCCTATCACACAAACAGAAAGAGACAGCTTTCACAGATCCCAATACCTAAAAGAGGAGGGAAGGGAAATCCAGTATAATAAGTTACTTTGAACTAGATATGAAAAAGCCTAGAAATTATCTGGTGGCTGACTATTTACCTAGCTTCATTAATATAATTGACTGATTTTGCCAATATTAGAACCCCATGTCTTTGTAAACAGCATTAAGTTCCTTTGAATTTTTATGTCCTCTTTCAATTTGCCTTTCTAGAACCATACTGTAGGCATTATCGAAATCAATACACTAGTATTGAATAATATAATTTAAAAATATTGTGTAAGAAGTCTTTTTGAATAGTAACACTCTGATGTTAAATTACATTAATCCATATATTCACACTACAATCAGCTTCTCCAATATAGCATTCCACAAAATCACGGTAGTTATGGAGGACTCTAGGGTTAAGCAACAACTTTTCTTGAGTAAAAATTTATATAAAGATGAGAATATTACCTTTCTCATTTGGACAGATATTACCTTTCTCATGGGGCCACTGATTAAGATATTTCTTTACATTTTCTTTATTTTGAAGTGACCTTCCAATACCTTTGGGTATCAGCCCAAATTAAACTGCCAACCCATATCTCATTGTGGGGAAAAACAAACAAACAAAAAACAAACAAAAAAGCCAGATTTTCATTATCTACTTAAAACCTAGGAGCTTACAGATAAAAATTTTCTCTGCGGATTTAAACATGGCATACTTTTTATTTACATGTTAACAAGACACAAACATCTATTATAGATTATTATATATGCTAGGCTCTAAGTAGATCAGATTTCTGTTTACGAAATGGTACATTTTTTATAAATGTTGAAAAACTGTACAGAATGGTGGTGAGTAGATTCTTAAAATATTCAAAAATACCTGCAGTTCATGAGAATGTTTAAATAGGAGTTCAGGAAGTTTGCCCAATGGATTTTTTATTAAATTTGAGCTCTTCTAAATATGTTGTCATCATTGTGATGTATTTAATAACTTGTTATGCAGCAGAGTTAGAATGGGAGTATCACAAGAGCAGGGAATAAAACTTAAACAAGGATGTATAACCCATTCACTTCTTAAACTGTTATCACAGCTTAAGAAATGTAAAAGAGCAAAACCTTTAAAAAAGTTCTAATTTTAAACCTATACAGTTCTATGAAAAATTCATCGATGATTTTGTAAATACTAATTTACTGAAAAAGTATGTATTGAGCACTTATACAGAGTTTGGAACTGTATCTACACACACGCAAGTTAAATAATATTTGTAATTATGTGGTAGGCAGAAAATGGCCTCCCAAAGAGGTCCATATTCTAACCCCCCAAATTTATGAATATATTCTGTTATGTTACAAAAATAAATAAATAAATAAGGTGTAACTGAAGTTGCTAATCAGCTTATTTTAAAATAGAGAGGTTTTCCTGGATCATCCAGATGGGCAAATATAATCACAAGAGTCCTCAAATATGGAAGAGAGAGAGAGAAGAGTCTGTGTCAGAGTGACTGACCAGCCATCATTGGGTTTTATGATAAAAGACACCCACTGAGTCACAGATAAAGGCAGTTTCTATAAGCTGGAAAAGGCAAGGAAATAAACTGTCCCCTAGAGCTTTGGGAAAAGAATACAGCCCCATTTTTCCCTACAGTGACCCATTTTGAACATAAGAATAATTTTTTGTTATTTTTAATACACTAAATTTGAGGTAATTTGTTATAGCAGCAACAGAAAACTAATGCAGACTCTATAACTAAATATGGCATAATAAGGGTAATCAGAGCCTACAATGGGATTACAAAGCAGGATGCTTAATTCAGCTCATGATAGTGGTCAGGCATGTCAAGAAAGATTTCCTTAAGGAGTGATGAATACTGTAGCCTAGTTTCAAGGAATGAGAATTTAGTAAGAAACAAACTTAGGAGAAAGTTATTTTAAACAGAAGGACCACCATATGCAAAAGTTCATAGAGGCAAGAAAACAAGGACTGCTTATAAATGTGACTAAAGCACTGGAGAAATATGCAGGAACCAATACAGAGTTTGCCCTGTGCCTTAACCTGGGGTGGGTGCATTTTATCTGGTAGGCAGAGAGGAGCAAGGATAGAAAGAAGAGGATGAGTTCAAAAAATTATTAAGAAGTATAACGAGTAATTGTTTTTAATTTAAAATTTCTGATTAACTTTCCAAATCTGTTGCAGTAGCATCCTGATAAACCAGCTTTTAAAAAACAAAAAACCAAAAAAACCTTGACATGTAGCAACTATCATTTTTTTAACATGTAAATAAATATACCAACTACAGCCAATTTCAACATCACAAGATTAAACATGGCACAAATCACTCTCAGAGGCCAGTAGGTCCCAGTTTCTGCACATCACTTGTATGTTTTCCACAGTTAATACTAAACACAGAAAAAAAGAAAGAAAAAATAACCCACCAAAATAAACAAACAAACAAAACTTGTAACTCTCTAATATGCTAATATCATTCCTGTGTCTTCCCACCTTCTGAATGAGATTAAAGATTCTAGGGTCCATGAAACTGTCCCATCTCAGTGTGGAGCTTTCATCCCTTCAACAAGACACAATCATCATACTGGAAGATGGAAGCTAAACTATAAGTCTTACTTATTGAATCAGGAGCCTTTATGTTGCCCTTTAAGAGTCTACTTTAAGAGTCTACTTCCCTTCTCTGTATTATAGGTGCTCTGCTTTTACAATGCTACCTTCTTCTAATTGCACATTATTTTTTTTTATTGTATAACTATCCCCAATATAGATATCTCATCTAAATAATTTAAATTAACTCCTTTCATTGATATCATCAATTATCTTTCAGAGGAAAGATAATACCTTCATTCTTTAAAATTTTTTCAGTCACTCAGTATCTTCCCACACAGTGGGGTTTCCAATGATTGAAGGTTTTTCTGTGAATCCCCTCTCAATATATTTGTTAAAAAGAAAAATAATGTTTAAAAGTTCACATATCCATAATCTCACAGTACATGAAGGTTGGCCTCAATTTTCAATTAAATAATGTCACAATAATAATGATAGAAACACATTCCATGCTCATGGGAAAAAATATTGTTAAAATGTCAAAACTAGCCAAAGCAATTTACCCATTTAATGCAATCCCTATCAAAATACTAACAGCATTTCTCACTGAACTAAAACAACCAATCCTAAAATTTATATATAACCTCAAAATGCCTAAAATAGTCAAAGAAATCTTGAAAAAGAAAAATAAAACTGGAGCTATCACAATTCCAGATTTCAAGTTACATTACAAAGCAATAGTAATTAAAACAGTATAGTAGTGGCATAAAAATACACACAGATCAATAGAACAGAACAGAAAACCCAGAAACAAATTATATGGTCAATTAATCTTCGACAAAGGAGGAATGAATATACAATAGGAAAAAGTTTCTTCAACAAATGGTATTGGGAAAACTGGACAGCTATATGCAAAAGAATGAAACTGACCTTTCTTTTAAAAAAGAGTATATTTATTTATTTATTTGAAACAGAGAGACACAGTGAGAAAGTGAACACAAGCGGGGGAAGTAGGAGAGGGAGAAGCAGGCTTCCTGCTGACCAGGGAGCCCAATGCAGGGCTCAACCCCAGGACCATGGCATCATGACCTGAGCTGAAGGCATACATTCAATGACTGAACCATCCAGGTACCCCTGGACCACTTTTCTTTTTTTTTTTTTTTTTGAATACATATTTATTTATTCAACGGAGAGAGAGAGAAAGAGAGAGCAGAGGAGGGACAGAGGGAAAAAATTCTCAAGCAGACTTGCTGCTGAGCTCAAAGCCCAATGCAGGGTTCCATCTCACAACCCCAACATCATGACCTGAGTTGAAATCATGAATCAGACACTCAATAAGCTGAGTCACCCAGGTGTCCCAGGTGTCCCTGGACCACATTCTTTTGTCATACACAAAAATAAACTCAAAATGGATTAAAGACCTAAATGTGAGACCTCAAATCATCAAAATCCTTAAAGAGAGCACAAGCAGTAAGTTCTCTAACATCACCCGTAGCAACATTTTTCTAAACAGAGTTCCTGAGGCAAGGGAAATAAAAGCAAAAATAAACTATTGGGACTGCATCAGAATAAGTTTCTACACAGTGAAGGAAGCAAAATTAACAAAACTAAAAGGCAACCTCCTGAATGGGAGAAGATATTTGCAAACAACATATCCCTTAAAGGGTTAGTATCCCAAAATACATAAGAACTGATACAACTCAATACCCAAAAAACAAATGATTCAATTTAAAAATGGCCAGAAGACATGAACTGACATTTCTCCAAAAAAATACATGCAGATGTCCAACAAACACATGAAAAGATGCTCAACAGCACTTACCATCAGGAAAATGCAAACCAAAACCATGAGCTATCACCTCACACCTGCTAGTATGGCTAAAATTAATAACACAGGAAACAACATATATTGGTGAGGATATGGAGAAAAAGGAACTGCCTTGCACTGCTGGTGGGAATGCAAAATGGTGCAGCCACTGTAGAAAACAATGTGGGCAGTCCCTCAGAAAATTAAAAGTAGAACTATTCTACGATCCAGGAATCACACTACTTAATATTTACCAAAAAAATGCAAAAATCACTAATTCAAAGGGATATATGCACACCTATGTTTATTACAGTATGACTTACAATAGTCGAACTATGGCGGCAGCCCAAGTATTCATCCATAGATGAACGGATAAAGAAGATGAGATATATACATACACATACACACACATATATACACATAAACGGAATATTGCTCAGACATAAGAAGGAAAGAAATCCTGCCATTTGCAACAACAGGGATAGAGCTAGAGAGTATAATACTAAGCGAAATAAGCCAGTCAGAGATAAGCAAATACCATACGATTGCACTCATATCTGGATAAGAAACAAAACAAATGAGTAAAGAGGGGAAAAAAAGGAAAGACAGAGAGAGACCAAGAAACAGACTCTTAACTATATAGAACAAACTGGTTATTAGATGTTACCAGATGGGAGGATGGTGGGAGCATCTGGGAAATAGGGGATGGAGATTAAAGAGTGCACTTAGCATGATGTAAAAAAAACAAAATGTTGAAAATAGAACTGCCCTATGACCCAGCAATTGCACTACTGGGTATTTACCCTAAAGATACAAACGTAGTGATCCGAAGGGGCACGTGCACCTGAATGTTTATAGCAGCAATGTCCACAATAGCCAAACTATGGAAAGAACCTAGATGTCCATCAACAGATGAATGGATCAAGAAGATGTGGTGTATATACACAATGGAATACTATGCAGCCATCAAAAGAAATGAAATCTTGCCATTTGCAACTACATGGATGGAACTAGAGCGTATCATGCTTAGCAAAATAAGTCAAGCAGAGAAAGACAACTATCATATGATCTCCCTGATATGAGGAAGTGGTGATGCAACATGGGGGCTTAAGTGGGTAGAAGAAGAATCAATGAAACAAGATGGAATTGGGAGGGAGACAAACCATAAGTGACTCTTAATTTCACAAAACAAACTGAGGGTTGCTGGGGGGAGGAGGGTTGGGAGAAGGAGGTGTGATTATGGACATTGGGGAGGGTATGTGCTTTGGTGAGTGCTGTGAAGTGTGTAAACCTGGTGATTTACAGTCCTGTACCCCTGGAGATAAAAATATATGTTTATAAAAAATAAAAAAATTTAAAAAAAACATAAATAAATAAAATGAAAAAAACTGCATGTTGTTTATTCTTAATTTACTTTCAGGAGTTTTTTTTAAATATAGCAAGCAATAAAATACTTCATATTAATAGAAATAACAAAGCTTGGAGTGAAGAGATCAATAAGGAAGTATCAAATTAATTACTGCATTCAGTGAATATTCAGTATTTATTACTTACCATGGATTATAGAAATGCTGGGAATTCCAAAAGGAAAGAAAAAACACAATAATCCCTGTCGTCAAGGGATTTGTAACCTAGAAAAGGAGAAACATATTTTCAATATACAATTGGCCAAGGTTTTTTGCTTCAACCCATAAACTTCATTTTATACTTTGCAGAAGAAATTAGAATTGTAGAAAGCATAGACGCAACTTCAGTTAATATGGGAAACTCAAAATTTGCGACAAGTTTACGCAGTTTTTAAAAGTTCTATTTTGTTGTCATTTTCCCCATTTCTTCCATTTCCTTTGCAATGTTGGCAGTTGTCTGTATTGCACTGAGATCATGTACTTATTTCTTCTATGAAAAACTGAATGTTCTTGCAATGTCAACAGTGTAATTGTGAGCTCTGAGAAGTGCATCCGTGTTTTGTCCAAATGAGCTATAGGCCACTAAAGTCATAACTAAGTAGACACATTTCATTCCTTTTTTAATATTTTTAAGCATTACCATCAAGTCCCCTTGGGATCTCTTTGAAAGGAACAAATAAATACATTCTGCCTCTGTCTCATAACTATTAATTAGTAGAGTGGTTTTCCATATGTAATTCAGTAAAAAGTTTTATCCCACATTAGCAAAAACCAGACATATCTAAATGATATTTTCAAGGTGTGGGAGTTTTTTTAATTACCAAAAATATACACACAGAGATACCACTGTATCAGTCTTCTATTCTGACCATTAAGGACATTGAGGGAAGCTATTCCAAGGAGCTTGAGAAAATGAAAATATTATCTTTTGTAAGTTTCTTGCCAACATTTATTAAGCACTTACTGTATGGGTGCTCTATACTGTGTTAACTGCTTGGAGAAGAACAAGAACATAGCAAGTAATTAATATTTGCTGAGTAAATAAACTACTTTATACCTGCTCTAGAGAAGGGTAGAGTACCCAGGACATATAGGATATGCACAAAACTAACAGTAATATAGACCCTTGTAAAAATTAAGCTTAAAACAGATACAAAAAAAAACAGGTACCATCAAAAGATAAAATTATTTTCCCTGAGAGGAGCCACAGAATATTTCATATGAGTAGCATTTCAGCATATTCTTGCACAGAACCAAAGTCACACTAGATCCTCAAATTTGAGAATGAACTCAAGCAGCAATGTAAAGAATTTCCATAAACTTCACTAGATAACAAAACTTTTATTTATTTTTTTAAAAGATATTATTTATTTATTTGAAAGAGAGAGAGCGCGTGCACAAACTGGAGATGCAAAGGGAGAAGGAAAGAAAATCTCAAGCAGACTCCTCTCTGAGCACAGAACCTGACATGGGACTTGATCCCAGGACCCTGAGATCATGACCTGAACTGACACCAAGAGTTGGACACTTAACCGACTGTGTCATCTAGGTATTCTGAAAACAAAAATTAAAAAAAAAAAAAGATCATGTCACCTCGTTAATATAGCTAGAATAAAAATAAAAAATAAAAATAATTAGAAGCAATAGCTCATAAATAAGTCTCAGAAGGACTCTGACCTTGAGGCATGGTCTGAAACTTAAACTAAAACAAGATCATCAGTCCAGAAAAAAATTGGTTTAAAGTTGTGATTCCAAAAGAATACTACAGTTTCATTAAGTACTCAAATTATACTGACTCAGCTCCCATAGTCTTGATTTCCAGAACTTAGTTTCACCACTCCTTCCTCTACCAGCAAATGTTCCCCCTAATTAAATAACCTCAAAATTTCTCCTATTCTAGTCCAGTTCCTATAATACTGTTTCTATAACCTATCGCCACTGGGGGGACACAAGTCTCCCACAATAGGGGATTATGGGTGCAACTACCTCCTGACAATGTTAGCTACTCTCCTTTACTAACCCCTTCCCAATTCTGCAAAACAGTCCCGAGAGCAATCTTTCCCCAGAAGAACTGACTTTAGAAATAGCCACTGCCTTTAGGGAAAAGCAGATCCTCCCTATAAAGGGATTCATCTTACCTTCCATAGGGAAAGTTCCATAGGGAAAGCTGAAATAGACAGAGTTTAATAATCCAATACCAGAGCATGTTTTGCTATTCGGTCTAAATCTAGGGAATTTAGGGTATAGTTTATGTTAAGATGACAGACTGCCATTGAACTCTTCCGTTTCTCCTTTCATTCAAAGTTGCAGAACTAGACTTTCCCTCGCCCTTGAAGTTTCTGTTCCCAAGCCACTGTGAGCAATGTGGTAAAAATGCATAAAACTTATCTTTCTCAAGAGCAAAACTAACTAATAATAAAAATAGTAAAGTCACAGAATACTTTAAACTCATACTTCTAAATATTTTTAACAGAAACAATCTTTAAAGTTGAAACTAACAAAACTGTTATCAACTCATGTCTCTATAAACACACAAAGTAGCTTAACTGAACATTTCCAGCTTCAAATATCTGTTTTAGTTGAGGATATTTAATTTGCATTTACATAACTTTGAGGGCCACAAACATTGTGTGTTCTTTATTTGTTTTATTGCAGACAAACAAAACTTACCATTTTGTCTCCTAAAAGTCACCCTAAAGATATATTCAAACCTCATATTTTTGAAATTACCTTCTATTTTATAAAAGATAGGGTTTTTTTTTTCTTATGATTGGGACTCTTAAAAATTATAGGGTCCAGATTCATTTACAACCCCAAATTGAGTATTGAAAGCAAATCTGTAAGATGAATCCTAGAGTCAGGCTCTCTATATAAGTAAAGATGAAAACAGGACATTGGAAATTCGGAAGCATAAAGCAAAAGAAGAGACAAAAATATGTGGGCAGGAACCCAATCATTTGGAGATGTGATATGTCATGACAGCAGCTCAGCTGCTACAGAACTGGAAACTATAAATGTTACTTGTGATGCCAGAGTACTGAGGGAGGGAGATCCTTCATCAGAAGACACAGAGTCCTGGTTATAGGCAACTAAGTTATCATGGCCAGGGTGGAGTCAGCCACAAATTTAGTGTGAAGCTTCCTTTTCCAAAGGTCTGACTGGTTTCCTATCCGGCCATACCTGAAGCTCAAACCACAGGCAGAGACTATGCAGAGGGATAAGAATCTAAGGGAGAACAAGAAACTACTATGTCTTCTCATGTTAATATTCTGCCTTAGAAGTCAAAGCTCTCTACCTATTTTCAAGAGCTTCAACAACATAGTCCAAGTACAAATTTTCTTATATATTACATTTAATAAGTGCTATTAAAATGCATCTTCTAAATCACTTCCTTACATTAAAATAGGCTCTTATTAGATTTAGAATTCTTATTTAAGGTCATGACATTAGTTTCTGTACTTCCTCGCTCTAGGAGTACTATAAATGCAATTTTCATGGATAAATCAAGCTGTGTAACTCAGGCAGAATGTTTCACTATCGCCCAAGGTAGAACTGTGAGTCTTTCATAGCAGTCAACCTAATTATCTTTTATTTTTATTCTTCCCATCAAAAGGGCACATTCATACCTTTAAAAAGAGCTTATTAAAATAGACTTTTTACATTTACATATTTCAATAATACTGTACATACTGTGAAAAAGCCAACAATATTACTGTAGCTCCTGTTAAAATTATTAACTTCTTTTATAAGCAAAACTGTCAAAAAATATTTCATTTAGGGTAAAAAGCTTTGACCCTGTTGCCTCCTAGTAGGCAACTTTATTTTGTGGCAACTAACATTTGTGCTGCAGTCAGTCACAAGTACTTGCAGTCCACCCTTGGGTTACATTCATCCATATAATGGGGCAGCAAAGACAGCATGAAGAAATGGAATTTAGGATAAACTTCAAACCTCATTAAATCAAGAGCTTCATAATACTTTCCTAACCAAATATTGGACAGGTTTGACTATGTAAGTTTCTTTTCTTCTTCCAGAAGATTCTAAATAAAAGTGGCCCAAAATGGAAAATGGCATTAAGGATATATTATCAACTGGGAAATTAGTCTATTTTCAGTATTTATAATAAGGTAACATATACACCGAGTAAAGGCAAATAAAGTAATTAGACGATGTACTTATTGTTAAAATATAATAACGCATATTATAAGCCAGATCAGAAACAAGGAAATATTCTCCTTATAAAAATAGCTTCCAGGATTTTCTATTACCAAAATATCTAAATTTAACTAAGAAAGAATATGTCAATCAAAGGAACAGAGAAGTAGGCACCTGGTCAGGAGTAGAAGTCTAGAAAAAGAAGTCACTGTGAAAATACCGTCTTTGCCCTTTTAAACACTATCTAGAAAACATTAGACAACAGACTTTGAATATTCTGTCTCAGTAGCAATACCTGTGTGAAACTAGCTAAGATGAACTTTATTAAACACATACATCACTTCTAACTTTTTTTTTTTTTTTTTGCTGATTTGCGCAGTCTAGTAAACACTAAGGATATCTGTGGTAGTTTTACATGTTTCGAATACTCATCCTGTACTTGTTGATTCCTATAATTTTTTATATTTTTATATACCTATAAAGTTGGAATTTCCGATATTATGAGTCATGGCTTCCAAAGGTAAAAGTTAAAATTCAGATTCTCAGACTTCTGATTTGTAAAGAGCTCAGAAGTCATCACTTTGTTCCCTACAAAAAGATGAAGCTAAACAAACTGCAAATCAGTGGCCCTTCTTTTACCATTAGGGAATACACGTTACATGGTAAAACATCACCCCCAAATCTGGGAATACAGGTAAAATAAACAAACACAGCCAATATCAGTTAACCTGAAACCAAAGCCGCTGGGGCCAGAAACAGGTAAGAAAACTTAAAGGGAATTTGATGAATTTGGGAAACTGCATGTTAGTAGACCAAACTGAAAATGAAAGCGTCCTGGACAGGAGACCTAGAGGAGGTTCACATTCATGGGACTCACATCCAGAAAGTCTACGTTTCATGTGAAGATCCAAGAAAGATCCCACTCTAGATCTGACTTTGTGAAATATGCCCAGAGTTTTCTCCGTAACAAAGGCCTGCTACTGAGGAAAAAGACATTACCAGACTTTTCACAGCTTAGGAAGGGCATCGTCTCCACTCCAGCCGCACAAACTTAAAGGATAAGAAAAAAAAAGTCTGAAAATCACAGTCTAGGGACACAGGACAACTAAAAGACTAAGATTAAAATTTTTAAAATTGAAGAATGCTTCCCCTTCTCTGTATCTTACCAGCACACAGAGGGAGCTCTGGTATAACTAGTTTTATAAATAACTATATAAAATATGTATAAACTATATACGGTTTTCTCATTCATAATTAATTAAAAGATAATGGCTTGTTTAAAGTAATAATAGTGATGAAGTATTTGGGTGATTACAGCATAGAAGTAAATACAATGAATAAAGGTAATAAACTGGGAATACTCTGTTATAGAGTACCTACATATATGTATAGCATATATTGTTGTTTGAAGGTAAACTTAAATTAGCTACAAAATAATATGACAAACTCTAAAGCAACCACTAAAAAAATTGTTAATGAAGTATAATTAATATGTAAAAAAAAAGGAGAGGATATGCAAAGAGAATGGAACTATATAAAACAATGTCAGAGAAAGCTAAAGGGGAAAGGGAAAAGAGAAAACAAGAAGAAATGTAATGAACATAAAATTTACAAAAATGTACATTTTAATTCAACCATGTCAATAATCACTTTATTTTTTTTAAAGAATTATTCATTTGAGGGAGAGAGAGAGATCATACGTGCACATGTGAGCACGCATGGGGGAAGGGCTAAGGGAGGAGAGAGGGAATCTCAAGTGGACTCCCTGCTGAGCAAAGGGCCCCACAGAGACTCAATGTCGCCACCCTGAGAACATGATCTGAGCCAAAATCATGAGTTGGACTCAAACATCAGACACCCAGGTGCTCCTTCAATAATCACTTTAAATGTGACGGGAGTGGATATACTAATCAGAGGACAGGGGAAGATAGACCATGTTGATGTTAATACAAGAAACCTGTAGTAACTATATTTATTTCAGAAAAGCAAACTTCAGAACAAGGAAAGTTACTGGTGATAAAGTGAGACATTACAGAATGACTAATATTTATGTACCTAATAAAGTATCAAAATAATATGAGGTAAATCTGATCAAACTGTAAGAAGAGAGAGACAAATCCACTATATAAAAATGTGCTTGGAAACTTCAAAACCCTTTTTCAGTAATTGCTATATGAATCAGGTTAAAAATCACCGAGGGTATAGTTGATTTGAATGGCACCATGAATCAGTTTTATCTAATTGACATTTATAGAAAACTCCACTCAATAATAACAAAGTACATGGAACTTGAACATCCTCCAGGATAGATCACATTTGGGAACATAAAGCATCCTTCAACAAATTTAAAAACATAGAAACCATCTTATTAATTGAATAATAAACTAGAAATAAGTAAGTTGAAAGTCTACAAATATTTAGAAATTAAACAAATTAAATAATACATGGTCAAATAAGTCTCAAGGGAAACATATATTTTGAACTTAATGAAAATAAAAATATAACATCAAAATTTGTGAGATACAGTGAAAGCAGTGTGTACAGGGAAATATCTAACATTAAATGCACATTTTACAAAAGAACTAAATGCACATTTAGAAAAAAGAGCTAAATCAACAATACTCTTAGCTTCTACTATAGGAGACTAGAGAAAGAAGAACAATTTAAGCTTAAAACAGGTAGAAGAAAATAATGAAATTAAAGATAGCAATAAAATAGAAAAACAGAATAATAAAAGTTGGTTCTTTGAAAAGATCAATGAATCTCATAAATATTCAGTGAAGCTAACTAAGAAAAAAAGAGAGAAGATGCAAATTATCAATATTAGAAATAAAAGAGAGGCCATAACTACTGATTGCACAGAAATTAAAAAAATACCAGAAAAATGCTACAAATGTGATAATTTAGATTAAATGGACCAATTCTCTGAACGACAAAAACTATGAAAACACACACAAGGCAGAATAGGTCATTCGAATAGGCCTACATTTATTAAAGAACTGAATTAGTAGTTTAAAAACTTAAAACAAAACAAACAAACAACCCCCCCCCCAGGCCCAGATGCTTTTTTAAAAAAGAAATGACACCAATAATTCACAACTTCTTCCAGAAAATTCTGTTTCCCTGCTTCCTGAGCAAATAGGATAGAGGAATGTGCCCTTGGCTCTGCAAACAAGATACAGAGGAGACGATGCTTGGATAAAATGAAGTCATGTCCAGGAGACATTTCAAGGAGAGCAGTAGTAGATGTCCTTGTGGAGATGTCCAACAGCCGCCTAATTCTTAGACTCAGGTATAAAAAGATTGTGCCCACCAACAGGCTATTAGAATGACTTCAATAATGTTCCTGACTGTGTAGCTTCCATGGGTTCTATGATCTAGTAAATTTCATTTCTGATTAAACTAACTAAAGCTGGTTCTGTTGTTTGCAACTACACCATTGTGAGATATTCTGCTTACCCATAAACCTCTTTTTTTTTTAAGTATAAAGCTTTTTTTTTTTTTAATTTTATTTACTTATTTGACAGAGAGAAAGAGATCACAAGCAGGCAGAGAGGCAAGCAGAGACAGAAGGGGAAACAGGCTCCCTGCCGAGCAGAGAGCCCAATGTGGCGCTCCATCCCAGGACCCTGAGATCATGACCTGAGCCGAAGGCAGAGGTGTAACCCACTCAGCCACCAAGGCGCCCCTAAACCTCTTTTTTAACTAATATTTGGCTTCACACATGGACCCTGTTTAAAGAGAAAAAATATGCTTGTCTTGTCAGCAAGCATTAAACAATTCATGCAATAGTAGTAAGTTAACAACAGCTGCCATCTGGATAAAGGTCCCCCTACAACAATCCCCATAGCAGTATAGCAGAGTTACAGAGAAGCCAGTCAGTCTGGTTTAGCAAAAAACAGTCACACACACACGCACACACACACGAGTTTGTAACCAGACAGATCTGGGGTTTAATCCTTACTCCGCTTTTTCTAGTTGTTTTACATTAGGGGAGTCGTAAAGACTCTCTAAATCTCCACTCACCTATAAATGCACCAAATTAAACCTCCTGCCTCTGGAAGACTATCATTTGCCTGCTCATCGGTCATTTGTCTTTATTCTTGGTTAACACAGCTCCGATTTGATTCAGATATCATGGAGCTATGCCCTAACCCAGATGACATCTCTTACTGATGGTCATCCTTTCACCACTTGCCAGTGGTTTATAGTTTGATAAGTAGTATGATCCAATTTTGCTCAAAGGAACCTCATAGGAAACATGCTAGAGATTTCTGGAAACGATTCCACTCCCTGTTAAAGACAGAATGAGAAACTGCGAGAGTGAGAAAGAAAGCAAGATCAAGAGTAAGAAGCTTGCTTTCTTCCTGCCTTTAAGGACTATTGTGTGAAGATGTGATGCCTAGAGCTACAGCAACCACCTCATTGCCGTGTATGATGGGAAGACCAGGAAAAGGGCAAGCCCACAGTGAAGCCTACAGAATTAAGCATCAGCTAATTCACTAAACCATTATCAGAAACATCTCTGTCCAGACCCACTGTTCCAGGAAAAAAATTAAAAATTAAAAAAAAAAATCAACCTTTAATGTGAAATCCAATTTCAGTCGGTTTGCTTGCTTCTAAAATAATTCTTGCTGAAACATTGTTTCATAGGGTTTTTAAATAAGGACTGAATAAGATACTGCTTTTTAAACAAAATGCAGGCAAATTACTCCTCTATTCTAATCCCTCTCATGGCTTTCCATATCACTAAGAGTGAAAGACAAATACCTACTACATTCATAATTTTGCTCTGCTCCCTCTATCTTACCATTAAATCTGACCTAATCTCCTACTGCTTTTTTCCCTGTTCCCTCCACTCATCCGTTCTGGTTTCTATGCTGTGCCTCCCTCACCTAGGAAAACCCCTTCCTAAGCATCTTCACTAAAATTGTGCACACTGCATAAAGAGACCTTCCTCCAGACATACACTTGCCTAATTCCCATCCATCCCTTATGCAGACCTTGCCTCTCAGTGATGTCTTCCTGGTCACCTTGTCAGTACAGTTTGCCGTTCTACAATTTTCTTTTTCCCTATAGCACTTTTCACCTTTCTCATAGTGTATTTATATATTTATTATGACTATTATACACCATCTAAATATGGGTTAATATAGAGCTACACATGGGCAAGAATTTCTTTGTTTAGTGATGGATCTCAAGGATCCAAAGCAGTCTCTGGAATATAAGATGTGCTTAAAAATATATATGTTAAATTAAGGATGAATATATGAATATTTCCAAAATTCCCAGCACATGCTAGCTATTCAACAAATCTTCCCTTAATCACAGTACACTTCCTTGCTTGTACTTGCCTCACTTGTGATCCAAGCATGTAGTGGGCGCCACCTCACTGTTTTTCTACGGCTCTACTCTTCTTCCTTCCTTTAGTTTCTCTTTCTTCCTATCCTCTTTTTTCCCCCCCACAGTCCTACTGCACTTTCCATGCCTACTTCCCCTGACTTTTCTCTTTGTAAGCACAAAGAGCATTATTCTTATTTATTCAGCAAATATTTATTGTTTGACTAGTGTGTGTGTCAGGTATTTTGCAAGGTTTTAGATTTTGAAAGAACAATAAGACATAATCTAACAGGTACTCTGGTATGTATTTTCTCACACACCAATGTGCTTCAAATAGTACACTCGTGCTCTTATGTGACACAAGAATAAAGGTTTTGGTACAACATGCCCAGGTCCAGGATGAAACATGCATGATGGTCACTGGTCAAGAAAACAAGCAGATTAAGCATGCTGAACAACGAACTGCAGAAGGAAAGGTCAGGAGAACTGTACCATGAATTATTGTACAAACAGAAGTTCCAGGCTATGCCACTAAGAAGACAGGAGGACAAGGGATCTTTTCAGAACATAAAGGAAGTGCTCGTCTAGGAGTAAAGGTACAGACATTATAAATTTGTAGAAAATAGAATATATTGGCGAAAGATACAATGTCTTTTTAATGAATAAACCTTCCCAAAGAACTTGCAAAATATGACATATTTTTATATACTTGAAATTGCTGAATCATCCAAAACGTTTAAAAACTGATCTTAAAATTATCCCATTTGGTGGGGGGTAAAGATATTTTCACACAGTATTTTTTCAATGCAGAAATTTCCAATTCTCCAAAGCTGTCATAATGCCAAGTGAAGAAGTTATTCATCCATGAAAGTCTCCTTTGTTAAAAAACAGATCGCATTATTTATACAATCTGAATGTTTAATGAATGCATACAAATTCAAATGTCATTGTAGATAAACTAAAATTACATTTCTATCAAGGAAGAAAGCCTTTCCAACAAAGAACAAGACTTTTGTTTTAAGGTGAAAAAGTTAAAGCCTGAATCCTAAATTGTTTTTTAAAAAGTAAATGACAGGGAAGTATATGAAGGTTTCTTTAAAGGTTATCTTAAATATAAATGTGAAACTGTATCTTTAAACAATGAATGGTGTAGACATTTCATTTTGTAGTTTAGAGAATAAATTAAAATAATATATCTTTATCCCATATCATGAGAAAACATGGTAAAAACACTCAATAAGGATAATAAATGCAATTTAAGAATTTCACCTATCTCTGCAGACTGAAGCAGCATAAGCTTTAATGCCTTAGACTCTTATCAGGAACATTTACCATTCACAGAAGGCTTGTCATTCATAGAAGAATATGACCATAACAAAAGATTCTTGAAGTTATATTTCAACAGTGTATGAAACTCTTCTCTAACAAAATCTTATATTCAGGTTTGTAATTCCAGATATTTACTCCTCTGGAGGTCACATGAGGAACTATGACAAAAGGAAATGATCAGTTTCTCTCGATTCCTTCCTATTACAGTGGCACAAGGGAAAGATGTTTTATGAAACCATTTTCAAAATATTTCCTGAATAACAAGGAAGACACATGGAAGGGAAAGACTTAGTTTCAATGTCTTCACAGACGCTTCCCAGCAAGTTTACTCTTTTTGTAGACAAATCAAATCGGCATTAACAGTGTGCTATCTGGTGAAATTGTTTTGCCCTTTGGGCCTATTCTAGCTGTTATTTTCTAACTTAAATTCCCATCACTAAGGTATTTTTGGTAAAAGAGTCAACAAAGAGTCAACAAGACTTTGGCAGTATCTGTAAACTGAGCTTTATTAGATATAAAGGTTGATAGAGAGAAAAAGTTTGAGGGAAAAGGAGTCAGAAACTCTCCCTTACAATTTTTCTCACACACAATCTGCCCAGTGCTGTCTGAAAGAATCATTAATCATCACTGATATATAAATCCCAGCTACTATGCATTCTGGAGGAAGATGCTACTTAGTTGTCCACTTGAGAGTTGCTCAAGTACAAATCAATGCATATGATTTGTAACATCTGTATTTGTGAATTTCATTTGGAGGCCACTGTGATTCTTTCAGATGCAAGAAACAGCAACTTCAATTAAAAATGACAAAAAAAAAAAAGTAAAAGGTAATTTATTGGCTCATATAACCAGAAATAATAAAGACAGTTCTGGATCTGGGGACTTGAATGATGTTACAAGATACAGTCCATGTCCAGCAATTCATGATTCTTTATGTTGGCTTCATCAAGAATAGTAATCTGACAGGCCACCAAAATAGAGAATCATGATCTCTCACCCAATTCCAAGGCTTGCTCTAGTCTATAAACTCAGAGTCTCTACAATGAGAGGAAGGCAGATACTCCTCAAAAAAAATTATATCATATAAAATCCTATTCTCATTTTCTACAAAGGAACCTGCAAGTACTTACCAGAAAAATTCCACTTCAGTCCTTCAGGACTTCCCCCTGTTAAACAGTCAATAAATAATATCACATTCCTTAAGGACAGAATTGATTTGAGCCACATCAAAGATTCGAGAGATGAAGATATTCAATTCTCCTGTTTCAACTGCAGAAGAGTGATGGATCTTGGACTATGAGAATGGACTACTATAAGCTTATAAATCCTAGAAGTTATCCTGAATACTCCATTCAATAATGGTAAAATACATTTTTTTCAAGCCCACATGGAACAATCACAAAGACAAAAGACAATTTTTTAAAAGTATCCAATTTAAAAGAAATGATACAAAGTGTGTTGCCAGTCCACAAAGGAATTAAACTAAGTATATCAATAACAGGAGACAGCATGACAATCTCTAACATTTGGATATTAAAAAACACTTCAAATAACACATGGACAAATGAAAAAGTCTCAGGATAATTTGGAAAAAAAATTTTTAACTAAATGAAAGTACAGTTTATCAAAATCTGTAAGCTACAATGAAAGCAGTGATTAGAAATATGTTTATAGTGTTAAGTGTATGTACTAAAAGGAAGAAATACTTAAACTCAGTATTCTAAGTTTCTATCTTAGGAAACAAGAGACAGAAGATCAATTTAAGCCTTGTATGTATTAAAAGGAGGAAATACTTAAACTCAATATTCTAAGTTTCTACCTTAGGAAACAAGAGACAGAAGATCGATTTAAGCCTTACATAAGCAGAAAGAAAGAGAGAAAAGAGCAAAAATCATGGAAATCAAAAATAATTCAATATTAAAAAGCAGGAATATCAATGTTGATTCTTTTAAAAGATCAATAAAGTTAATAAATTTCAAGCCAGAATGAAAGAGGGATCATCCTTACTGATCACATAAACATTTAGGGTAAAAAGGGGTACTGCATAAAACTCTATCTGTACAGACTTAACTATTTAGGTCAAATGAATCAATTATTTGAAAGACACAAACTATAAAAACTCAAATAAGGAAAAATATATAATCTAAATAATATATATTTATTTTTAAAATTAATTAATATGGGCATCTGCATGGCTCAGTGGGTTAAACATCTGCCTTTGGCTTGGGTCATGATCGAGTCCCATGTTGGGCCCTTTGCTCAGGGGAGAGTCTGCTCCTTCCTTGCCCTTCTGCTCATGCTCTCTCTCTCTCTGTCAAATAAATAGAATCTTAAAAAAATAAAATTAATTAATAATCTTCCAAAAGATAGAGTGTGGACCCAAGTTGGTATCATTCACACATTCTACCAAATGTGTAAGGAAGAAATGACACCAGTTCTCTAGACTCTTTTCCAGAAAATCAAAGTAGAGAGTACATACACTTCCTAACTCACTCATTGAGCACATTATTCCTCTAATAATGAAACCAGAGAAAACATTACAAGAAAAGAAAATTAGAGACCAATAATTCTCATGAATGCAAGAATGGAGATGAAGTCCTCCAAAAACATTAATAAGCTGAATTCAACAATGTACAAAGAATTATGAATCATAACCAAATGGGATTTATTCCAAGGAGAGAAGTTTTGGGGGCACCTGGGTGGCTTGGTGGGTTAAAGCCTCTGCCTTCAGCTCAGATCATGATCCCAGGGTCCTGGGATTGAGTCCTGGGATCGAGCCCTGCATCGGGCTCTCTACTCAGCAGGGAGCCTGCTTCCCCCTCTCTGATGCCTCTCTGCCTACTACTCTCTCAGTCAAATAAATAAATAAAATCTTTAAAAAATTTTTTAAAAAGAAAAATCAGTTTTTTAATACATACTAGAAACAAACAATTGGAATTTGAAATTTAAATACATATATACATATATATGTATTTAAATACCACCAACCAATAAAATACTTAGGCATGAAGCTAACAAAATATCTATAGACTCTCTATGCAGACTATAAAACTGGTGAAAGGATCAAAGATTTAAATTAATGGAGATATATTTTGTGTTCCCAGATATCATTACATCAGTACTTCCCAACATGATCTATAGATTGATTAAAACTCTAATCAGGGGCGCCTGGGTGGCTCAGCAGGTTAGAGCCTCTGCCTTCAACTCAGGTCATGATCCTAGGGTCCTGGGATCAAGCCCCACATTGGGCTCTCTGCTCCTCAGGGAGCCTGCTTCCTCCTCTCTCTCTGCCTGCTTCTTTGCCTACCGTGATCTCTGTCAAAAAAAACTCTAATCAAAATCCCAGCAAGTTATTATATAGCTAATAAACTGATTCCAAAGTTCACATGGGAAGACTAAAGACTTAGAAAAACTAACATAATCCTGCACAAAGTTGGCAATCAGGACAGTACAGGATTTGCAAAAGAACAGACACACAATTCCATGGAACAGAATTAAGACCCCAGAAATAAACTCATACAAATATAGTCAACTGATCCTTGAGAAGAAAGCAAGGTGAATAAAAGGAGAAAATACAGACTTTGCAACAAATCGTGCTAAAACCATTATACACTACATCTTAAAAAAAGAGGGAAAAAAAAAGAATCTATAGCTCAAAAAATATCAAGGACCTAGGGGCACTTGGGTGGCTCAGCTGGTTAAGCATCTGCCTTTGATTTGGGTCACGATCCTAGGGTCTTGGGATTGAGCCCCATGCCTGCATCTAGCTCCCTGCTCAGTGGGGAGTTTATTCCTATCTCTCTGCCCCTCCACCCACTCGTGTGTGCTCACTCACATATACAAGCTCAGATGCCCTCTCTCATTCTCTCTCTTTCTCAAATAAGTTATTTTAATACTATATTAAAGATTAAATGCAAAATGCAAATCTATAAAACTTCTATGAGAAAATGCACATGACCACTGGTTCAGTAATGAGTTTTTTGATAAAACATCAAAACCAAGACTAATGAAAGAAAAACCTGATATGTTGGGTTTGTTTTAATTAAAAATTTCTGTGAAAAACATTAAGAGAATGAAAAGACAAGCCACAGCTTGGGAAAAAATATTTGCAAAACACGTATCTGATAAAGTACTGGTCTCCAAGAACTCTTAAAAGTCAACAATAAAAAATATAAGTGATCCAATTTTTAAATGGGCAAAATATCTGAAAAGAAAAAGCATCAAAGATACACCAATATTAATTAAGTATATGAAAAAATGCTTAACATCATTTGTACTTAGATAATTACAAATATGAAAACTACATGAGGTATCAATATACAACTATTAGTATAGTTAAAATACAAAACAAAACAAAACCTGACAATATCAAATATTGGTGAGGATGTGAAGCATAAGGAGTTCTCATGAAAAATGATATAGCCACTTTGAAATATAGTTTTCATTTTCTTACAAAGTTAAATATAATTCAATTCAGTAATCACAACTTCACTCTTAGTCATTGACCAAACTGATCTGAAAACAAGTTTACACAAAAATCTTCCTTCATGTAAATGTCATAAGAGTTTTATTCAGAATTTCCAAACTCTAGAAACTAGAAGTTTCAGTGCCCTTCAATAGGGAATAAGCAAATTGTGGTACCTTCACGCAATGAAATATAATTCAGCAATATAAAGAAACTAGCCATAAAACCACCTAACAACTTAAATGAATTTTAAATACACATTGATAAATTGATGAAGCCAGTCTTAAAAGGCTACCTACTTTATGACTCTGATTAAATGATGTTCTAAATAGGATAAAACTATAGCCACAAGAAAAAGAATTTCTAGGGGTTCCCAGGGAAGTGAGAAGGGTTAAAATAGTGAAAACACAGAGAAACATTTAATGTGGTAAAAGTATTCTATATAATACTGTAACTGAGGAAATATGACATTATGTATTAATCAAAATACATAGAACACATGGAAAAATTTCAAAACATAATTTGTAAGGTTAGAGAATCCAAGATTGGAATAGAGAATGTGGCGAAACAATATTACTAGATTACAAATGTATGAAACAACCTCCGTGAAGGAAATGGGGGGGAGAGGGAAGTGCCAGAATGAATTTGTACAACTAATGGCAAAAGAAACTATACATAAGTACTCAACTATACTCAATTAAGTTGTTTCCCATGATACACAGGTTAACAATTCTGATCCTGCTATACATGTATACTGGGATTGAATAATTGAGCCAACGGATGGCAGATGGTAGAAGCCGGGTTAGACCAAGAGTTTACAGATAAACAAGAAGGGGCTAGAATGATCTATGTGGTGAGGGATTAGTGTTGAAGACAGCAGTGTGAATTCATGTTTACCTCAATATAAAGACAGATGGCTATATGTAGATATATTCATATATATATATATATGAATGTATATATACATACATATGTGTGTGTGTGTTTATGCATTAGTATGTGCACATATATTTCTGTGCTCTTTCAGCTGAAATGCCTGGAAACAACCATAAGCAGTAGCAATGAGCACACTTAGCACCCAGATCTTGGTTTCTTTCTTTTTTTTTTTTAAAGATATTATTTATGTCAATCTCAAGTAGGTGGAGAGGCAGGCAGAGAGAGAGAGAGGAGGAAGCAGGCTCCCCACTGAGCAGAGAGCCTGATGCGGGGCTCCATCCCAGGACCCTGAGATCATGACCGAAGGCAGCGGCTTAACACACTGAGCCATCCAGGTGCCCCCAGATCTTGGTTTCTAATATCATTCCCCAATAAGAGGAATCAGCGCTCCTTGGACAGCCACCTGAATCTAGGACTAAAGGTAATAAATATACAAGGTAGGCCTAGAGCAACTAGCAGTGTCAGAAAGGGAGTGTTACACACACGAGTGATGGGGTATATCACAGAGACACAGGAGCCAACTAAAAGAATACCAATGGCCAAAGCTGAATAATTTTGAGCCAACAAATTAAATAACAAATTAAATACAAAATTAAAAAACAAATTAAATACAACAAATTAAATACAGCGGTATTCTATTATAACCAAAATTATTAAATGTTATGCATGATTACATACTAACAGAATTGATTTAATCAATAAACTAAATGGGGAAGAAAGACAAATCTCTAGTGCAGAAGAATTCCAAATAATATATATACTTATTCTACCTTCAAGAAGGTGCAGTAAAAATCCCTGCTCTTTAAGAGTTGCATTTTTTCCAAGAGTATAACATGGCAGGGCAGGGAGGAAGTAACCTCAAAAAGAGAACTTACCAAATATTACTTTAGTCAAGTGTCCAAGATTAGCATCAACAGCTATAAGTCACGTGAATAACATGTACCCTCAGTGTGATGGTAACAGAACTTTAGCTTTGTGGTGTTCTTTCTACCAACAAAAAAACTCCCAAAGAACCATGAGAAAAACATTAGATAAACTCAAATTGAAGGACATTCTATAGAATATCCAACCACTATTCATCTAAGCGATCAAGATCATTAAAAAAAACAAGAAAGAAAGAATCAAAGAAAGTATAAGATACTCTAACAGTCAAGAATAGGCCAAGGGGACAGGACAACTAAATGCAATGTGGTATCTTGGATAGGACACTGAACAGCAACAGGACATTAGGTTAAAAGTAAGGAAATCTAAAATATGAACTTAAATAATAACATATTAGGATTTGTTCACTAATTGTAACATGTGTACCACACAAAAGCAAAATGCTATTAATCAGGAAAACAAAAGTGGCTGTGTAATATAACTTTTTTTACTCTCTTCACCGTATTTTCTATAAATCAAGCATTTTCTAAAAAATGAAGTACATTGAGAAATACAACTTAGAAAGATAAGCAGTACACTAAAATTACCTTCCATGAGAAGCTGAGTCTCATTTTCTTTAAGATTTTGTTTATTTATTAGAGAGAGAGAATGAGAGAAGATGAAAAGGGGAAGGTTCAGAGAGAGAAGCAGACCCCCTGCTGAGCAGGAAGCCCGATTCAGGACTCCACACTGGAACTCCAGGATCATGACCTAAGCTGAAGGCAGTCACTCAACCAACTGAGCCACCCAGGTGCCTAAGAAGCTGAGTCTTAAATAACTTAAAAGAAAACTGCCAGTAGGTTCTTTGAATTGGGCATAGAAGAGAGAACTCTCACTGCAGTCATATCCACGGCTTCCTGACAGTAAAGCAAACTTTAATAACATATGTAAAACAAAACAAGACAAAACCCTAAAAACTAAACCCTATCAGCAGAGAGTACCTATATTGTTGTATTAATGAAACAAAGAAACCACATTTGAGCCTTGACTCCTTGATGTCTTTTAAATCCTTTTCTCTATCATATAATTGGTGATTGTTCTCAACAAGTATCCTTTACAATCCTACAACATTTTGGATGCCTGAGTGGTTCAGTCAGTGAAGCATCAGCCTTCAGCTCAGGGCATGAGCCCAGAGTCCTGGGATCGAGTCCCAAATGAGGCTCCTTGCTTGGTGAGAAGCCTGCTTCTCCCTCTGCCTGCTGCTCCCCCTGCTCCTGCACTCTCTCTCTGACAAATAAATAAATCCTTAAAAAAAATAACATTTTAATTTATGAATTTTCAAAAACTTTAGCCACTAGTTAAAAAAGATGTGTCAGATTCTTCAGGGATAATTTGGTTCAGATTTGCTAACCATCTATTTAAGCGGGTAGACATGGGACAATACTTAACCGTTCAAAAACTCAAGAGTTTCCGGGGTGAAATCTAAAAATTCCCCATGTCCAGAGTAGACAACGAGACACCAAAGAAAGAGGCAGACCACCACAGACTGGGAGATGGCAGTTTTAATAAGCAAGGGAACTGACATATGAGACTTCTTTTGGCCAGCTGCAAGATGGACAAATAGTTTGCATCCACCTGCCAGACCCTTAATGTTTATACAGAGCTTTTGATGGGGTTCACTCACATACACAGTAAAGATGGTCTCAACAACACATTATTATCTCCACGTTGTGTTCATGGCTATGGGAAATGGTTATGGAAATAATGATGAGATGTACATTCCAAGGACAAGGGAGGGATGAGGAGCCTCCAACTGCCCAGGTCCAGCTCCCTGGACAGTCTGTGGTCATGTCCTCTCAATGAATTCCTCCAACAAATACTGCTGCAATAGTGTATATTCAAACTTCCCAAACTTGCATAGACACATTAAAAAAAAAAAAGGAAGTTAGTCAATAGAAGGTTCATGGTCCTACTGCATAGAGAAATGTGGCCAAATTTAGCATATTGGCCCCCAACATTCACTAAAATTTGCTGAAGCACTGGCAGCAAAACAAAAATTTTTTCAAATAAATAAAAACTAAAAAATAAAAGAGGGATATGATGAGACCTCGAAGAAGTATCAGTGTTTTCTAAACAAAAGAAGCTATGTAATAGGTGTGTAGTATGTACATAGCATATAATTTCTGTACATTAAAAAGAAAACTATGCCATACCCTAAAGAAAAATACTTTGAAACCAATATAAGCACATTCTACCAAACTAATATTATCCATATCTCATCCCTAATAATTAAGAGTTAAATTGAATTAAAACTAGATTAGCCAAATAGGAAATTCCATTTTCATATTTTAAAATGCTTAATTTAGGTTTAAAAATTTATTTAGCCTTCAGAAAATCCTTTTAGACATTTTAATATTAATGACTCCTCAATTAATTTCTCCTAGAATCTACATTGCAAAAGGCCATAAGAGAGCTGATACAAGTTAAATCATTAAAATAAAATTCAGGGTTTTCATTGCTGTTGTTTTCTATTGGACAACTACCTTTTGTTGTAAGAGTAAACTGAAAGAATTCAGAGAAATTACATTAAATCCAAGTGACATTTACAAAAAAGAAAAAGCTTTACTACACCAACATTACATAAAGTTTCAGAGTTTCAAATGAAAGAAACTCAGAGATAGGTTTGATGAATCTTTTTGTTCAAATTCAGGCCGAATCATGTGTCTCATAAAGGAAGACTTATCAGCAAGATGTTCAAAAGAAAGTATTGACTTGTTCACATAAAGCTTTAAATCTCCTACCAGGAAATCTGAAAAGACTAAATAAGGATTTTGTCTTTTGGTGAGATGAAGGAATAAAAACAACCTTAGGAAACTGAATACTTTCATTGTAGACTACTGAAAAAACTTCTAAGTAAAGATCCCTGTTCATCTTCTTCAAGTGAAGAATATCTACTGCTACAACATGTTATTTTATCCAAAGGCCATAAGTAAAAATAATATTACCAAAAATGTGTGAGATGTAATTTTCTATGTATTTTAAAGAAAATTAAACTTCCTCCCCATATACAATTTCTAAGCACCACTATGACTTATTTCCAAAAGAAAAGATTACTTAGGGAAGCTATTGAATTTGTTTTATTTCCTTCCTTTCTCTCTTTGACACTGTTTCACTTCCCTTATTTTTATTAGAAACTCAGTGTTATTTCTTGATGATTTGGCCTGCTCATAAAAATAATTTAGGAACAATCTAACTTTATCTGAGGAAGAAATCTCTATTGGGTAAAATCACATTTTCAGAATATGGCAGTGACAAGTGATTTTGATGTGGGAAACAAAGGCAAAAAAAAAAAAAAAAATTAAATTTCCTTGCTACTTACGGCTCATTGACAAGTCCTTGAAAACAGGTTGAGTGACCTTCTTCTGGAAGCTCAGCTGCCTAGATGATGACACTTTGCTAAGGGCAAAGGCAATCCCAACTTAACAGGATCCCAAACCCCCTGAATTCTGGAAATTTACTTTAACATGCCAAAATCTCTTTGGAAACTTACCTTTATCTCCACCCCCAAGACATATATTAGCAATCATCCTCCAAGCATATGGCCCACTGATAAACATCTGAAGGATCTCATGGCTAAGGTTTTATGGGACAGTAATAAGTGACCTTTTAACTAGCCCCCTCAGAGTCCTGGAAACCTTGCTTCCAAAATTCCTTAGAGACATCCTATCTCTAATCCCCTCGCTGACTTGAAAGTATAGAATCAGTCACCTGTCACAACCTCAGTGCAGTTTTTTCTGTCCATGGGTCCTGTCCCTATGTTTTAATAAAACCACCTTTTGCACCAAAGATATCTCAAGAATTCTTTCTTAGCTGTCAACTCTCGACCTCACCAAACCTCACCTATATTCAAAAACTACATTATCCGGGACTCCAATATGGGGGCTTAGAGTCTTTTCATCTGGACTCTGAGCTTCTATACAAACTTCATGAGTACTTTGCTCTCCCCTTACTTTCATTCCAGGGGCTCTTCAAGGAGTATGCTTTTATTGGAACACTTACGTCAATAGCTCAGGCTGTAATCCTCCAGACTGTGGCTACTCTATAGGGTGAAGAAAGCCTGCCTTTTGGCTGGAAGTTAGTACCATGACCAGGATGGTAATAAGACCCAGAAACTTGATGCCCTCTCTTTACTCCTGTCCTTATACAAAGTTGTCTGACTTGGGCACAGGACAGTCATTTAAGTGACCAGCATGGTTGCCAGTCTTAAGACTCCCATGTGAGGTTTCTTCCTCACTGGTCTAATGTGATCCCCTCCACATCTCTGGCCTACCTGCTTTTGGCCATTAGATCTCCAGTGGGAGCTGGCTGAAACCAGTACCTGACTGAATTAAAACCCAACCAGAGACTATTTCCTAGGGATGTTGGCTGTAAGGACTGCATGTGTTGGCTCGTTGCTTAGATCATGATGGATTTACTGTTTTCTGTGAATGTCCTCTAGTAACAACTTAAGTTACAAAATTGGGTACTTTCCTCTTATAAAACTTCTCTAGTGTATTCCATGGGTTAAAAAGAGCAGGTTCTTCATGACCTTCAGCTAGGTAAGACAGGCACGTGTGGCCTTCACAGCAAGGCAAACTTGGTCCATACATTGGCACCCATCATATCTAGAATAGCCTAGAATGTGATGGGGAATCAGGCCTGGTTGGAGGGCAGGCCTCACTCCTACTGGGCTTTTTTGACAGGTGGTGATCATAGGGATTTCATTCAAGGGACACCTCAGGCCACTCTGACACCAGGAATCTCTGACATAATCATGCCCATGGGACACTATCTGCGGCGTCAGGGACAGGGGGTGGATTTTTTAGGTGATGGGCCTTCTCTCTTCAGTTCCCAAGGACTTTCCCTTGGGATGCCTTTTAACCCACTGGAAACAATTTGGATTGCAAAATTTAAGAAAGGTACTGCATGGCCTCAATAGGATCTATCAGTTAGATTTTTTCTACAGAAAACAGGGCAAACAGATGGAGGCACCCTAGGTCCATCCCATGAGTTCAGGGCTCTAAATTAGGATCCAGACCTAATGGCTTCTTGCAGAATGTGTTTGGTTGTAACCAGGCCAGTAAACTGCTTCCTGATATGAAGGATGATAAGTATCTAAATAGGTCTCTGAATAAACCCAGGTTGGAGGAAACATGGGCCATCCCTAGCGAAGGGGACTCTGCCCCCCACCATCTCTCTCTTTCTTACCATTCCTCCTAACAGACTCAGGTTACTCTAGTGGTATGTGGGGGCTTCTCCCTCACTCATTTCCTGGGTTAACAGCAATAACTGGAGCCAACTGTGGTTAGTCTTACTCAGGATGGGCAATTGAAGGAATATTCCCAAGCAGCTGCTGAAAGTCCCTTTGTTTCAGGGAAATTCCGTGTCTTTTCCAGCCTGACATGGACTACCTACTCCCTCTTGTTGGCCAGAAAACATGGTGGCTGCTACTCTGGAGCTGATGAGCTCTAGAACTGGGAACCCTCTTTCTCTGCCTTTTGGCTTCAGTTTGCCTCATCTGTCTCACTCTCCTCCTGTTTCTGCACTACACTAGGTGTGGCTTGTATAACTGGCTTCTATATCATTCTCAGTGCCTCTAGTACCAATGGCTCCTTCTCCTCCCCTCACTTCAAAGACCAATTAAAAGGACTTAACACTGGCCACTTCATATTTACCCACCAGTGTCTCAGGTAAAAATCGACAATGGGGAACAAAGTGACTTTTAAAAGCGGATCCAGGTAGAATATAATTTGGTATTTAAACTAAGTTTGTGGTTTAAGATAGACCTGTCTTTAGATTTATCAGCATTAAATATGAAACTTCTATTCTACTAAGACTTACTAAAGGTCAAATAAGACTTTGTGTTATCTGTTGCATTTTGTTAGCAAAAAGATGACTTAACTTAAGGTTAATTGTCTCAAGTTTTCATGGGTAATTATTAAGATAGCTTTCAAAGTCTTAGGTAACCTGAAGCTTGAAAATTATGTCTCTTGGAATTTATTAGCAAAAAGATGCTAAAAAAATGATGGTCAACAATCTCAAGCTTTCATCGGTTACTTTTTAAGATAGCTTTCAAAGTCTTTGGTAACCTGAAACTTGGGAGTTTTGCTTGGGTGATAAGTGGGATTGAATTTGTTAGACATCTAAGTCTTTTCCAAATGGGATAAAGTACTAAATCAATGATTACTGAACACAGGTTTGTGCTTTTGACTTATTGTAAAGAAACAGGATATTTGAGTCTGTTGGTAAACCTGCTTTGTGCTTAATGGATTCATAAATTTGCTGTCTAAAGAGTTTTGGTATAAAAGCTCACAATTTGTTACTACTTACTTTTCACTGGAGACTAAGGTTTCCAAGAGGGCAAAATTATGCTAAGTGTAATTAAGACTGATGCAAATAAGAAAAATAAATCTGTATGTAGAAAAGTAGGAGGTATGTAAAAAAGATGTAAGGAATGAAATGCATTTTGTTCAAGGTAAAAGAAGGTATTTTTCTAAATGAGACTGGTTGTTTGGAAAGAAATGGCTGGGGACAAAATCTAAATACAAAGCAAAGTTGAGGAAGGTCTGTGAAGGGAAATCTTTGGAAAGAAATTTTAGCTGTGGTCAGGATTGACTAAGAGTGAAATGGATTTTAAAAGTACCATAGCATAAGACTGAAATTCTGCCTTTCTCTCTGTTTAAAAGGCAAGGTTTTCTTGAATTATTGGCCTGCTCTTGATAAAGTGTAAATAAAAGATTTTTTCTCTTTTAACTTTGTCCAGAAAACCAGTTTCTATGTTTTGTCTATATCAGGTCTTTGATCACTTATTTAAAATTTCTCAGTATTAGGGGCACCTGGGTGGCTCAGTGGGTTAAAGCCTCTGTCTTCGGCTCAGGTAATGATCCCAGGGTCCTGAAATCGAGCCCCACATTGGGCTCTCTGCTTAGCAGGGAGGATGCTTCTCCTGCCTTATCTGCCTACTTGTGATCTCTGTCAAATAAATAAATAAAATCTTAATAAATAAATAAATAAATAAATAAATAAGATGAAATTTTTCAGTATTAAAGGAGCTAAGTTTAAGTAACACCTACATAACCCTATATATCTGCCTTGCAAGTATCTTATTGACACCTTGGTTAAATAAAAATTTTTGTAATGACCTGTAATCCTATCTGGGTGTTGGGTTCATGGTCAAAGGTTGAGACTGATAAAAAGGGAAAGTCAAGCAAAGCTTTATTTCGTGCCAAGCATCGAGAATTTTACAGAGAGGGTGACCCCTCCCAGCCTCACAGACTAACTTTTATAAAGCAAAGGCCATGTGGTTGAACCTGGCCACACCTGGGTGGCCAATGAGATTGTAACACACAGAGAAAGCTGCACAGTCATGCTAGGTCACACACAGGTGGCCAACTGAATTACCATTCACCCCATAGTAGCTATTTGAACTAACCTATCACCTTGGTCAGAATTGGCGCCCAAAAGGTGCCCAAAAGGCGGGGCCCACACTCCTTGGTAGCTCGGGAGACAGTATGTGCCCTTTACTGATTGGATGTCTCCACCTGGCCGGACTCATCCCTGCATTCGGGCTCTGTTACCTCTACTTGACCTGACACACTCCTGTATTTGGGGTCTGTTATCAGGGACTGGTCGACCATATTCTACTGGTTTCCGGGACTTGTTTTTAAGTAAGTTCCCCTGGGTGCGGGGGTGGGGGGCACAGTCAGTTTAAGTTTTACTGCATAAACAACAAAATCACTCTTTAACCAGATGGAATCGCTTTGGCTAAATAGGCCCTTACACTAAGCATATGCTTTAAAACTTTCTGAGGTTTAACAAATTTCCCAAGATTCAAATTGTAAATAAAGTCTCTGACTCATTAACCCTTTTTTGTTTAGTATGTTGAGTTACTCTAGAAGAATTGTTAAGCAAATAATAAGCCTTACGTTACACTTGGGTAAATACTCTAACTATTCTAGAGATGATATACAGTTCCTAAAGTTTTAGTATGTTGTGGTATATAGGCCGTTACCTGATATTTGATTATTGAAATATTGTGTGTCACAGAAATAACCTGATTTCCTTGCCAGCTGTACTGTAATCTCTCATCAGATCTTTATTCATGTCCACTTTTGAGTTTTTCATTTATGATTATTCTTACTCTCTTGCAAATGTGTTTCATTTTTAAGGGGATTCATAGAAAGGACTTTTAGGACAAATACAGGTATTCAGTATGTTTAAGATTATAAAACTGAAATTGGTAAAAATTTCCAGAACTAACTAAACTGAGGATAATCATAACCTTATGAGTCCTACTTAAATCATTGCTGGTTCTCTGTTTGCTCTTCTAGACTAAGGAAATTTTTTCTTAAGGTATCTATGACTTAAAGAAATGTGATAAAGTAAGCATTTGTGAACAGATTAAATCATTTAACTTCTCTCTACCTGAAACTTCCGAAATTCAAAAGGTCTCGAAAATACTCTTTCTTTGATGGCAGTTACAATCATTTGCATAAGTTTAATAAGAATCTGTTGTTGTAACAGGACCCATTGGAAACATTGGTTATTTTACCAAGGCTTTAACTGGAATGTCATACTGGAAAGACATGAATAGACCCAGGTATGACTATAGAGCTTTAAGGAACTAAGGCGGACATTACAAAGCATGGAGTCAACACAGCCCCTTGGAAATGTTGGCCTGATACTGTCATCACACACTGAAATAAAGTTCCCAGACACCAATCTGAATGGCTGTTCGGCACAGCGTCTGCAAGGGAGAGATGCAGCAGCTGAATCCTGCACATAGCTTTTTTTTTTTTTTTTCGGTTTGTTTGTTTTTATCCGAAAAGCAAGGACAGATACCTCAAAGCATGGGAAAGTGGTAAAAGGGATGGCAAATATCCTGAGGCTGTAAAGTAGGCTTGCATTCTCAGAGGACATGCAGGGAATCAGTCTTGGGATAATGGAGAAGAGGGATGTTTGGGCTAGGAATCACCAGGTGCAGAAAGGAGGAACTGAGGTTTACATTCTTTCATAACTCCTAACTTGGGCCCTGCCCCTGGGAATCGCATGATCCTGTTCCTACCGGGACATTGTGTTCAAAAGCCGGAGAACAGGAATGCTGCTGATGTTTCAGCAGCTTCCACAATCACTCCTTAGGGCTTCCAATATATTTTCTAAGAATGACTCCACAGATACCTTGCTTACAGAGTTCTCAGCAGCCTTGCCAGGTTAACACAGAATGTCACTTCCTGACAAGTGCAGTAACCTCAGGGTACTTTGGGGACCTCAAGAAGAAGAATCTGCCCCAATCGACAGGTATTCCAGGCATGTCTGATGGCAAGCACTTGGCTTGGCTTCTGTACTGGAGGGGCTACTAAAACTTCAACCCAGAGCTTCCTCATAGAAAGTTCCTGCAGAGCACAGTCTAGAAGGTCTATATGATCACTTACTACTCTTGCTGAGCTTATGTAAATCATTAGGCCAAGCTTGTTAAAACTGGACTTGTTTTAAAAACAAGTTAGTCAGTCCCGATTTGGCTATCTCTGATTTAAAATGAGGATTATTATAGAGAGGAAATATTTCAATAACCCATCTTTGTAGACTAGATTTTAAGCACTAAGACTCAAGAAAACTGGATTATTGTTTTAACAGTAGGACTTCTCTGAACAAGGACTGTCCAAAAACAACAAAAAGAGTTTTAAGTCCTTTAGAGTTACTATATGAAAAACCTTTTCTCACTGTAAACCTATCAACTGATGGAAATTATAATGCTTTGTTAAATTATTCACTTGAGGCCAAGTTAATTCATAAATCTCTAAATGAATATGCAAACCATATCCTCCCTAAACCTGATCTGACAGTCACTAGCAACCCACACCATATAAACCTATAAACCCCAGAGATACGGTTTACTTAAAGGATTGGAAGTCTAACATGGCAGAGGATTTAACTCTAAAATGGAAGGGCCCCACAGGGTCCTATTACACACTCCCACTCCAGTAAAATTAGAAGGACACAATTCACGGGCTCATATATATAGAATAAAACCTGTATCTTATTCACAGAAAACCAAAGAGCAAACTAACATGCCTTTTTATTCCTGTAAACCTGTGGAAGACCTCAAATTTCTCTTCTAACAATAAAGGACAGATGGAAAATTTTAGTTAACTACCAAAGGTCTTTTTGTTCAGGCTTCTCTTTCTTATTATAATAGCCTTTTGTTGTATTTTCCTGTGTCTACCTGCCATAACTTTCAGCTGACAGATGATCCTTTCTATTCAAAGAGGTTCATGTATGTTATCCACCTTGGACTGGCTGCCTCTGCCTTTGGTAACTCCTACATATATAAATTCCCCCAACTGACTGACCCATTTGTAGGTAGGTACATCTCTATGCCCCTATTCAGCAGGAGCAAGTTACAGAAGATGAGATGCTCCACCCACAGCAACCTTAAAGATACAAAACTGTTCAGGTGGGTATGATGTGGGAAACAAAGGCAGGAGGAAACATAGATACAATTAAATGCCCTTATAACCTGCAGCCCATTGACAAATACCTGAGGCAGGCAGCGTAAGCTCCTGACTGTCTTTTTTTTTTTTTTTTTTTAAAGATTTTATTTATTTATTTGACAGAGAGAGATCACAAGTAGGCATAGAGGCAGGCAGAGAGGGGGGGGGGAAGCAGGCTCCCTGCTGAGCAGAGAGCCCGATGCGGGACTCGATCCCAGGACCCTGAGATCATGACCTGAGCCGAAGGCAGCGGCTTAACCACTGATTGTCCCAAATCTTGATTCATGTGCCTAGAGGCAGGAGGCGAAAGGAAGATCACTGTGAGTAACAAATACCATGGAGGGTAGGGTAGTTCCATATTGGAAGGATTCGCACATTAATTATACAAATGGCCTCAACTGGGCGCCTGGGTGGCTCAGTGGGTTAAGCCGCTGCCTTCGGCTCAGGTCATGAGCCGGAGCCTGCTTAAGATTCTCTCTCCCTCTCCTTCTGCCTCTCTTGCTCATGCTGGCTCTCTCACTCTCTCTCTCTCTCTCAAATAAATCTTTTTTTAAAAAAGAGATAAATATGCTACTTCACTATAGGTTTTTCTGTAACTATTTATTGAGTGCTTTCTTTGGAGTATTTCATTGTGATTCCTGAAGTTTTTTCTCCATTGAAAGAAGTAAGAAATTCAGATTATGGGTTTCTGTTTCAGAAAGTTAGGTTGGCTGTAGTGATGTGGTTTGGAGTAGTGTTGGGGTCCAGAGCAGACTGCCAAGAACAAATTCTTGAGATGGCTCTTGTGCAAGAAGCTGGTTTTATTAAAGCACAAGTACAGGATCCATGGGCAGAAAGAGTTGCACTTGGGTTGTGGGGAATGACTGATTATATACTTGGGAGTTGAGGGGGTAAGGAAAAAGGGAGGTTTCTAAAAGGACTTTCCTATGCTAAGGTAGACTCATGGGATACTGGAGGCCTGGCTACTGTCAAGCTAACCTTGTTTTTCCCTCTAGCAAAGCATTCACATTAAGACAGTTGGGAGTTTCCTGGAGGAATGTTACACTCTACCTGTCATGCATTTGTCAATGGGCTGCAGGTTATAAGGAAAAGGGCTGCATTTCCTTCTGCCTTTGATTCCCATAGCACCATGGAGGGGGTAGGGTGATGTGAGGGCTCCAGGAAATGTAATGTTAGGGCTGCAGGAAATTTCTGGAAGCCAGGCTATTGATAAGACTGCTTTTTTTTTTTTTTCCTTGTAAACCAGTAGGACTCTTGTAAGCTGTTGGAGACTCAGGTCCTGTGTGACTGTGATCTCATTTGTTTTTCTCTTTCCTTAGTTCCAGGGCAGCCAGGAATGCCTGAGGAATGTCACATATTTCCCACCTTGGGGGGTGATGGCTTGTGGGGTGTCACCTTGTGCTTTCCTTCAGATTGCCTTCTACTCCCTCATCAATAGCAAAACTGTCAGAAATCCAAGCAGTTCAGAAGGTACAAACCAAACAGTTAAGGTGGCTCTTTTCAGTTCCTGGACCCAATTCTGTGTGGGTGTTGTGGGGGCTTCTACCACATCAACAAACAATTCTCAAATACCATTAGGCTGCCTAAGAAATCAACTCAATTCTGACACTATCTACCTGGAGATATTGTCAGATTCCTATTGGTTAGTGGTCCAAGACTACCCTCTACCCCACCCCCACTTCAGATGCACCTCCCAAGCCCAGATTGTTTCCTATACTTCTGACCAAGGGACTATAAATTCTGAGGTTCCCAAGACTCCCTTCTCTGGTTTAATTAATTTGTTAGAGTGTCTCACAGAACTCAGCAAACCCATTTACTCACAAGGTTACCATTTTATTATAAAAAGATATAATTCAGGAATAAGCAGTTGAAAGAGATGCATATAGCAAGGTATAGGGAAGGGGTGTGGAGTTTACCTGTTCATTCTGAATGTGCCACTCCTCCCATATCTCATGTTTACCAACCCAGAAGTTTTCTGAACACTGTCCTTTTGGGGTTTTATAGAGAATTCATTACACAGGCATGACTAATTAAGTCATTTACCATTGGCTACTAAACTCAATCTCTAGCCCCTCTCCCCTTCTTTAAGGTCGTGGTGGATAATGAGAAATGGAAGTTCCAACCCTCTGGTCAAGTGGTTGATTGTCCTGCCAAAGACCCTTATCCTTAAGTTACCCATGTGCTTTCCAAAATGCAATGCATTGACATAACAAAGGACAACTACTGCTGCCCTTATCACTGGAAATTCAAGGGTTTTAGGAGCTCTAAGCCAAAAATGACAAACAAGGACCAAAAACAATTAACCCTTGAACAAGGGTTTGAACTTCCCCACTTACATATGGATTTTTTACAGTACCATAAATATATTTCTCTTCTTTGATTTTCTTAGTAATGTTTTATTTCTGTAGCTTATTATATTGTAAGAATGATACATATAATATGCAAAATATGTGTAATTCACTGTTAATTTAATGGTTAGGGCTTCCAGTCAACAGTAGGCTATTAGTAAAGTTTTGAGGGGTCAAAGTTACATGTGGATTTTCTACTGTGTGTGTGTGGGGGGGGGTGTTAGCATCCCTAACCCCATATTGTTAAGGATCAAATGTACATATGAGAAATATATTTTGGTCATCTGAATGACCAAACACATATTTGTTATAAATCATGAAGGGGTTCAGGAAAAGTCTCCCCAAACTGTGCCACTTTGACCTGTGGACTATTTTGAGATCAAAGCAACAGAAACCCAGGGGCTCAAGCCAAACTCGTGCCCCTCCCTTAAAGACCTATCAGAATCCAAAATGGAGGTCATTTCTAACATTAAAGTTATTAACACTGATAAATTTCATCCTAATGACACATATGTATGGCAGGGTAAACATCTAATTACCAAACATCTACTTTTCTTAGTACCTGTTAATTACCCTCCTCCTCTTTAAGCCCCTCCCATTCCTTAGCTTAGGATGACATATATACCACATCACCTTTCTGTCTTTAAACCCTTCGGGTATGTGTAGTTCCTGAACATATAAAATTAAAGTTGATTTTCTCCTGTTAATTTGTCTCAAGATGATTTAATTCCTAGGCCAGCCAGAAGAATATTTGAAAAGAGATGAAAATTTTTCTCCACAACAATCACAAATATCACAGAGGTACTAGATAAATAGAAAGCATCTAGATTCTGAGAGGCCTCCAGGACACAGCCAACTTCAGAATTTCTAGTTAAATTGTTTATCAATGAAAGAAAATGCAGAAGAAACAATTCTCTTATGGATGACCAAGTTAAGTGAAAATATGAAGCAAAACAAATGCCAAATGAAGTCAAATACATACGATAAATAAAATGATCTTGTCTATCTGCCCTGACATCACACAGGAAAGAATAAAGGAACTTTCACTAAATTTGGCAGGTGAGTAGAATATATCAAATTCACTTGTTGAATCCTTACAGATAACTTCAAAGAATTAGACAGTTCAATTCAGAGAGCCCCAAACTGAGGTATATTCAGACGCTCATGTTACTACTAAATGTATACGACGGTGCTATGGTTGAAGAATGAACTGGAATTACCAAAATAGTCTATGTCAAAGCTGAATTTATTAGGCTATCAGTCAAGAAAGAGCTCACCATGCCAGAACAACATCAGAGGGTTTCTCTGCATGAACAGTGATGCATGCTCGAAGCACAAGCTCAGTTCTCTATAAAGTGTGAAAATAAGGTTTGTAATTTTTTCCCTCTATCTTCTATGGATATAGAAAAAAACAAACACACCAAATCTAAAACCTTGAACAAGAGAAGAATCTTCAAAAAATGGCTGTAGATTGTAATTTAGTTCCTTATCTTATTGAATTACTACACAAAGTCTGTTCCACAGTTAATTTTTAACATAAGTTATGGTAGAGCTGATGTTAATAAATAAAAATGATAAGTTTTTCTATCTTAATCTAATTTAAAATTCACAGCAACTCTATGGTATCTGAGAGTTTCTTTCCCCTCACTGGCTTTGATCAGGTCTTTATTCAAAATCAGCTGTCAGCCACACACAGAAGAATGAAACTGGACCATTTCCTTACACCATACAAAAATAGACTCAAAATGGATGAAAGACCTTAAATGTGAGACAGGAATACATCAAAATCCTTGAGGAGAACACAGCAGCAACCTCTTCAACCTCAGCCGCAGCAACTTCTTCCTAGAAACATCACCAAAGGCAAGGGAAACAAGGGCAAAAGTGAACTATTGGGATTTCATCCAGATAAAAAGCTTTTGCACAGCAAAGGAAACAGTCAATAAAGCCAAAGGCAACAGACAGAATGGGAGAAGATATTTGCAAATGACATATCAGATAAAGGGCTAATATCCAAAATCTATAAAGAACTTACCAAACTCAACACCTAGAGAACAAATAATCCAATGAAGAAATGGGCAGAAGACATGAACAGACATTTCTGCAAAGAAGACATCCAAATGGCCAACAGACACATGAAAAAGTGCTCAATATTACTCAGAATCAGAGAAATACAAATCAAAAACACAATGAGATACCACCTCACACCAGTCAGAAAGGCTAAATTTAATTAGTCAGGAAACAATAGATGTTGGCAAGGATGCAGAGAAAGGGAAACTCTACTACACTGTAGGCGGGAATGCCAGCTGGTGCAACCACTCTGGAAAACAGTTTAGAAATAAGGCAGAATATCATGGGGAAAAAGAGGAAAAAATGAAACAGGACAAAACCAGAGAGGGAGACAGAACATAAGAGACTCTTAATCTCAGGAAATAAGCTGAGGATTGCTGGAGTAGAGGGGGGTGGGAGGGATGGGGTGGCTAGGTGATGGACATTGTGGAGGGTATGTGCTATGGTGAGTGTTGTGAATTATATAAGACTGATGAATAAAAGGCCTGTACCCCTGAAACAAATAATTCATTGTGTGTTAATAAAATGGGAAATAAAAGAACACAGAGCAGCTAAAGGCCCTTAAGGAACTCAAGAAAACCATATTTTATAACCTCAAAAAACAATTAGCTGTCCAAAAGATTTGACTTTTATAGAATAAATTTAAGTTTTTAGGCACCAGGCTTCTTCACTGTGTTTCTTTTTTGCAGGCTTCTTGTCAGCTGCTCATTTCTGTTGGCTGCAGCCTTCTCCCCCACCACAGGTTTCTTCTGCTTCTTCGCACCAACAGCCTCTTTCCTTTCATCCCTACTACAGGCTTCTTGCCTTGAACCCCCTTCTCATCTGATTTGGCCTCTATGGCTTCTGCTGCCTTATCCAACCACAGTTTGTGATTCTTGGCCTGGCGAAGAATGGTATTCTGGCACAAGGTCTTTGATACAGGTTTAGCTTCGACATGATTCTCAGGTTCTTCAATGGATTCTTCTTCAGGACCCTGCGATGACTCTTCTTACATGGTGCTCAGAGGGCTCTTTAGATCTCTGGACTTTTCCAAGATTCTGCTAAGGTTTGTATCAAGCACTTTATGCATGGGAAGGTTGTAGAGACTCTTGAAGGATGCAGCCTTATGCCAAGTGCCATACAGATCATCTAACTTGCGGAAAGCACTTTCAGTTCAAATGCAGAAACATCTGACATGCCCACCAGGAGCAAGTTTCAAAATGTTCAGTTTGCTTAAATTAAGTCAAGGAATTCCAGGGATGTTTCTGAAGGCCTTGATGATACTGCTATCTTCACAGTAGATGATGGAGGATCACCTTCACTGGATACGACAACAGTTTCTCATTATGCCCTTGCCAGCACTCATTTGCTGAGAGGCATAGACCTTTTTGATATCATCCCAGGCTTTAAGTTTCTTAAGAAGCAGAACAGCCTCTTTGGACTTCTTGTAGTCTTCAACTTTACCTTCAGTCACCAAAGAATATTCTGAACTTCCTCAATATGATGACCTTTAGACATGATCAGCACTAGTAAGGCTGAGGCAGCCAGGGCAGAGCAGATGGCATATCGCTTCTATTTTGTGTTCACTCTGCGAGGCCAACAGTGCCAGGTTTGGGTTGGTGCAAACATGTGCCCACCATGACAGGTATTTCCAAAAGTACCCTGGCCAGAACAGTGTATCCCACTGCCTTGAGCTCTGGGAATTCAAGCCACAGCTCTGCCATCACTCAGCAGTGATTTGATGACATGCTAATTCACTGACAGCATATGGCTAAGTTGGTGTGAACAAATTTCATGGTATCAGATTGAATGGGAGCCTTGAACACAGCAGACAAAATAATATTTTTGCCAGATGATTCCACTCTTTTCAGAGTACACAGATATCAATGAATGAGCAAACATTATCATGGAGAGAGGAGAGGGTCACACTCCTCTCAACCCAGAAGCTCCTATAGGAAAAGGGCATCTGAGATATTGTATAATTTTACCAATGAAGAGACCAAGTCTTACAGAACTTAGGACATTCCCATCATCATCTCACTAAAAATTTCTTTGCTGCATCCCTGGAAATTGAGAGACTACAGGTTTGTGTGACAATAAAACTCTTCCTCTTTCCTCCACAGCATACTAATAAAGTAATTATTTTCCTCTCATGCTTTCTGTTAGAACTTAGAAGTGTTTCTCTTTCCTTAGTGAGAGACACTTGAGGTGAAAAAAAAAGACTTATCATTAAAAAACTGTTTATTTTATTCTCAAAGTAGCTTAAAGTGTTGTTTTTGCTTTCTTTACACAGATACTAGCTCCCATCTGAACATTTCACTACTGTTCTCGTGGCTACCCTCTGACAGGCTTGCCAGACTATGAATACTTTTCCTCACCTAAGGATTGCAGAATTGCAATTGCTCATTAATTCAGAAAGAATTCTTTAGTAGTTTTTGGTAACACTTTCTTACTAACTTTTACCTTATCTTAATATGATATGCTTTGGGATAGCACAGAATTGCTTTTCCTGATTATTTACATTGTTTACTCTAACATTTTGACTCAGGCAAGGGCTGATCATTTTTAAAGTAGTAAATATTATTTAGGAGACTTATAAAAAAAAATAGAAATCATCCTCCATTTCTATTTACCTTGAAGCTTGAATATTTGAGCATACATATTTTGTTATTGTTTTTGCCAAGCATTATTCCAAGATTTAAGTAGTTATAGCAAATATCCAGCCATTATTCTACATTGTCATCTCTCTTTCCTACAATGGGGTCTTCACAAATTTCCAAAGCAAGCTTACTACAAGAACCCTGCAGAAATCCCTCCAGTTAACATTTCCTTAGCAAAATGCCCCTTGGGTATTCTACAGCTGTTTTTAAAATGTACATGTTGGATATGGGATGACAGTCAGTGAAGCCATAGCAGGAAATGAGAATGAGGCTTGGTAGGAAAAAGTTTATTATGCTTACAGGTTCCAGAAAGAGGGTCACCACATACCATGCAAGGTCACAGGAAAAATCACCAGGGTGGTCATGAGCCAGAAGACAGAAGAGAGGGGGAAAGCTTAGGTCATAGTCTTCACTGGCTTTTCCAAAGGAAAAGAAGACCAAGCCAACAGGTTAGGATTGGCTAGTTTGAAGAATTTTGGCAGGTTTTAGTCTACAGAGGTGGTCTTTAGTCACCTCGTACATACCTGACTCTGGGATAACTTAGGGCAGGAGAAGTTTTGGCTTGGTGTAGGAGAACTAAATAAGGAAGTACTTGAGGGGTACAAACTCGGGACTGGTTCATTTATATATGAAAAGCATGCTCAGAGGCAAGTTATTATTTTTGTTGGTAATTAGCTATCTTGCGAGGGATAATCTCTCTATAGCCAAAAAAGTTTTTAAAAATGTCAAAACATTATAATATAGAGATACAAAAAATTGGCATATATACATTTAAAGTAAAGTCAAGTTTCATAGAAGGTATAAGTCTCTGAAAATGACATCTTCAGTCAATGTTTATATTGGGGAAAAATTATAAATTTACATCCCCAAAACTCAACACAGTATTAAAACAAAACAAAACATAAATAAATCTTGAATTACATTCCAAATAGAAGTAGTATACTGTCAGAATCAGGAGAGGAGATTTTGAAAGAAGTTCTAATGAAGGGAATAAGCATTATGTATGTCTTGTACAAAGAATCTTTAATTATAAACTGTATTGTTGGTGGTCAGAACATCATGTTTTACACTTCTTACATTCTAATATGATAATGTGTTACTTATAAGCATTTCTCTATATTTTAGTTATATTTCAGAAAATTTGTTGAGGTGTGGGCTTTTATGAATTGCATTATTTTTTCTACATAAAAATAATGAGAAATAGGTTCTTGGTTAGTGTTTCCATGGAGGACATCTGATTTTCAAGAAGAGATCACTGGAATTCAAGAAGAGATCACTGGAAAATTTCAGGAAGAGATCACAGGAAGAGATCAGTGGAGATAACTGTATCTGTTGAAAACTAGTTGAGATCCCAAGAGTATCAATGCCCTGAGTTAATGTGGGACATTACGTTCACTCTCTTAATGACCATAAGTTCTAAGCTTATAAATGATACACTGCCATTGTTACTTAAATTTGAAGTTCTTGTCTAATTTCTTTTTCTCACTATCTATAGTTCTCATCTGCAGTTTCTGTTTGCTTTACTATACATTCGCCCTCAGTCTAGAAGAACTTCTGATATCCTTCTGAATTTTGTGTTTGAAGCTATGGACTGTTCTCATCTATGACAGATGTGTCTCATCTATGAAGGATGTATACTCAGATGCATATGATAAAACTAATTTATTATCCTAAACATAGTGATAGACCACAGATGGAGAGGTGACCCAAATGAGAGCAATAAGAACCTTAGAGAGGACTTTTAGTTGAATCATTGGGTTGGAGAAGAACTGATTACACTTTCCTTTTGACTGTTAAGATAGTAAGCTATAAACCCAATCCTTTAAGATGCCATCTTGCCACCATATAGAAGAGTTTTCATTAAAACACAAACAAAGAGCATACTGAGTCCTAATGACATCATCTGAATCCATGGATCCAGGCATGTCTGAAGCCCAGATATCCTTTCAGATAAAGTTTAAAATGTTCCTTTGTTGTTTACCACACTTGCAATAAGACTGCTGGTTCTTTCAGAATGTATTTTGGGCTAAGACAAAATATTTTTCAATTCTTCCTTTCCCACTGGATACTTTTTACAGAATAAAGTATTTTTAAACATCAGACAGTAAAACATAATCATGGAGCATGCCATTTTATAGGATTTAATGAACACAAAAAAGGAAAAGAAAAAAAAAAACACATCATAAATTGCCCTCTCTTTGAACTCCTACTTGTGTTGCAAAGGGGAGACATGCTTTAAGGGTGTATAGTATAGGGATTAATAGTATGGCTCTGAATAAAGATACCTGGAATTTAAATGCCAACTCTACCAATTACTAGTTATGTAGCCTTAGGAAAGATACTCTCTGTCTCAGTTTTCTCATTTGTAGAATTGGGGCAGTATCTTGTGGGGTCACTGTAAGAATCAAATGAGATAGTAGTAATATACTTAAACCAGTGCTGGATATATCATGAGTATTCAATAAATGCCAGTATCAGGGTATTATTTTTTATTATAATTATATACTATTATTAATACTTTTTCAGTTATTATATATACCACAATGATAATATACAGACAAAGAATGTCCCCTCCTAAATCTTTCATAACTGGAATCAACTCTCTTGAATATTTATCTCCCTTTCAAATCTTTTGTCCCTCAGAGCAGGCAACTTCTTTTTTATTTATTTATTTATTTATTTATTTATTTTTCTATTTTAATTTTTTATTTTTTATAAACATATATTTTTATCCCCAGGGGTACAGGTCTGTGAATCACCAGGTTTACACACTTCACAGCACTCACCAAATCACATACCCTCCCCAATGTCCATAATCCCACCCCCTTCTCCCAAACCCCCTCCCCCCGGCAACCCTCAGTTTGTTTTGTGAGATTAACAGTCACTTATGGTTTGTCTCCCTCCCAATCCCATCTTGTTTCATTTATTCTTCTTCTACCCACTTAAGCCTCCATGTTGCATCACCACTTCCTCATATCAGGGAGATCATATGATAGTTGTCTTTCTCTGCTTGACTTATTTCGCTAAGCATGATACGCTCTAGTTCCATCCATGTTGTTGCAAATGGCAAGATTTCATTTCTTTTGATGGCTGCATAGTATTCCATTGTGTATATATACCACATCTTCTTGATCCATTCATCTGTTGATGGACATCTAGGTTCTTTCCATAGTTTGGCTATTGTGGACATTGCTGCTATAAACATTCGGGTGCATGTGCCCCTTTGGATCACTACATTTGTATCTTTAGGGTAAATACCCAATAGTGCAATTGCTGGGTCATAGGGCAGTTCTATTTTCAACATTTTGAGGAACCTCCATGCTGTTTTCCAGAGTGGCTGCACCAGCTTGCATTCCCACCAACAGTGTAGGAGGGTTCCCCTTTCTCCGCATCCTCGCCAGCATCTGTCATTTCCTGACTTGTTGATTTTAGCCATTCTGACTGGTGTGAGGTGATATCTCATTGTGGTTTTGATTTGTATTTCCCTGATGCCGAGTGATATGGAGCACTTTTTCATGTGTCTGTTCGCCATCTGGATGTCTTCTTTGCAGAAATGTCTGTTCATGTCCTCTGCCCATTTCTTGATTGGATTATTTGTTCTTTGGGTGTTGAGTTTGCTAAGTTCTTTACAGATTCTGGACACTAGTCCTTTATCTGATATGTCGTTTGCAAATATCTTCTCCCATTCTGTCAGTTGTCTTTTGATTTTGTTAACTGTTTCCTTTGCTGTGCAAAAGCTTTTGATCTTGATGAAATCCCAGTAGTTCATTTTTTCCCTTGCTTCCCTTGCCTTTTGCGTTGTTCCTAGGAAGATGTTGCTGTGGCAGAGGTCGAAGAGGTTGCTGCCCGTGTTCTCCTCAAGGATTTTGATGGATTCCTTTCGTACATTGAGGCAACTTCTGATGGGTTCATTAATCTAAAGATGTTGATATTTATTAGATACTATCATGTTCAAAGTTCTGCCTGAAAACTGGATATGCAACAGCAAATGAGTAACAATTCAAATATAATTGCTCTTCTCATAGAACGCACATTCTAGACATAGCACAAAAAATTAAAATCAAGTTTCTATTTATAACTTGTAAAATCTTATGCCGAAGAAACACAAAATTCGGTATGTGACAACATATTTTGGGGTATCTGCTCCAAGTCTGAGGAGTCAAAAAAGGCTTTCTTTACAAAGTGATTTTTTTCAGTTGAATACTTCACAAGAGTAAGAAGAGGAACACAGTGATATAGGAAGCACCAGATTTGGGAAACAGAATGGTGGCATGCTGGAAGAGTAAGAAGCCTCAAGCCTCTTCTGTCTGAAACACAGACAACAAATGAAAGCATGGCAAAAGAAGAGACTGGTAGTAAAGGAAAAAGCAAAATCATGCAGGAACCTCAGAGCATATAAATGAGGTTTTGATTTTGTTCTTTCTTAATATGTTAAAAGAAAGTAGAATCTGTTGAGTCATTTGTTTTTGAAATAAATTAAATAAATGGCTGTTTTGAAATAAACAAACCTGGGCAGATTTAATCTAAAAGAGATAAAATATAGAAAAGAAATTGAAGTGGAGAAAACAGAATCAAATTGATTTCAATAGTTTTGGTAAAATAAAATTAAAGAGAAGTGAATGGCTATGAGGAGGAGAAATAGAAGGGAATGGATTGATGTATTTAGAAGTTAGAAGCTACTAGCTTTGATAATTGATGTGTTATGGAGACAGGCAGAGGAGAAAAAAAAAGGTAAGTGTTTCAAGGAGTCTTAAGGTATCTAGAGTTTTACAACTAAGTAAAGAGCGTTTCCCTTCACTGGGATAGAAATTAAAAAAGGAAGAAGAACTTCCCATTCTGTGAGGGAAGGTGGCAGATAATGGCAATGGAAAGCTCATTCCGCAATGATCAGAAACAAAACAAAATTCCTTTTCAGGACACCAGAAGAAAATTTGAAAATAAATTACTTAAACTTTCCAGAATTTAGGAAGGAATAGCAAATTTAAGACAAAGAAACTAGAAGAGAGAAAATAATCACAAAACAGAAATCAATGAAATAGAATGCAGATGTATAGTAGAAAAACTTAACAGATCAAAAAATTTCTCTGAAATGAATAGGGAAACTGATGAGCCTGATCCCTAGCAAAACTAGTCAAAGTAATACAGAAAATACGGATTGACAATTTCAGGATAAAAATGTAACATCACTAGAGACTTTTAGTCATAAAATAGATAAAATATTTTGAACAAATATGTAACAACAAATTTGATATTTTTGATAAAAGTGAGAAATGCAAAGTATTATTTTTGACACAAGAATAAATACTCTCAATAGCCCTAGGTCTGAACCTTTTCCAAAACCTTTCCCAAAAAGGAACCTTTCCCAAAAAAGAAAGTCTGGGACCAGTTGGCTTCACTGGCGAACTCTTTCAAATCTTTCAGGAAGAAATAAAACCACTTTTACACAAGCCGCTAGAGAAAATAGAGAAAAGTTTCCAATTCATTTTCTAAGATGAGCTTAATGTTGACACCAAATAGTATTAGCACATTACAAGAAAGGAAAATGATCAGACCAATATCTCTTAGGAACATAAAGGCAAAAATCCCAAACAAAATATACTCTTTAAAGAATCCAATTTTTGTAACAGACCATAGAACATGACCAAATGGAGCTTGCTTCATGAAAGCTAGGTTACTCTAAAAGATGAAAATTAATGACTGTAGAACTGTAACACTAAGAGGTAGAAAGAAGACAGAATTAACAGCCAAAGAAGTAGAACAATATACAAGAGTATGATGTCACAGAACTTAAGGATAATGTTTCAAGAAGGAAAGCATGATCTTTATTCTAATCTCTCCTCCTTAAACAAATCAAGTTTAGGCCTGTATAAGTCTTTCATTGCTGCATTAACGAACCCCCACAAAACTCTCTGTGCTATATAACATAAAGCGTTTTGGCTGTTCATCAGTGAGTTATTTGCGGTTCAACCAATTTAGGCTGGGCTTGACTGGACAGCTGTAAACTGAAGGTCAGATCTGAATCAGCCTCACAAATCATTCATTCTCCCCAAGAATGTTGTTTCTTGAAGTCCTAAGAGGAGCTGGCACATTATCACTCCTGCCCACTTTCTATTACTTGAAGAAAATCACATGTCCCGGCCCAAAGTCTAGAGGTGAGGTGGATTTCCATTGGAAGGTACTGCAAGGTCAAATAGCAGATGACAGTTCTAAAGATACAGGGTGGTGAGGGGGAGAATGAACTTAATGCCACTGAACCATACACCTCAAAATGGTCAATTTTATGTTGCACACACAAAAATCAGTTTTGACAATAATGGGAAATCTCCTTCTTTGTAAATATTTTAAACTTAGTGACAATGCATTTATTTAGATGTCAGCCTCAGTGTGTGGGCACATAGCTAGTTTTTCAGAGCTCTTTTTGGGGAGGGAGCATCTCAGCACAAAAAAGAAATCAGTGGATTAGACCTTGGGGAACCCTGAGCCCAAGTCCTGAGAGTTTTCAGCTGTATCCAAATTCCATCTGTATCCAGCAGGGAAACTGGAACACAAGCCATGTGTTCCAATGTCTTCCAAGTCATCATGCACCTTTTGCTATCACAGTCCAGCTATGTCATCACGGTACCTATTTATAGTAGCATGAGACCTCTAGGGTCATCACAGTGGCCCTCTGAGTCCTCTCACACCATCTTAAGTACCTCTTACATCATCATGATGCTTTTTGCTTCAACACAGCAACTCTGAACAGGAGGAGTGCTACATGTTTCCAGACTCCTCTAAGAATCTGATAAGAAGCTTGGGCTTGCTTCCCCAGAAAAGCATACAGTGTTTGGCATTAAATTCTAAGTGACTGCAAAGGCTGCAATTAAGAACAGGCACATTAACACAGTTCAAGTAAGTCCCAAGGATAGTCCAGGAGGTGGAAGGGGACAAAAGAAGTCTGAGCAACCACCTATGCCCCATATGTACAGATCTAGCATGGCCACCTAAGCCCACAGGTCCACCTTATGACAGGGCAGAGTACTGATGTTTGTAAGACCTAAGCATTTTTCCCTTTCCAGGACCCTTCTTCCATGTAAAAATTATATTTTATGACTGCATTGGTATAAAAATGATATTACTATTGTCAGTAAAACATTTTCTTCAACCTAAAAAATGAAATACCACAAGGCATGGGTATTACAAGAAGCAAGAAACTGAGCCAATAATTTACCAAAAGTTCCCATTATCTGAGCTCTCATGTTAGTGTCTTCTAATGTAAGACCATATATACAGCCTTTTAATTTTACTGCCCTATCTAAAAAACCCCCCAAATGCCTCCAATTTTCACAGACCAATTTTAAGAAATTCAATAGTATGCAGCAGTCACCATACAATGTGCTGTACTTATCTACGACTACAGACATACTTAATTGGATCAGTGATGGATCCCACCCTAAAAAAAGCATACAGAGGACAACCAGAGATTCTAAGAGGCTGAGTGGCAGACAGCTCTAACTGAAGTACTTTATATTGAATAATGACCAATGAATCTTTATTATCTTTTGACAGCTTGAATTTGAGATGGGAAGAAGGCCTGGGTCATGATCACTGTGGACCATTACATTTCTTACTAGGTCTTCAGACCTACTCTCTGCAAAAAGTAACTATTATTGCAATCTGAGCAGCAGCGAATGATAACTTCGATTCTCCATGTAGCCTGTGTTGCTATTGAGGATCTTTCCTGTCCTTAGATACATTTCTTAACCTATTTCCTTGTTTCCAGTATCAGTTCTCTAATGTACCTTCCAGCGTTTCAACAGATTAATTTATTTTAAATCAAACATTTCATCACTCATAGAACAAAATGTATGCCCTTAGCAAGTAATTTCAGAAATTTTAAACACAAACAACCTCTGATTATAATGAACCTTTAAAGAATCGCCTGAAATATGTACAGAATATGTGATTCTATGAAATATATGTGCTTTCTAAACTTGAAAATCAAGACAAGATTCTGTCAAGCTCAAGATTCTATTATAGACTTCAGTATCATATGGATACTTCAGCAGTGACAATTTCAAAGCTCATCAGCTCTTCCTGTTCTATTTGTGTATGTATAGCAAACTCTGTGGAAGGAAATGCTCCCAACCTAAAAATTATTACACCCAGAAGTGAGAGATATTTAGGAAAGCATTTCATTTTTCCTCTATGTATCAACATCAATTTTTTAAAAAAATCATTTTTAATGATAAAATAAAGCCTCTCTTTACTGATCCACAGATCTAGTATTCTGCATAATTCACTAGAAGTGAGAAAATCATTGTCTCAAAGCCTGTTCCTTATAGTGAACTTACCTTCAAAGTCAGAAAACAAAGAAAAAGAAGACAAAGGAGAACACTGTGAATGAATTTGGGAAATATAAAAATATTATAAAAGATCATTTATCATTATTATTCTTGAAGTATTTTCTCTGATGAAGTTAAAAGTTAATTTCCCCATTGAATAAGATCACATAATCAAGTAATACATCATTTTAAAAGGTCATGAGATAGTTGTTGGTTTTTTTTTTAAGATTTTTATTTCTTTTTTTGACAGACAGAGATCACAAGTAGGCAGAGAGGCAGGCAGAGAGAAAGGAGGAAGCAGGCTCCCTACAGAGCAGAGAGCCTGATGTGGGGCTTGATCCCAGGACCCTGAGATCATGACCTGAGCCAAAGGCAGAGGCCTTAACCCACTGAGCCACCCAGGCACCCTGGTCATGAGATGGTCTTACTTCAATCTGAGTCCACAATGTATTCATCTTTAACATATACTAAAAAATAAACTTACAGGACTTAAATTTAAAATGTATCATGGAAGATAAATTCATACCAGGACAATCAAAAGAAAATATTATAGTACTGACAGAGCATTAAAAGAAAGTAAAATTATTCTGCAGTTATAAAGTTACCCTACCTATCAAAAGTCAACCCTTTTCCAGTATAATTAAATGATGTTCATTTCAAAAGTATCTGCTATGCTAAACTGGCATAAAAGCTATTACACAGCAGTGTGTATGTGCAGAAACTTTAGTTAAAGATGTACTAGACCTTATAAGGTTGACATTCTCTTAAAGTTTCATAGGACTTTATGAATAATTCATTGGTTTTGTATTCACACATTTTTCATTATTCATATAACCTTATTTAATTATTTATTTATTTTACCTATTACTTTGGTAATGATAGTAAATTGGCTTATTTAGAGAAAAAACCTTATGAACATTTGAAAGGGGTCAATGGATTCACACTTTTTTTAAATTAATTTATTTACTTCAGCATAACAGTATTCATTATTTTTTCACCACACCCAGTGCTCCATGCAATCCATGCCCTCTATAATACCCACCACTGGTACCCCGACCTCCCACCCCCCTGCCACTTCAAACCCCTCAGATTGTTTTTCAGAGTCCATAGTCTCTCATGATTCACCTCCCCTTCCAATTTACCCCAACTTCCTTCTCCTCTCTAACACCCCTTGTCCTCCATGATATTTGTTATGCTCCACAAATAAGTGAACCCATATGATAATTGACTCTCTCTGCTTGACTGATTTCACTCAACATAATCTCTTCCAGTTCTGTCCATGTTGCTACAAAAGTTGGGTATTCATCCTTTCTGATGGAGGCATAATACTCCATAGTGTATATGAACCACATCTTCCTTATCCATTCATCTGTTGAAGGACATCTTGGTTCTTTCCATAGTTTGGTGACCATGGCCATTGCTGCTATAAACATTGGGGTACAGATGGCCCTTCTTTTCAGGACATCTTTGGGGTAAATACCCAGGAGTGCAATTTCAGGGTCATAGGGAAGTTCTATTTTTAATTTCTTGAGGAATCTCCACACTGTTCTTGAAGAGGCTGCACCAACTTGCATTCCCACCAACAGTGGAAGAGGGTTCCCCTTTCTCCACATCTCCTCCAACACATGTTGTTTCCTGTCTTGTTAATTTTGGCCATTCTAACTGGTGTAAGGTGTTATCTCAATGTGGTTCTAATTTGAATCTCCCTGAGGGCTAGTTATGATGAATATTTTTTTCATGTGTCTGATAGCCATTTGCATGTCTTGATTGGAGAAGTGTCTGTTCATATCTTCTGCCCATGTTTTGATATGATTGCCTGTTTTGTGTGTGTTGAGTTTGAGGAGTTCATTATAGATCCTGGATATCAACCTTTTGTCTGTACTGTCATTTGCAAATATCTTCTCCCATTCCGTGGGTTGCCTCTTTGTTTTTTTGACTGTTTCCTTTGCTGTGCAGAAGCTTTTGATTTTGATGAAGTCCCAAAAGTTTATTTTCGCTTTTGTTTCCTTTGCCTTTGGAGACATATCTTGAAAGAAGTTGCTGTGGCTGATATCGAAGAGATTACAGCCTATTTTCTCCTCTAGGATTCTGAGAGATTCCTGTCTCACATTGAGGTCTTTTATCCATTTTGAGTTTATCTTTGTGTACGGTGTAAGAGAATGGTCGAGTTTCATTCTTCTACATATAGCTGCCCAGTTTTCCCAGCCCCATTTATTGAAGAGACTGTCTTTTTTCCACTGTATATTTTTTCCTGTTTTGTCGAAGATTAATTGATCATAGAGTTGAGGGTCCATATCTGGGCTCTCTACTCTGTTCCACTGGTCTATGTGTCTGTTTTTATGCCAGTACCATGCTGTCTTGGTGATCACAGCTTTGTAATAAAGCTTGAAATCAGGTAACGTGATGCCCCCAGTTTTATTTCTGCTTTTCAACATTTCCTTAGCGATTCGGTGTCTCTTCTGATTCCATACAAATTTTTGGACTGAAACAATTCATGGAAACCAATGAGAATGAAGACACTTCGGTCAAAACCTATGGGATACAGCAAAGGCGGTCCTAAGGGGGAAATACATAGCCATCCAAGCCTCCCTCAAAAAAATTGAAAAATCCAGAATACCTGTCTCTACACCTTAAAGAACTGGAGAATCAACAACAAATCAAACCAACTCCACACATAAGAAGGGAAATCATCAAGATTACAGCTGAGATCAATGAGGTAGAAACCAGAGATACAGTAGAACGTATCAATGTGACTAGAAGCTGGTTTTTTGAAAGAATCAATAAGATCGATAAACCATTGGCCACACTAATCCAAAAGAAAAGAGAGAAAGCCCAAATTCATAAAATTATGAATGAAAAGGGAGAGATCACAACTAACACCAAGGAAGTAGAAACAATCATCAGAAGTTATTATCAACAGTTATACGCCAATAAGCTTAGCAACCTAGATGAAATGGATGCATTCCTGGAAAACTATAAACTCCAAAAATTGAACCAGGAAGAAATTGACAACCTGAGTAGACCGATATCTAGTAACGAGATTGAAGCAGTGATTAAAAACCTCCCAAAAAACAAGAGCCCAGAACCTACCTGATTCCCTGGGGAATTCTACCAAACTTTCAAAGAAGAGATAACACCTATTCTCCTGAAGCTGTTTCAAAAAATTGAAGCAGAAGGAAAACTTCCAGACTCTTTCTATGAAGCCAGCATTACCCTGATCCCCAAACCAGGCAAAGACCCTACCAAAAAGGAGAATTTCAGACCAATATCACTGATGAATATGGATGGATTCATACTTTTAATGGCATCCTTTAAATTTCCGAGACATGTTCCAATCTTTGCCATGAAAAAGACAGCAGCCCTGTCTGCCATGTTTAACTCAGAGAGCAGTTATCAGCTACACTGTCTCAACCCAATCCTATTTGCAAGTGGTGCTAAATGGAATGTTTCTCTAACTCAAGTATCTTTTATATCGTTTCTAAGTTTTTCTCCAAAAGTAACTCAAACCTCTTTAGTCCAAATGTTTTATCAAGGCATTCCAGGCACAGGTCATACCACTCCCAATTTTGAATCTTTTATTTCAGCCCTATCAAATTTCTTGCCACTACAGAAAGTGAAAATGCTGTGTTTCTGACTTTTTCCTTCTTAATGAAATATCCTACCAATTCAGTGATTGTCATAAATTCTCTCTTAGCTCTCATGTTTGATATTCAAATATTCCATCCACTGAGGAGCCTTCCCAAAATACTATCTAGCATAATTGCCTGCTTAGGGTTTCCACTGTGAAACCATTAACTATGGGGCTACCATGTATGGTTATGTAGTTTGTGCACTACACAAAAGTTCCCCAGGGGAGTGCATGACAACATAAATCCAGCCAGTAGTCCACTTGCCCAGCTAGTGTCCTTCTCCTTCCGGGAAGGAGAAGAAAAAAAAAAAGTTGGGTTGAGGGAGGATACATTTCTTTTATACCTACCGAAAGATGCCATCAGTTTTCTGAACCATCTAGTGATAGGACTACCTTTACCTTGAGGGATTTGTTCTAATTCATGCATCTTAGGAGAAATGGGTTTCCTTCTTCTAATTCACAGAAAATTTTCCTATAGGTTAGCTGCAAACCTTGCCAACAATCACCCCTCTTAGTTAGCTGCATATACATTTTTCTCAGATAAATTATGACCCTAGAAGAAACTAGGTACTTAATGATCTTGAATGAGTCATTGCCCAGTAACTACCCTGGAGTCTGGCACATAGAAGACACTCAATAAGCGCTCTACAGTCAATGAGTTATCTGTCTAGAGGACAAAACTGGGGAGAAAATTATGTCAAATTTAAGATTCAGGGATGCAGCCCTGCCACCGGCATTCTCAGCATATTTACTTGGTTGTGATTTGAAATTACTCACCATTCTTTCTCAAAGCATCCTATCAACTCATAGCAATGGTTAGGATGCCTCTGAGTTCAGAAAATGTCTACTCCAAAACAAAACTGATTTGTTTTAATTCTGTCTACATAATTCATTGGGATAAAATTTCCTTATTAGTTTCTTCACAAGGAGGACAAATGCTTCATTAATTTTAAACATATCAACCTGAGTATGCTATACACATCACATAGAATAATGACTGACATTATAAGGAACACAATATACTGCATACCAAAATCAAATTACCCATTATTCACTCAGAAAAAATATGCACCTTTATTTGTACTTTAGAAGCTTCATGAGGAGAAATCTAAGCAGATACTTAAATGATAGGGAAGCTAGGGGATATTATCTGATAGAGAAACTACCATTCTATCATTAGCAATAATATCCTGCATAATGCGTATTATACAGGTAAAGATCTCCTGTGTGAAAATACTCCTTTACATTTAGAAATCGTTTCATTGAGACACATCTTTTCTGTCCAACTCTCAGTCTGAGTCAAGAGCATCAGCTATAACAGAAATAAAAAATGTTATTTAGATCATTTCATATGCTGCTCTTTTATCCAAATATTTTAAAAAATATTAATGCATTACATCAACAAAATCAACACTTTTGTTTGCTAAATAAACTTAAATGATTGACTTTTTGAACTTTTTGAGTGCGGAGAGGAGCTATGGGAAAGGCTTCTGGGTTGCCTCATGTTCTATTTCTTAACCTTTCTGGACCATGACAGACTTCTTTTAATGCTATATTTCCTATACAAGCGCCAATATCAGGCTTTTACAAAACTGTCCCTCTTCTCAAAATCTTCCTGTGGCTTACCTCTCTCACTCAGAATAAAATCTATAGTTCTTACCATGATCTATACAGCCCTAAACACCTAGGCCCTTCCTTCCATCTTTTTGTCCACCTGTCACACAAGACACATGAAGCAGGTTCCTGCTGCAGAGCCATTCTGCACCCTGTGTCTTTAGCCTTGAAAGCTCTGCTTCCAGTTGTCCTATGATTACTTCCTTCCCTCCTCACTTGATTCAGATGTCTGTTCCAAAGTCTGCTTTTCAGGCATGCTTGCCCATCACTGCTATCTCCTTACCCTTGTATTTTTCTTTACGCCACTTATCACAATCTGACAAAAGTTGTATTAATTTGTGTATCATACCATTCTTTCCACTAGAATATAAGCCCTAAGAGCAGAGACTTTGTTCACTGCAGTATCACCATCATTTATAAGAAAACTCCTACCATAAGGAGTTCAACAAAATTGCATTAATGAAATAATTAAGTAAATGAAATAATATTACTGTTAGTCATATATATCTAGTCTGCCTGAAGTGGCACAGAAGAATCTAGCATCATTAAAGATATAACGGTTTGGTTCAAGGGACAGATAACATAATTGACAAAAATCAGAATACTTTGGCCCTTCAAATCATGTGTGAACTGAATCTTTTAGCCATAGTAATATGTGAACTATAATTTATATTATAGAATATATATAATATTATGTTATTTCTATATAATATATAATATAAATGATACAACATTTATATTTCATAATATAATTATATTTAATAAATATAATTATTAATAAACATAATTATATATTATAATATATAATTATATAATTTATATTATACATATAAATAATTGTAATGTAATTATTCTTTAGCACATTACTAAATTACTATTACTGATACTTTTTAAATATAAATTTATACAGAATATTGTCATTTACTTCAAATTGGACATTCTTGTAATTTTTGTGAATTTTTGTCCCTGTTCTTAATTTTTGTTATATGTCAGATAATGAAATAAGTGTAGCACAACTGCTAAGAGAATACTTTCTACAGAGAAAACAAGTTACTTATATAAGAATGCTTATTATTCAGAATTGGGACAGTAATGACATTTCTGAAGATCTGTCCTTGTCATTTGTTATGCACCACTGAATAGAAGAGTAAAGGTAAAATTCAATTTGTACACCAGAGATGGATTACACATTACCTGCAACTTTGTAACTATTTTCTCACCATTGGCTCTTGTGACTATAATGTTAAGAGTATTTTAATCATGACTACAATTACCTATTCATTTCAATGCTAAGGATCTTGAGCACCAAGGGAAATGTTTAGAATATTAGTAATCAGAACTCATGGGGGATTTCTATGTATAAGCAAATCTATATTGTATATATTTAAATCTGTGGGTTATAGCTTTGTTTACAAGGAAAAAATTAAAGGAACTAATAATACTAAGTTATATCTCACTTCTCTACTTTTTCAAACAAAACCTACAAAAGTCACTATGTTTATTACACCTCGTTCAATTCATGTATAAAATGAGTTGTTTCTGAAGGAAAAAATGAACAAGATGGGGTCAGGAGGGAGACAAACCATAAGAGACTCTTAATCTCACAAAACAAACTGAGGGTGGCCGGGGGGAGGGGGTAGGGAGAGGGTGGTTGGGTTATGGACATTGGGGAAGGTATGTGCTATGGTGAGTGCTGTGATATGATAATAATAAATAAAAAAATTTTAAAAAGTTGTTTCTTCAAAATTATTGAAGATTTTTTTAACTTGAAGAAGGAAATGTCTTTTTTGGCTTACACCTATTTATTCATTAAGAAAAATTACTAGGCATCTATTATGTGCTGATACTGTGTTGGGTACAAGAGCGCAGAGATTATTAAAACAAAATCGATCCCCTTTTAGGGACACAAAGCTGAATAAAAGTTGGCCCCTAACTCTAAAGGGTTTCCCGTCCAGTGAGGAAGACAGGCATGTAAGGATAAGTACCACAAATATAAGTAGAGCAACAGTGCCATGCCCAATATATTACAGGAAATTCAAGAACACGGGAGCTTTTGGAAGAGCTTCCCAGGGATGCTTGAGATATCTTGCAAAAATGCATAAGATTATACAAATGAATGAGCAGTGGAGAAGGTGGTGCAACAGTACATTTCACAGAGTACTGCCGAGAGTCCCCGGGGTGAGGAACAATGAAGCTAGAGAGGAGACAGGGTCTCACATCATGTAAGTCCCCATAACCCTATAGGAACTCAGGGTTCCTGATGATTTGTATGATCAATGGATCAATGCAAAGGTGTGTAGAGCATGGATGTGAAAAGGCATAAGATCAAAGACAGAGGGACCAAGTTGGGAGATGTAATTGTCCAAGAAAGAGAAGATGAGAGCCTGACCAGGTGAAACAATAAAGAATATGAAAATATTTCAGGATATCAATCAGGAGGACTTTTTGGTTTATTGGAATGAAAAGATGCATGAGAAAGAAAGGAACAGATGACTCATGTTACTGAAATTTTGGGGGTACAAAAGAAATTGAGTGTAAGTGCAGCCATAGAATTGTGAATAATCGAAGTGAATTGTTCAAAGTATTTGCCACTTGTTCCTTCTGGGTGAATTATCTTTTACTAGTTAACATCAGCTTTTGTCCTGAGACTTGTTTTCGCTAGTGAAATGGGAAAGGAAGTGATATGGTCTGTTCCCAAGAAGAAATTTTAAGAGCAGTTGCAAGGTTCCATTATGTTCTATTTTTCCTCAAACATGAAGTCAGCAGTGCCTCAGATCAAGGTTATTCCTTTAGTTTGAGTCCAGGATGAAGACAAAGTAGGGGCACAGCCTTGGAACAAAACCACTGCTGACCTGGAATGCACATATAGCGTAAGAAAGAAATAAACCTTTGTTGTCATAAGCCACTGCCATTTCTCAGATATTCCTGCAACATATCTGAGCCTCATTAATTCAACAGCTATCCTAATATTAGTCTAAGAGTAAGTAATTGTCTAAACAACTCATTGAGGAGTAAATGGAGTGAGCTTGATAGAAGCTTAGAGTACATGAGTGCTGATACCAGGAGCAGAATCATAAATTAGCATGAAGCAGGTACAGAGGATAGAGTCTAAGGTTTAACTCAAGCAACTTTGGGGAAAAATGTTTGTCCTGAGGTCAAAAAACGGAGTTTAGGCTCCAAAAAAAGGGGTGGGGGGAGGTTCTTACTATCCATGATGGCACTGTAGTTTAAAAAGTCATAGCAAAGTAGCCTAGATGAAGGGAAGGACCTATCTTCTGGGAAATGCTGACCTCTCTTAAAAGAAGTACCTACAACTTGAATGCAAGCAGAATGCAGTGCCCAGGATGGATATCAATTAACGGTAAAATTGTACTTAGCCAACTTCACTTCATGTGACTACATCTGTAATCAACTGAACCTACACAGTTTATATCCTGATTTGCCCTTGCAATATAACAAAATGTAGTCTGGGTATTTTTTAAACTGCTATATGGCATATGCTGCTTGGAGTAAATGGAACAAAAGGTTGCCACAGAGAATGAATGGATGGATGTAAAATCCAAAAAGATAGTCTTTCCAGGAGCGTTCCCATTTCTTACTGACACATTCTTCTGCACAGTAGCAGTAAACAGTTATCCAAAACAGAATATAGACATATACTGATGTCTGAGAATTGAGATGTGTGTTAGGTATACTTCTGCTTAGGATGTTACCTGAAGATGGTGCTTCGAAAAGAAACAGACACTGGGATGAAAATGAGGACGATGGGACTGAGAGAATTAGGTCAAGAGAAACATGAAGTGAAATGGGATCTGGTAAAACATGGCATCCTCTTCCTCTCTAGCTAGTGGGTTCTAGTGGAGTAAGTATACTTTGAGTCAGCTACTGTCAAACGGTAGCACAAAATATTAATTTGTGGAGAAAAGATCACTTGTGATTTGCTGTAATATCTGCATTGTTTTCTTAGTCACTAGTCATATCTGTTAATTGACACGACAAGAAACATGAGTTGTAGCTGAACAGACTACATAAAGCATTCTTGGATGTGTGGTGTTTGCATAATGGCATCACATTGTAAAATAACTACAACTGCTTTTTCTCCCTCAACAATATGTTCTTGAGATTTACGCACAGTCATAGATTGAGTTCATTACTTTCAACCAGTGAATAGTATCCAATCATTTGAGTTGTTCTGAGAATCTTTAAGATGTGTTTTCATTTTATAAATATATTTCAAATTATTTTTATAATTAGTGCTTTCCAGTTATTGCACTTTTTCTTACTTCTTTTCTCTCCTTTCTTGAATTTTCATGTTTATTCTCTAATGGTTCAAAAATACACTTGTAATTTCTATTGTTTCATATTAGCTCTTAAGTGTACAATATACTGCTCTTCACACAGTTTGCAAATAATACTTAAAATTAATCATATCTGGGGCGCCTGGGTGGCTCAGTGGTTAAGCCACTGCCTTCGGCTCAGGTCATGATCTCAGGGTCCTGGGATCGAGTCCCGCATCGGGCTCTCTGCTCAGCAGCGAGCCTGCTTCCTCCTCTCTCTCTCTCTGCCTGCCTCTCTACCTACTTGTGATTTCTCTCTGTCAAATAAATAAATAAAGTCTTAAAAAAAATTAATCATATCTGTGTCTCCTACCCAAATAAGACAAGGACCTTAATACAGTTTAACTGTTCCCTGAACCCGCTGAATGCAAATTCCATTTCATCAGTAACTAGAGTTTTCTATTCTGACCTCAATTTGCTCACGTATTATCACGTTTATTCTCACAGTAAATATTTAGGCTTGACTTTATTACTTTATTTGTATACTCTTGCACCATACATTTTTACCACCACCCCTTTTTTTCGTGGTTCATTTTCTTCATTCTGCAATAGATCTTTTAGTAATTTTTCAGTAATGGTCTGTAAGAAACTCTTTTAGTCTTTGCATATCTTTATTTTACTGTCACTCCTGAGTGATGACTTAATTGGGAATTAAATTCTAGGTTAACAGTCATTTTCCTTCAGCTCTTTGTTTTCATGCATATATTTTTGTGGATAAGACGTCTGTCAACTTAATCTCCTTTCCTTTATAAGTAACTGTAATATTCTCTTGTTTCTTTTTAAGATTTTCTCATTATATTGATGTTATACACTTAATTACTTTTTCTCTCAGTGTGCACCTTTTTTATTTATCCTGCTCAGCTACTGGTGAAATTTTAATCTGAAGAGTCACATGCTCCTTTGCTTCTGGAAACAATAAATTATTTCTTTAACTAATTCCTTATCTTTATTCTGAAAAATACCTTTTTAAAATGCCTATTAAATATATATTGAAGTTTATCAGTCTGTCTTTTGCTTTCCAGCTTCTGTTTTATATTTTGCATTTCTTTATCTCTATTTTGTTTCTATGTAGTTTACTTTGTCATATTTTAAAATATAACATTTCTCTTCAACTGAGAAGAGTTTACCATTCATCTCTTCTACTGATCTTCTCCCCCTCATCAAAGAGTACATTTTTCATTTCCAAGACTTATAATTTACTCTTTCACACATCCACCTGTCCCTTTTTTTTTTTTTTTTTTTTTTGGTAATTTCTTCTTCTTATCAAAGGAAGAATTTATCTCTTTAAAAACTCTGTATAAATTTATTTTATATATTTTTTCATATAGTGTGACCATTTCTTTTTTTTTTGCAATCTTTAATTATCATGTCTAGTTTCTCTGTAGATCATCATATAATGGTTAATATTTTGCTATGCTTTCATTTTTGTCAAAATGCACACTGTGGGGCTTTACCATGCAAATCTTTTCCTGGATTCACGTTTGCTTGGATTCATTTCTCCCAGTTTAAACTGTAACTGATATATTTGATGGTAATTCTGTGCAAGCATAGGCCAAGTTCCCACTGCTGGATGGCTGCCTCTTTCCTCCTCAAACCCCAGAATGTAATGCAAACCTCTAGCTCTATTCTTATTTCTAACCAACCTTTGAGATTATTTTCAATTCTTGAGTAAATTTTTACTTCCTATGAGCCAAATAGCTACTTTGTTTTTGAAACTATGGATTTCTTCTCTTTTTCTGTCCTATGGAGATGTTTCTCTTATTTTTAAGCACATTTGTGTATTTTCAACTGATGTACACTTGTGTATGTATGAATGTGGGTATGCAGTTTTCTATGATTCAGAACACAGGGAAGACTAAGTTTCTATTCAGTCTGCTATGCTAAGCAAAATTTATATTTATTGATTTTAAACATTAGGTTGAATATCAATCCCACCCCACCTCCTGGCAGTCTGTACCAGCCCCATTATTCTGTATTTTTCCCCATAATACTTATCACCATAGGACATGTGAGCTCTTTGAAATATTGGATTTATTCTTATTACTACATGCATATTTTATTTTGAAAAAATAAAGCAATCTTGTTAGATATAAACAAGATGAAAATGGAGAAATAGCAGCAGAAGAAAAATAAAATAGAAAAGCCAGTTTGGAGCATGGTTTTATATTTTTTCTGACTTTTTAAAATTCCATTTAAGAAACTAAAAATTTTTATTTGATGAAGAAAACATTATCCAATCAATCAAATAAGTAAGTATTGTTTGTTTTTACAAGGAGGACAGAAAATTCATGGAAGTCAGAATGATTAAACGCAAAGCTATAAGAGTACCATGATAGCTTATACCTCAGTAGGCCAATGATAAGCAGTATTGATTTTTTTTTTTCCCTAACAGAATGCAAGGAACAATTTCTTGCTCTGGACTAAACAGATTCATCCTAACAGAAATCAAGGATCACTTTTACTGCATGATATTATTTTTATGGGTATACTGTCCTCTCTTTTCCTTAGGTCTCATAATGGCTGTGAAGTTCCAAAAAGACAGGCAGAGGGAGTTTGCTAAGAGAGGCTTTAGAGACATGAAGAGATAATATGCTTGTAAAGCCTGCTCCTCTGATTCCTATAAATCACCGCAGAGAAGGGAGTGTTGTGGTAGCAACAGACACCAGAAGATCAATACTACAGTCTATTGATATATCATGATCAATCTGCTGGAAAGGTCTGTTCTGGAACATTCTGACCATATTCTTTTTCATTGGCCTAAATATTGAGGTGGTAGGCAGTCACCATAATTCTCTCTAAAATTTATTTCATTATTGAAAGTTTTATTGGAATCATGAATATTTAATGATGCTAATGGAAATAAAAAAGACTTTAAAATATACCTCAAAATTGCCAATGAAAATGCTTAGATGGCAAACAATGCAATTTCCAAGGTGAAAAGTTTTATTGAATAAATGCAGAGACAGCTGTTTTCAGAAAAATCACATTTTCCCCAGTCCCGAGTGAGACATGTTCTTACACATCACAACATTAATAGTCACATTGTGTTACTTGATTTAGTGCAACATAATGCAGTGTGACTAATGCAACCCGATGGTACACATTCATGTAAGAAAAAAATCCATCACCTAGGAAATGTGAAACAAAGATGTACTTTTCTGAAAACAAAGGTTAATAAATCAAAGTTTTCTGAAGAAAGGAAAGTCATGCAAAAGAGAGTTTTATTCCAAAACACTTTTCAATCCACCATTGCAGTGATCCCTGGGTACATTAGGGAGGGGGAAAGGAATCAAACATGAAAAGCCCTTAAGCTGTTTGAACTCAGCAGTACTTAGTGCTTCCACAATATTTTCCTCTGTAGTACCGATCTTCTGAAGCAACAGCCTTTTCGTCAATTTTCTCATGTATTGCCCAGGTGACTGTTAACACATAAGCCCAGTGGACAAAATAGTATCTTTTCTCCTTCGCTAGCTCTAAAACTATACTTGGGTTATTGAAGAGATAATGGAAAATTACTTTGTAAAGTCCACTTTTCATACACTATCAAGGAGACAGAAATAAGTGAGAAAAAATGTTATTATAATCCTATGGTTGGTTTTTGGTTGTGTTTGTATGGATCTTTAATAATAGACATACTGGACAGATAACAGAAGACAAAGGTTGGACCTCTCAGTCAATATTTTGAAATAGGAAAACTTTATTTTATTTCTCAAAAAGTTCTATTAAGAAATTTAAGGGGAAAATAAATCTTATAGGGGTATTTGGATTATTCTACCAACATCGAAGCCATTATATTTACATATGATGGGATCATTTTAATATTAGTCTATCTTCCATCTTGAACTCACAACATTGCAAGTTAATTTAGATAATATTTTAAAGTCTAAATGCCAAATAATTGAAGCTCTTTTTACTTTTCTTTTTCCTTTTTTTAAAGCTCTGCACCTAAGATGGAGCTTGAACTCATAACTCAAAGAGTGGATACTCTAGTGACAAAGCCAGCCAAGTGCCCTGGCTTTTTCCTTCTTTGATGAGACTGGATGCTCCCTGAGCCTTCTTATCGCGATTTTTGAGCATCTACTTTTTTCTGGTTATTTCATATATATGATGCTATTTCATATGGCAATACTAAAAATTATAGGCTATTATTACTACTTTCCAGATGAAAAAGTTAAAGCAAAGACAGGTTAAGTGAGTTGGCCTCTTAAAAAAGCTAGTAAATGGTACAGTTGTTACTTTAATACAAATCTGTCTGTATTCAAAGATACATTTTTCCATCATGTATAGAACAGAGTGCTTGTAACTTCAGATGTGCTCAATATATATGCAGTTAAAACTCTAAATGTTGAAGGAAATCAAAGTTTTCATTTACTTCAATGTCCAAACAAGCCACTAAACATCCATATGTTTAGAAAAGTCCAGTGACATTTGAATATTCAATTCAATGTAGTCATGGAGCGTAAACTGGTTTTAACAAACACTGCCTATGGTGTTCTGTTAGAGTGTTGGCTTCTAACGAACCATGCTCCCTGGTATTCTTGCATAGTCTCTTCTCACACGGAATGTGAGCATGGTCAAGTGAGCCACATTGGCCAAAGGTTACTAACAAGCATGATGTAAAAGAGGTTTGGTTAAACCCTTGCAGAGTGGGCCTTATTATCTTGGAGACCAGTGTCCATGGAGTAAAGAACCTGGGCTCACAACTGAATGATGAGAGTCAAGAGACTCTGGAGAATGAAGTTGTCCACAGAGCAGCCTTAGCCAAACTCCCAACTGAATTCAGTCATGCAAGTAATCAGAGCTGCACCACAGGGAGCCACCCAGATGAGCTCCATCAACTCACAAAGTCAAAAGAAATAATTTGTTATTATTTTATGCTACTAAGTTTAGACATGGTTAGTTACACAACAATGGATGACTGGTATGTTGCCCTTTAAGTCTCTGGTATCTATTGAAGAAAAGACACCTATAAGTAATTAAGAAATAAAAAACAAAAAAAAAATTATATATATACTATGACAACAATATTAGCTTTGTCTGTTCAGTAAGGAATCCATACCAAATTCCACCATTTAAGAAGACTTTCAGATCTTTCAACTTCCTTAGGGATGCCTTACCTTGGACTGTATCATTAAATAGATTGCAGGTGCAAGTGTTCATTTAATAAAGCCATCCTATTAAAGAGAATATAAATGGTAATAATAATATCTCCCACTTATTGAATGCTTATCGAGTAGCTTATTGCTATTATGTTCTATATACTGTGGAGATTTATGTAATTTCCTTTGGCAACATCCTAAGACGTGTCCTATTATTTTTTTTTTTCTATTTAAAAGCTATGAAAATTGGGACACATATCTTGTGAATTCACACAAAATTAGACAGTTACATTTGACTATAACACATTGCCATATCCTCTATAGAACCTTCTCAAGTGTTAGTTTGAGGATAAACAATGAAGGGGTCTCAACAACATGTACATAGGTAAAGTGAGTTGTCCTCTGAGAGTTGAACTATATTGTCAGCATATAACATATGATGTAAGAAGTAGGCAAAGTCACCTTAAAAGACAAAATAAACCTCAGGCTTGAGCAAAATATAGTTGTAAGATAATTTATTTCATTAAGTACACCTAAAGACAGAGTGTGATAGTTTGAAGAAGAAACAGAATTAGAACTTGAAAAGGAAGTGTCAGAGAAAAATGGTGGCAGTGATGATTTAGAAACCATTCTTGGGGAGAGCATCCTTCAATTGATGTGGAACATAGTTTTCCATGAAAAGATTGATTCACAAAGCTAAACAGACAGGGTCCAATATTTAGTTTATCTATACAGTTAATTTTCTCCACTCTACAGATACAATTTAACTATAATTTAACTCATTATGACACATGAATCTATTAAGCCAGTGTTCCAGTTTCTGTACTTCAGCCCAACCAGCTCTGAGGCACATGGGGGTCTAAGCTCTGGCTGATTCCTCCAAAGTGATGCTACCCTCAGGTCTCCCGGTATTCACAGAAATGTGACCACTTTAAACGTATTACAAAATGCTATTAACTTGGGTCATTACTTGCCTCATCTGCACCCACACTTGAGGAAATCCCCAGGCACTATCCTCCTTTGAGTAACCAGAAAGAACTCTATAATCCCAACCCCTGGATCCTTTCTAAATGAAGTAAGGCTGCACGGTTGGCCTACAGATAGTACGACACAGTATAGAGCGGGAGTCCATGGACTCTGAGGTCTGCCTCTGGTTTCAAATTTGGCTTTGCACAGAGTGATAGTAACCTTCACCAAGTTACGTAACTATAATTTAGTTTTCATGTTTACAAAATAGAAATAATAAAATAATGTCCACCTCTCAGAATTATACATATTAAGTGAGTTAATACATGTGAAACACTTAGAATAGTATATAGCACAGAACAGTACACAGTAAGCACTCAAGAAATGTCAGCAGTGATTACAGTGACAGTGATAATGAATATGATGGCGTCTGGTTCAAAAAAAGCGAACAGACTGTTTACGATTACCTCTTATGTGATTTACAAGAAAGACACAGAGGAATTGATCAGTTTCTTGTCTAAACAAGGTCATGTCAAGTATACTGGTTCGTGAGTAGAATGAGCCAGCAGAAAAAGAAAGGATAAAAGTAAAATAAAAAACACACAAATAGAATAAGATGAGAGAAGCCATAAAACTCCTAAGATACAGTGAAAGTATCCTTTGTTCTAGATTTTTTTCAGTTTTCTTGTTCTAATTCTCTTGAGGTAAGCTTTATTTTCTTTCCTGTTATTAGATGAGTATGGAATTGCCAGCAGTATCCCAACCATAAACAAGGCCCTTCTCTTCACCTCCCCCGCCCCCATCCATAAACCACTTAACTGGCTTTCTGATTCTTCCATTAGTAACACTGTAGCTTTTGTTTAAAATTTGTAGTTTAATTCTTTTGAACTACTCTAGTCTTTTCTACCTTGTTCTGCCTTTTGTCACTCATTTGAAACTACCACACCGATAATGTGAACAGCATTACTGGACATTAAAAATGACCTGAAATCACAGGAAATTAGATTGAAGTGCATATAGGAAATGCATTCATTTCCCAGACACAGAATGGATTTTTATAGACTCTGTGCTAAGAACGATAATAACCCCCCCACTACCCCCCAACACCACCTCATTAGGGCATGATCCAGAAGTATTCAATTACTTGGGGTCACCATTTCATAACACAAATTCCTGACATGGGCATCCACCATCCCATACTCAGCTTTATGTTTATCTCTCTTGTTTGGGTTGGTCCCCCTGCACTCTGTTTTGTCCTGTTTTCTCTTTTTTTTTTTTTTTTTTTTTAAATTTTATTTATTTATTTGACAGAGAGAGATCACAAGTAGACAGAGAGGCAGGCAGAGAGAGAGAGAGAGAGAGAGGGAAGCAGGCTCCCTGCTGAGCAGAGAGCCCGATGTGGGCCTTGATCCCAAGACCCTGAGATAATGACCTGAGCCGAAGGCAGCGGCTTAACCCACTGAGCCACCCAGGCGCCCCTGTTTTCTCTTTTTGGCTCTTCTTCCTTGGCTTGTGTTTGAACTATCACTTCTAAAGCACTGAATTTTAAGCTCCCTCCTTAAATCTCAGAGGAATCTGTGCATACTTTCTGAAAAATATTAAACTGTATATCCTACAGCTCAAATTCTAATGGTTAAAAATTCATTAATGGGAGCAGATTAATGATATGTTGCTCTTTTAATTAGAGAGGGCTATGGAATGGCATTTTAAATAGTAATGTCATTTTCTAAATTGACATGGCTCCATTATAAGAAGAAATACTTAAGTTGAACCTAAAGCTGAACAATCTCTTTTCCAGTAATAAAGGACATTTCAGTTTTCATTTTTCATCTGTTAACAAAATATTCACTACTAAAGAGTAGCTTTTTCCCCCATTTTCTCACTTTTGCTTGCATCCTAGGCTCCAAGATTATTTCTAGCTATCTCAAAAAGTAAATCCTAAGTGTTTTATGACTACAGGGAATTGGGAATAAGTTTCTGGAGAAATCTAGTAGAACAGCTACAAACTAGATTTTTTCCAAAAATAATTGTTTTTATTTCTTTTGATGGATACACCATATTCTTCTGATCTCCCCTGCATATGAGAAAGGAGCCTCAAGCCACTGGATCTTAGCACTAAAAATAATTATTTCGAGATTTACCTAGTGTCATATAAGTTAGTCTGGTAAAGCCAGAGTCATTACGCTGGCCATTAACAGCCTATTTGGAGCATTTTTCAACTGTAACAGGGAGAAACTTAGCATATCTTACCCCATATTCTTCTATTTCCCTTGCTGCTGGGACCTATAGCTTAGAAACTTCTTAACTCTGCATGTAAGCATGTTAACATTTACACAAACTGGGTGCCTGGGTGGCCTAGTGGGTTAAGCCTCTGCCTTTGGCTCAGGTCATGATCTCAAGGTCCTGGGATCAAGCCCCGCATGGGGCTCTCTGCTCAGCGGGGAGTCTGCTTCCCCCTCCTCTCTCTGCCTGCCTCTCTGCCCACTTGTGATCTCTCTCTGTCAAATAAATAAATAAAAATGTTTAAACATTTATGTAAACTGCTCTACCCAAAGCCCATATTCCACTGAAGACATAAGAAAGTAAGTACAGAAATAACATTTGCTGCATCTAAAATTCATAGGAGCATCCTGACAAGATTCCTGTATGCAAAAGATCAAATGACCAAGGACAGAAAAGTTTCACAGCCTTCCTCAGATCCTTGCGGGTACCTGTATGTCTACACATGTCATCACCTCCTCACTCAAACCCCTTCCCACTTTCCCCTTTTCCCGACATAAAAGAAACTCAAATTTCATACTGGGTTAAGATAGATCTTTAGGACAGTAGTCCACCATCTCAGTTTGTTGGGCTTTCCAAGTAAAGTTGCCTTCTTACCCCAACATCTTGCCTCTGGATTTATTGGACTGTAGTGCAGTGAGCAGAGCAAGCTTGGACTCCATTATGCAACTGCATTATGTCTTCTTTGAAAATCAATTCCAATCTTTTATATCACTCTTACAAAGTTTTTGGCTCAAGTTCTTAGAATATAGAAGTTTAATTATGATTTTGGCAAGACCATTAAGCTATTTTTAAGGGAAAGAAAAACATCTTCTCCTTTTTGTTGTTAAGTTTGATGTTCTCGGACAAAAAAATCCAAGAATATTATTTTTAAAGAAACTTTTGAGCTTGGGGTCCGTTAAAATAGAGGATAAGTTTTGTTTTGTTTTAAAATTATGAAACAATTCAGATATGCATGCAAATATAGAGAACAAATATATATTTATTAAAACCCAGTTTTCTAAAATTTGAGAAAACTGTGCACCTCAGCTTATTTTTTTTTAAAGATTTTATTTATTTATTTGACAGATGGAGATCACAAGTAGGCAGAGAAGTAGGCAGAGAGAGAGGAGGAAGCAGGCTCCCTGCTGAGCAGAGAGCCTGATGCGGGGCTCCATCCCAGGACCCTGGGATCATGACCTGAGCCGAAGGCAGAGGCTTTAACCCACTGAGCCACCCAGGCGCCCCGACCTCAGCTTATTTTTAAGATATAAAACATAAACAGAGTTCAATGACCTGTGTATTACTCTCTGACCCTCTCTTTTATCAAAATTATCTATCATGTTTCTGGTATTTATCATTCTCATACGTATTTTGTTTATTTAATGTTCATAAATCCATAGACAATATTTTTATAGTAATCCATATAATAATTAACAGCATCCTGAACTGTTTTTGCAACTTACTGTTTTCCCTCTGTTAGTAAGTTTACCTCTAGTTCCCTTGTTTAAATGGCTGCAAAGTATCCCATTTTACAAATACATTGCTATGTATCTTTTCTACTATTCATAAACATTCTGATTGTTTCCAATTTTTCTTACAAATAACTTCAATGAGCATTCTGATCATCCCTCCCTATCAGAATTCTAGTGAGATTAAATGTAATGGGATGTAATGGGATTGCATTGAATTTATAGATAATTTGGGGGTGTGTCAACATCTTAGTTATTGTAGTTTAATTCATAAATATCATAAGCATGGTGTGTGAGTGTGCACACACACATACACACACATCTTTTGTTTTCTTTTTATCCCTTTAATGTTTTGGACTTTTCTCCAGAATGTTTTTATACCCCTTTAATTAAACAGATTATGTAACTTTAGTTTTTGTTCCTATAGAGACTGGGATTTTTTTTTTTATTTACATTTTCTAATGATTATCACTGGTGCTTAGAAGACCCTTTTAATAATTTGTCTATGAATGCCCTTATAATTTCTATATAGATAAGTGTGATTTCTTTTTTTTTAGATTCAAAAATATTTATTTGACAATCTTTACATTTTTTTAATTTCTTATTTTTTATAAACATATATATTTATCCCCAGGGGTACAGGTCTGTGAATCGCCAGGTTTACATACTTCACAGCACTCACATAAGTGTGATTTCAAATAAGGATGTTGTTCTCTTTTTCTTTCCAATTTTTATACTTCTTATACCTTTTCTTGAAGTTAGCTAGGGCTTGCTAGCTTTAACAAGAAGCACATCCTCATCATCTTCCTGACTTTAAGGAAACTTCTAAAGTTTCACCAGGAATTGTAATGTCTATTTTTTATTTTGGTATTATATATAAGGATAAAAAAGTTCCCTTCTTCTAATTCTACGTCTGCTAAAGGTTTTTATCCTGAGTGTTGAACTTCATCAAATGTTTCTTCTGCATTTATTGAGACATTCATTTGCTTTTCTTCTTTACTCTAACAGTGTAACGTCTTTTCATACAATCATTCATAAATTACTAAGATTAACTACTTAAAGGATATTATATTTTTTTAAGGGATATTTTCTTTGAAAACTGAACTGAATTTGCCAATACTTTATACAGAAATGCTAAGAAATTCAGAATCATTTTGGGTGGTTTTTTTTGTCTGTCATTTTTATATGAAGATTTTACAATGTTTTTATATGAAGATTTCTTCTTGTTTTTATATGTTTTTATATGAAGATTTTATCTGCCTACATTGTTTTATAAAATATTTTTATCAGAATTATAATTATTAAATTAAAATTAATTTTTAAATTTTATTATTTTTTAGATCAGAATGCTATATATTTATGTTCCCTGAAGGTAAAAAAAACAAAAACAAAACAAAAAATCTTCTGTGAACCATCTGGGGGTGAGAGATGTTCGTAGACGCACGAGTGGGTAGATGGATGGATGGGAAGACAGACGTATGCATGGTTGGAGGGATGGAGGGATGGATCCATAGAAAGAAAGAAGAAAGGGCGGAAGGAAGGAGGAAAGATTGAAAAGAAAGACTACTTGGACTTTTGATTAATAATTGAGTAATGTAGTTCTTATTGATTTAATTAAGTTTTGTGTCTCCTCAAATCAATTTTTTTTTAAAGATTTCATTTTACTTAGAAAGAGAAAAAAAGAGGGAAAACAGGAGCAGGGTGAGGGGCAGGGAGAGAAGCAGAATCCCCACCGAGTAGGGAGCCTGAAATGGGGCCTCCATCCCTGGATTCCAGGATCATGCCCTGAGCCAAAGGCAGATGCTTAAGACTGAGTCACCCAGGTGCCCCAGCCTTGAATCAATTTTGATAATAATATTTTTTCTACAAAATTATCATTTTTTCTAGGTTTTCAACTATATTTACATACTGTTGTTCATAGTAGTCTAATTATTTATCTACGTCATATCTGTAGTTCTATTCCCTTTGTACTTCGAGTTTTTATACTTTAGTAGGTTTTATTAAGGATTTGCTAATTCCTTTGTTTTAGCTTTTCATTTTATAGGCTGATTTTCATATAACAGCTTTTGTTCTTACTGTTTAGCTTGGTGTTGCTTTGTCTCCTGTTTTATCAATAACTGCCTTTATCTTTATTTTTACCCACCTATCATCTGCTTTGTTAGGCTAATTCTTTCATTCCCCCCCCCCCCACTTCTTAAGTTGTGTAAGTAATTAATGTATCTTCACTCTTTCTTATTCCTTTTAGTAAAATCACATAAGACTATAAAACTATATTCATACTTTTTTTGCTGCATTCTACAATTCTGAATATAGAGTAATAAACTTTTAGTTTATTTCAAATTACAAAGTTTATACTTTATAATTTTCATTGTGTTGTAAACAAAGAAGAACTAAAAAGTGAAGTCTTACTTCCAAACATACAGTTTTACTTATGTAAAGTTATCTTTCATTGATAAATTCTAATTTTACTCTTTTCTTTGTGGTAAGAGTACATGAATTGTATTTTTAAAATCAATTTCTGAAAAATGTTCCACAGTACTTGGGAAAAAAAGTGTATTTTCCATGTTTTATGATAGTTATAACTACCATATCATTCTATTTTTGCTAATTTGGCTACTATACTAGTCTGCAAACTAGTTTTCTTTCCTACTTTGTTTATTAGTTTTTGATAGATTTCTGTTAAAACTTCTCCTTTTCCTTCTTCTGATTTCATGTCTTTTCTGAGTGGCAACTCTAACATTTGTAAGAGAAGATATCTAATAATATCAATTTTCTATTCCTCCTAAATACCAGAAAAGATCTTTGAAAACTTTACCAATAAGTAATCATTATTTTATCATTCTTCAATTTTTAATTTTTCAATTTAAACACAAAAGACTCTTATTATTAATTTAAAATTAAGTAACATATTTTATCAACCTGGGATGGATATAGTTGTTTATTCTATATTTTACCTCTAAATTTTCTTTTCTCATGCTGAAGTCTCCTTAAATATTCCATGAAGTTCTGGAAATACTCTATCTTTACAAGTCTGAAAAATAATTATGTCATTCTCACTCTCAAACAATAGTTACTTGGTTATACTACTAAAGAGTGACTGTTCTTTTTCCTAAGCACACTGACTATACCTCGCCACTGTCTTCTTCTCTATTGTCCTTGCTGAGAAATCTCATAGATCTGTTATCCCATACAGACATTCTTTCACTCTGCTCTGGTAGCTTTTAAAATTCTAAAAGCCTATCTTTTTCTTTTTTTTCACCTGTCTCCCATCAATGCATAAAATCTATTTTTTAAATTTGAAAGGGAATTTTGATGTGGGAAAACAAGACTGCATATTTCAAACTTTTGATCTGTATTTAATAATAAAGTAAGAGCCAAACTGAGTCAGAATATCTCAGTTTTTAGCAATTATTGAATTTTAAATCTACCAGACAACCAGCTAAGCACTGGATATTCTATCTCTGATATTAGTGTGTCAAGGGGTGTGTTAGTGGTGGTATAGACACACAGGAATTAAGCTTTATTGTCCTAAACCAGCAAGGTTAAAATATGTTACTAGTCTCCTTAATAGTGCTACTGCATAATTCTTACCTTTAATTTAAATATTCTTTGACCAGTACATATGCATTGAGATTATCAGTAAGGTTATAACTAATTTGCCCTAGTAGAAGTATATATGAGTAAGCCTAAGAGTCCCTATAAAATGATTTTAAAAAAAAAATCTCCCAACCAAACTATTATTTTCTCCAAAATCATCTTTACTGATTACACTAAATATATTTTTAATTAATGTTTAAAATTCCAGTATAATTAAGATACTGTGTTACATTAGTTTCAGGTATACAATGGACTGATTCAACAGTTCTATACATTACTCAGTGATCATCATAATAAATGTACTCTTAATCCCATTCACCTATTACCCCCATTCCCCACCACCTCTCTTCTGGTTACCATTAGTTTGTTTCCAATATTTAAGAATCTGTTTTTCATTTGTATCTTTTCTTCTTTGTTTATTTGTTGTGTTTCTTAAATTCCACATATGAGTGAAATCATATGGTATTTGCCTTTCTCTGAGTGATTTCACTTACCCTCTAGATCTATCCATATTGTTGTAAATGGCAAGATTTTAATATTTTTTAGGGTTGAGAAATATTCTATTGTGTCTGTGTGTATAGATATGTATATCTATATCTATCTATTTATCTGTCACATATCCTTTATCCAATAATCTAAGGATGGACACTTGGGTTGTTTCCATATCTTGGTTATTGTAAATAATGCTAGAATTAATAAAGGAGTGCATATATTTTTTTTTTGAATTAGTGCTTTCGTTTTGGGGAGTAAATACATAGTTGTGGAATTACTCGATCATACAGTATGTATGGAAGCAAAAAAGACCCCAAATAGCCAAAGCAACCTTAAAAAGAACAGAACTGGAGATATCACAACCCCAGATTTCAAGATATACTACAAAACTGTGGTAATCAAAACAGTATGGTATTAGCACAGAAACAGACACATAAGTCAGTGAAACAGAATAGAAATCCCAGAAATAAACTACAGTTACATGGTCAATTAATCTATGACAAAGGCGGCAAGAATATGCAATGGAAAAAGGTAACTTCAACAAGCAGTGTTGGAAAAACTGGACAATTACATGCAAAAGAATGAAACTGAGCCATTTTCTTACACCATACACAAAAATCAATTCAAAATATATTACAGACCTAAGTGTGAGACCCAAAACCATAAAATTCCTGGAAGAAAACAGAGGCAATAATTTCTTTAACGTCAGCCATAGAAACATTTTTTCTAGATACATCTCCTTTGGTAAGGGAAACAAAATTAAAAGCAGAATTACGCTATTGGACTATACCAAATAATAAAAAGTTTTTGCATAGTGAAGGAAACCATCAACACATTATCCACCAAACTGGAGGGTGTTTTTGCAAATTATATACCTAATAGGGATTAATATACAAAACATATACATTAAGAACCAATACAAAAAAAAAAAAAAAAAAAAAACCCAAGTAGTCCAATTAAAAATGGGAAGAAGACATGAACAAGCATTTCTCCAAAAAAGACCTAGAAGTGGCCAAGAGACACATAAAAAGATGCCCAACATCACTCATCATCAGGAAAATGCAAGTCAAAACCACAATGAGATAGTACCCCACACCTGTCAGAATCATTAAAATCAAAAACTTAAGAAAAAAGTATTGTTGAGGGTGTGGAGAAAACAGAACTCTTGTGCACTGTTGCTGGGAGTGAAAACTGGTGCAAACAATGTGGAAAAACAATATGGAGGTTCCTCAAAAAATCATAGTAGACATATTTTATTTTATTTTTATTTTAAAGATTTTATTTATTTGACAGAGAGAGAGATCACAAGTAGGCAGAGCAGCAGGCAGAGGGAGGGGGAAGCAGACTCCCTGATGAGCAGAGGCCAATGTGGGGCTGGATCCCAGGATGCTGAGATCATGACCTGAGCCAAAGGCTGAGGCTTAACCCATTGAGTCACCCAGGAGCCCCTACACTAGACCTACTTTAAGATGAATGCTCAGCCTGTGAGCCTTTAACACAAAAAACTGGTCTGGGACCCTGGAGCTTGTGGTTCAGCCTCATTACCTTAACGTAAGGTAGGCATTTAACACAAACCACACAAATTGGGTTGTTTTCCCTGTAGCTGGATTGGGGTCCCAAAGACTGGTCATCCCTTACTATCATCCTGAATATAAACTTAACATCATGGTGAGGTCACACTTCCCCTTTGTACACAAAAACAGAAGAAACTGGCCCACAGATACACAAATTAAAAGCAGAAAACAGTGGAGACCCAGAGACACACAGAGAGAATAACTGCCGTGATTACTCTCAGACTTCCAGTTCCTTCCCCACTTATCAGGCCAACAAAACACTTCACCTTTCAGTTTGTGTTGGGGTTCCTTAAGACATTATGAGATGTTCCTGTATTTCACTTAATCTAAGTGGGGTTTTGCTATTATCAATCTAAAAAGTCATTGCAAAATAAAATATGCTTATTTAACATGATTTTTCATAAAAAACTGAACTGTTATTAGTAATTTTTTCAAGGCGCTATAAAGACTGGTGTTTGTGATATATTTAGATGAATCTACACAAATTCGCCAAAGTGCCATATGAAGACAGATCACTGAAGTAATATGTCTAATCTCAAAGAAGGAACCCTTTTTTAACAACAACAAAAAACAATATTTTATTTATTTATTTGACAGACAGAGATCACAAGTAGGCAGAGAAGCAGGCAGAGAGAGAGAGGAGGAAGCAGGCTCCCTGCTGAGCAGAGAGCCCAATGTGGGGCTCAATCCCAGGACCCTGGGATCACAACCGAACTGAAGGCAGAGGCTTTAACCCACCAAGCCACCCAGGTGCCCTGGAGGTAACACTTTAATAAGAGATTAAGAAAACATACTTTTTAAGGAAAATAAAATATTTTAAAAATATTTTTCTGTGAGTCAGTATTATTATTTTTCATATTTTCCTAAGAATTTCTTTGCCAACAGAAGAGATTTTAACCAACCTCGTGTTATTTGAGAGCTTCTTTTTGACCAAGAAGATTAAAAAATGGTAGTTTAAGATTTTATTAATTTAAAATAATATCCCCTATGCTCTGAATGCCAGACATACTTTTCTCAAAGGGTGTTTATTTGCATGCACTCTCTTATTTAATACTAAAAATAATACCAAGAGTAAGAGACTTTAGAGATGAATACTTTGAGACCCAGTGAGGTTAAATGAGCTACTCAAGTTCACAGAGCCTCCCAGTCAAGGTAAGGTTAGGCCTAGGATTTGCCTTCTGTATCCAAGTATAGCTTGCTTGCTTGCTTGCTTGCTTGCTTTTTTAACTAACAATCAGTTTATGCGAGTTTGTAAGTGATTTGGCCTACAAAATCTTCCTGCTCCTTTACCTTTTAACAACCATATTCTCCCCAAGGAGGCAATTATTCAAAGAAAAACAGAAAACATTAGAATGACAATATATATCTAAGTTGGTTTGCAAGTTTACTATCTTATACCCACACTGTTCATTGCCTATTGCATCAAGGGTTATTTGAAAAATTTTTGAAATGTTTACTTGCTTCAGCTAAGCTTATTATAAATTAAGCAAAAAGTGATGTATGAAGAAAAAAATTAAGCTTCCAGAAAGGAAGAAGCAGTAAAATATCTCTTGATAACTACCAAGTGAAAAAAAAAAAAGATAACTACCAAGTGGAAAAGTTAAGGCTGTACTCAGCACCCATGAATATTCAGAGTGAACAGAAAAGAAAACAAGTCTTATTCCCTGGACTTCAATCATACTATTAGCACAGGATCATCATACCTTAATCTCTGTTGCCTTTAGGCATCATTTTGGGGATTAGAGTGTTAAGGGCATTCACAGATTCACCTTTCACAGAAAACCCAAATAAACTGCTTTTGTTTGGATGTTCCTTGTGTTGTCATTGACATTTTCAAGATTCAGCTGCTTTGGGAGACCAGGTTTAACTCCAGGGAAACTTAAAACTGCCAATATAATCCTACCACAGTTATATGTGGGTGACTCTGCGTAATTAAATAACCTCTGCAACAGTCCTGACCTCTTTTTCACTTTCCATAGACCTTCTTTGAAAATCATCCTTTGCTTCTTATATTCTTGTCCTTCTGTTTAATTAATTCTTGTAATATATTTCTGCTTTCATTTTAGAGTCCATTTTCAGTCCTTTCATAGAATTGTCAGGTATCATTTTAACCTCTGAACATCTCCAAAAATATTTGACCAAAGAGACAGAAAAAGTCCTAAATACCCTCAAGAAGTTCTTTCGAGAATATTTATGTAAATTTGCTTTTAAAAAAGTATACATGTGCATATATCACTAAAACTTCAAGATTTATAACTTTGTGAAAAATTACATTAGTATTACATCTAATATGAAAGCTTCTAGACCTTAATGTAGAGAGTGCTGCTAAAGCTTAATATTAATTTTCAACTTTGTATTATTTTTCAATTTAAAACTATTTTGAAAAAAAAAGGACTATTTTGAAAACCGGAATTAAGAAACTATAAATTATGGATGAATGGATAAAGAAAATATGATACACACACACAAAGCAAAGTTACTTGCTATAAAAAGTAATGAAACCTTCCCATTTGCAACAATATGGACGGGCAATATGCTGAGTAAAACAAGGCAGACAAAGAAAGACAAATACCATATGATCTCACTTACATGTAAAATTAAAAAAAAAAAAAAAAAAAAAAAGAACAACCTGATAGATACAGAAAACAGACTAGTGATTGTCAGAGGTGGGGGTACATGAAATGGGTAAAAGGAGTCAAAAGATACAAATTTCCAGTTATAAAATGAGTAAGTTATGGGAATGTAACATACAGCTTGGTGATGACAGTTAATGATACTGTATTGCTTATTTCAAAGTCACTAGGAGAGCAGATCTTAAACATTTTTATTATAAGACAAAAAAATCTTGTTGTTACGTAGGGGGACAGATGTTAACTAGACTTATTGTGGTAAATATCGAATCGTTATGCTGTACACCTGAAACTAGTATAATATTATATGCCCATTATACCTCTATAAAGAAAAAAACATAAATTAAAAAAAAGTATCATAGCATCCTTAACAGTGATGGAATAGGACCAAGCCAGTTACAGGCAGTAACCAAAGGCAAAGAAAGAGATAAGCCAAGAAATTCATGAGGCAAACAGTAAGGTCAAATTATCCACAATCTCCGCGAATGAAGTAATACATGTCAAGAAATAGAGAAAGCAAGTAGATTTCCCAGAAATCTGAAAGCTTAGGAAGAATGCGACAGGAACAAGAGGTCAGTCTGCATGGGGCCGGTAAAAAACAAAAAGATTCTAGCAATAAGAGAGTGAAAGAAAACAAAGAGCCCGAGGAATGGAAACAGGGTAGCAACAGAAAGAAAGGGTTTAAATATGAAGCAAACTCCCTTTACTCATCTGGATCCAGAAGAGTAAAGGGAGTTCTGCTTCATATTTAAACCTATCTATCCTGATAGCTACCCTGTTTCCATTCAATAGGGACTCTTTGCTTTTCCAAGCTCTAGCATTCTTCTAATCTAAAGACTTGAACTATAAATTACATAATGCTATCTGAACAACCTCATTAGGATGAAATTATTTTACGCCAACAGAACTTCATCATGGACTGTGAGAGTAGTGTAAAAGTTCTTTTCTCTAGATTTGGGTAGAGAAACATTTCTAAATCTACAACCAGCTGTGCGCTGGCAGCTAATGTTTGGTTTATAGCAGAGTGGGAAGATCAATGTATAAATATTACTCTCTAACTATAGGGAATATGATAGGGTTTCATCTGATTAGAATCGTCATCCTGTCAACTTCCTGAAACTGCTTTAAAGTCCCTTGGCTTCTATAGAGATAATGGTTCTGTTTACTTTTCCTTAATAGAGAAGGAAAGGGCAAGGACACAGAATGGTTCCTGAGAGTCCCTAGCATTGTGTCTGCAAACAAAAAGCCAGTTCTCTTCCTCATGTTCACTTCCACCAGGTCAGCCAGAATTTTAACTAAATCCAAGCATTTTCTCTCCATATTACACTTACCAAAGTCACAGTTAGAAAATAGAGATCTCATGAAAACTGCCTCACCAAACCATGATTTTAACAATCGAATGTCTCAATCTTTTGAGAAGGGGGGTATTTTTATATTTCTTTCTATCATCTGAAGAGCTATCTCTAATGTTGTGCTGGCGAAAGATGTTTATAGTGCCAACTAGTCAGAGAAGATGTGAAACCAAACATTTACCATTGGGAATACATGACTGTCCTCAACTTGATTTCATGAGACGCTAAGCCCTACAGAAGATAATATAATTGACCATTTTCTCAACTTTCCAATTTATATACTAACATTCTGTGTGCATAGGAGAAAATACAATTTGTTGTATACGATAAATGTACTGGGGCAAAAGAGTTTAATTCTCCCACAAAAGGGTTTAATTCTCTCTCCCACAGAACTCCTTTGGAGAGGGACTACTCAAAGCCTGAAAATTCACACAGATTTCAAAATCCATCCTTTTAAAAGGGATTCCACCTTTACTGCATGTTAAAAAGTTAGCCTGCTACAGTTACACAGATGCTGGTAGAAGACGTAAAATTCCAGAATCAGAAACATCAGACTTAATTACAGTATAGGAGGAAGCATTACCTTTGTGTTTGTATTGTGTTCCTCCCCCCAGCCTCCAACTCCCAAACCCCTTGGGATTGAGGAAGAGCAGTTCAGATAAATGCTACAAGTGCATTAGTTTTGTTTAACAGCTAAGGAACCCAGAGTTTCAGAAATCCAAATCTTTGAAAAGGGCTCCTACGTAACCTGCCTAAACTTTGCCCAGAGAAAGACATAATCTATATCACTTTGACAAGGAAACAAACATCAGTCTTCTACTCCAGAGGGAGACATAATCTCTGTCTTCCAAGACTGTTTGTTATATAAAACACCTTGAAAAAATAGTCCAGAATAAAAATCATTAACGCCTCTTTAAAATACACGCAGAAACTCGAGACCCAAGGAGAACTGTTGCTCAGCAATGGCCAAACTCAAAAAATCTGTAACGTTCATTCCCATAGCTATGCTTACACGGTTCTCTCACTGAAAATCTATAGAAAGAAAAGTAACAATGGGTGATTATCCAAGTCATTCCAAACAGACACCGTTCAAAAATTATCTCTTATTTAAAAGGATTGACAGACAATTTAATCTTAGCAAACCATATAACAAGCAAGGTAAGGTTTAATGTTTCAAGCCCGCATTCTAAACCAGGTGTATTTTTTATCTTTCCATCATGAACAGTCACCACAGTATATGACTAAAGCATATTAGAGATACCTTATATTACAAAGCAACTGTGTTTAATTACTTGCTTTGAGGCACTATACCACAGGATGGCAGCTGAACCAGTCTTCCCAGGTCTGTGAGAAGTGTCCTTTAAGGCAGCAGTGAAAGAAATCAATATTTCTTATTACTAAAGGATACTTGGCACGAATTTTTCCAATTACTCTGGGGAAACATGTTATTTTAATTTCAGTCTCTGTGGTAAAACTGTCTTGTATATATTTCCTGTTTTCAGTGAGAAGGTTGAAGAAGTTCCTGGATCTACATACATAAAATTATAGAAAACTAGCATACGAATATAGTCCTTGTATTGTACCCAAGAGGAAAAAATTTAAAGGACTGAATTATATGAATCAAATATAAGGAATGTAATTGTATAATTATAATTTTATTAAAATACCTATTTAAATAGGGAAAGGCAAATCTCAGATATCTGAAGATTAGAAAAATATGTTTGTTGCTAACAGCCTGAACCATCTCACATGTTCTCTTTTGAAAATGACAGCATGGAGTCATTAGAAGCATTCATAGCTAAAAATAAATGTACCTCTTCTAGGCTCCAGATATTGGCCATTATTAAATATCATATGGAAAAGCAGCAGCTCCTGCCCTCATGAATCCATTAGTTAGAACCAACCTCTTGTACAGTAAGTATGATTTGATTCCTCTAATGTTTAAAATTAGCTTTATCAATTTAAAGCCACTTCCCTCTCTGACTGATTTGTTACTAGAAAACTGCATTTAGAAGTGGAGGAAATCCAAGTATAAATTGTTTTATGTTTATATAAACAGATTACCAATCAATGTGTCAAATCTATAAATAAATCATACTATTCAAATAATGGCATAAAGTCTCAATATCCAGAAATCTGTCTGGAAAGAGTTAAGAACTGAAAAATAAATTAAAATGGTATCTAGGGAGATTGATATATATTTGACAAAATCTATGCAATAAACCTATAGAGGAACACGTTCATTTTAGTTTATATCCATCACTAAAAAAATTAAATACACTTGTTTCCAGAATTACAAAAGGATGGGAATATTAAAACAGTAATAGAGGAAAGTCCATTGCAAGGCAGAAAAAGTAGTACTGAAATAAAAATAGGTCAATAAGCAGATGAAAAGGGGTTCAATATCAATAGCATCAGACAGAATTATCACAGAACTCAGCAATTCTAGTCTTTGATATGTATCCAAGAAAAATGAAAACATGTTCACACAAAAAATATGTTCATAGAGGTATATCCATAATAGCTAAAAAGTAGAAATAACACAAATACCCATCAACTGTTGAATAAATAAAATGTTGTCTATCCATACAATGAAATATTACGCCAATGAAAAACAAAGTAGTGATTCATGCTACAATGCAGATGAACTATGAAAACATTATATTAAGGGAAAGAATCAAGTTACAAAAGACCACAAACTGCATGAATCCATTTAAATGTAATATCCAGAATATGCAATACTAAAGAGATAAAAAGTGGATTAGTAGTGATGAAGTCCCAGAACCTAAGTCAGGTTCGGTGGGGTGAGGAGGTTCGGAGCCGATGACTAAAGAAAGAATTCTTAAGACGTCGTTGGTGCAAAAGGTGATTTATTAGAGCACGGGGACAGGGCCCGTGGGCAGGCGGGAGATGCGGCTGCTGCCCGGGGTTGTGAGGGATGGCATGTTATATGCCCTGCGGTTGGGGGAAGGTGAGGGGAAGGGAGGTGTCAGTGGAGTTTCATATGCTAAAGAGGGCCTACAAGGTGCCAGGATGTCCCAGGCCTGCCGGAGGCCTTGCCCTAGCGGCTGGATCAATGTTGTCTTTAGACCATTCATTAACATTAAGATAGTTGGGAGACTTTTTGGAGGGGTGTCACAATCCTGCTATCAATCGTCTTTGTTAGTGAGATTTAGGACATTTGTAAGCCAAGGGAGACTCCTGTCTAGCAGGATTGTGAGCTCTGCAAGTTAACTATTTGCTTATTGTTCATGGCAGTCCGGGCTGCCTGAGGGATGCTACACATATGGAGGGGGGCAGGTGGAGAGGGGGTGCAAGGCGCCAGCTTTTGCTTTGTCCTCAGCCAGCCTCCTGCTCCCTCATCAGTAGTTGCTAAGGAAGGATGGGGTTGGTTATGGGAAATAGGGATGACTGCAAAAGGGTTTGTACCAAAGGATTTCTTTGAGAAGGAATGCAGGGATTTAAGTGTTCTAAAATTGATTGTTCATGGTCATACAACTCTGGGAATATACTAAAGATCACTAAATTATGCACTTTAAAGGAGAATTGATATATGTGAACTATATCTCAACAAAGCTGTTGCAAAGTAAATACATAAGAATTGATTCCATCACAAAAAACAGAAGAGATTACTATTAAGCTCTCTTTGTCTGTCTAGTATAGTCTCTAAAAACCAGAGCATTATTTTTCATAATTTCATACTTCTGTTCAAGAGAATTACAATTACTCTTTGTTGTGAAATAATTTCTGACACCTTAAATATAGTCACTGATACTGTTTAAAAACAATACCTTAATCTCTTTAAGTTGGTTGAAAAGGAAAAATATCCACAAATTTCAAAAAGAATATTAATACAAATAACTCCAAAATATAACCTGGTCCCAAGAAATATAACAGACTACATTAGAAATGGTATCCCTCTGGCAATAAAAAAAAATTAAAAAAAAAAATGGAAAGAAAGAAAAATGTCTGATGAGGATATCATGTATATTTTTGTAAGTTCTGGTATAGCCATTTGTATTTACCTCTCTCAGCTCTTTACTGGAAAGAATGTGAGGGCCTCTGGATATAACAAAGAGACTGAACTAATATAAAATTCTGTTTGAAACACTCAAGTCATTTGGAACCAATATATGTTGTCATTACCCCATTGTAGTCTATCCTCATTCCTGTCCACCCTCAATTACTATAAGTAAATGATACAGTGTTAGAAAAACTAGCCATAGCAATTTCTGTAGCATAAAGTACTTAATGCTGTTCCCCATAAACCCTATCCCTGAAATGTGTAACTCAGCTTCCTTTAGTCTATCTTTCAACTGACTGTAATGTAGCAGTTGACATAGCTACTCTGCATTAAAATGCATGGTGAAGCATGGCTCTTCTTTCACCAATGGTTTGCATTATTCAAGGGTTGGAGAATTGGAAGTAATTTGCATTCTTTAGAGAACACTCAGTAAGAATATGTATTTCTAAACTGATTGTGATGCATCTGTGGGGAATAACAGCTTTAAACTTAAGACACACACACACACACACACACACACACACACACACACACACATCCCATACATCCTTACCCACACACATACATACAAAAAGTTAAAAAGAAGCAAGGATCTTAAAGGATGGAAATAGCCCTCAGAGAAAATGAGGCTATTATTGCACAGGCTGGAGCACTGAATCTGCAAAGGTTTGAGCCTTAAAAGGCTAATGGCACCAGCAAATATTTCAGAATCTGACAATCATCAGGCACCATTCTAGACTCTTGAGAATTAAACTCTATAGTAGAGAATCAAAATTGCTCCTCTCAGAGGACTTCCATTATTCCCATGGTGGAGGGGGGATGACATTAAACAAATAAATATATAATAGAGATATAAAGAAGAAATCAAGCAAGGCAAGAGTACAGGGAACAATGGAACACGATTGGGTGCTAATGCAGCCAGGGTGGATAGGAAAGGCTACTGTGATGAAGGGCTATCAAAATAAAAATCTGATTAAAATAAGAGTGTATGCAATGCAACTTTAAGGAGGAAAACCATTCTAGGCAGTAAAGAGTATAGTCTCTGAGACATAAGCAGGATTGGACTTCTCAAAGAAGTCCATTGCAGTGTGGACAGAAAGGGATTCACAAGGGAAGTACAGCTGAAGGTGAAATTAGTGAGGTTATAATTACAAAGATTACAAAGCTATGATTATGGTATTAGAGTTTGTTCTAAGTGAGAGGAGAGAAGCCATTAGGGAACTTTTAGAGAAGTGACTCAAGCTGAATTTTATCTTTGAAAGGTTACCCCAAAGACTTCATGGAGAATAGATTATAGGACAAGAGTGGGAAAAGGAAGACCAGATAGAAGATGATCTGGGCAAAATATGAAAATGACTTGGGCTGTGATTTAGGGGTAGAATTTTTTAGAGTGGTCCCTGGGTGGCTCACTCAGTTGAGCGTCTGACACTTGCTTTCAGTTCCACTCATGATCTCAGGGTCATGAGACTAAGCCCTGTATAGGGCTGTGTGCTTAAAGGGGAGTCTACTTGAGGATTCTCTCCCTCTCCCATTGCCCCTCCCCACCAAATAAATAAATACTTATTATTTTTTTTAAAGAAGGCATCCATTTAGAGTTGATATATTTGTTAGTGTACAGTCTAAGCTGCTATAACAAAAATATCCAAAATACACTGATTTAAATCAGATAGAAGTATGCTTCTCTTTCATATGAAAGTCTAGCAGCAGGACACTATTCATCTTCCTCTTGGAATTAGTTGTATTTCTAACTGGGCTACCTGGTTTGAGTCACCAACCCTAAGCCAAGCTACTGCTATTTTTTTTTAAGATTTTATTTATTCATTTGAGAGAAAGAGAGACAGAGAGAGCACAAGCAGAAGGGAGAAGCAGAGGGAGAGGGAGAAGCAGAGTTTCCTGCTGAGCTAGGAGCCTCACATGGGGTTCCATCCTGAAGATCATGACCTGAGCCAAAGGCAGATGCTTAACTGAGTGAACCATTCAGGCACCCCTAAACTATTGCTATTTTTAAAAAGTAAAGTCTTCTTCTAAATTAACCCATAGAAAATCTCTTTGTTTTCAAACCAAATCCACATTTTCATAGTCAATCCAAACATCTAATTTCATATCCTACTGCAACAGTCCTCAGGTATCCAGACTGTGTGTCAGTGAGTACTAGTCACTGTGCTAGATTGTGACTACACAACTATAAACAGAAGAGATTTGGTCCCTGCTCCTAGAATAAAGTCTACAGAATAGACAGAAGAAACAAGTGGTTCAATATAAAGTGACATAGGTCTACAGGGGAAGAGTAGGTCCCAAAAAAGATAGCTAGAAGGAAAATGCTCTTAAGCTCAACTCCCAGGTTTTAACTTATAGAAACCTACTGTTAGACTACAAAGTCCATTGCTTTCTAACTTGAGACCTTCCTATATGTTTCATATCTAGCATTTTTGACAAGCTCTACTTCCCATCATAGAATACCACCCCACCTGACCCAAGTGAGTTACCTGCTTTTCCTCAGTACAGACAAAAATTTACCACATTGTTTTGGAAACTTGAGTATTTAAGAAGGCAAGGCATTAAATCCAAGGGGTTTATAGATTACTTATATGCCAAATAATGTCTGTAGCCTGAAGAAATACTATATCTTGTCTATATGTTAGGATAAAATGCAGCTTCCAAACTGATTGGTTGGAATCTCTGTAATACTGCTCACTAAATATTTTGAATATCACTCCCAATTTACCTCTAAGTACTTACAAAAGCTATATGAATGCAACTGTAATTATCACATGCAAAATCATGTCAAAGCATTAGTAAATTCACAACAGCCTCTTAATAGCATGTGGTTGCTCAATAAAATAAAAAGGATGCTTAAAAGGGCAAGTACTGATTCTGCAGTTTATGTCCTTGCTTTTTATAGTCTAGTGTCCCCCATTGTAGCTAAGGCAAGCATTTTTAAAACTAAATCTAGGGACACCTAGGTGGCTCAGTCAGTTAAGTGTCTGCCTTTGGTTCAGGTCATGATCCCCAGGGCCTGGGATTTAGCCCCATGTTGGACTCCCTGCTCAGTGGGGAGTCTGCTTCTCCCTCTCTTTCCTGCTTGTGCTCTCTCTGTCACTTTCTTTCTCAAATAAATAAAACCTTAAAAAATAATAAAAATAGAAATAAATAAAAATAAATCCAGATCATGCACTCTGTTTAGAAAACTCCAATGACTTCTCGTCTCACGCAATGGCCTACAAGACCCTGTCCCCAATCTCTCTCACCGATGCATTCCTCAATCACCTTCCATTATTCCTTGTTCTCATGATTCCAGTTACAGTAGATATGGTGTTATTCCTCAAGTACATCCATCTTCAGCTGCTGCTGATGTTGGCTGGATGAGAACTCAAAGCTACCCCTCTTTTCTACAGATAATTGACCTCAACAAAATAGAGGTGCCTTTTCCACAGGCCATGCCATACCACTTTTGTGAGAGGTCAGCTGACAGAAGCTACAAAAGGCCAAATCCTACCTCACAGTGAGAGCACTTCTGCAGTGCAATTTATGCTCCAGAGCTTCCTGTGGTTTACCTGAACGCTTCCAGCTGAGACCACATTCCTAAGTTTTTCGCCCAGCTCTATTCTGCTTGCCTTACTTCTCTTCTGAGATCATCTCCCTCTCGTTCAAATAAATGTTTAGAAAAAGGCAATTCTCTGGAAATTACCTAAAAAGGATGCCTTCCCTGAACAGCATACAGAGGCACTCACTATCTCCCTTATCTTGCCTTACCTTTTTACACAGCACCTACAGCCATATTGTTTATTTTTGTAATGTTTTGTTATCATTGTTGTTTATTCACTTTCCCTTCTAGTGGCGTGCAAATTCCACGAGGACAGGGACTTTTTTCACTACCATATTTCCAAGCCTATAAAACTACCTAGTTCTTTATAGTTACTCAATAAATATGCATTGCTAAATGAATGGATAGATGGATTTTATTTTACTATTTTTAAAAGGATATCCATTCTTGAAAGTGCTGGGAAACAAGAGCCTGGGTTAATTTTATCTGCAACAAAGAAGGATTCTGTTGGGGACCCTGTGCTTTCAAACCAGGTCAACACTGGAATACTGATCATTGATATAATACGTGCTTATCAACTGAGAGTTAGTTCATTAACACTCTTCCCAAGGCTTGCAGTCTTTAAACTCAAAGTTTTTAATCTTGTTATATTCTGACAGTCTTTCAAATCCCCTCTGAATTTCTTAATTAGCCTTTGTTTCTTAAATAAGAATTTATTTTTTCACTAATCAGTACTTTGAACTGAGATCTTCAAAGCCCATACTGAAAATGAAACTGTATGTATTTTAACAATAAAAATCATTAAGGAAAATACAATGTAACTACAGAATGGTCAATGTAAGCATCACTCATACGCAGTTGAAGACTGACTGTCCCTAAAACAATTCTAGAGTTTCTTGAAAATTGATTTTAAAATAAGGTAATAGCTGTTTTACTGCACAGACCCTATTTGGCTATAAAGCCGGCAAAGGAATAAAGCTTACATCTGAGCTCTTTCATTAAGGAAATACTGCAGCTAGATATGACACATCAAAAATATTCAAATATCAAACTACGGAGATTCTGGATGACTTTCCGCCCCTTCAGTTCACAAGCTTTCTAATAGAACTCAGCCTTGATGAGTGTTTTCAGAAAATTGTCCACATTGCCAACTACATTCCACAAATATGACTTGAATAATTTGACTTTCACAGATTTTAAAAGTCAGAAAGGATTTGAGGTTGCATGTCAACTCCACAGAAATCTTTTCCTTAAGCAATAAATAAAGTTTGATATAATTTTTTCATAAAGAGGTTTTTGTGGTCATGAAAACCTGTTGTCTGTGTCATTAAAAAGGAAGAAATCTTCTGGGGAGAATCTCAAACATATTCAAATAAAGACCTTGTAAAGATGTTTCATCATACTTGGGAGTACATAATGAATATACTTCTTTGCAACTAGCATTTAATATCAGTGCTTTTATGGTTTATGATGTAACAATTGTTTCTTTTTATTCAACAGAAAAGGTCAACATGACTAATAATTAGAACTATGACTCTGAGAGAAGAAGACTGCAATTAGACTATTTTTCAACAAATAATAAAATGTCAGAATTAGAAAGTGAATCATTGGTGTCAGCAAAACTAGTTTACATATAGACAGGAAAAGTGATTCTTTCATGCAGATGTACACTTAGGTGACCTTCCAATAATCTAACTCAAATAATAAGTATACATAAAAAGCACTATCAAGATGTTCAAACTAAAGCAATGGTTTTCATCCAAGGGTGATTTTGCCTACAAGGTGATTATCTGGCAATTTCTAAAAACATTTTTGGTTGCTTCAAGTGGAAGAGTGCCATTGACATCTACAGGGTGAAGTCCAGAGATGCTGCTAACCATCTTAGAATTCACAGGACAGCATCTCACAAAAGGATTTCTTTATACCCAAATACCATGTCGATTTTAAGAAACTCTGAAGTGATGTCATAAAACATTCTGGTTCTGAAGTTATTAATGAGCAAGTTTTTAAAGTGTCCACAGTTGTTACAGTCCTATGGTAACATAGTTGTCTACTAACATTTGACAGACACTTTGTAGCTATTGTAGATTAAAAGAAAAAGAATTTAAAAAAAAAAAAAAGGAAAAAGAATAAGCAGTGTAAGACTTCTTACAATCCAGAACTCTGAGGTAATACTGGGATTTTAGATACTTAAATGTCATGTCATTGTCTTTTGGGGCTGTATCACTTTGTTAAGGCTGCCATAACAGAAGTGCCACAGGCTGGATGGCTTAAAGAACAGAAATTTATTTTTTCATAGGTCTGGAGGCCAAAACTCCAAGATGAAGGTGTCTACAAGCTGTTTCTTCTGAGACTTCTCTCTTTTGTTAGTAAATGGTTGTGTTCTCCCTATGTCTTCACATGATTTTCTCTCTGTGCCTACATCTGTGATCTAATCTCCTCTTCTTGTGAGGACACTAGTCACTAGATTAGAGTCCACATGAATGACCTTCTTTAAATATAACTGTTTATTTAAAGACCTTATCTCCAGGGTGCCTAGGTGTCACATATGATTATTATCAGACTCTTGATCACTCAGGTCGTGATCTCAGGGTTGTGGGAACAAGACCTGCATCAGGCTCTGTGTTCAGCACAGTCTGCTTGAGACTCTCTCTCCCCCTGCCTCTCCCCCATTTCTCTCCCCTTCAAATAAATAAATAATCTTTATAATAAATAAATAAATAAAGACCTTATCTCCAAGTATAGTCACATTCTGAGGGACTGAGGGTTAGGACCTCAACATATAAATGTTAGTGGGACACAACTCAGACATTAACAGCGGCATTGGTCTTTGGTCCAAAAGTCCAGAGGGAGCGTATCTAGCCATCAGTGTGAAAGCTTTCCAGCCTTTCTACTGCACTGGAGAGCAGAAAAGCATACACAAGGGAAAAGTGAGCCTAATCTGAATCAATTCATATTTTTTTATAAAACGACTCTGAATTTGTCCCCAGTTTTTGCAGGAAATAGTTATAAGAACACAAAAGAAACAAAACCATAACTTTGAATCATAGAATCAAATTTGTATTTATAAATCATTTTCCTAAACCAAACCAGAACTAGAAGAATGAGTTCTATGCAAGAATTATATTGGCCATGTTGGCCAAAACACCATGAGGACCCAGCATACAGTAAGACCTCAATATACACTTGCTTTCAGAGTGTGTGGTTGTATCAATGAAGAATATTCCTTTGACATTCTGTGTGTTGGATGGTAGTGTGCTCCTTGCCTGCCTCTTACTCAATTGCCAGCCTTCTCTCTTGCTACTTGTTGCCATGCATTTTATGATTTAGCAGCAACAAACCACTGGTAGTCACATGCTCAGTTTATGCTGTTTTCCTTCTCCACACAATGCCCTATTGTCACTTTCTCTTCCCATTCTATCACCTAACCCTTCCTACTTCAAAAGAGACTGCACAAAAATCACCTAGAGCATTTCTTTTTGACAGAAGATAATAATATTTCAAACAGTAATTTAAACTTTATAGATGGTACTAAAAACAATACATATATGTGTATATATGTACAAGTACATATGACTATGTACAAACACATATGTTCAAAAATACATGTATATGCATATTCATTTATCTAGTCACAAATATTATCTATTTTGTGTCAGACCCCTTGACAGGTGCTAGTATATGTAATATTTCTGCCTTCAAAGAAAGTATACTATTAGAATATATTATAGAATATGTGTAATAAACAATGGGTAGCACTATTTACTAGAAAGAAATATGGAGGCATAAAACCAGTGACTAAAACAACAAACAAAATACTGACTTTTTAAAAAATAACATTGAAACTTATTTACTTCAAATAATTCTAGTTATATCAATCTTGGTTTTTTGGATTACAAAATCAAGCTAATCATTTTAAACTCACTAGCATTCAAAGCAACTTTTCTTGGAAATCAGTGATTAATGAAAGCAAATATTTTATATGTTTCTTAAGAATGATGCATAACTCCTATATTAATTTAATTTTTAAATAGTATGGATTATTGATAATTTTTAGGGTGGGCAAGTAAGATTCCCATTCTGAAACTAAAAACACAGCAAAAGAAAAAGCACTAGATGAGTAGACACTATAAATTTGTTCAGACTCCAATCTTTCCCCAAACACCAGCTGAGAGTATAACTCCAAACAAGGCATGTAAACCATTTGAATCAAGGACACTCTATCTATAATGCAACAAAGTTGATGTAACTGATTTGCATTTTCACTGAATCTAAATTTCTATATTTTTATGAAAAAACAAATACTTGAAAATCAGCTTTTACCAAGTTTTTAATCTTGTTCTCTATTTAAAAAATTTTTTTTAAGATTTTATTTTTCATTTTACAGACAGAGATCACAAGTAGGCAGAGAGGCAGGAAGCGAGAGAGGAAGGGAAGCAGACTCCCCACTGACCAGAGAGCCCGACTCGGGGGTCTATCCCAGGACCCTGAGATCATGACCTGAGTCGAAGGCAGAGGTTTAACCCACTAAGCCACCCCAGCACCCCTGGTGTCTCCTATAAATTCTTTTTTTTTTTTTAGATTTTATTTATTTATTTGACAGGCAGAGATCACAAGTAGGCAGAGAGGCAGTTAGAAAGAGAAAAGGGAAGCAGGCTCCCTGTTGAGCAGAGAGCCCAATGTGGGGCTCTATCCCAGGACCCTGAGATCATGGCCTGAGCCGAAGGCAGAGGCTTTAACCCACTGAGCCACCCAGGTGCCCCTAAAAAAAAATTTTGGACACATAACCAAACCTCATATTTTAGAGGTCAGTAGTGAGCATATGATTTCAGGTTAATTGCTTTTATAAGCTAACATAGTGTAAAATCTTTGAAAGATTTTTTTTGTCAATAAGAGAAATTAATAATTTATGAAGTAAATTATAAAAATATGTGATCATTGTTAAGATCATATATGCTAAGATCATAGCACCACTGAAAATGTTATATGACCAATGAAACAGCTCAAGTTTCATAAAGTTCTGCCTATCAGGTATATTGACATAACTGGATTAAAATGGGAGACATTTTCAGGCAGTTTAGTGTTCCTCTGTTTTTCTTTGTTTAACTGTATTTCAAACTATGTACTATTTATACAGACTATGAATAAATGAGGAGTAACAGTGATGAGATTTCCTCAGCAGGACTTTGACCAATACATTAAGTAAACTTGTTTAATAAAGAAAATCCATAAAAGTAATAGAATAACCAAAGGGAAGATTGTAATAGGTGGTAAAAACTAATGACACTTGAATTATTATAGGAAAAGAATAAACAAGGGAGTATGTGAAGGAAGTAAATGAAGAAAATAGGTATACTTTAATATTACCTTGCCCACAAGTAATAGCAAACATTCTGGTCATTATCTTTAAATATGCAGAAAATAAAAGATGTATCTGCATAATATTTTCTACTTTAGTCATGAAATTTAAAATGAGTGTCATATTTTAGATTTTGACTATATCCAGAGGAGGGGAAACAATATGATTTAGGAAAAAAAAAAAAAGCATTGGCCCAAAAAGCAAAACCATCTGGTAAAGTCATGAATGACTGGGTTGAACAGCAGGGGAGCCTACTGTTAATCATTTTTGCAGTCAATTGAGAATTTTGTAGAGAATATATTAAAGAGTAGTAGTGCAGTGACCCAAATAAATTGCTTGAGAAAAAAGTCAAAAATCAGTTAACAGTTATTGTATTCCTACCAAAACTGAATACTTTTAAGAATCTGTAGGGGAAAAAAAATGTATTTGCTTATTGCTGTGAAGGAGCTATCTCCTCCTCATTTCAAGAAATCTCTACTTCATTGTATTCTTGATAAAATTCCAAGAGGATGGGAAGATTTCCTATGTCCTACTTTCAGTATCCAAGAGATATTTGTTACTAATGGTTCAATTCTGGTACACAGAAGGATAAAACTAATAGATAAACTTCCTTAAAATTGAATACAATGAAAATTTCTTTAAAATTAGTATTTTATGTTGCTACTGTCCTCAAGAAACCATACTTTGTCTCTCTCTCTCTCTCTCTTTTTTTTTTTTAAGTAACAGAACCCCATTATTTTTAGCTTATGTGGATTTGGGACACTCAGCTACAGACTTGCTTTCCCATTCTTCACAGCAGTAATGTGTGGCCAGGGGATTACATCTGGGTCAAAGAGGATGTGAGCACAAATAATATGTGCAACTTCAGAGTCCTTGCTTTGAAGATAAATTCATTTACTCTGGACTTCCTCTTTTCTCTTGCCTCCAATCCATGTAGGACAGAATAATATTCTAGATTATGACTGCACATTCACTAGGATATTATCCTATGAGAAAACTTATACCCATGAATAATTTTCTGTTGTAGACCTTTGCCAGCCTTGACCTCTCTCCTCTGACAGAATATGAGAAAATAATTTTCAACCTTATTTAAAATAACTGTAATTTCAGTTCATTTGTTATAAAGATTTATCTTGTACTTCATCTCATATAAAAATTTGGTAAGATGTGAGAGACTACAATAATAAATCTTCAAAAGATCTGTTATTGGTTTAGCAATTAGGTGGATGGTGATGAGGAAATAGATATCAAATCACATGAAGCTAGCAACCTATTTTATTCCAAGGAGAACCAATAGGAAAAAAAGCAATCCTCTAAGGATTAAATGTTTGTGACCCCCTCAAAATTTGTATGTCGAAGCCCTAATTCCCAGTGTGATAATATTTGGAGGCAGGGTCTTTGGGAGGTAATTAAATCACGAGGATGGAGCCCTCATGAATTGGAATAAGGCTCTTTAAGAGAAGACAAAAGAAATATGACCTATATTCACCACATGAGAATACAAGAAGACCTATAAACCAGAAATCTAGCTCTCACCAAAATCTGACCATACTGGCGCCCCAATCACAGATTTCCAGCCTCCAGAACTAATAAAAATAAATAAACTTTTGTTGTTTAAAACACTCTATCTATGATATCTTACTACAGCAGCCCAAACTAAGACACAACCTGTGACAAAACAGAAGGCAGATGACCTACTTGCTGAGCCTGTTGCTCTAGAAAATGGATTGGAAAACGAAGAATACTGAAGTGATATTGCCTCCCTGTCTCCTTTAGAAAAGCCCTGTAGCATAAAAGGAAGCTTATGTATGAACAGGCCAGTTTCAAAGTAGAAACTGAAGAAAATAATGAAGGTACTTCCCACCTGTGGCATTCCATCTACTTTGAGAGGTATATGGTTTTGAGAGGACTGGAAAAGTCAACCGCTTATGTGCTCCAAACAACAGAAGCTATGTCTGTTCTTCAGAGTCTTTCTTTAAATTCTCCAAATAACACCTTAGAGTGAAACAATGGAAGCAGCCCAGAAACCAAGTTCAGAGTAACTCCTTATTTGAAGTCTGTATTTTCAGAGGACTTTAAACCAGCCAGTATTATGTTGAAAGTGAAATGGAGAGTTCAAGCACAGATGGCAAGCACAAACATAAGAAAAGATCTCAGAGGCTTAAGAACTATGAATAAAAGTAATCTGAATATGGCGATTTTCACATGAATTTAATTGGAAGCAAGTAGACTGGAAGCTAAATAATCTTTAAGGAAACTATACTGCCAAAGCAACCACAAATCTGACCAGCTAGAGCTATGACTGTCTTGTAAACAGAGCTTACGGAGTGCACACTCTCAATGCTCACTTTAGTTGTGGTCAAGAAGGGTAACAGAAAAATACCCAACAAACCCCTCAGAGAAGAAATAGGGGACTTAAAAAAAATGGATCAGAGAGCCCCTCAGAAATCGGGACAAGAGTCAGCTGAGCAATTTACTTCAATGCTAGAACGAGTAGCTTAAAATTATCACATACCATATTTCTGTCATTTCTATGGAGCTGTGACTACTCCCATTCTTCTGATATTATTAACAGGAGCTTAATCATGATGGTTACTCTGTTTCAGCTCCTTCACTGTATACCAGGTGTCAGGAACATACAAAACTTTTGTATTCACTTATGAGTTATCAAACTTGATAAAGGGCCAAGATCAAACTTGACAAAAAGAAAAATACAACACTTGTCTCAGCCTCAATTTTTATGTGGATAGGATAACAAAGAAACTTGGCTCCCTCATTTGCTGAAGGAAAGAGTATGGTCTACATTTGGGAAAAAGGTACTCATGGAAGGTGGCCAGAAGGACAAATAACATCAGACTGTTCACCAATATCTGATACTTAGATTTTTATATTAATAATAGAATCTTTGGGAATTTAGCTGGCCACTTGTCCACCCAGTTTTGTTTTTGTTTTTGTTTTTTGTTTTTTACAGCTAAGCACAGCATTTTGTCCAATTTTGGCCAATAGGATTATGTAACTTCTGGGTTGTCTCCCTAAAAACAAAGGCATTTGCCTTGAACTTCCTTTTCCTAAATATTTCAGCTAGACTGTGGACAAAGGGTGATCTAGCTTTGATAAGGTGGACAAGAATAACAAACACCCTCAGGGTTGAGCAATAGGCTCCTGCTAGATCCCTGAATGATCTAGGAAAGCAGAGCCACCCAAGCAGCTTGGTCTGCTAACTTCCAGACTTTTACATATGAGAAAGAAAGAAACTTAGAATTTAAGCTCCTATCTTTTGGAGTCTCTTGTAGCAGCTTTGTCTGAATCCTAACACAATATATAATTTAACCTGATAAACCCATGACTGTAAAGGACAGTTAGAATTGTGAAATACAATCAATTCTATAATGAAAGAAAATAGTGAACTTTTATACAACAGGCATGGTAAAAGACTTTTTCTAGTGGAAGCAAGGAAAGTATCAAATAGTTTCTGGGAGACCTGGTGTGATGGATGCCTTCAACACTGACGTTAGACCCAAGCACTTTTTATTTAATTTCAAAAGGTGCACCATATGTACATCTGTCTCAATAAATGATCATATTTTATAATTATAAGACTCTTTAAATCATCTGTCAGACACATCCAGATGCCAAATAAGTCAAAACCTTCAGTGTTCAAACCACTACTCAAAAATAATTTATACACCTGGGAAATCAAAGTTAATGATTTGGAAACTATTTCAGAATGTGCCATTCAATGCCCAAGACCTTGAGGACAGAGAAAGGATAGGATACTGTACCTACAATCAAGAACATTTCACCCTTTTTGAAAATACAAAATTAACGACTTTAAACAATTAAAGACACATCTGCTATTAAAAATGAATGCTTTGGGTTATAATCTAATTAAAATTATTAGTGTTAATCTGTGATTTTCTGGTAAGTTAAAAATAAATGACTAAGACATAGTTCTCATGATAGAAATTATAATGTAGATTAGGGATGGGGAATTAGTGGTGGAACAGGGAAAAAGGAGAAATGTAAACACAGTCTCACCACCAACAACACAAATAAGTAACATATGGCAGATTTCCAAAAAAGAATAAATAAAATGTTATGTCACGTCCATACATAGATTGGGAAGTTATAGACACTAAGACTGGTCTTTAGAGAATGGAAATAGAATTAGAAATAGAAAATGTTTTTTTAAAGACTTTTGGTATTTATTTACTTGAGCAAGAGAACACAACATGGGGAGGGGCAGAGGGAGAGAGAGAAGCAGACTCCCTGCAGAGTGCAGAGCCCAATGCAGGGCTCCACTGAGCCCCAAAATCATGAACTGGGCCAAAGTCAGTCACTTAACCAACTAAACCATCCCGGCACCCCAGAAATATAAAACATTTATCCACTCACCGCATTTGAAAAAATGCTTTTATTATATACGTGTTGTGTTCTAGGTATTAGGCTCCTGTTCATGACCATGGAATGATCACTGACCAACAGTTCAGTTCTGCAATGCAACTGCTCTGGTGCAGTGCTGAGAAGGCTGGGATAGGCTGGGGTAAATGGGAAGGTACAGCCCTGCTCTCAATGAGCTCATAGCAAAGAGGGAAATAGATGAGACCGGAGAGAGATTACTGCTGATAAAGATGAGGCAAAATTCCTGTCTGTATGCTTTTCATACAGATTTTTAGTTTATTGTCTACTTTTATTATTATTATTTAAATTTTAGAATCTAGATTCTTTTAACAAGTAGAACAAAACACACCCAATATCGGGGGGGGGGGGGTGTTCTGGTTTTATTTGTTTTGTGGTTTTGTTTTTCTTGTTTTTTCTTTTTTTCCCTTTTTCTTTGTTTTTTGTTGTTTTTGTTTTGTACTGTTTTGTTGTTGTTTTCTCTTTCTTCTTTTCTTTTCTGGACAAAATGATGAGACAGAGGAACTCACCCCAGAAGGAAAAACACAAGGTAGAACTCACAGCCAGAGATTTAATCAATATAGATATAAGCAAGATGCTGAACTAGAATTTAAAACAATGATTATAAGGATACTAGCTGGGCTTGAAAAAAACCACAAAAGACACTAGAGAATCCCTTAACCCTGACTACAGACATAAAAGGATTAAATCTAGTCAGGCTAAAATTAAAAATTCTATAACTTAAATGCAAACACAAATGGAGGCCATATAAGTAAGGATGGGCAAAACAGAGGAGTGAATCAGTGATACAGAAGATAAAATTAGGGGAAATAATGAAACCAAAAAGAAGAGAGAAAGAAAGGTAATGGACCCAAAGGAAGACTTAGAGAACTCGGCAATTTAGTAAAATATAATAACATTTGTATCATAGGAGTCCGAGAAGATGGAGAGAGAAATAAAGGGGTAGATGGGTTCTTCAGACAAAATATAGCTGGAAACTTCCCTAATTTGGGGAAAGAAACAGAAATCAAAATCCAAGCACAGAGAACACGCATTAAATTCAACAAACACCAGCCATCTCCAAGGCATATTATAGTCAAATTCACAAAATACACAGACAAAGAAAAAAAAATCCTGAAAGTAGCAAGGAATAAAAGGTCCTTAACTTACAAGGGAAGATAGATCAGGTGTGCACTAAATCTATCCACAGAGACTTTGCAGGCCAGAAAGGAATGGAAGGAAATATTCAATGTTCTGTATGGGAAAAATATGCAGCCAACAATTCTTTATTCAGTAAGGCTGTTATTCAGAATAAAAGGAGAGATAATGAGTTTTCCAGAAAAACAAAAAATAAAGGAGTTCATGACCACTAAACTAGCCTTCAAGAAATTTCAAGGAAACTCTTTGAGTGGAGAAAAAAAGACCAAAAGAGCAAAGACTAGAAAGGAACAGAAAACATCAGCAGAAACACCAATTCTACAGGTAACACAATGGCACTAAATTTATATCTCTCAAATAACCACTCTAAATGTAAATGGACTAAAACCTCCAATCAAAAGACATAGGGTGTAGAAAAGCTAATATATATGGATATATATATATATATGGATATATATATTCATATATATATGCTACCTATATAAGAGACTCATTTTTTAAAAGTTTTTATTTATTTATTTGACAGAGAGATCACAAGTAGGCAGAGAGGCAAGCAGAGAGAGAAGAGGAAGCAGGCTCCCTGCTGAGGAAAGAGCCCGATGTGGGGTTCAATCCCAGGACACTGGGATCATGACCTGAGCCGAAGGCAGAGGCTTTAACCCACTGAGCCACCCAGGCACCCCTAAGAGACTCATTTTAGACCTAGATATCTGCAGATTTAAAGTAAGCGGATGGAGAATCATCTGCCATTCTGATGGATGTAAAAAGCAAGCCAGAATAGCCATATATATATATATATATATATATATATATATATATATATATATCAGAAAACTATATTTTAAAATAAAGATTGTAACAAGAGACACAAAAGGGCATTATATAATAATTAAGGGGCCTATTCTTCAAGAAGATCTAACAATTGTAAATATTTGTGCGCTCCCAATTTGGGAGCACCCAAATATATAAATCAATTAATAATAAACATAAAGAAACCCACTGATGATACAATACAACACAATAATAGTAGGAGACTACAGGAGTATATTATATATACTCCACTTATGACAACAGACAGATCACTAAACAGAAAATCAAAAAGGAAACAGTGGCATTGAATGACACACTGGACCAGATGAACTTAACAGATATATTGAGAATATCTCATCTTAAAGCAGCATAATAGACATTCTTCTTGAGTGAAAATGTCATCCAGAAAAGATGACATACTAAAAAAAAAAAGAAAAGATGACATACTGGGTCACAAATAAGCCCTCAACAAACACAAAAAGACTGAGATCATTGCATGCATATTTTTAGACCACAACTCTTTGAAACTGAAAGTCAACCACAAGAAAAAAATTGGAAAGACCTCAAATACATGGAAGTTAAAGAACATCCTACTAAAGGAAGAATGGGTTAACCAGGAAATCAAAGATTTTTAAAAAACACATGGATGCAAATGCAAGTGAAAACATGATAGCCCAAAACTTTTGGAGTGCAGCAAAAGCAGTCCTAAGAGGGAATTATACTACAGTACAGGCCTACCTCAAGAAGTAAGAAAAGTCTCAAATACACAGCCTAACCTTACACCTAAAGGAACTAGAAAAGGATCAGCAAATAAAGCCTAAAGCCAGGAGATCAAGGAAAATTATAATAAAGATTAGATCAGGAAAAAATTATACAGAAACAAAAAAAACCAGTGCAACAGATAAATAAAACTAAGAGCTTGTTCCTTGAAATAATTTTAAAAATTGATAAACTCCTAGCCAGACTTATCAAAAAGAAAGAAAAAGGACCCAAATAGATAAAATTACAAATTATAAAGGAGAGATCACAACTAATAATGCAGAGATATAAACAATTATAAGAGAATATCATAAAAAATTGTATGCCAACAAACTGGGCAACATTGAAGAAATGGGAAAATTCCTAGAACTTAAGAAGCTGTCAAAGCTGAAACAGGAAAAAATAGAAAATTTGAACAGACCCATAACTAGCAAAAAAAAAAAAAAAAAATTGAATCAGTCATCAAAAATATCCCAGCAAACAAAAGTCCCAGCCTGGATGCCCTCCCAGGGGAATTCTACCAGACATCTAAAGTTGTGTTAGTACATTTTCTCAAACTGTTCCAAAAAGTAGAAATGAAAGGAAAACTCCCAAACTCATTCTATGAAGCCAGCATTACTTTGATTCAAAAACCAAAGACCTCACTAAAATGAATTATTATAGGTCAATATCCCAGATGAACATGGATGTGAAAAATCTCACCAAAATAATACCAAATTGAATTCAACAGTACATTTAAAGAAATATTCACCACAATCAAGTGGGATTTATTCCTGGGCTTCAGGGATGATTCAATATTCATAAATCAATCAACATAATATACCATATTTATAAAAGAAAGGCATGATCTCTCAATTTTTGCAGAAAAAGCATTTGAAAAAATATAGCAACCTTTCCTGATAAAAACCTTCCACAAAGTAGGGATTGATGGAACATACCTCAACATCATAAAAGCCATATATGAGAGACCCACAATCAATATCATCCTCAATGGGGAAAAGCTGAGAGCCTTTCCCTTACTGTCACGAACAAGATAAGGATATCCACTCTCACCACTACTTTTTAACATAGTATTAGAAATCTTAGCCTCATCAATCAGACAACAAAAAGAAACAAAAGGCATCGAAATTGGCAAGAAGCTAAACTTTCACTATTTGCAGAGGACATGATACTCTATGTAAAAAACTCAAAAGACTCCACCAAAAATTGCTAGAACTCATACATGAATTCAGCAAACATGGAGGATATAAAATCAATGTGCAAAAATCTGTTGCATTTCTATGCACCAATAACAAAGCAGCAGAGAAAGAAATCAAGGAATTGATTCCATTTACAATTACAAGAACAATAAGATACCTAGAAATAAATCTAACCAAAGAAGTAAAAGATATCTACTCTGAAACCACAGAACTCATACAAAAGAAATTGAAAAGGACACAAAGAAATGGAAAAGCATTCCATGTTCATGGATTGGAATAATAACCATTGTTAAAATGTCTATACCGCCCAAAGCAATCTACACATGCTGTGCAATACCCAATCAAAATACCACCAGCAAACTTCACAGAATTAGAATGAACAATCCTAAAATGTGTATGGAACCACAAAAGAACCTGAGTAGGCAAAGCAATTCTGAAAAAGGATAAATTGGATGCCTCAATTCCAAAATTCAAGCTATATTACAAAGCAATAGTCACCAAGACAGTATGGTATTGACACAAAAACAGACACATAGATCATTGGAACATAACAGAGAATCCAGAATTGGATTTCTGTATGTTCAACTAATCTTTGAGAAAGCAGGAAAGAAGATACAATGCGGGGGTGGGGGGACCAAAACGAACAGTCTCTTCAACAAATGGTGTTGGGAAAACTGAACAGCAAAACTGCAGAAGAAAGAAACTGGATCATTCTTACACCACACACACAAATAAATTCAAAATCAATGAAAGACTTTAATGCGAGACAGGAAACCATCCAGATTTTGGAGGAGAACATAGGCAGCAACTTCTTATTAGATGCATCATCACAGGCAAGGAAAACAAAAGCAAAAGTTAACTATTGGGACTTCACCAAGATAAAAAGCTTCTACACAGCAAAGGAAATAATCAATAAAACTAAAACACAGCCTACAAATGGGAGAGGATATTTACAAATGATATATCTGATAAAGGGTTAGTAACCAAAGAACTTATCAAACTCAACACCCAAAAAACAAATAATCCAATTAAGAAATGGGAAGAAGACTTGAATAGACACTTTTCAAAAAAACACATCCAAATGGTTAACAGACACATGAAAAGATGCTCATCACTCATTACCAGGGAAATATATATCAAAACCACAATGAGATATACTTCACACCTGTCAGGATGGCTAAAATTAACAACACAAGAAACACCAGGTGTGTTGGAAAGAATGCAGGGAAAGGGGAACCCTCTTGCACTGTTGGCAGGAATGCAAATTGGTGTAGCCACTCTGGAGAGCAGTATGGAGGTTCCTCAAAAAGTTAAAAATAGAGCTACCCTACAATCTAGTCATTGCACTCCTAGATATTTACCCAAAGGATATAAAAATACAGATTCAAAGGGATATATGTACCCTTATGTTTATAGCAGTATTATCAACAACAGCCAAACTATGGAGAGAACCCAAATGTCTATCAACTGATAAATGGATAAAGAAGGCATGGTATGTATATAAAATAGAATGTTACTCAGCCATCAAAAAGAATGAAATCTTGCCATTTGCAATGACATGTATGGAGCTAGAGTGTATTATGTTAAGTGAAATCAGTCAGAGAAAAACAAATATGATCTTCCTCATATGCTGAATTTAAGAAAACAGATGAACATATGGGAAGGGGGGAAAGAAAAAAAAGAAGAGAGGGAAACAAGCCATAAGAGACTCTTAACTATGGAGAACAAAGTAAGGATTGATGGAGGGAGGTGGGTGGGGATGGGCTAGATGGGCAATGGTTATTAAAAAGGGCACTTGTTATGATGAGCACTGGGTATTGTATGTAAGCGATGAATCACTGAATTCTACTCCAGAAATCAATATTGCACTGTATGTTAACTACCTAAAATTTAAAATAAAAAATATATGTAAGAAGTAGAACTAGAAACAAATTGTTATAAAATACTAAGATAAACACTATAATCAAAGACATATTCAGTATTATAGGGGCAGATGGATGGTGTTAACAAACTGTTTACTGAGAACATATTATTTTTGACAAGATGAATGAATGATTCATATTTATGTTCCATTCAGTTTACTCTAGTTTGTACCAAAATAGAGGGAAAGAGAGAAATAAAAAGAGTGGGATTTTAAAAAGTACATATGCATTGTCAAAGCATTAAAAAAAAGGTTGCCCCCCCCAAAAAAAGATTGCCTGTTTGGAAGAAGAAATTCAGTGTTTGTCAACTCTGTGTGCTCTCTGATTAGCCCAAAAGACCCAGATTTTTAAAAAAGGTATCCCAAATGTCAGATGACTTCTTATTCTCTAATTCCTATAGCTATACGTGCTACCTTTGTGTTAACTTTGGTGCAGAATTCAATGCCTCTTTGAGTTACTGAAAAGAATATACTTACACTTAAATCAGTAAAATTAGTGACCAGTTTACTGATGGCTCCATAAAAACTCAGAGGAGAGCATTTATATCCTCCATCCCACAGCAAACCACCTGAAAATTGTCAGTATTTCTATATGTGAAATAATCCTCCTGGACACACAGCCATCATGAATTATGTTAGCCTTTCCCTCACTCAGAGTCCATGCTAGATGTTTCCATTCTTTCTCACTTTCTTTTCATTTTGTTATCCTGGGTCCTTCCTCTATCTTCTTTGGAACCTGCAAGCTCACTTCTGTGTTTTATGCATGTTATGCACAACAAATTAGCAGTCACCTTTTTTTTCTTGCACATGTACTTCTGTCCCACAATCAAGTTTGTTTTTTTTTTTTTTCCCCTTAGAAAATGCTGATAGTCACACTTAGGAGAGTTCCATTGACTAAAATAATTTTTCATCTGATTACATTGCGAATGATCTCATTTTGTTTATTATTGTTTAATAGGTCCTATGTATTATGATCAAGAGGTGGAGATTTTCCTTCACAAATACAACTGAATGTCCTGCTAGCACTGTAACTGAAATAAAACGGACAAGCAAGAGGGTCCTTTGCCACTTTCCTCCTGGCCTTTGATCCTTGTCTATTTCCTTACCTTGTGAACCTTGACTAACTAACCAAACATAATCTTGCAGAAACCTTGCAGAAACAGTTCTCAGAAAGCACTATTCTGACAGTTATCAAGATTAATATTACACCAACAATCCTGAGCTGTTGGCCTAAAAATAAGTACAACCTTCAACTATGAGTTTTGCAGCATTTAAATACAAAAACAGTTTAACCCAAGGCAAACCCTAAAGATTTATGTCTCTGTCTTCTCTCCTAATAAAATGCTAATCTTGTTTCAACCAAGGAAGTTACCTGGTCTTTAGATGCTCCCAATGTACATCAGCTAAATAATGCCTGTATCCCTCCTTTGCATCACTTATGTTATTTGGGTTGCATAGAAATATACTGATAAAGTTCACCCACAAAAATACATTTAACATGTAATTAGTGGCTAACAGAGAAAGACAGACAATCTTCTTTTTCCTGTTTTTGTAAGAGCAGTTGGTTAGCCATGCACATAAGTCATTCATATGAAATATCTGGTGAGGAAAAGTGTACCGGTTGGTACTTATTAATGTCTGAATTGTAATCTTCTGTACGGTCTACCTTCCTGATGCTAGCATATTCTTGAGGTCCATCTCCATTCCAGATGCAAGAGAGTCATGGCAGATTCCAGTTGCATCTGAATTATTTTGATTTTGTGTATTCTCCTATCCTTAGCACCATAGCCAGGGCTTTCTCCAGGGGTACAAGAGGGATCTCCAGAACTTTATTTTCAGCATTTTTCTACTCTTTTGAAACTTACTTCTACTTTTCCTGTGAACCTTTCTCCTTTATGTCCAGAGGATAATCTCTCATTTCCCTTGGATCTCTAGTTTCACTCTTCATCACAGATAGACCTAATACCTTTATCACACTGTATGTTTAACAACTCCTTCCAAACGTTTATCACATGCACTACAGAAGATTGGACGCTGTGAGATTTAGAGTAGACTCACACACTAGGAATTTAAGGAGAAATAAATGGAGACACAAGTGATGGCATCTAGGGCTTTTAAAAGGAATAGCACTAGCTAAAGCACCAGGGCTTAAAAGCCAACAGCACCTTACTGAAAAAGTACTCAATTTTGGCCTTTTCCCTGAATATTTATAGAGATAAAGGGAAGATAAACAGTAATGGTCATTTTTTGTAAGAGTTTTTATATGGAATTGAGAAGTTTTCATAATTAATTAGATAAAGGTAAACAACTGTTTTTGAGAAGTGGTTAGTGAATAAAATGAGGGTTTTCGTTTCAGAAAATTAATATAGAAGAAATGCACAGAAAGGACTGGAAAAGAGTTGTGAGAAAAAGAGACCCCCAATTAAGATGTTAGAATACAGAAAGGGAAAAAAAACAAAGGAAGGCCAAAAATGCAAGACCTGCAAAAGTTGACAACTCAGGTGTTGAAAAAGGAAGAGAAGAAACTGATTTTGGATTCTGAGGCTGAATGACAGAGAGAACATCATGATAAAATCATGAGATCTTTTTCAGTATGTGTAGTCATGTAGCCAAGTATTCACACTAGAATTTAGGTCTATATTGAAAAAAATTACCTTTGTATTGTTTTCTATGATCTTGCCTTTCTCTAGAGCTTTATCTGTTTCTGATTAGTGATGGGAGGTAAGGATGACTAAAAGTGCAATCTAGCTTAAAGATTCATTTGAATACAGTGTCTCTTAGATAAAATATGCTCGGATCATTGATACCTTGCTTGTAGGGGAGGAGTATGGGTTATTACTTTCATGATATGGGAGAGGAAACATAAAATCCTCATTCTTTCTCCTCCAGTGGTTCGACAATGCCTTTTTCCCCATGGATGTTCTGCTTTCTTTTGTTGCTGACCTCTACTGCTAAAATATCTCAGAGGCCATGCTTTTGGCACAAACGTCGCTGCTTATGGTATTCATACTTGAGTACCTTCACCTTTCATCTTGCTGTAGAAACTTCTAGTCTGCCTACAGCTTTTATACAACTATATATCCTCTGACTGAGGTCATCTTTATAGAACTCACAGTGTTGGGGATCCTAACAACCCCCTCTGGCAAGATCCATCTGAGAACCAAGGGTGCCTTAGAAAAGCTAATCCCCAGAACCATTTTTTTTTTTTTAAGATTTTATTTATTTATCAGAGGCGGGGGAGAGCGAGCACAGGCAGACAGAGTGGCAGCAGAGGCAGAGGGAGAAACAGGCTCCCTGCTGAGCAAGGAGCCCGATGTGGGACTCGATCCCAGGATGCTGGATCATGACCTGAGCCGAAGGCAGCTGCTTAACCAACTGAGCCACCCAGGTGTCCTGAGCATTTTTTTTTTAAAACCTTAATAGGCTACACTGGCCAGTTCACTTTGAAGTGGTTGTGCACCAATTACTTACATGACCCCTTGCAAGTATCCTCCTCTTGTAGTTTCAAAAGGGAAAGGGGCATCTCCCTCACTTTGCTAATGTTTTCTCTTTTCCAATGTACCTCTGGGCTAGAGCCCAGAAAAGGGGAAATGTGGACCCACAAGTAGTGGCTTTATTTTCCTCTCTCTCTTTCTTCTTCCTAAAATCCAGTAGGCTGCGACTTCAAAGAGGTCAAAGTTATGCTGTGTAAGTTACAAAAAAGCTCTGAAATGACTATTCCAAGATGAGTTGTTTATTTGCAAATATGGGGAATGTAAAAATAATGGAACTCTTCTCTCAAGAATAGCTAGTAGTTTGATTTATCATTATGGGAGGAAACTGCCAGCACTAACTTCAACACCAATAAACCTTTCTTAAAACATACTTCTTTATTCTTTTCTCATTCTTATTTTTTGGGCACTTTCCCTTTGCATTCTTTCTCTAACAAATCCTTATCTCCTCTAGGCATACTGCTGCCTTAGGCAAACTAAGACAATGGTCTTGTACTCTGAAAGGCAAAATAAAAAAGTACATCAATAATTTTCAAAATATTGCCCCACTGCACATGTTCAGTTTAAATTACCTGCACACCATTTAGGAAAGTAAATCCCCCTTAATAATCCAGAGAGACTTGCTTCCCCATTTTAGAGTCTAAGCAATGTTCTAGTTTTCATTCGCCCTCTTATGATTAATCATCACTAATGGAGTTTGGCTATAAACCAGGAGAAGTTTTTATACCTTTAAACTCATAGAGTCTGAAGAATATATTTCAGTTTCCTAGAAAATATGACAAGAACCTGATAAATCCAACTCTAATTTTTAAGTACCAAAAAGCCCCATTACCCACCCTTATTTAACAATGGCAACTATCTTGTCATGCTAGCACTATAAATACCAGTGGAGAACTCATACAAACTGGTCATCAAACCTGGAAAAGTTAAGGGAGGGACCACAGGAGATAAATAAAATAACCACAGCAAAGAGTCGTATTTCACAAATCCTAAGGTCAAGGCAAACAGAGACCTAGAACCAGATATAACAGAATTAGAGCCAAAGACAGCAGGAGAGAGCACAGTGTTAAGCCAGTTGGGACATGGGCAGGCTGGCCAAGAGATGAAAATAGCAAAAGGCCACCAGGCATCTGGGTAAATTAATTTTGGGAAGCCACGGGGATGAGATAAGGGTGTGGGATTAATATTCTGGTCTTTTCGTCCTCACGGGAACTAGTGTTAGATTGGTCAGTGGATAGCTGACCAGCAATGATCATTTTTCTTATGGCTGAGGCCACCACTCACATTTGCTTCACACAGTAATCTCTCTATAGCTTCTGACATCTAACTGGATGAGTCAGGCTGGACTTGAGAACAACAACAACAAAAATTTATGACCCATATATTAGAGGGTCCAGAGTGACTTCAGGTGAAGATAACTGTTGGTATAGCAGTACCATAAGTTGAGGGGCAAAAGGAGATGGAATCAGAGTTCAGCAGAGCATGTGGAAATGTTAGATGACTGCCTAGAACACTGAACAGAACATATGCTGCCTGTGGATCTGAAGATTCAAGATACAAGTCAAATAAAATATAAACTGGGCAGTGTTCCAGCTGAAGCAATAAAAATCAGGAAGCCAAACAGACCTACAAGACATCTCTAGGTGGTCTCAATATCGGAAGATTTATATTCCTAAGCAGGTTGTTTTTCATTTAGAAAAAAATGAAAAATATATTTTTAAGATGGTAAAAGTCTAATTTCTACATGATCTGAGGATAGGAGAGGTTTTGTTTTTCTAGTCATTTTCCAATTTGTATATTTGAACAACAGTAACTCAAAAAATTCTTTCAGTGATGGCCAGTGTCAATTCAAATGTCACCAATGAGCACTTGAAATTCCTCAAGTTAGCAGGAATTGAATTCTTAATAGAGATCTTTTAAGTGTTCTAAAGTGTCCTAAAGTAGTTATATTTATATATATATTAATATTTATATAGACCCTACTTTTTTCTGCGTTACTCTCAAGGATATGATGTCAGATCCCTTCCTCTATAAACTTGTTACCTTTTCTTTTCTTTTTTTTTTTTTTAAAGATTTTATTTATCTATTTGACAGTGAGAAATCACAAGTAGGCAGAGAGGCAGGCAGAGAGACAGGAAGGGAAGCAGGCTCCCCGCTGAGCAGAGAGGACGATGCTGGACTCGATCCCAGGACCCAGAGATCATGACCCGAGCTGAAGGCAGAGGCCCAACCCACTGAGCCACCCAAGTGCCCCTACCTTTTCTTTTCTTAAGCCATCATTTCATAGAGTATTTAATGATCCCCTTCATTCAACCAACATCTATTGATAAGGACTCCGTTCTATGATGTAGAGAACATAAAGACATATGACAGAAAGTCTATGTTTTCAGCATTTGGAATAAATACAATTGGAGATGGGAGAAGATTATATGTTGAGGTTGCTGAATCCCATTTCTTCTAGAGAAGTAGATATTTGACAGAATTAGCAGCAGGTTTTAACAAAAAAAACAAATCACACACCCTCCACAGTAGCAATTAAAATTTCAGAGGGTCAAACCTGTGTATGTTGACAGGAAAAGGTTAGACTAAATACACAGAAGTAAACATCTTCTATCTGCAGTTCAGAGTGAGGCCTTTTGAATTGCTGAAAGTATCATCAGCATGAGGTCTTTTATGTAATGTGAGGAGTTACAGAGAGGGCTTCATTTATTGTGTTTATCCTTCATAAAAGCATTCATAAAGCACAACTATGATTTTTATGTTTGGTTGTTTATGTAATGCCTGATATTCCCATTTGACTGTGGGCTTCATGAGGATAGAGACCACATTTGTGTACTTCATCATTACGTACTCAGTTCCAGAAAAGATCTTGGACATGGAAGACAGCCAGTAAATATTTATTGAATGAATAGAATTTGAGCTGAATTTCGGGACTGTAAATATGACATGAAGTAGGCTCAAGCGAGCTCTCCAAATCCACGGTAGCTGGGATTGTGTTAAGGGCAACGCAATATCCTGCTGAGCTCAAGGTCATCTTCATTTTGAGAGATATCAAGGGACCAGGTTGGTTTCAAGGCCTCTAGGAGACTTTGATCCTTTTCAGGTCAGCCATGACAGAAAGCACACAGGCATTTTCTGAGGGACCTTTGAGATAAAGAACACTTTTGAGAGCAGAGGGTCACCCTTGACATTCTGCCTTGTTACACAGTAACAAAGTCATTTAACCAGCCAGCTTTGTAGAGGGTACTCAGTCCAGACTATTTTTGATGCTGTGTCAGATTTAGTTCTTCCCTAGATCAGCATTTTCAGGTCAACGAACTGCCCTTCAACCTCTAAAGCATTTTTTAGCCCAATCTTGTTGGGGATTAATGTATTCTTTCCATTTTATATTCCTTTTTCCCATTGTCTTTTAGCACTAAGTTTTTATGTAACATTCTAGAAAGAGCTTCAGACATCCCAGCTGGGGGTTGCATTACACATAAAATCATTGCTTAACTGACATCAGTTTTGGACCCCTGCCATTTGTTTATAACTTCTCATTTTTGCCCTTCAAATGAACTGTATATAAATAGACTCAAAATAAACTCATTATGGAGTTGGAAGTTGAACATATGTCTGAAATGTCACAGCATTCTTTGCAACCAATGTAAGAGTGTCTATGGATTACCATTTTTATTTTCAATAATAAAAGCTTTTCCTTTGAAGCTAAGTTCCAGCATTTAAAGCGCAGCTCCCAACAAATTTTTGTTTGATACAGAAACACCATTTTTAAAAGTCTTATTTCCTGCCAATGTGGTACCACTGGGATTTTTACAATAGTTAAATGACAAAAATATATGTCATAACTCTCTTAACACAAATAGCTTTTAAAAGAGTTCAACACCAATCTTCAGCTTTATTTGTCCATGTTGCAATGTCAATGATAACATAAAACAAAACATTTTCTAAATATATATGTGTAGGCAGTCCTCAATATAAATGTACTCAACAAATAATTATGAATGGAATTGTCTTTTCTAGAAAAGGAGAAACTTAAATGTCTGAAATAAAAAACTTTGAGCTTAAGACAATACATGTTTCAATTTCAGATTACTGATTAATTTGTGATCTACATACTTACATTCAAAGATGTTTTGGAAGTTGAAAACATTTAGGTTACTATTTGTCGCTAATTTGCTTAATAACAAATGCCACCAAAATCACAGTGGCATAACTAAAGGTTTTTTTTAAAATCTCTCACTCAGATGAAGTCCACTACTCAGACAATTTGATGTTGTGCATTTCCTTCTCAACTTCTGGTTTCAGACTTCACCAGACTAGATATGAGCATGGAGACTATCACACCAGCTCCTAAGTAGTCAAGACTTAAAGTAATTCCGATCATTCCCAGTCACAAGCTATTGAGAAGGCCCAGTCACACAGTCCCATCATGAAAAGGGGCCAGGAAATGTACCCTGTAAGTACAGAAAGGTGAGGAGAGCTGGTGACATTTGGTGAACACTAACAATATCTACCTCAAAACTCCATCAAGGTAAGACAAATTTAACTTAACGTTACCCCTCTCAGCATGAGGTTGATTAATGTCCTCAAAATTCATGTCTACCAGGAACCTCAGAATGAGACCTCATTGAGAAAAGGGTCTTTGAAGATGTAATTAATTAAGATGAGGTCATACTGGATTGAGGTCGGCCCCAAATTCAATGATTGGTATCCTTATAAGAAGGTCATTTGAAAACGCAGAGAGACATGCGACAGAACACCATATGAAAACAGATGGAAACTGGAGTGGTGATTGAAGGAATGCCAAGGAAAGATAGAGACTGCCAAGGAACCACCAGAAACAGGCATGGAAGAGATTCTTCCCCAGAGCTTCTAGAACCGACCAGTCTTATCAATACTTTGATTCCAGACTTCTAGCCTCCAGAAGCATGAGAGAATAAATTTGTTACTTTAAGCCACCCAGTTTTTAACATCTTGTTATGCCAGTCCCAGGAAACTAATAAACCACCTCAAAACAAGGCGGTAGGTAGAGAATTCAATCACTTCTCCTTTGTTCCTGATGTCCAGACACAAGCAGGCACTGTCACAGGAACTTCTCTCAGACTTGCCTTTATTTGAATAACTTAGGATACTTGTCTTGAGGAAATAGTCACAAAATATGTCATACTGCATTACTAAAACTCAAGAAGACATAATTTAACAATTGACCAAAGGATCAGTCTGTTCTCCTTATGTTAATATTCTATTAAAGTATTTGCTCTGAAACTCTGGAAATTCATTAAGAATTTGATGTCTCCTGGAAATGTAAGAACAATTAGAATAGTGCTAATGGTCTGTACATTTTCTTGTATTTTTACTTGTTTCACTAGCGATAAAGAGGTTAGGCATATTGAACTGGGGTTAGAATTACAGTTAAACACTTACAAGAATGTTGGAATTTCTGTGCCAAGGTCACCATTTAGCTATTTTAGCTATTTTACAAATAGCTAAATGGGTGCCAAAAGTAGGTTGTAATAAAAACCAGATCAATGGGAAAATAGAAGTGAAGTACTTAAATTACTTCTCCTTTTAAAGATGTTAGATAATCTGTAACATACCATCTCTCTTCTTATGAAGAATACTTTATTCCCTCCTAAGTTGCAATCTTCCAGCAACAGATAAAATCATACCATCTCCAAAATGTTTTCAGAATATTTTGTTTTTCTAGGAACACTTTTTCCCTTAATGTTTGCAATGAAGCAGAAAGGAACCAGAAAACACTGCAATTTCTATTACATCAATTTATTGACATTAATATTTAGTTTCACTTTGCAAGTGCAACCACCTTTGAAGCATGCTTATTGTTCTTTGCTGCATCTTATTTCAAACTCATTTCTAATAATGTTAGCATCTGAGCTTTTGTGGTGTGTCTAGTTCTGTGGGAGAAAAATCACTGAAATGGTCTTTTACTATATTGAAATATACTCGGGCATCATCTCTGTAGTACTGCTGTGACAGTCATTTACATAGTAACTCTGAGGGTCTAATTCACATCTGTAATGTCCTATGATGGCCAAGGGCTGATGTATGAGCTCTGCATTGGGAATTACAATCAAATTTATCATTTCAATGTATCTATACGGATACATGTGTCATTCTGAAATTCATAATAACCAGTATCATCATATTATGAAAGCTAGAATTTCCATACTTATATTCCAACCAAGTCCACATGGTTTCCCTAATACTGTATTTTGCTTTAACACTGCAATATCCAGACTGAAATAGACTGAAATTATTCATTGCCATGATTGTTATTAACTGAAACCAGAGATTAAAATGAGTAGCCCGGAGAAAGACAGACCAGCTTTCTCATCTCTCTGTGGAACACAGTGTTTACCTGCTTTGGAGTGTGGACACCAAACTCAGTCCCAGTTTTCTTTATATAATTCACATAAGTAGGTAATACATGTTTTTCCAATTTGCACAAAAATCAGCTGTTCTTCACTTCTTCCAATATTTCACTCAAGTGCATGCTGGCTATTTTCTTCACCATTCAGTAGAGTCTACATTTTATGTAACTCCTGTATAAATATTTTCCAGGAAGTCTGTGTTTTCTTAAAAAAGATTTTCTTTCTACATTATGCACAAAATTTATTCTTATATTTGGATTAGACTGTGAGCTTTTTATCTCTGATTTTTATATAATGGGTTTGAATATTGTCTGTTTGATCATATTCATTTGTCTCATGTTCCCACTATAAAAGAAGAAACCTTAAGGTCAAGAATGATGAGCAAGATAGATTCTATGCCTCAGCACTAAGACCATTTTCTTTTTAAATCTCATGATCTAATGACACTGATTGCAGTGATAATGGTAAAAATGTGTGGCTTCTAGTTTGTTGATTCTACAGGACCGTATGACAAAAGTAAATGTAAACATATTTGAGTGACTTCTGTACACCCTTAGTGAAGAAGGCACATGTAATATCTGCCCTGCTAAATCTTAAAGTCTAGGAAAAATTGTAACAAATCAAAACAAACATATTTATCTCCCATTCTTTGGAGACAGATCAATAAACTGCCCCAGTTGTGCTACTTATATATTAACCAAAGATAACCTTAATAAAATGTTTATTTCTCCCCATTCCTTATCTGATCATTCACTTTAAATTTATCTCCATACTATTTTATTTTATTTTATTTAAGTGTTCTTTGGGATTAAATAATATCGGGTAGTAAAAGAAAATTAATAAGCACTGTATGATTTAATTTCTAGCCTATCCATACTATTTTTATTGACTCTAGACACTTTTTGGCAAATAACAGACCATCTACCATTTAAGTTATATTTCAACTTCCAAATGTTGTTAAGAGGAAGAAATCAAAAAACAAGAGTTGATTTTTCCCAGGGCTCTGAGCACAACCATCAAGGTTAACATGAGCTAAAGTTAAATATGATGTGTGATATTATTAGCATTTACTACTTCATGTTATGTGGCTAGCCTATGCACCCAGTCCATTATGCTGCCATTACTGATGCAAAAACCCTTTTGTACAGCCTTTTAAAACCATTAAAATTCAAATCCAAACCATCAAATATTATATTTCATAGTGTTTGCCTACTCTTAATCTGCAGCATGACTATTAAAAACCATAAAATAGTGATGTAAAATCTATAATGAAAAGAGTTATTTCCCCCTGAGATTTGACTAATATTATGACAATCTGCTTCCTTGTTACCATACATTTGAAATGGAGTTGCGTGTCTTGTGCCAGTATTTAAAAACTGTCTTTTGAGGTTTTTCCAAAAATAGTTATTCTGGCTAAACCTCAAAGACAAAAAGCATTTCGTATACTTAGTTAAAAAGATGTTAATATTAATTTTAGTTGAGATGCTTTTTTGGATAGCTGATGCTATTCTGATATGCCCTCATTAGAAATTTGCAGTAAACAAATACATCATCTGAGAATACCTTGGGAGATTTCATGGAATAGCAGACTTTAAAAAAATATTTTTTATGATAATAAATCTAATTTTAGTGTTAGATGAGAAGTGGAAAAGGAACTAGAAGTATTTTTATCACTGAAATCCAGACATATATGCTTTTTTCCTTCTCTATAGTAAGAAATTTAAAGATAGAAAAGCCCAGATTGCTAAATACATTCTAAAAGTTCTTAAAAATCACTTTCATTATGTGATCATTATTCAATTCTTGTTTTTATCTTTATTTTAAGGATATATGTCCCTTTAAAATTTTTAAGTATATATGAGTTCTAATTACTAAAGTTATTGCTCTAAATATTCTCTTTTAGAAGAATCAGTGTATTTCCATTTGAATGGGTAAAAAGCACAGAGAAAAATACTGCACCAACAAGGAAGCACAGAAGTATATAAGCTTTCAGTATGCTAGGACTGTTGCAGACACTTTGGACAAATCATTCCCTCCTGCATTTTTTAAAAGATTTTATTTATTTATTTGAGAGAGAGAGCAAGCAAGAACAAGAGAGCCAGAGGGATAAGTAGACTCCCTGCTGAACAGGGAGCCCAACTGGGGGCAGGGGAGGGGGAAGGCTCCATCCCAGAACAATGGGATCATGATCGGAGCTGGAGGCAGTCACTTAACAAACTGAGCCGCCCTGATGCCCCTCCCCTTACGAGGACACAGAAAATGAGAAACTGGTGTAGTTGCTCCCACCGTTATCCAGGTAATTAGACTGAGAGCCTGGGGCTGGGAGCCCAGAAGTGATAAGCGTACATACCAAGCAACAACCTGGTCCTAGAATATCAGCAATTAAAAATCATAAGAGTTCATACTTGTTAATCTTTCTCTTATGGAGTTATCTCTTCTCTTACTAGCTGATAGAAATTTTAGAGAAAACATCCCCTTTAATGGACAACCAAATAAATCACAGCTAGAGTGCAGATGTGAAAGGTGTGCTATGAAATGGGTTGCCATATTGAATCCTATCATATAAACACAACTGAAACATTTCTAGATGAAATTAGAGCCTATCTCCTAACATTGTCCAGGACACTATTCAGGCAAACTGAAGTATCCTTCCTTGCTAAATTTTACCATCTTGTTACAAAGATGATAAAATTGATCCACAGTGAGTGAATGGAATTTCTAGCATAAATGTAAACATAGATGCCCTCCAGTATTTAATAAAGATTACTAATCTTTTTGAAAAGGCAAAAGCATATTTACACCTCTAAAACAGATTTTGGTCTTATCTATGTATAGTATTCAACTAAATTAAAACAAACAAATAATTAAAAACAAAATTTTAAAATAACCAAATAAATGATATTCTTGGCCTATAAAAAATTATCAAAATATTTTCCTGAGGACACAGCTATATTGAGAATAAGGGACTCAGCTAATAATTGAAATTCTGACATGAATAGAAAAGGGCATGATGATATAGTCACACATTTAAATTATTATCATAAAATATCAACTTTCCTTCAGGACACCTTCAGCATGTGTTTCTGTCTGAACCACCTATTTTTTAAAATCTGACCAGCCTAATCCACAAAAGCACAAGATAACTACTCACAAACACGACCATGTATGCCTGTCGAGGATTTTTGCCTCCTGCTTCTCCTCTTCTGGCTCATTTGCATTATCCTTGGTTTTTCAATAAGGTCCATTTAAACATTCAAAGCAAGAGCACTTATTTCTTGACAATACAATTTGCCCCAAAACTATGTTCAACCCCAGATTCCTCTTAAGGATAGTCCTGCATCTCTCCTTGTTACCACATACCACAACTACACACAATGTCTACCCAACAATTCTGTGGGAACTAACTGCCTGGAAATCCTCCTCAGTTAAGGCATATGAAAGAATACTAATTCTGTGGATCAAGATGACCCCAAGAGTTTTACCTCTCAGTGAGCAAAGACTAACAAAGTAGCACTAGTCCATTTCTTGGAGCTGGTACACATCATCACATTAAGTATAAACAATAAGCTTCTAGTCTGTCTTTCTGCATTCTGCCTAGAAATTTTGCTCAAAAGATATAAAGCATGAAGTAATTGACAAAGAGTAGCACTGAAACAGTTATACTAAAATTCCTTTTGTGAGAAATAACATGCTTCAAGAAACATTAGTTTGTTATTTTCTGGGGCTTTTAAAAGCATTTGTTTATTTGGCAGAGAGAGAGAGAGGGAACACAAGCAGGGGGAGTAGGAGAGGGAGAGGGAGAAGCAGGCTTCTCACTGAGCATGAGGCTAGTGTGGGGCTCATCTGATCCCAGGACCTTAGGATCATGACCCAAGCTGAAGGCATATGTTTAACAGACTGAGCCACCAAGGCACCCCTATACTGTTATTTTCAAAAGGAAAATGGACAATTGCCATGAGTAGGGAAATGTTAGTATAAGTAAATGCTAGTGGATCTATTTCCTACTGAATTATCCACTATTCAAATGTTTAGCAATTGTTACCTTTAAAAATGGATGGGCAGTATTATACCAGTTCTTAATATAATTTAAATCATATAGGTTGTTTTATATTTGGGATTCATTCAGTCCAATATCTCAATATGTCTATATATAGTTATAGCACTACAATAACTAATATATAATGATAACTACCCATCACTAAAAAAGTTTTTAAAATTTTATTTATACTATTTTCCCATGAAAATTAAAATTTAATGTAACAAATTATTTTTTCAGAATATACAGAATAGTATAAATTCATTATCTAGATAATCTCATTCCTATATATTCTGAAGAGCTAACATAGTATTTTAACATCAATCGCCAAATATTTAGAAAACACATATGTCTAGGTCGTGTAAGGCAACACTTAAGAAGGCAAAAGAAAAACATCAATTCTAGTGGTGTATCTACCACATTGTAAGTGTGTGAGCTTGGACAAATGACCTAAACTGTTCTAGCTCTCAGATTTCTTGATTTTAAAAATGAAATAACACTTTGAGCTTAGTTTCACAGGATTGTGAGGATCCAATGTAAACACTGATACAAAGATGTTTATAAAACATTCAAGAATAAAATCATTATCAGTTTTTTGGTTTTTTTTAAAGATTTTTATTTATATGACAGAGATCACAGGTAGGCAGAGAAGCAGGCAGAGAGAGAGGAGGAAGCAGGCTCCCTGCTGAGCAGAGAGCCCGATGCAGGGCTCTATCCCAGAATCCTGGGATCATGACCTGAGCCAAAGGCAGAGGCTTTAACCCACTGAGCCACCCAGGTGCCCCTCATTATCAGTTTTTAATGGATTCCTCTTTTGTTTCTAATTTCTTGTTTCTCATTACCTTTATTCAAATGGGCAAGTCCATCCTTTTCATCTTTATTCTTACATGCTTCATACCTTGAGCCCTTGCTACTATACAAGTCAGTAATTATTTTGTCCCATTTTTCTGTTGAGACTCTCTAGCAATGAGCATCTAAGAATTCTCTTCCTGACATAGAATAAACCAAAAGCATGCGGATTATCGCTATTCTTTGCTCTTCTTCGTCATCCTACTCAGGTAATCACCAGCATACTCTAAAAAAATTTTCAATGACTCTTTCTTTTAAGTAACTCACATATGAAAAGAACATCAAAAGTATCTAGAGTCTTAAACACTTCCTTTCACACTTCCCTTGGTTGCATTGTTTCAGTGAAATTATTAACCTCCAGATCATTAGAGGAAAAAAAACAACAACAACTGGGAATTATTTAAGTGGTAGAACTCAAAGAAAGGCCAGTGGAAGGGATGTAAATTGCTTTATAGTACAAATAACTTTTGGTTGCACTGACAGAACTCTCCTAAACTTCAAATTAGCAAATTCAAATTCAGTAAAGACATTCCGATTTAACATCTTTGTTTCATATATTTTTTAGGAGAGCCCATAAAAATTAAAATTGGTTGCAGCAAGTGGAAATGGATTTTTTTATTTTATTTTTTTTTTAATTTTTTATTTTTTATAATCATATATTTTTTATATACATAAAAGGGACACATGCACCCGAATGTTTATAGCAGCAATGTCCACAATAGCCAAACTATGGAAAGAACCTAGATGTCCATCAACAGATGAATGGATCAAGAAGATGTGGTATATATACACAATGGAATACTATGCAGCCATCAAAAGAAATGAAATCTTGCCATTTGCAACAACGTGGATGGAACTAGAGCGTATCATGCTTAGCGAAATAAGTCAAGCAGAGAAAGACAACTATCATATGATCTCCCTGATATGAGGAAGTGGTGATGAAACATGGAGGCTTAAGTGGGTAGAAGAATAAATGAAATGGATTTTTTTTATCAGGCCAACAAAGAGAAGCTCCCCTGAGAATTTCGGAAAACAGAATGTCAACAGTATGAGAAATTAAACTACTAAAACTAATTCCAAAGCATATTTGTGGATATGATCATGAGACAGGATTATGAACCTGTGGTACTTCTAAATATAAAAATTTGTGGGGGAACAGATACGAATGATTATGAATCAATGTTGTTCATCTCTGTAAATGAACATCTAAATCTTTCTGTACCAACCTATTTGTAAGACAGAAAAAAACCTGATAATCTTGATGTTTAATTTTTTGATGTTTAAGCATTTTAAACATTTAAGTATGTCAGACTATTTAATATGGAAGTTAGTGTTACATAATATTGTCAACCTCATGTTAGTTATAGAAAACTACAAAATGGAATTTCTAATATGCTAAAAGTATAATGATACTCAAGACTGTGGGATAGCTTTCAGTAAGATTTACTTTCTGCACAATAACATTTACTTAAACTTTTCTGCATAGTACATCTAATTAAAACAAAGTTCCAAAAATGGGTTTTTCTTTAATTTTAATAAGGCTTTCCCCCAACTTACAGTAACAAATCTATAATAGTGACTAAGAAGAACATTAAAATTATCTACCATATCTGTACATTTTTAGATTAAAAAAAAAAACTAACCCAGACCTATTTATTTATTTATTTTAAATTTCTTTTAAAAAATATTTTTATTTATTTATTTGACAGAGAGAGACGCAGCGAGAGAGAGAACACAAGCAGAGGTAGAAGCAGGAGTTTTCTGTAGAAAACACGTGTCCCCAAAAGCTTTCTACAAAAACACGTATTGCAACTTCATTCATAATTGCCAAAAAAATAGAACAAAACACAAATGGTAACAACAAACTGTAGTAAATTCATGGTATATTCACTCAACAGAATGCTATTCTTTAATTTAAAAAGAAAGAAAGAGGGGCACCTGGGTGGCTCAATCAGTTGAGCTTCAGACTCCTGATTTTTGCTCAGGTCATGATCTCAGGGTTGTGAGACTGAGCCCTGCTGGGTGGGCTTGGAGCCTGCTTAAGATTGTCTCTCTCCCTTTGCCCCTCCCTACTCTCTGAATAAATAAATAATACATAAAACAACATAAATTAATCTCAAAACTAGTACACTGAGCAAAAGAAGCCAGACATAAGTGAGTCCATACTGTATGACTGCACATTTATGAAGTTCAAGAATAGACAAAACTAATATATGATAAGGAAATCATAATCTTTCTCATCCGTGGTTATAGAACTTGCTTGGAAAGTTGACACCAGGGAACTTTCTGGGATACTGGAAATGTTCGATATCTTAATGTGATACAGACAGTGGAATCATTTGTTAAAACTCACCAATGTGTACATGTAAAATCTGTTAATCTCAATGTATATACCTTTTACTTCAATTTTAATAAGGAGAATTTAGGAGGATTATTTAGGAGATTTAGAAGAAAATTCTCATTAGTCAAAAATGTCCTAAAGAAACCCAGTTAGTTCTTAAAATATGCTCTGTCTTATTATTGGAACACAACCAGCAAGAAAAGTAATGACATGCAAGTTAATTAGGACAGAGAAAGAACAGCTTCCTTAGATTGAGATCTCAGAAAACAGGCTACACATATATGAAAGAAAAAAGAAGATCTCGGGGCCCAGGAGAAAAAGAGAAATATCACTGATCCTTTTTCAAAAAAGGAGAAAACCAAGGAAATGAAATACTAGAGGAATATCCCACTGGATAAACACGTGAGAGAAAGAAATACTCTCGCAACCTAGAAATTCAAAAGCTAAGGAAAGATGAACTTGAAGGTACATGACAAACTTACAATTCTCACTCCAGTGTTGGTAGATAGTCTTCAAAAACAACAGCAGCAGCTTCAGATCAGAAATGTGCTGCAGCTGATTCTCCAACTGAAAAATAAAATAGAGGAATGAGAGGAAAACCTTTCCTAGGAAATAAATTTATATACATAAGCAATTGTGGAGCAAGACGCAGCATTTGTCCAAGACAAATGCTGACTTGCATTAGTGTGAAAGCTATTTCACAAGACAGAATCCACAGCTATTGTGACTTGGGGATGTCGATAATACAAAGTTCAAAGAGGCAGTATGAACAAAAGGATCTGAATATGCTACATTTCCAAGAAGAATACTTCAATAAGTCTTAATGCCGGGGCTTCCATTTTTACAAATACATAAATAACTAAATGCCCCTGAGAAAAGTGGTATTTTTTGCCCCTTGATGTAGTCTATGCAAGTGTCACTGAGCTCTCCAGACACCTAGACAAGGTAAAACCATGAAGAAATTCTCTACTTTTTTTTTCCCCTTAGATACAAGCAAGTTCTCCTGTGTTGTCTGGCCAATAGCATTGCACCAACCTTTTCTTGCTTTCTGCTCACCGCCTGTTGGCCAAACTATTCCCATAGCCCATAGAGTTTTAAGGGTGGTTAGAGGTTTCCCCCAGGAATCCCCAGGGTCAGGACACAAAATTAATTCTAGCCAATGGAATATTTCTTCAATGCCTAGGAACACCGAAAGTGGTAACCAGTAATGGGTAAGGGTAGCATCTAGGGTCAGAGTGTCTGGATTAGAATCCTGGCCCTATCACTCAACAGCTGGGCAAATTAGGGGTGAATTACTTAATTTTCATATGCCTCAGTTTTTCTTCGATAAAACAGGGAGAATAATAATATCTCTTATGTACAACGGTCATAAGAATTCAAAGAAATAATACCTATAAGCATTTACCACAGATGCAGGCACACAGAAAGCACTTAATACAAATGTCAGGTATAACAACTTGACTGTCCTCTGACTGGCCAGCTCTTTATTTATAGCAGAAATGGATGATAAACACTGTGCTAATGTGTTCTAAGCTTTTAACCTTGACTTCACTTTTCAAAATGAGAAATATTAAGCCACTGAACAAAACAAAGCAAACAAAAACAAAACAAAACTTCAGAAAGAATTGGAAGTTCTTGTTGATTTATAGCTTTGAAGACAGTTCATCCACTAAATATAATGATTTGATAGAAGATATTTTTCTAAAATTCAATTTAAACTTGTTTTAGCAGAAAAATAATGACAGCCAATAGTAGCTACAATTCAGTATGCACTTGACATAAATTATCTCATTTAATCTTCAACAACTAAAGGAGACAAGGACTCTTAGAAATTGCATTTTACAGATGAGGACAACTTTGGCTGAAAGAGATAATAACAAAACAGTCTTCAGGCCACAGATCTGGTAGCTGGACTGAGTATAAACTGAATCCATTTGACTCCACGTACCCCTTGAATTAACTACTTAACTGTCCTAGGCCTCAAGTCTTCCCAACTTCAAATAAGAGTAATTGTAATACATCCCTCATAGAATTTTCATAATGAGTGATTATATGCAGACTCCTAAACCAGGCCTGGAACTATAATACAATTATAATTCTGGATGATTTGAGGGCAACACTGACCAAGATCTTTATTTCTACTGAAGAAATACCAGAATAATGGTGATGATCTCACCTAATTTTATTAGTGGTAACACTTCAGGTGGGCAAAGTAGAGTCTACACTCCTCATAAGCCAAACAGTGCAGTGGATGAAAATCAGGACTGATTTGTCAGGATACATAGGACACCACTTTTGGACTCAGGAACATTGCAGTGGCTAGAAGGGAGGAGGAATAGGTACTTTTTGAATAGACTGGACTTTGAACTAAGGAAATTTAGGTTTAAGTGTGATGTAGCCTGAGGACATTTAGGTTATAGCTATTTTATGACAACTTAATCAGTGCTACTAATGAAGAGCCCACCTATCTACTGCATGTAAGCTTACTGCTAGCATGTGCCAGCTATCAAGGATGAAGAATTAGGAAATACAAGCCCAAATAACTGCAGAACATTACTGTTGCCAAGAGTATATAGCCCCAAAAGCCAGCAACTTTGCTTAATAGGATTATGTTTAATCTGAAAGGACTCCACTAGAGATAACATAAAACATCCAGTGTCCTGAAGTGGCAATGAGATTATTCAACTCGTGGACTGGAGGAGCTTTTAATCAGGGCCCCTGGAATGCTGCAGCAATTTAGTAAGTCTAAATTGGTTTCACTTGGCTAGATCCAGATTTGTGTTGCAGATGTTAGCCCACCCAAATCTCCTGTACAAGTTCATCAAAAAGGGTATCATGCCTAAGCAATCTGGAAATTTAAAAAGAAATAACACTCCAAAGCTTAAATCTGCAAAGAGAAACACGTCAGATAGAAAAGCTTACCGAAGAATAAGCCTGTGCTGATTGTAGACAAAATAAAAATATCAGTAATGCTAAAGATTACTGGATTTTTTCATTTTACTAAATGATAACCTTTTAACATAAAGACATTAAGTATATACATTTGAGACAAAAGGAAAAAATCAATACATTTGAAATTAGTAAAGATCCAATACAGATGTACACATAATAAATGTATAGAGGATATAGATAAATGCAAAAAGTCTTCATGCCAAAGAAGTGATTTTTAGAGGTCAGAGGTTCTGCACAAGCAATCTCTGCCCGTAAGCTGTACAGCAAAAACAATTCACATCTATACTCCTAAACTGAAATAGGACTTTGAATGCCTATCACTATGTATAAAGTAACTCATCTCACTTCCAAATGGAGAACACTGAACAGGGCAACAATTAGCTGATTAATTATTCATCAGCATTGCCAAGGTTCTTACAGAGTTTGAAATATTCTGAGCAATCGCCCATATTTTCTCACTTTCACAAGGGCATTTGCTAAGTGCCTATTAAATGAATGTAACTAATCATGGTCTATGTGTGGAAATTGTGCATAAATATCAAAATTCAAATCACCACTCCATTCAACCCATAAAATCCAGCAGGTGGTATGAAGAACATTTAAGAACAACTAATCTACGAAGCAACCTCTATCACCAGCTAAATAACTTTCAGCAAGAACCTTAATTATGTGCAGGTGCAGATGATTGTACCCATAATACAGTTAAAAGGCCACGTCCAAGGTATTAAGCCTATGTAATTTTGAAGTGGAGTACAGAATGAAGGGAAACTAACCTCTACTGCACCAAGTCTCTGAGATAAAATAACTTACTACACAACACAAATGTCTGTGGGTGGCAGCTGGAATTTTAACCTAGGTCAGTGTGACAACAAAGTCTACACTTTCCCTACTTCACTAAGTCTTTCCATTCATTGTACAGAGTCTATTAAATCTTTCTTGAGATATGCCTCTTTTTGAATTGTGACTCACTTCAGGCTACCTCATTCAAATTTTCTAAGTAACCATTCCAGTAGTCTCAATAACTATAACAATACTTCTGAAAGTTCAGCTATGGGATATCCAGATTTATGATGGTATAATACAAAAATATCTACCCCTTCTCCTCTCAAATATCATCAGAAATCAAATACCTAGGTCAGAAATGCAAATCCATCTTTTAAAAAAAAATTAGCATTTATAACCCCAAATCACAAAATATGAAAATGGAAAGAATGAGGAAAGGTAAAACTACTTGGCATAAAGGAGGAAGAATAATCTTGAGTTCCTAGAGAGAGGGTGTTTTGCTGGGTTTCAGTGTTTCCTCATCATTAAAATGGGAATAAGAATAGCACACAACACAGCATTATGATAAGAATTAAATGAGAAAAGAAATTTAGTGTGTGGTGCAGAAATACCTACAGAAAACCTCACCATAGAGGTTCACTTGTTAGATCAAGAAAGCTGGAAATGCAAGCCCAAACCTCATGAGGAATGCCAGGGCTCCCTTGGTTCATGGACACATGACAGAGAGCTGAAGCGGTGAATGACAGAAGTGGAAGTCCCAACACATGGGACAAATAAGCACCCAAGAAATTAAAATTAATTTGAGTAACATTTATAATAACAATAATAATTTTACAATGAGAACTTAGTGCCACGCACTGGGCTAACCACCTCCTATTTATTTCTCCTTATGTTTATCAAAAGCTGCATCTGACAGATGCTGCTGTTCTGATTTTATGGGTGAGAACATCGATAATGACACAGTAACTTTTTTTTAAGGTTGTTGATGTTATTGCTTTTCTGAGCTATTGCTAGAATGTATGATGATGTGCCATTCAGACTGTGTCCTTTTTGTTGCACATTTTGCAGCAAGAGATAAAAGGCATCTGAGTGTCAATTGGCCGAGTAAATGCAAGGGATGGATATAGTTTAGAACAGGTGGGCAGTAGCTCAGAAGTACCTAGAAAACAAGGGAAGAGAGTATATCTTCAGATGAGAAAGATTTGAGTTTGTATAGACTTCTAGTATATAGTGGTGGCCTGTCCTGAAGGAATAGGACTCAATTAAATACGCATTTATTATACACATGTATATACAAGAGATGGGCAAAGAGCAGTAAGAGACAATTCTGTACATGAAAGTGGGCTAAGATAGAGTCTGGGTTGGGGAAACACACCAGAACTGAAACTAGAAAAAGCTATTTTTGGTTTAGAAGAGGTTGGTTCCTCTGTCAAATCAAAGCCAATGAATTTAACTCTGTTAAAACAACAGAGTAATTTCTAAAAATAAACCTATTAAGATGATACAGAGTTTGAATCATTCTTTCTATTTCGAGAGTAGTCAGAGATACAGATGAATGTTGTTTAGGATTTTAGCCTGTCGGAAGAGATTATAAATTAATATGACTATATCAAAGCCCAGACTGTTTTCCTCTCTGCAGACATGAGTTGTATAAAATGTGCTGATTTTAAGCAGGACACATTTGGAGGGGTATAGTTTCATGACAAATGAGGTGAAATAACTGACTCTCAGACACACTGAGAGGCCAGTCAGAAAGCCTTGAAATGCTTTTCCTTCCTTCTTTTGCTCTTTCTGCTTCCTCTTCCTAATACATGCATCCATATATTTTCTCCACTATTAATCAAGCCTGCTTTCAAAAAGAGGATCAATTATTCACGAACTGCTCTCAAAAGAGCCAGCTGTTTGACCAAATGCAAACGATTCCTCAGGAAAAAAAGAAAAAAAAAAGCATTTTTCTGTGTATATAGAGCCAAAGTGCCATAACTGTGAATCACCACATCACTTGCAAGGTAGAAGAATCACTGACTCAAACATCTGGTGTCAGTGGAAGCTGTGTGAACGATGGTTAGCTGTCTGTCAAGAACTGGAGCTTCCCGTTTCACAGGGAGGCAGAACCGAAGCATAGACTGTATTTTCCACCCTCCCTTGTAGCCACATGACTAGATTGCACCAACAGAACGTGAACAGCAACGATTTATGCAATTTCAGGGCTAAGACTTAAGCATATTGGTAGTGGACTCCTAGAGACCTCCCACCAACCAGAAGCATTTGTGTTTGACAGCTATATGTGAAAAATAATATCTGATTGTGCTAAGCTACACAAACTCTTTTCTTAATATTTTTGTCATTTCAGCAGTATCATGAGTATGTTTTCTGAAGGTATAGTGCTAGTTGGTTTTGAGTTTTTTCCTTTTAAGGAAAAGGTTTTGACTGTTAGGAGCAGAATCTCTGTATGTCAGGGCAAGGGCACTCTTGGTTCTGGCTCAGGGCATGGTATCAGGGCCCTGAGATCAAGCCTGTCATTCGGCTTTGCACTCAGTGCAGAGTCTGCTTGAAATTCCTCTCCCTCCTTCTCCCTTCTGCTCTGCTCCTCCCCCTGCTTGCTTTCTCTCCTTCTCGCTTTCTCTCCTAAATAAATAAATAAATAAATAAATAAATAAATAGAATCACTTTTTTTTTTTTAAGTTTCCTGTCAGAACAGGAAACTTCTGGATGTTGTAAACATTTAAATATGCTCGTAGATAAACAAATGACCATTGCTAAGCTCTGTTCTAACCGTTTTTCATTTGTTATCTCATCATAAGCTCCCAGTAATCTGATACAGTGCTCTTCTCTCCATTCAAAAATTGGCAGAATGTGACAAATGGCACTAAATAATTTGCTCATCATCATCCAACACTTCCATACCATCAAAAACTTTAATACCTCTATGTACAAAACATGTTGTTCTAAGACTGTCTACAAAATACTTCTTTTTAGTATTGGGCAGCAGCAATAAATCTTTAGACTATTCAGTGAGGCAAGCATTTACACTATAAGGATCAGCTCACCATTCACTTTAAACAAGTATATATATATTTCTCAAGTGAAAGGTATTTTAAAATGGGAAATATAAGTAATTTTTATTCCCCCTCCCTCTTGGGACTTTTATAATCCTCAGTATCTGAGAAATAAATAGCATCTGACAGTATTAATGTTATCTTCTTTCCTTTAGAAGTTACAGATTAAAGAATTTTGGTTTGAATAAGGTCATTACATAACAATATATCAACCAAAGCCTTTCAAGCTAAGTACACCAGTGGCCAAAAAAGTATCTCTGTCACTCAATTCAGATGTCTACCTTGGTGAGCCAGATCTTCGTAAGAAGGTTTCACAATATACTACAGGGAAAATACAACTTTTTATTTGAGTGGGAGTCAGCATGAAAATATACATTGTGCCTACTTGCTTCTTTTAATTCTTGCTCCTATTATACTTCCTGGTTTATTATTTTCTTGTATCGTGCTACTATGTCATGTCAATAAAGCTGTTTCTTTTGATTAAAGTCTCTTATCAGATCCTGTAGAGTCTTAAATCGTTGGCCTGTGCTTTGTATACTTGCAATCTTACTGCATTTTCTGAGTTATAAACATAACTTACCTCGAAGGCACTAGTTCTTGAACTTAACATGCATAAAAATCATCAAAGAAGCTTATTAAAATATACTGGGTTCTAGCCAACATATTCTGATTAACAAATTAAGTTAGCGTAATGTAGGTGGTTTGGATCAAACTTTGAAAAAAGGAGTATTGTATGCTAGTCTACTCTAATTTAGTTGCACTAAATGCCACAGCTTAAAAGATACTATAAATTCTCATACCTAAAAATACTCCATAAATATTTGTAGGTAAATATTTTTCTTCTTCTTCTTTCAAATTTGGCTATTCTTGTTTTTAAGAAAAAAAAAATTAAATCCCTCAATAATCCCTTTCTGTACTCTTGCTCAGGTTGGATACAGGAAATGTAATCACTGAAACTGCTGGTTGTATATAAAATATCAATGTAAGCATACCACCTGTTTTTATGATATTGCCACATATTTTTACATTTCCATTATAGGTCATGTGAACAGCCAACAGGAACATATGGATTTAATTCAGTATGGAACAAGCCAAATTATAAGTAAATATTTCTTACATTAAACAAGAGAGGTTTAGAGCTGAAATGTATATTAGGGATAATTCAAGATAATGGTGTTCAGATAACACATCAGTTTATATAGAAATACTTTTATAAGGCTCATAGTCAATTAGAAAGCTATGAGTTTAAAATCATTAAGTTGGTACTGGGAGGCTTAGGCAGACATACAACCTGAATTCAGTCAGACTAGTTTAGACATAGATAATCTAGACAGGTAGGTAGGTACGTAGGTAGATAAATAGATAGATAGACAGACAGATGTATCTCATTTTTTACTTTAGTAAAAACTTTACTCTCCATAAAACCAACCAGATTTTCATGTTTAGAGTCCTCCCAAAAGTTAATCTCCTTCTAAAGAGTTTAGTCTAGTGATTTATTTCTGCTCTGATTCAATAATTTAGCACCTATTATTGATCATTCTGAGAAATGTGGCAGAGCTAGCATATTCAGGACTAGAATGGAGCATGTAAGCTCCCAAGGAAAGCTTCAGGCAGATTATTTTTAAAAATACTTTTTCAATCTATGTTCAGAAAAAAGGCTAACTGCCACACTGAGAAAAGCTACAATTAAGAGAATAACTACTTTAGTTGTTGCAAGAAATTCGTTAAACTCGGGCCCTAATCGTGCCTCTCCCACTAAGAAAAATGAAAGTCAGTAGCTCCTTGGACCAGTTCTCCTTTCCAGAATGGCCGCCATTTATTTACTCAAGCAAAAACACACGAACTAAAAGCGTTTATCAAATAGTCCTTCAGCCAAATATAATACGCTCCCTGAGAATCTCTGATGATCTACAATGTTTGCTCCATCTCCTTACCTTTCCAATGGGACCTTGGCATTCCAACGATACATTAAAGATCTTTAGAAACTGCTATCTTGGGCAATTTACCCCCAGTCTACCCATTAATATAGCATTAAATGTGTTAGGTATTACTGAAATATATGGATTCCAGATTGTTAGCGAAGCAAGTAAAAAGGTAACTGACCAGGAAAATAAAAAAATATAAACTGCTAAGTGGTACATTAAGTATAAAAAAAAGCAAGGTAAGCAAGGTCAACAAGAGTGAGAGCATGAGCTACACTTTCTTTAATACTGACACTTAAGGGGCGCCTGGGTGACTTAGTGGGTTAAGCCTCTGCCTTCGGCTCAGGTCATGATCTCAGTGTCCTGGGATCGAGCCTGGCGGGGAACCTGCTTCCCCCTCTCTTTCTGCCTGCCTCTCTGCCTACTTGTGATATCTCTCTCTCTGTCAAATAAATAAATAAAATCTTAAAAAAAAAAAAAAAAAGAAAAGAAAAGAAAAAGAAATGCTGACACTCTCTCGGATTCTTAGTTTTTACCGTAACATGGCTTGTGTAAATCCCGCCTGGTCTTGTATATTGTGTACCTATCTCTTCTCTCAGATTACAAGGTATTTAAAAACAAGGACAGCTTCTTGCATCTCTTTGCACCCTGCTCAGTTTTTAAAAAGGATATATTGTAGAGAGCAGTGTTGACTGAATTTAACTGAACAAATAAAGGTTGAAGATAGCAATTTCTGCAGTTCACGATCTAAAAGTGTATCCTGCAAACTGACCAAATGAAAGGAGGTGAGGAAAGGAGTGGCTGTGTTTTGAGACTGAATGTGGTTGTAGAGTTTGAGGAGCTCTAAGAACAAGGTATCACGGACTTAATTGATCATTAATTACTTTAATAATGTCCAATGTTAGAATAATATGGAAACATGGAATATCTTATGGAAATAAAATGTGTTTAATTTACTGCGATAAAGTAAAACTGAAATATAGATGCTGACAGACAATTGTCAAAATAAAAGCGAAAAGTGTCATGCTTGGTCATGGGTCATGAAGAGAAAAGGATGGGTCGGTTCTGGTGTCCAAGGAATGGTCTGGAAGCAATAGCAGAGAGCACAGAATTTACTGACTTTGCCTTCGTTTTAGAAGATTTAAAAATTCGTTCACAGCAGGACACAACGCATTGATACTTGAATAGATGAAACACAGAACTATTACTTACAGCTCCAAAGTAGAAAAACCTGCCAGTCAGGGTTACACAAAGGGTTGCATCCCAGAACAGGCAAGCTGGAGTAGTAAGAGGCAGTGTACGTCTGGCTCCCAGTTATCTAGGAGTTTAGGGCTCCCAGTGGATTGGCTAATTTGCATAATTTCAGTTTCCCAGATAAGGGCATAGGGCCTGTCCCCAGTTATCAGGACTTAGCTCTGGGGCAATTAGGGTGGAAATATAGTGGACCTGCAGTATAGAAACCTGATAAGAGAAGTGGTAGAGGTGTGGATGCAATTAGGAAGAAAGGATCAACCTCCAGCCAGGACATCAAAATTAGGTCAAGATGACTTGAAAAAAAAAATACAAAACAAAACTATATTACAATCTTGACTAGTAAGTTCAGGGCAATGGAAGAGAAGCATCCTTTCCTCCTTCATAGTCATGTCACTCTAAATTCATAGTCATAAATTCATAAACTCATAAATTCATAAATTCATAAACTCATAAATTCCTAGTCAGTCACTCTAGAAACATAATTATCTGATCTTCTTTTTAGAATGGTAGAGCTATATTGAGGGAGAATATGAGGAGTATTTGATCAAAGTCTGTATCACATGTTAACCATTAACAAATACCGGAAACACAGAATTAAACTTACCCTTTAAAGTTTTAGAGAAATATTTTCAGAACATAATGAAGTAATACTACAAAAACACATATGTGATCACATATGTGGAATTCCCAAGTCTGGATCCTCAATCATCAATTACAGATCTACTATCAATAGGACCCCACCTTAATTTCAAGCATATTGACTGTGAATGGATATATCCTAAGATGTGACGTGGAACTCTGAGGAAATGCTCCTCAGATTCTGGTTTCCCTCCCTGAATGATATCTATGACCCCATCACACAAAGGCACACCACATCCCCCCACACACCCATACCAGACCTCTAGTAACATTTTTATTGGAGTAATTAAGTTATGTATTATATAATTTTGATTTCTGAGAGAAGCTAAAATAGTAACAATTATAGAAATGGATGCAGCATTTCTTTAACATTTGAGTGATGGTCATAAAAACAGAAACATCCCTGATACAGCTATTAGAGGTAAAATTCTGCTCCAAATGACCACCACTGTGACCCCATATAGCACATTTATTATTCCAATAGCTATCTGATTCTTAAAAATGAAACTAGTGTCAAAGAAAATTGCACAGGACAGATTAAACAACAAGGAAGGTTTACTTCAAGACTACTATAATAGGGTAGAGCTCAACTCCATGAAACAAAAAGTGGAGTGAGAGTTTTTAAGCACTGGGTGAGCTAATGGAAAAGTACTGGAGGAAGGACTCTAGTGGGGAGGTAGGTGGTCAGTGGGAGCCTGCCATCAGTGTTGCTGATTGGCACTTACCTAAATTGAGCTCCTACTCTTACACAGAGAGTGGGTGGTAGTGGTAATATCTTTCTTGAAGATTACATTTCGAAAGGATGGTTCCCAGGTCCAAGAGAAAGAAAGTCACTCTTGGGTTGTAAAATAGGCTAAACACTGAGAGAAGACATACCTAAGAGACAGAGAAAGAACTGACAATAGCAAGTTTTTTTTTAAAGTGGATGCTCTAAGAAAAAGTCAGGTGCCTACAATCAGAAAGAAAGCTATCTGAAGTTTAGTCAAGCTAAGAAGGAATCGTAAAAACATTTTAGTCACTTGGAAAAGAATTGTTTATTCTTTCAACTACATTATAAAACTTAATCATTTGTTTTCATAGCTGTGTAAGCTAGTATCTCTTCATACAATATTTATTCATCAATTTACTCACACATTTATCAGACATCTACTATATAACACACATTGGACTTAGCCAGGGAGATTATAAACTTTAATAAGAAATTTTAAATATTAACAAAACAAAGAGGAAGGGATAAGTAACTTACTCCAGGAGGGTGAAATTAATCCTTTTACAAAGAATATTTTTTTCCTAAGTTATCTGCCTTTTAAATCTATATTTTAAAATCAGATAATACTCCTCAGGATGCATTTCTATTCCAATTTTTAAAAATCTTATGAAATTTATCAATGTACAGAAAGTACTATTTTTCAGATATCCATTTTATAAAAGAAAATCTACATCGCTTGACATTTATTTCCTATTTTGTTCTTTTCTTAATTTGGATTGTTGTTCCTGTTGAAAACCAAACCTGAATACTGGACTCTTTGCTATTTGGCTATAAATCTTTTGTTTTATTCCTAAAAAAGGAAACACGTTTATAACGCATACTTTATATGTTTAATCTTATTTTATTCCTCCTAGCTCAACGAAGCTAAGCCACACGTAAATTTAGTTTTGGTTCCTGGTCTTTTTGGTCATGCTAGAAATGTTAACGCCATTTTATAGTCTTACTTTTAAAAGCTTCCTGCTATTGACTAATAAATACGTATATAAGTAATCCATTGTTCATCAGCGAAGAAAGCCAGGCTCCTGAAAGACCAAGCACAAGAGAGGACAATCACCCAGCTTTGGAGCTGAGATTTTCAAAAGAGGTTTTTACAGAAAATGTTTTAAAACCTCTTTAGTTCCATTAAATATACCCACCATTATAAGCAACAAATACATAAAAATGTAGAAACGGGGATGCAGAAAGGCCATTTTTCTGGCTTATTTCATAGCAATAGCATTTCCCTTCACACCTCCCTTACGTTTTTAAAACACTTTAACATTTTTACATCACCTCATCACATTGTAAAGTCTAAAAAGTGTACGATTTGCTTTACAACACCAAACTGAACCAACTACACGTAAACTAATATTTCATACCACCCATGTATTTATTGAATTTTTCTTCTTGTTATATGATGTATAAAAGCCTTATAAATTATTGAATGCCCACCAAAATAACTGAACTTGACAATTTTCTAAAACTACATATAAAAAATTCAAGTGTTCTGAGAGCTAGGCTTTTCATTTGAGTGGTAAGGGGAAAACAATTTTAAGAGAGAAAGTTTAAGTGGAATTTTTCATATATAAAGTCGATATTATTGATTTTTAAAACGGTAGTTCTGTGATTAGAGTGCCACCTAGTGGGGACATGCATTAGACAAGGTGTGTTTCAGCAGTTCTAACAAGACAGCTCCCTAATTTTCTATCGTTTTGGTAACCAAGTGAGTTGCAAGGGTAAAAACTCAGATATAAGAAGACAGTTGTAGTTCTGATGAGGGAGCTTCTGAACCACAGAGGGAAAATATATTTACCCTGAAAGCTAACAGTGTAGTTTTACAGTTTGTCGTCTGAGAATTGCACTCTCGCTGCACAGATTTTCAGCACAGATGACTGCATCTTCTTCCCTCTCTCACACACACTAGGGCACTTGACCAAACTCCACCATAGCTTCTTTCAGCTCAAGGTCAGGTCCCTAGGATGACAACCTCGTGCCCCTTAAAATATCTGCCTGAGAAAGCTCAGTGTTGCCAAAAGAATGTACTGTTTCTTCCAGCCAAAACCTGACTTCAGACCCTGACCTCTTTTCTTAGAGCATTTACTTTAGAAAGTATACTATTGTAAATCCCCTCTCTACCCCTTAGAGATGTATCTTCTACAACCGAGAAATGTCTTTCTCAAGGACTTAGGAGTCATCCCTTGAAAATGTAATCAAGAAGCCTAAGGCCTCTGTGGGAGCGTAGGTGCCTATGGTGACAGAGTGGCTTGACCACACTGACCAACGTCCCCTACCCTAACATTCCTCAGGACTTTCCCTTTAGCAGCCCCCAGCATTTAAAAAAGCTTTCCACCTTTTGTTTCAGTGGATTTGCGCTGAAGTCTCTCTCCTCCACTGTAATAGTGTGAATAAAATCTGTCTTGCCATCTTGAACAAAATCCACCCTTGTTCTCTTTGACACTTCAAAGCTGGCAAGCTAGGAAGTGATTCAGAACACTGAAAGAAGCCCATGGAAATCATCCGTCCCTACTGCTTTCAGGCAGTGATTTGGGCAGTGCAGAAAGCCAAACATTATCATTTATCTGCTGAAACAGTGGCATCTTGACTTCTCTTAAAAGCACTTCCCGATATTGAATCTCTCTCATCATCAGAAAATGTATCTTTATTTCTAACTTCCTACACTTTATAATCTAAATTCTGTTTCTCTGGTTTTTTCCTCAGTGGAACTAGAGAAAGAATCTATGGATCACAGAGTCAGACCTGAAAGAACTCATACATAGATTAGGCCATTGTTTACAGGACAAAACTGAAACTCAATTTTTAAAGCCCATTGTCTTAGCTGAAAACATACATTAATGTATGTTAATAAAATTAGCCTCTAGGTCCTGACTCAAAGCCTAGCAATCTCTCTACTCTACAACAATGTATCTCACTGCTTTGTGTATGGTCTTCCAGATAACTAAAATCAAATATTAAGATATGTGGTTTGTCCTCAGTCTTGTCCTCTTAAAATTTCAACACTATTAATCTCCCCTCTGACATTTTTAAAAATTCTCACCTAATCCTTCTTTCCTGATGCACAGTACCTAGTACCACATGAACACACTCACTATACTCACTTAGTACCTTTTGAGTGGCTCCACCCATCTTAGCTATATCTCTAAATTTCTTTGCTTCCTCTTGTGTTCATTTGAGATTCGCTCACCAGAAGAAAATAGCCTATGTATGTTCATGGCTTGCAATGATTATTGCTTCATTTAAAATATGTTGAGAATAAATCATTCTCATTTTTATAGTCCATCAAGGTGGATTTCAGCAAAGTACAGCAGTAAATGTGGCAAGTAATGATTTATTCTGTGAAAAAAGTATGAGCTTCATAGGTTGTTTAGACAGATATGAAGACAAAACCCTTAGTGACAGAAACTGTAAAATCTATTTTGTGGTTTCTCCTATAGGATGTAAGCCATGACTATACCTGTATCGCATTCCTCATTGATGCCATATATGTATGCCTTTGTCAAGCAGGTAAAGAACTTGGCATCCCATACTTAATTTATCACACACAAAGAAATTATTATAGAATCAGGTTTTTTTTAAGATTTTATTTATTTATTTAAGAGAGAGAGACAGAGTGAGAGAGGGAACACAAGCAGAGGGAGTGGAAGAGGGAGAAGTAGGCTTCCCATGAAGCAGGGAGCCCAATGAGGGGCTGGATCCCAGAACCCTGGGATCATGACCTGAGCCATAGCCAGACGCTTAATGACTGAGCCACCTGGGCGCCCCTGAATCACAGTTTCTGATTTTCATTATTGTTGTTCCTAAGATCAAATTCCTACTTGTACATATAAATATGAATTCATTCAATTGAGAGGGTTCTAAAAATATTGGCTACTCTCAAATAAGATCCTCCAAAAAAATCAAACTACTATTGTCTTTTTTTTACTTTGACACCCCTTAGAAATACTGACCTGGAGGATACGTTCATTTTATGCTAACTCAAACACTCATGAGATGGTAGGCAAACATCCTGGCATCAACCAGGAACAACAACCAAAAAACAGCCAAAGAAATCCTTATGTATACCTAACAGCATATTCTATTATGGCTGTTTTATTTCTCTTTAACTTAAAATAATGCCCAATTCATAAAATATCCCTTAATATCTATAAATCACTTTTAAAGTCTAAATATATGTATAACATAAGCCAAAAAATGTACATTTTCTTGCTCAAACAAATACAAAAAAAAAAATATCTAGAAATCGGAGATGCTTTTCTTTAACAATCAATTCCTTATTGGTTTAAATAATAACTGCAGCTGTAGGGAAAATATCAATACTGGTGAGCACATACCAGTACATGTAGAAGGCTGTATTTTAATTATCTGTCTCTCCCGCTACTGTGCCCCTTCAGGGACCATGTCCTACTTATCTTTATAACCCTGTCACTGAACATACTAGCTTTCATATAGGAGCTCAATAAATGTTTATCCAAATAAACCATACCCAAGTGCTTACTGAATTGGTGATTAGAATCAGAAAACTCTAACAATTTTTATTTCTCTTGATAATTCAGTAATTAACAGAAGTTGGTATTCAAGTTTTGTATCTGGTATCAACTTTCACATATGCCCCAGGACAGAGACCAAACTACAGCTAAGAGTTGCTTAATTTTACACAAGTCGAATTTAATCTGACATTAATAAGATGGGATAAAAAGTCCCTTTTTATTCCTCTGAAATGTTCCCCAAGTCCCTACCTTCAAGCTTTGATGATACTCTTTCATGGCCTGTGTACATCTTTTTCCATCTCACCACCCAGTCCTGCCTGCAACTACTCCCCAACACTCAAGGCCCAAGTCAAACCATACCTCCCCCATGAAGCATAACATCATGTCCACAACACTGACATAGATAGAACTGCTTATGATTTTCTGTTATACTCTCTCCATCTATAAACTGTACAATATCATTATGATGGAAATATTTTAAACACTGGACACTGAACCTGATAATACACATTCCTGGCACTTTTTATCTTGGGGTCCACAACCACTTAACCTCTCTCAGCAACATTCCATTAACTTTCAATTGTCTGTTCTCACCCTTATCTACCCCACTTTGATGTTTATATCATTGTACTCTGGTCTTGGTATATGTTTTGTTGCTGTTGTTATCTCTTAGTTTTGGTTAGGTTTTTGAACTCTGCTACATTCTCCTCAGCCCTTTTAATTTGTAGCCTTTCTCAGCTTGAGGTGAACAATTCCTCCATCTCTAACACATTGTATTAAACCCTCAGCTCCCCTCCCATCTGGGAAAGAGCTTAGGCAGTAAGCATTGAACTTTGAGCAATTGCTAGAAAGGAATCCCCAGTTAAAGACCAGGTTCTTCTTCCATATAGGGAAGTTTGATTTCAAGGTAGAAAGAGTATCCTAGCCAATGGAATTTCCAGAGAGCTAAAACTTCTAGCAAGAGCATGGGTTCCAACACTGTAAGAACAGTATGTAAAGATAAAGAAGAGTACTACTTCAGATAATCATAAAAGTTTCCACAGAGAAGATGTTATTTAAGGAGAGACAAGAAAGAAGTCCGGATGCAAACCATGTGATTATCTGATTAGCATCCCCTAACAATGGAAGAAAATCTAGAATTTCCTGACACTGACTCATTCTTATAATGTTGAATTAGCAACAATTAAATTAGTTGGCTGGAGCAGAATGCATTAGGATGAAACAGGTCAGAAATGTGGTCAGGCGCACCAGGGTGGCTCAGTCGGTTAAATAGCTGACTCTTGATTTTGGCTCAGGTCACAATCTCAGGGTTGTGAAATCAAGCCCCATGTTAGGCTCTAATGGAATCAGTCGGCTTGAGATTCTCTCCCTCCTTTCCCACTGCCCCTATCCCTACTCATGCTCTCTTGTGCTCTTTTTCTCAAATAAATAAATATAATTTTTGAGGAATAAGATCAGAGAAGTCAGCTGATATAAGATCTTGCAGGTGATGGTAAAGATTCTGGATATCATACTTAAACATAATGAGAAACTATTAAAATATTGAAAATGGGAGAGTGATATGATCTGATTAAATTTTTAAAAATAACTGACTTAAATATATGTGTAGGATTCAAAATGTTACATATGGAGAAATCACTAGGGATGGCAACCTATAAAAAGTCAGTAACTGAATGCTAAATGTTACACCAAATACACACAAAAACAGGTTCTAGTAGTCTAGAATTTTTCTAAGATTTGCCATTTCAACATAGGACTCAGGAAAATATAAACTATATATACACATATAAATACATATATAAATATATACAAATACATATAAATGTGTTGATTGCTATTTTACTTTTCAACTTACCATGAATATTTAATAAGCAAAATTAATGTGTATCAATAAGAGAAAAATATTTTTATCAATCCTATTTTGAGGAAACATTTTTGTATTTCTTAACCAATTCTTTTAAATAAATATGTCAAATATTTTGAAAGAGTAATCTTGAGGTAAGGGACTGAATGTTCTTTCATAGTTGAAGGATATGGAGAAGAACAGATTTAGATGATTAAAATAGATTAGCTAGTGATAAACAAGAAAATGAAGAACAGTAAAAAACAAAGCAAGTAAATATATTTTTATCAAACACCAAATAAATACCTAGCAAGAGATAATGTGTAATATACAAGGTTGATAAGCAGAACATAGTACTTAGGCTCAAATCTCTAATTTTCTATCAGCAGGGCTGTTTTCATTTTTGGATCACAAAAAAGATACTCTACACGTTAGGACTTGATGATTTTATCTCTTTCTACTGGAAAAAGGGAATAGAACCGAGTGATTAGCATCTCTGACTGCAGGGTCAAATAAACTGATAGAACTCTGGCTCCACCAGTTGCTAATCATATCACCTTGAATAAGTCACGAAAGTGCTCTAAGTCCTAATATCCTTATCCATGAGATGACCATAATATTAATTCCTACATCCAGAGGGTTGCTCTAAAAGAGATCATTCCTATAAAACATTTACACCAGCCTCTGAAATACAGTACATACCTCTTAAATAAATATGCCTTGTGCTATTGCTATCAAAACACAATGGTAATCTCAATGAGTCTAAATAAAATGCAATTAGAAAGAAAGTGTTGGTTAAAATGTATATTTTTTGTGTCGGTAAAAAATTAAATTTTGTCAGGAAATAATATATATAATAGATAGTATCGTACCTGATGATGTAATTTTGCCCACAAAATATAAATAAAGTGAAAGGAAAGTATACAAACTAAGGATCAGTCTTCCTGATGATGTTATAAGGTAAAGTAGATGCATCAGTATCAATCTAAACGTTAAGCATGTGGACTAGGGTCTTTCTGTTACCACTTCTCTCAGTCCAAATCCTGTGTCACACATTAAGGTATTACCAGCCCAATAGCACTCTGCCAAGATAACTCTGTTAAGGCTGTCATATGTTTATTACAGCTCACTAAAAATTGAGATCAAGGCAGGAGAGTTCACAGAAATCCCTCTCAAAGCACTCAGCCTTCACTGAGAAGTGCACTTCAGCAGCCATCTGAAAGCTAAAACCTGAGCACAAGATTTGAGCGAAATGCCTGATCAGCACTCTTGAAATTTTACAGGGTCTCCAAAGGCTTGGAGCTGGTCAACAAGACAGACAGGGAACTCCATGCTGTAGAAAGTTTCCAGTTAGTAATCACTTGATTCGTGATCAGACTCCAAGCCCTGCTAAAAGGAAAATCTCAATTCTGCTCTCAAAATTTGAAGCAAATTGTGATCTAAATTTAAGTGACGGTGCAACAAAGCAATACAGCTTTCCTACATACTAAATTGTTTCATCTCCTCCCCAAACTAGCAACCAAACAAAAGGAGAGGTATTCTTTTTTCTGAGAATAAATATTCACTGCAGTATCTACTATTTTTTTACCCCATAGTATCAAGCATACAATAAAAATTACAAAATGTAAGCAAACGTTATCCATTACCAAGAGAAAAGATAACCAATAAAAATAGAGCAGGAGATAAATCACTTGCTGGGGTTACAAGAAAGGGGCTTTAAAGAAACTGTTAAGTATATTAAAGATATATTACAAAAAGACATCCTATGAAATTGTTGATTTACATACTTAATTATCTTGCTTGGCAGTATGTTCAAGAAAAGAGTAGGGAAATTTATTTTTATTTATCTACGCAGCCACAGGTCATTGCTTTGTCTTTAGTAATATCCAACAAATCTTTTATTGGAAAAAAAAAAAAAACCTATGACAATGTATTTTCAAGTCTTTGGAAAAAATATCTATGCATACTAGAGACCCTTGATGATACATACTGTATGTATGATACAGATTGATGGTCTTATATGTATCTATCTATCCCAATATTTTTGGAATAATTTATAATATGTATCAAATATCTATATATCTATAATGATACCCATTCTTCCCTAAATCCATGGTAGGAAGTAGCAGATATGACATAAAGGGAGTTGGGTTTGTAAGGGAGAAAAAATAGAGAATTGGTCCCTTTCTTCCTCTCTCTCAATAGGAAAATAGGAGGATAAAAGATAAAAGTATGTTAAAGGGTAGATTTCAGGGTTCTAATTTTTCCACTTCTCATGACTAAGCTGCATATGGGTAGTATTCCTATCCAATTATATACAAGGGTGGCCAAAAAACAGTGTGACCACTGTTGGCATACCTGGGAAAGCTAAAGGTCTCTGGAAGAAGTCTAGCAACCAGCTCATTTTTATGTCCAACATGGTATATGATTAGTACAACTTTGGCAGGAAGAGAGATCAGAAAAAAAGGTCTGTGCAGTACCCTCTGTCCTCATGGCCTGCACATGTTAATGATTTAGAGGTTCCCATGTACCCTGGTAAGAGAACAAGAAGTGTGTAGAAGGGACCACAGCTTGTAGTAAGTGAAGGAAACATGGACAGACACGGGCTTTAGCCATAGTTGCTACCCTCACTCAAAAAAGACCAGAGAATACCAGACCACCAGCTACCCACAACAGAGATGTGGAATTCAGGAAATACCACCCTTTTTTTCCTCCCACCACCCCAAATCATATAGGCCCCCTCTATATCCAGATGGCATCTTGCATAGAAGCAGATTATTGGGGGGAGAAAATAGGAAAAGCCAAGCATTTGCCTAAAGGAGATCAAGTCATCCACATAAGACTACTTTAACCAGAAAAAAACAGTGACACTGTTAAATGACATGTTTAAAGTTCTTCCTATTTAAGATTCTGTGGGGTTATGGAGGATTTTATCTGGTATAGAGGCAAAAAGTATATTTTCTTTGCACATTTGGTTTTTGGAACATGAGTAAATGTTACCTCCTTGCCATGGACAGAAGAACAATCAAAACAACAGATGGACTGATAAATGATGGTAGATAGATACAAATATACAGATAGACAGATATAGATGATCAATAAAGATATAAGGTGAAATGAAGCTGAATATAGATATAGATGTATGTAGACATAGGTATAAAATACTCCACCACAAAAACAATAAAGAATAAGTCTTAAACAAAATTATTATTTCAGATATTGTTCCTGAATACAAAGCTGTCATTGTGGCTTTTCCACACATGTCTCTCTCAAAAGTAAACTTTAAAGGAAAGAAATGAATACCTTTGAATGTCTTACACATGCTAGGCTCTGGTTGTATGCTCTCTCAGGCAATCACCAAGCAACTATGAAGTAGATATATTAATAGTTCCATTTTATAGCTGAGAGCACAAAAAGTATAATTAATTAATTAAATTAAGCAATTTGTTTAAGTCCAGGGAGCTCCCAGCAACAAAACCAATGTGCAAACCAACTCTGTCTGGGTTTGCTATATGAGGTTGACTCCTGAAAAGGAAGATATAAGAATATTAAGTAAGTCTTTCTTCATATCTGATATATAGATGCCCTTATGATATCATTGTACAATCTCGGGTATTATTCAATTTATTATATATTTATTTCCCTAGAGAATATTGTTGCCACCTTTGGGAGATTTTTAACTCCTATGCTTCTTTTTACAGATTCAGAGCAATTACACAGTAGTTTTTACATAGTGGGGAAAAGGTTAAACATTTTGAACAAAGGAACAAAGTTTTAAGTTGCTTTAGCAGGTAGACAAAAATACTAAGATTATGTCAAACACAATATACTGATCTTGGGTGCTAGGTCAATAGTCACAGAAAATAATCTTAGGACTTCAACAGAAGCTTAAACACCATGAAGGAACTAAAGCTAATCATCCTCCCTAAAAAGAGATTGATTTCAAATGATTCTGGAGTAAGACAATTCCCAAAGTGTGGCAGATTCTCTTCTAAAAAAGATATGCAAACATCCCAGATTAATAAGATAAAAGGAAAAAGATCATTCTCCATACTGATGGATGAAAAGGATAACGTGTTCACAAGTAGTGCTGCTTTATCTTGTATTTTCTTCCCAGATTGCTGAAGAAGGGAGGAATGTTTAAAAATCAATAAATAACACAGTGTTATTTTTCTTATGAAATGGTAGAAAAAATATTGACATAACCTCTGCCTGACTCTACACTCAGAGCCAAGGATAAGGTACCTAATGCCACTACACATTAGCAGAGAAACCAGAAGGTATAAAAATTAAATTGAATTAAGAAATAAATAACAAACTTTTGGGAAAAAGATTCTTTTTCTAAATAATTGGAGACAAGATAACACAGATCAATTCATTTTTGCTTATTAGAGCAAAAGTCTTCTTATATCCTAAAACTGATCTGTAAGATTTCATTTACAAATCCAGAAGAGGTAGAATTATGTTTCAATTTGTTTTTCTTGTTGGTATTTTCTTTTTTTTCCTTTCTTTTCTTTTTTCTTTCCCTTTCTTTCTTTCTCTTTCTAAATCTATGTGTTAAATGGAAATAAAGTAATATTTTTTTTATATAATTTTTTATTTTTTATAAACATATATTTTTATCCCCAGGGGTACAGGTCTGTGAATCACCAGGTTTACACACTTCACAGCACTCACCAAAGCACATACCCTCCCCAATGTCCATAACCCCACCCCCTTCTCCCAAACCCCCTCCCCCCAGCAACCCTCAGTTTGTTTTGTGAGATTAAGAGTCACTTATGGTTTGTCTCCCTCCCAATCCCATTTTCTTTCATTTATTCTTCTCGTACCCACTTAAGCCCCCATGTTGCATCACCACTTCCTCATATCAGGGAGATCATATGATAGTTGTCTTTCTCTGCTTGACTTATTTCGCTAAGCATGATACGCTCTAGTTCCATCCATGTTGTCGCAAATGGCAAGATTTCATTTCTTTTGATGGCTGCATAGTATTCCATTGTGTATATATACCACATCTTCTTGATCCATTCATCTGTTGATGGACATCTAGGTTCTTTCCATAGTTTGGCTATTGTGGACATTGCTGCTATAAACATTCGGGTACATGTGCCCCTTTGGATCACTACGTTTGTATCTTTAGGGTAAATACCCAATAGTGCAATTGCTGGGTCATAGGGCAGTTCTATTTTCAACATTTTGAGGAACCTCCATGCTGTTTTCCGAGTGGCTGCACCAGCTTGCATTCCCACCAACAGTGTAGGAGGGTTCCCCTTTCTCCGCATCCTCGCCAGCATCTGTCATTTCCTGACTTGTTGATTTTAGCCATTCTGACTGGTGTGAGGTGATATCGCATTGTGGTTTTGACTTGTATTTCCCTGATGCCGAGTGATATGGAGCACTTTTTCATGTGTCTGTTGTCCATCTGGATGTCTTCTTTGCAGAAATGTCTGTTCATGTCCTCTGCCCATTTCTTGATTGGATTATTTGTTCTTTGGGTGTTGAGTTTGCTAAGTTCTTTATAGATTCTGGACACTAGTCCTTTATCTGATATGTCGTTTGCAAATATCTTCTCCCATTCTGTCAGTTGTCTTTTGATTTTGTTAACTGTTTCCTTTGCTGTGCAAAAGCTTTTGATCTTGATGAAATCCCAATAGTTCATTTTTGCCCTTGCTTCCCTTGCCTTTGGCGTTGTTCCTAGGAAGATGTTGCTGCAGCTGAGGTCGAAGAGGAAGAGGTTGCTGCCTGTGTTCTCCTCAAGGATTTTGATGGATTCCTTTCGCACATTGAGGTCCTTCATCCATTTTGAGTCTATTTTTGTGTGTGGTGTAAGGAAATGGTCCAATTTCATTTTTCTGCATGTGGCTGTCCAATTTTCCCAGCACCATTTATTGAAGAGGCTGTCTTTTTTCCATTGGACATTCTTTCCTGCTTTGTCGAAGATGAGTTGACCATAGAGTTGAGGGTCTATTTCTGGGCTCTCTATTCTGTTCCATTGATCTATGTGTCTGTTTTTGTGCCAGTACCATGCTGTCTTGATGATGACAGCTTTGTAATAGAGCTTGAAGTCCGGAATTGTGATGCCACCAACGTTGGCTTTCTTTTTCAATATCCCTTTGGCTATTCGAGGTCTTTTCTGGTTCCATATAAATTTTAGAATTATTTGTTCCATTTCTTTGAAAAAGATGGATGGTACTTTGATAGGAATTGCATTAAATGTGTAGATTGCTTTAGGTAGCATAGACATTTTCACAATATTTATTCTTCCAATCCAGGAACATGGAACATTTTTCCATTTCTTTGTGTCTTCCTCAATTTCTTTCATGAGTACTTTATAGTTTTCTGAGTATAGATTCTGTGTCTCTTTGGTTAGGTTTATTCCTAGGTATCTTATGGTTTTGGGTGCAATTGTAAATGGGATTGACTCCTTAATTTCCCTTTCTTCTGTCTTGCTGTTTTTGTAGAGAAATGCAACTGATTTCTGTGCATTGATTTTATATCCTGACACTTTACTGAATAAAGTATAAGTTCTAGCAGTTTTGGAGTGGAGTCTTTTGGGTTTTCCACATATAGTATCATATCATCTGCGAAGAGTGATAATTTGACTTCTTCTTTGCCGATTTGGATGCCTTTAATTTCCTTTTGTTGTCTGATTGATGAGGCTAGGACCTCTAGTACTATGTTGAATAGCAGTGGTGATAATGGACATCCCTGCCGTGTTCCTGACCTTAGCGGAAAAGCTTTCAGTTTTTCTCCATTGAGAATGATATTTGTGGTGGGTTTTTCATAGATGGCTTTGATGATATTGAGGTATGTCCCCTCTATCCCTACACTTTGAAGAGTTTTGATCAGGAAGGGATGCTGTACTTTGTCAAATGCTTTTTCAGCATCTATTGAGAGTATCATATGGTTCTTGTTCTTTCTTTTATTGATGTGTTGTATCACATTGACTGATTGGCGGATGTTGAACCAACCTTGCAGCCCTGGAATAAATCCCACTTGGTCGTGGTGAATAATCTTTTTAATGTCCGATTGAATCCTATTGGCTAGTATTTTGTTGAGTATTTTCGCATCTGTGTTCATCAAGGATATTGGTCTATAGCTCTCTTTTTTGGTGGGATCCTTGCCTGGTTTTGGGATCAAGGTGATGCTGGCCTCATAAAATGAGTTTGGAAGTTTTCCTTCCATTTCTATTTGTACTTTTTAATTTAAAAAACTACCACTGTCATTTCCATTGATTTGGGAAGTGCTTTTAAAAATCCTGCCTTCCTGGGGTACCTGGCTGGGTCAGTCCATAGAAAGGAGACTCTTGATTTGGGGGTTGTGAGTTCAAGCCCCTTCTGGGTCACAGAAATTACTTAAGAAAAAAAAAAAAAAGTCCTGCTTTTCCAAATACCACAGTAGTTTAGAGCAATGCTATTCAAAGTGTCCTCATGGATTACTGTTGGTCATAGAATTGTTACTGATCTGTTATGAAAAAACATGGAAACTGGGAGTAAATGTTTAGAAATTTTTATATTAACAGTATAATTTTACATTTGTTAAATCTAAAAATAAAACATACAACCTTGCATTTCACTTCTCTAGTAATTCTAGTAATTCATTTATACTGTACTTTATATTTGGGCTATAATCATTATAGGGAGGAGAAAAAGAGGTCCTTTCTTACAGGTTAGATTTAGAAGCACTGGTTTAAGGAAGAGTTTTGGCAATAAACAGAAATTGTCTTGAGTCCCAACTCTCTAACTTCTAATTGTATGACACTGGGAAAGTTACTTCAACTACCCAAGTTTTAATTTCCTCATCTGAAAAGCAAGTACCGACTTTATATGATTGTTGTGTGGTCCTTAACCAACAATATCAGGATCACCTAAGTACTTGTTAAAAATGCAAAATCTTGAAACTGTCCCAGGCATACTAAATCAGAATCTGCACTTTAACAAGATCTCCAGGTGATGCATGTGCACAAATACAGTGCTTAACATAAAATGATCAAGAACTATTAGCTGCTGTTTTTATTCATCATAATAATATGTGAATGTTATTGCTTGAAATAGAGGGTGATATTCAGCACTCATGTAAATACAGAGAAATAAAAATCAAACAATTAACTTTCCATTATTTTTCAAGTACCTAGAAAGGACAAAATACAATACAGATTCTGTGGATACTAGTAACAAAGAACAACACATGCTTCTTGTCCTCAAGGATCTCATGTGATAAAATATAAGTCAAGGGTATATAATAGAAATAACAAAGTGTTCTGATTTGTTGGTATAACCAGAAAAAAAAATTATTTCGAGAGGAAAATGGATAAATTGAGGCAAAGCAACTTTAAGACTGTATTCTTGCACAAAAAGTAAATTTTATCTGAACTGAAGAAAAAAAAAAAAAGGGCAAGGGGGGAAAAATATCAGTCTGTGCCCAGCCAATAACTGTTGTGTATACTTGGTCTTATATAAATAATAACCTGAATGTTCAAGGGTTGAAGTGTTAACTTCAGCTGAATTCCTAGTCCTTTAAAGTTACCCTGCTGTGACCAGGCAGTACAGGGGTCACATACCATTTCAGCTGCAATAGCAAAACTCAGTGGGAAGTCAAGAATGAAATTGCTTGCTACTTATCTCTAGATCCTCTGTCTAGGTTTCCAAGAAGCCATACGAAGGTAGCAAATATAGCTTAGTAATGATTTTTCAGAATCAACACATGAAGGTTAAAACAAGAAAGAAAAGGAGCACATTGACATTTGCTATTTTTACATCCCAACAATTCACAAAGAGAGTGTGCCTCAGCCTAATAGTGCCAGTGATGCTTCAGAGGCCACAAATGATATCTAATAGGACTAGTTTCTTATCTAATACACATCTGATAGTTCTCTTCTGTTAAAGACATGTACAAGGATTGCTCAGAGCAAAGAAACTTAAATATCAGTAAGTGACCACTCCGCTTATAGTACCTTTATTTTCTTTTCAATTCCTTATAACTGACTTTTGTGGAAGCTGAATTCTTACAAAATGGAAACTTCAGTTGGACACAGAAAAGTATTTTTCTATGATGCCAAGTACCAAGATTCCTTCCAGGACATGGACAATTATCTAGTGTTCACCCTGTACCCCTTAATATACTAGATACTAAAAGATGGATGTAAAAGAAATAAGAATGTTCTCTAACTGTGATATTTATGGGAGGTACACAAAGAACACATGCAAAAATTCTATTTTTTGTAGGGAGTCCAGAAACCTGGTTTCCCTTCGCAACTTCCACCTACTTTTTATTTTGCCATGTTTAACATACCGTAAATATAAACAGTATCTTGAAAACCTGAGTTCCACCAAATGTAGCCATGACTTCAAAGACTCCTATGACACTAAAACAACTGATTTATAATTTTTAAAAATTTATTGAAACTGGATAAAATTCAGTCATTTTATTCTTAAATGTATAGGAATAAGGTGTATTTTCTTATAACTTAAAATTCTTTATATATTGGGAAAGTGAGAAAATCATTTGAAAATATTCCAAGACTTTATGAACCTGACCCCAAATACATTGTCTTTATTATTAGAAACGTGAAATAGCACATGGATGCACTTAAGTAATTCAATAATTAGTTTCATATGCCATTCTTATACTCGGTAATAATACACTGTCATTTTAGAAATGGTTCCTAAGTTCAAAATTATATGATTAGTTCCCAAGACTGTATTATTACTTTGTTTCAGCTCCAAAAAGCAGTTGTGGAAACTTTCTTTTAAATGTCATGGTATTGCCTAATTTTCTTTGTAAGAATCTTCCTGAAGTACATGTGAATAATTGTGTTAAATTATTCATCAAGAAAGTTAATTTGGCAGTAAATTATAATAAAGGAGAGGGTTTCTGAATGTAATCCAGGAATTTAATGCCTGAAGGATAAACTACACTGACAGAATTTGTCCTTGACTGTGGCCTTACTGCTATAAGCTAACCCCAAAATTAACATTTCATACTTTTAAAAGCTAAAAAGAATGATTATGCTTTTTGACAACACAGAGGATGCTGATTTTTCTCTTGCAGAAGAGCATGAACTAGAGAAAGTTGAACATGTTTTGGACTGAATTCCTAACTCTACTTTTCATCAGCTGTGTGATTGGGCAAACTGTTTAACTCTCCAAGCTTCATGATTCTTTTTTCCAGCTGTAAAATGTTTATTGAAATATGTAGGGGCACCCAGATGGTTCAGTTAAGCATCTGACTCTTAATTTCAGCTCGGGTCATGATTTCAAAGTTTAGTTCGAGACCTACATCAGGCTCTGTACTGGGCATGAAGTCTGCATGAGATTCTCTCCCTCTGCCTCTCTTCTCACTTGTGCATGTGCACACATGTGTACTCTCTTTCTCTCTCTAAAATAAACAAACAAATCTTTAAAAAATAAAATAAATTATGTAATATTTACATTTTTTAAAAAAGATTTTATTTATTTAACAGACAGAGATCACAAGTAGGCAGAGAGAGAGGAGGAAGCAGGTCCCCCGGAGCAGAGAACCCGATGTGGGGCTCGATCCCAGGACCCTGGGATCATGACTTGAGATGAAGGCAGAGGCTTTAACCCACTGAGCCACCCAGGCGCCCCTCTAATATTTACATTTGTTGTGATTAGTAAAAGAAATTAAAAGCAGCTACATCTGTTTCTAAAATCTAAAAGGCACTCAGTAATTTTTGTTCCCTTCCTTTCTTCTCCCTTCATAGTGGGGGTCAGGGGAGAATATTTGTAATTCCCTCAGGGTCCTCAACAAAATTTGTTTAAATTAGATTTTATAACATCTATTGGTTGAGGGGTACCTAGGTGGCTCAGTGGGTGAAAGCCTCTGCCTTCAGCTCAAGTCATGATCCCAGGGTCCTGGGATCGAGCCCCGCGTCAGGCTCTCTGCTTGGTGGGAAGCCTGCTTCCTCCTGTCTTTCTCTTCCTGCTTCTCTGCCTACTTGTGATCTCTGTCTATCAAATAAATAAATAAAATCTTTAAAAAAATAATAATAATTTTTCACATGCATTAGCTCTTTAAATACTTCTAATAACCTTGTTGGGGGCAAAGCAAGTAATTATCCCTTACCAACACGTAAAGAGACAAGATCAGGGAAGTTAAATACATTAACTAAGTCCACACAACTAGAAAATGGCACAACTGAGATACAAACCCACGTGTGATTTCAAGGCCATTCCCTATCCCTTACATCACTAGTTCCCAAACCCAGGCCTACACAATACTCAGTGGTACAAAAATCTTCTCTAAACTGTGGAAAAATTAGGAAAATGACACAATCAGGGAATTTTTCTAAAAGTAAAGTATATTCATATTTTTAAAGTTCAGAAGTTATTCCCATTTTAAGGATAAAATGTATATATTTTTATTTTAAAGCAGTAGTGAAAGTAGATGGTAGATGTTGCTAATGTCTTTTTTAAAAGCTAAAATTACATATTATTAAGCCTACATGTCTCCATTTTTTTTTTTTTAGTCTTATTGGACTGTGAAATGCAAAGTTCTAAAAATCATACACTCTGGCATGCTACTTCGTTACTCTCACTAGTAATAAAAAAAAATCAGACTGCACTGAAATAGCATGAGATTTCCAAATAACACAGGCTCCAGAGAATATAAAATAATGATGTGAGTAGACTCTATTCTTATCAAATATAGCCTAAAAGCTCCAAAAAGGGCATTTTAGACTTTTTAACCATTTGCGATGGTAGTAGTTTCACCAGAACTGTGAAGCTTAGCAACATCAAATTATTTACCAATAACAAGCGTATGTTGACAGGACAGATGAGACTCCAGGGACTATAGCTGACAACTACCAGGTGAGGCAGCTCCCAGTGGAAGCATACCTAGCATGACTTTCTGTAATGAAGATCCATGGCGTTTTCAGAGTAATTAGACCACATTAGGGTTAACAGGTTACTAACCTTGTTCTGTTCTAGTTTTCTGAATTCTTTTCTACATGTCGATTTACTTTCCATAGTGTGAAACTCTCCTTCCTCATTCTTTCCTGGCCACATCCATGAATCATCTGGCTTGGCAAAATAATGTTTAAATGGTCTGAGATTTAGTAACCTGGTACTAATGCTTTCATATATAACCTGTCCTCCCCTCTTCCCCATAAACAAAGCTGGGCTGCCTTGATACAATGCTTTCCAACTGCTCTGTGTATAACACTTTCCTTGAAATTCCTTCCTATAAAACAATTTTCTCTTCATTGTCTATACCATCAGTGCCTATCTGGTTCATGGCATATGACCGGCCCTCAAAAAGTGAACTGATGAATTAGTAGATTGATTAATTAATTAGCTAATTGATTAACGGTGTCTCTAGTATAGGTGCATCTGTAACAACTTTAGTGGATTTCCTCTACAGAGATGAGACATAGGATACACTCCTTGAGAGTGTCTGTTGAGGGTTGCCCCAAGACATTTCAACAGAACTCCAGAGCCACAGAAACGCCATCCATATTTGGAGATCCATATTCCAAATTTGATTTACATTTATAAAATTAAAGAGATCTTATACTGACATATGATCCCAGTGGTTTATAATTATGTAATTTTGCAATTAAAAAAAAGAAGAAAGGAACATCTCACTTAACATACCTTTATCAATAGGTCCTTCAGAACATTTCCTTGATGATATAGAGGATCATATGTTATCAAGTTTTTGATAAAATGGCACTCATTTCATAATCTACTTTCAATGGATTTTTTTTCCAGAGGGAATTACAAATGGAAAATCTAGAAACAGCTCTGAGATCTTTTGAAACATAGTCAAAATTAAATGATACATAAAAATCTAGAATACAGGTTAAGTTCAAGGGAGTCAAATCATGGAACCTATGCTCTCATGATTGAATTTAGCAGAAGTCCTCAGGAGAATAAAACAAGCTGCAATATACAAAAGGGAGAATTCTATACTTTGATAACACACAAAAACCCTTGTAAGTGTGAAAAAAATTTTCAGTATCAATGTTTAAGACACTGCATCTTTCTTTTTTTGAAAAAGATACACTAGAAAAATTGTTTTCAACTAAGCAATGAATGGATATGCTTTATGAAACAGATGTTCATGGGAATCATATCTCTATTAGGTAAAATATAAAAATGAAAACATTAAGGGATTTCAGATATAAAGAGATACCTATAAATCATTAGAAAATTCATTTCATATCTAAGGCACTGTCATGTAATAAGAAAATCAATATTCAGAAGACTTCCTAAGAAGAAAGAGGAAGAAGTACATAACTCTGGCTGAAAGGATACAGTGGCATTGGTGTGATGCTAGGAGACAGGCATGGAAGAGAAAGCTTCAGAAAACATAATGCTTAAACTGAATCTCAAAGAATTATTGATAATTTTGCACATGATCAATGAAAGCAACAATAGTCTAGGCAGATAGAAAAGCCAAAGCAATAATACGTTGCATTATTTAACACTTTTTTAATCACAGGAGACAAGAAACACAATCCAAAATGGCTAAAGCAAAACAAACAAACAAACAAACAAAAACAAAAAGCAAACCAACCAAAAAAGGAAGAGAGAGAGAGAGAAAGATGTAAATTCCTAGACCAGTCAAGGTCCAGATATAAAAACGGGGACCATGATAAGCAGTTTAAACCAAAAGCATTCCCTTCAGGGAATTGGTTACTCTAATGGTGAAAGCAAAAAGGGATGCTAAGTTAACACAAATAACCTCTGTCCTCAGGTTCTGGCTTAAAGAAATAAGTATCTTGTTTGATCTTCTAACCAGACTGCTAAAACTTTCTCCATTTCAGCAATAAGCAATAATTTAAAAAAATAAATAAATAAATAAAAAGCTGTGCCTTCTAATCATTTGTGTGTTCACTGGAAAGCATCTTTAATTTCCTTCAAGAAGAAATTTTCCTTTGCATTCACAATGCGGCTAACTATTTGGCATAAGAGGCCTAGTTTGGGGCCTGTCTGAGCTTTTGGCATGCCTTCCTCTCTAAGCTTAATCATTTCTAGCTTCTGATTCAAAGAAAGAAGCACGTGTCTCTTCCTTTCACTTGGAAGACTTAGAGGCCATTGTACGGTTATTGATTGCCTAATTTCAATTCTATTGTGTCTGAGGGAGGGACAAGGGAGGCCCAGGGAGAGGGAGACAGAGATGGGGGAATGGACAGATGGTGGAGCAGTCAGAACACACGTTTATAGAGGAAGTTCACCACCTTATATAGGAGACAATTACTCAAACGTAACATTAAAACGATACTACCCTCATCTAGGAGATACATGTAAGAATGGAACCCTGAAACAATTAAAATAATACCATAAAAGATCACTGACCACAGATCACGAAAACCAACAGAATAATGAAAAAGTCTTAAATACTCCAAGAATGACCAAAACGTGACACAAAAAGAGTGAGTGAGCAAATGTGAGAAAAATAGCACTGACAGATTCGCTCAATGCAGGGCTGCCACAGACTTTTAATTTCTAAAAAAGCACTGTATCGGGGCGCCTGGGTGGCTCAGTGGGTTAGACCACAGCCTTCGGCTCAGGTCATGATCTCAGGGTTCTGGAATTAAGTCCCGCATCGGGCTCTCTGCTCAGCAGGGAGCCTGCTTCCCTCTCTCTCTCTCTCTCTCTCTGCCTGCTTGTGATCTCTGTCTGTCAAATAAATAAATAAAATCTTTTAATAAATAAATAAATAAATAATAAATAAAAAGCGCTGTATCTGTGAAATGCAATAAAAGTGAAGTACAAAACAAAAACAAAAACAAGGTATGCCTATATAGTTTTTTTAACGTCTATTGAATAATACAATTAAAAATTGAAATGGAACATTTTATGTCAAGTGTATTTTACCACAATAAAAATATTAATTAAAAAATAAATAAGAGGTTACGGCTGGGATTATCTTCAGTTGCTGGAGACACACTGTTAGGAGCTATGAACAGGAGAGAATCCCCTCTGTCTTCCTTTCACTTTGACTCTCATGCCTCCCCGTCGGAGAACCCAATGGGAAGCTTGCTGTCCAGAGAGTCTGAAGTTAGGATGTGAAGTCCCAGTCTCATAAACCTAGTAGTATGGATTTAGAGCTAAGAAATAGTAAGCCCAAGATTGACCCAAGAACTTGAAGGATGTCATCAGAGACTACCTTTTAACTTTTCTCTCCTCCATGCTGTCTTCATTCTTAGTTTAGAAGCTCATAGTCTCCAGGTCCACATTCCAGGCTCAAGACCATGAGAAAAAAAAAATGCCTCTTTTTCTTTTGTTCATGCATGCAGTATTCTGCCATTGGCCTTGGGTAAACCAGACTTATTTGGATGATGTGACATGCCTTTCCAATCATGTTGCTTTGAGAAAGTTTTATTTGACTGGCCATGCCTAGTTCTCAAAGATAGAGACAATTCCATCCAGTTCCATCCAAAGCACATAGATTGATATCCAAGGCAATGTGTAAGGGTGCTGTGAAGGGTGCAGATGAGAAATTAGCTCCAAAACAGATGTAAATAATAGTAACAGTTATTACTAATAGTTGTAACTATAGGAGAAAGGAGACCATTGAGAGATCTTGAGTAGGTTTCAGATTTGCTGTTTGTTTGTTTGTTTTTTAGAGGGAGAGAGAGGGTGCACATACAAGCAAACAGGGGGAAAGAGGGGTAGAAGGTGACTAGTGGGAGAGAGAGAATTGTAAGCAGAGCTTAATCTCAGGACCCTGAGATCATGACCTGTGCCAAAATCAAGAGTCTGAAGCTTAACTGACTGAGCCACCCAGGTGCTTAAGATTGTATTTTTAAAATAATCACTTTAATAGCATTGTAGAGGATATTTCTTAAAAGAGACTAGAATTGAGGCAATTGGCTAGGAGACAATTACTCAACCGTAACATTAAAACGATGCTACCCTCATCTAGGAGATACATGTAAGAATGGGGGGAAAAAAATGAGACCGAGCAACGGCATTGCGTATTTATTGATTGTGTGGGACAGAACAAGAGAGGAAAAGGTCAATAACAGGAATTTTAAAACCTAAATGAGTTTAACCATTTCTTGGGAAACAAGTCCAAATGACCCATCCTCATATAATTTCATTTCATATATTTCACTGGTATAGGACAGGAGTTGTGTTCAAAATCTTCACTGTTAATTAGCAGCACAGAGGTTCTAAGGACCCAATTTTGGGAATACAGGTCTAGAATGATTCTCGGTTTTCTCGTCTGATGAACTGACTTTTTGGTAGTCGCATTAACTGAAATTAAAAAGAGAGGAAAGGAATAAGGTGGAAAAAGGTACGGTGACCAATCATTGCCTGTTTCGCCTGGGACTGTACCAGTATTAGCTCTGGAAGTCCTCCATCCTGGAAAATTCCTTAGTCCTGGACAAAACCATATGGTTGTTCACCCAAAATTTAGAAGACAAAAGCATCTTTAGTTGAGCAAAAGCAGCTTGAGAAAAGGCTAAATATAGATGCCTATAAATAGGCATTTCGGTATAAATTTAGAAACCACAAAAAGAGATACAAGTTGGAAATACACATTTAAAAGTATACACTATTATACAGATAGAAACTGAAGTGATGGATTCAGATGACAACAGACTGCATATATATTAATATATAATAATAATAATATAGAAGATCATGGAAATTTCAATGATATCAATATTTAAGAAAATGTAGAAGAAAAGGAGTTTGCAAGGGAAAAAAGAAGGCACTTGCAATGAGGAAGTCTCTAGGAGTGACAGGTACATCAATAGAAATGATCACACTTGGAAAAAGGAAGCATCCTGAATATCAAATGTTATAGAGAGATAACCACTGAGTTTGGTATTTAGAAGATCACAAGTGAGGGGCGCCTGGGTGGCTCAGTGGTTTGGGCTGCTGCCTTCGGCTTGGGTCATGATCTCAGGGTCCTGGGATAGAGCCCCGCATCGGGCTCTCTGCTCCGCAGGAAGCCTGCTTCCCTTTCTCTCTCTCTCTCTCTCTGCCTGCCTCTCTGCCTACTTGTGATCTCTGTCTGTCAAATAAATAAATAAAATCTTTAAAAAAAAAATCACAAGTGAGTTTAACAGGAGCATTTTTATTTATGTGGAGTTTTATTTACAGTTTAATTTATAAAATGCTATATTATAATGGTTAGAAGAATTAGTGAGAAGAGAGAAAGTGAATACAACAAGAATACTCCAAAGACAGCAAACTAGTCCAAACCAGCAAGTGATTCCTATGGATTCAGCCCAAAGGAAATTTTAACATATCTACAAAGTGTTTGGTTTTGATTTTGGTTTGGTTTGATCAGTTAGTCAGTAGTATTTAGCATTTAAGACATTTTAGATCATATTTCCAGGTTCTCTTGGGAAAGGAGAAGCTCTGGCATCTGGATCATCATTATAGATGGCATTTTTGCTTTTCTGCACAGCAGGGATCGTCATTGTAGATAGACACATACTCTCAATCTTCTATAGTCTCCCCAAGGCTTCACTTCTCTCATTTCCATCAAAAGCCTGGTCTGTGCAGACATCTGAGTGCAAGGCCCAGGTATAACATATAAAACTTTGAAGGGAAGGAAAATATAAGTATCTATAAAGGATGACTGGGTCCAGTGAAAGTTTTGACTTTATTTTGCTTTTTAAAGATGGGATTAGCTTGAGCCTATCTATATGCTAACTAGAAGCAAGAGGATAATTATTGAAGCAAAGTCAAAATGTGAGAGGGATGTGATGTAGAACAATGATGAAGAAATTAACCTTGGTGGAACAGAAGGATTCCCCCAGAGAACCTAGCTGTATATGTAATGATTTAAGAATATGACATTGAATATAAGTTAACTAAACTCACCTGAGATGAATAGTCACTAAAGCTTCATTAAAGCCCTATTCAGATCACAGGTTGGCAGTAAGAAGCAAATAAAAGCTCCAACATTTCCAGTTATACCAAGAAACTAGCATTCAGTTTTCTAGGAGGCCCCAAGCATAGCTCATGGTTTTGTGTTTCTGATGAATTATACCCAGCAGTCCTTTGCTACTATAGTGTGCTCTCATACAAAAAAACTGGGGAAAACATGTTTGTATAAATCCAGAGCCTTTGTAAATATGACTGCTACAGCACAAAATAATCCATTTCCCAGCCTTGTCAAGGAGGATTTTTTCTTACACATACATATCCTTCTCATGAAGTTAAAATTCCTTTCTGTTCTGGCTGGATATACTGGGGCCAAGTGAAACCATACTGTGTATCACCTGAGTTGCAATTTCATATACATTAGTTAGAAAAAATTGGTTGACAGTGGCGTGATTCTAAAAGTGGGCTAGAATCTGCAAATGCTGTAAACTAAATTCCTGATGGGCTTGGTCTATCACCCACGCTCCTCCAAATAAAAGCACGCGTACTAGATGGTTTGTTACTACTCTATACTCACCATGAAACTTCTCAGTCTAACATCAAGATCGTCTACAACAGGGCTTGATTATTTAAATACAATTAGTGAAAACTCAAGACTATCTACTACGGTCTTATTTATTTGGCAAATAAAATTGTTTTCTGGCTCATTCTGCCTGGTATGGGGCAGTTGTTCTTCTTCCATAATAATGATGGGCTAAATGTTTCATTTGCCTTAACGTCTCTGTTGGATCCACATTATGGCAATACTGGATCATTATAGATTCAATCATTGCCATAATTAAAGCTTAGTAGTCCTAGAGCTTTCCCAAAGAGAATAATGTCTAGATGTAAGCATGACTAAAATACTGTAATTTTTCCAACTTTAGAGAAACTAACGTTTGATATATATTTCTAAATGGAAAATGCAAATACATTATGACCACTTGTCAATATTAAAAATGATTGTATCCAAAATGTCAATTTTCTGCAGAACTACAGCCCCTTAAGAGAAAGATTTTACAGTGCAATAGGAAAATATATACATTGAAGGATATAACATGAAAGTGAGAGACTTGAATCAATCACCTACTCATTTTCACATAATTCTCTTCAGTTATATTGAAACCATGCAGGTCAGCCTAATGTAATCTTACTAGCAATCTGCAAAGGAATGATCATAAAATGTCTCCATTTTACTTGCACATAGGCCTCTGAAATTTCCCTAAAAAGATTTAGTGAAAATTTGGGCACAGCATGCATTTGTTCTTACTCTCTTTCAAACAGATTCATGAAAGAAAATGCTAAATAGTCTTCTTTGACCCGGGAGGCACAGCAGGTCAGATGGGCTGAGAAGAAATCGTGAGATCAGACAAAGTCCCTTGCTCTTCTATGCACCTTTTAAAAATTTCTCTCAGTTCATTTTAATTTAAACAGAATTTTGTTCCCATGTTCTTTTCTCAACACAATAACATTTCTTTACAAAGGCTTTGATTCTTCTCCAAAGATGAGAGAGCAAATGAGAAAGTTATTGAAACTGAGGAAGAGTTATGATCTTCCCTAGCCTAGATATGATTTATAATTCCCTAGTCAGATATCGTAACTTCTAACCTCAAACATGTTATAACATTCTAGGCCTCCCAGAATTGATGGTATCAGTATATCCATCCATTTCCATCTCAAGAGGACTGACTCAACAATAACCCACTACTATTTATCAACTTAATTTCTTCCCGTTCAAATCCTTTGTTTCTGTATTAGTTTTCTTTGCTTCTATAACAAATCACTACAAACTGAGTAGCTAAAAACAATACCAATTTATTATCTTACAATTCTGGAGGTTTGAACACAAACGCAGTATCGCCCTACCAAAAACCAAACTGTTGGAAGGAATCCTTGGGAACGCTCTGAAAAAATCCTTGTCTTTTCTAGCTTCTAGAGACCCATATGCCTTGGCTCATGGCTCATTTTGAACATCTTTAAACCCAGCAAGTCCCTCTCACCTGGACCTTGCTTTCATCATCCCGTAACAATCTCTGACTCTTATGTCTCTTTCTTCCATTTTTAAGGACTCCTGTGATTTCATTTTGACTCACTGGGAAAAACTATCTATTTTAATATCAGCTGAGCAGCCATCTTAATTCCATCGTCAACTTTAATTGCACTTTGCCAGGCAACTTAACATACTCAAAGGTTCTGGGGATTCAAATGTGTATGATCATCTTTTGGGGACCATTCCACGGTCTCTAAAAATTCTTCGGTACGTCTTCCTGAAAACCCATTCAAAAGCAACCTTTCTTCATCAGGAAAGATTTGATTTTTTCAAAACTTCCCCAGATAGTAGCATCTTGGCAGTATGCTACTGTGAAAAAAAAATATTGAGTAGGATTCAAAATGTTTAAATCCAAGTTCTGGCTATACCATGAATTAGATCAAGGCATTTGTAAATCTCAATGTCTTCACTTGTAAAACAAGTTCAGAAAGGAACAAAGACAATATACAGTAACAGTCATCTTACAGGCAATACAATTGCACTAAATTCATATCTCTCAATAGTTACCCTGAATGTAAATGGGCTAAATGCCAAAAGACAAGGAGTATCAGAATGGATAAAAAAACAAAACCCATCAATATGCTGTCTACAGGGGTGCCTGGGTGGCTAGGTGGGTTAAAGACTCTGCTTTCGGCTCAGGTCATGATCCCAGGGTCCTGGGATTGAGCCCCGCATCGGGCTCTCTGCAGAGCAGGGAGCCTACTTCCCTTCCTCTCTCTGCCTGTCTCTCTGCCTACTTGTAATCTCTGTCTGTCAAATAAATAAATAAATAAATAATCTTAATTTTTGTTTTTTTTTTTTTTTGCCATCTATAAAATAAAGCTAACCTCTCAGGGAGATTAAGAGAATTAAATAAGATAAAACAAGTAAAAGTGCTTAGAACAGTGCTGAAAGCTCATTCTAAGCCCTCACTGTTTTGAAAATTAATAAATAACCTGATTTGATTATTGAGTTTTCCAAAATTTTAATCTTAAAGGAAGTGACACATCTCTTATTTTTCAATATGATTAGTATATCATTAGCATGATTTGTTTGTAAAAGTTCTTAAAATATTTTTGCCCCTTTTTTCATCACTGAAAGTACATGGACTTTTTTTAAAATAAAATTTTAATAATACATTAATGCCATCATTTTTGGTATTATAATTGTCCCAAGTTAAGCCACATGAGGTCCTTCAAACCTGCTCCTACTTCAGTTTAAACAGAATTTTGTTCCCATGGTATTTTTTTTTTTTTTCAGCAACATTGTACTGATTTCTAGCTTTCTGGTACATTGTAATATTCTGGGTTCACATCATCATTTTCCCGATTGGAAACCTAGATTCACCCATTTCTCCATAGAACTCTGGTTCATTTTAATGTGAAATATTGTTTAGAAACCAAGATCTAGGACTATATGCTTCCACTGCCAATGACTGGTCTTTGATTCTGGATCAATTGCACAGACAGTGATAAGAAATATACATATATTTATAAACCATAAGGTTTCTCTTTATCTGTGGATTTTACTTATATTTTTCCCACAATGAGAACCCTGTTTTCCAACAGCATCAGTATATTTACTCATCTGTTTTATCCTTCAGGACACACAAAATAATTTCAGAACTACTGAACCAGTATCACTAGGAACAAACCTACTAAATGAAGTACATGGTTGTTCATTTTAATTCCTTTTTACCCACATCTATCACTCACAGAGGGCATTCAGAGAACTCCATTCAAAAGTTCCTTGAATAACTCCTTTTCCTATATGGTTATGTTATCAGTTTGATACACACTTGGTTTTATTTACATCTGCTATAATTGATTATATCATTTTTCTTTTATCCTTATTTTTTTAATTTTTGATAATATAAATCATTACATATTTCAAAGTCAAGTCAAAATATGCAAAATATATAATACATATTACACATAAAATATGTAAATGCATTAAATATATTATATATAAAAGTATACAAGACAAATTTATTTTTTATTATACCTTCCAATTAGTTCTCACATATTATTCATAGTTTCTCCTTTATCTTTCCTTTCTCAGAAATTTTAAAACATAAGCATATACAAACACACACAGACAAGCATGCACACACACATCTTACGTCCCCTTATTTCATAAAAAAGACAACATGCTGTATTTGCTACTTTGTGCCCTTTCTTCACTTAATAATGTATCCTAGAAATGACTCTGTATCTGTTTTTAAAGGCAATCACTCTTCATTGTGAATTTTGGCCTTCAACCTTAAGTACCTTCTTTATCATTACTTTATAGCTTTTGAACTGGTATATACTTTTCCAATATAAGGATTAAAACCATTCTATTCTCATTGTTTGCATTTGTCTGATAAAACTTTATCATTTTTTTAAATTATAATTGTTTTCAATCACTTGTTGCAGGCATCTTTTATATTCAGGAAACAACTGGATTTTCAAAATGAGCTATTTTGAAAAATCTTCCTTTTATTATGTTACCTAAGACCATTTATATTATATAGCTTCATATTATTATATCACAGTGCATTATGCAATATTTACTATGTTTTTTTATCTTTAGGCAGTAGTCTATTTTGCTCTTCTTTTGTATTTCCAACAATGTACAGGACGGTTTGCGTTTTTATCCTTACTGGTTATCTTTATGCTAATACTTTTTTAAAAATCGGGATATCCCTGGCACACATTATATTAATTTCACTTGTACAATATAATAATTCCACAGTTTTATACATTGTGGAATGATCCCCACAATAAGTCTAGTTAATATCCTTTACCTCATATAATTACAAATTTTGTTCTTATGATGAGAACTTTTAAGATTTACTCTCAGCAAATTTCTAATATGCTAATACTTTCTAAATGTTCTTATTACTTTGTTTCCTTACTTAGGCTTCAACTATTTGATTTGTCAAATGTAATTATACCCCTACTACTTATGTGACAAGCAATAAGCTTATTCAACTTTTTAGTTCACCCTTCTCCCATTTTTTGTTAGCTTATCTCTACTTTGTAATTACATGTGCTTCTTCCGTCTTTGTCCCCATCTTTTAGTCTTACAGCTGCAATTAAGTGCATTCAGTGTTCAATTTTTATTTAGTTCTTCATTAAACCTTATAAAATTTTCAGTCAAATCAATTTTTCCTTGAGTTTTTTTACAAATTATTCTGAGAGGATTTCTGTTTTACTTCTGAGATTTTACCTTCTTCTTCTATTTATTTCTAATTGACTCTCATTTCATATAATCCTGTTTTCTGTCTGCTTTTTTTTTCTGTCCACTTTTATTTGAAGATTTTGTATTTCTAATGTGATGTGCTTTCTAATGTGATCATACCTGCAAATACTTGCTTAGGCTATTTAATTAAGGTTGAATGTTAGGTTACTGACTCCTACTGCATTGTTGGTTTTGAAGAAAGACTATGCACATGTTAAAAAGATTTCTACTTACTAGGGACCGAATAGTGTCTCCCCCAAATTCATATATTGATATCTAATCTCCAATGTGACTGTATTTGGATATTTCAGGAGGTTATTAAGGTTAAATGAGTTCATAAAGTGGGGTCTAATCCAATAGGACTAGTGGCCTCATAAGAAGAAAAAGAGAGAGAGGCTCCTCCCTCATTTTCCATAAATACACACCAAGGAAAAGTCACGTGAGCACATACAAGAAGGTGGCCATCTGCAAGCCAGGAAAAGAGCCATACCACTACCTGATCATGCTGACACACTGATCTCAGACTTCTAGCCTTCAGAACTGTGGTAAGCAAATCTCTGTTGTTTCAGCCACCAGTCTATGGTATTTTATTCTGGCATCCAGAACTAAATACACCATTTTTATTTTCAATTTTCTTTTTTATAGTAGCTTTATGTGGATATTGTATGCAATGTTCTGTTTTGTTTGGCTCTGTTCATCTCATATTTTCATACACATAGGTTTATCTGGGCCACTGTTGAAAGTTTGGGCTGTTCACTAGAAATTTTTAGTTCAAGATCATCATCCTCTGTTATTATAATGAAGTTCCTTTAATTGACAATGTCATTTATTTTGGCAGGTACTAACAGTCAGAATGACTAGTGGGTTTGGTTTTTTGTGTTTGTTTGTTTGTTTGTTTTGTAGGTCTTTTTATTTCTGTAGAACTTTCAACTCTCACTGCTTGCACCCTTCTTTTCTTTTTTGTTTTGTTTTGTTTTGTTTTGTTTGCACCCTTCTTTTCTTTCACCAAGACTCCAAGGGATGCTTCCCTACTCCAAGTCTCCCCACTTTACCCCAGAAACTGGCACTTTTCTAAAACTTCCACTATCCATTCTTTGCATTTCCATTTCTTTTCCTTTTTATCCTCCAGTAGCCAGAGCTCTGACCAGTGAGGTCTCTGACCTGTTCTCTCTCTACTCAGGGTGTTGACTCCCTTACTGTTTGTGATTTTATCAGTGCTTATCACTTTTAGGTCTATATCTACTTTTCCTACTTTTTGCTTAATCTTTAACTGATTCCTACACAGTTAGGTGTTTTGAGACTAAAGTCACTGAATTTTTATGTTTACTTTACTACCTATAGATAATTTGAAATTTTTAATAGTCTCAGTGTTGTAATTATGCTTTAAGTGTCAACTATGGGTACTTTATTTGCTCTTCCTTTTGATCTACATGCATGATTTGGGGGGAAATTTGGGGATTTTTCTTTTTTTTAGGAATTTTAATTTAGGCAACTGCCATTACCTATAGGAAGCTGGAAGTCCTAATTATCGTTCTCATTCCTTGTAACTATTTGATATGACAGATGTAATAGCATTAAGGAAAATAACTGATTCAGGAGTCTACAGATCTAGTTCTTCCTCAAGAATGTATCTGTAAGTATAACATGCCGTATGGTTCCCATCTGGTGTGCACTGGCTCAAAGCTAATCCGTTACTGATTTCTTGGCCCATTTCTTCAGCCCTTTAATTCCAAGAGTTCCTTTGGCATTTTCTCCTGAATATATCTTTCCATCATGATCTTAATTAATATATCTTTCCATCATGAGCTTAATTAATATATCTTTCCATCATGATCTTAAAATTGACAGAAGATCACTTGTTCTTAAAGTTTTGTCACTCAGTTTGCCCATCTTATTGGTTGAAAAAGTATATACACTTCTACACCACTTCTCACCCCTCCATATTGCTTGGAAGCTTAAGAAAATGAGTTGAAATTATATGAAGGCTTTTAAAGTCAAAGTGCTTTTTAAAGGGAAGGGGATGGTATTTTATCATTAACGTGCTTTATCTTGGAAGAAATATGTTTAGGTGTTAATTGGTTATTTCAAGGTAAAACAGCAAGTTTGTGTGAATTTCTGGACCTTGAATAATAATCCTTCTCCTTACATGTCTTACGCATGGACATCTCCTCCATCTCAAGTATTTTTGAACCTCAAATGAAATCATGTTCCTCAAAACTCTGAAACTATCAACTTGCAAATACCTCTATAAAAATTGTTCATGTCCAAAAAATGGGAGTATATTTTCAACCTTCCCCATTGGTACTCCTTATTGCTGCGTCCATTCCTTTCTCGTTTGTATTCACTTCACTCTTGTATCCACTTGTGCCTCTTTTACTATCGTTTTTTCCCCCACAACATTTAGACAAAGATTTTCTTCACAGTTTATCCCATTTCACTGTTTTTGTTTTTTAGCTATCAACTTCAATCAGATATTTGTTATATGTTGGAAAAGCTCCTGGAAGCACATTTAGAACTGAGGAAATGTCCTACTCATCACTATCTTCCTTGTTTCCAAATACTCCCCACACCCATCATGAACCTCTTTTTAATCTCACCATAAACTTCTCAAGCTTTCAATGATCAGAATGCTCACTTTTTAACAAAGATCATAGAAAGGAAAAAAAAAATGAGCAAATAAGCGTTAACAGAAATCTCTTTAACCAATAAATTTATGTTTTCTAGTCTCACCTATGCCCTGATAATATATTCAGGAGTAAAAAATGAAAATATGATTTAAACTCTTGGGGGTTGGGGATAATCTTAACACCAGGCTAATTTGCTACAAATCATTCATTTAGACTAACAGTGAGAGAGACAAGCCTTCCAAGATGAGCAAGTTAGAGAAGACGTTAGAGGCACAATTCTCCCTGGCACTTCCAGTATTAGGAGACACGTAAATACTGGGAAATTATTTCTTGGGGAAATGGAAAAACATGTTTAGTTGGTACGATTATGTTATTCCATTTAAGCATGTGGTGCCCATAAATATCCTGGGGTGGGGGGGGGGGATGAGAGGAAGCATGAGGAGTTTCCCAATAGGTTTTGGTATGTGGGGACAACTTGTTTCCACTTGATTCAGGCTCAGAGTAATTGTGACCCTGCATAAAAAGAAGGTAAATTAACATTCTTTCAGCCTCTAATGGGGAACTAAAGGATTTAACAGAATCCAATTTTTTCTCAACATAATGCACAGTTGGCAGAGTTGCTAAACTATAAAAATAATAATCACTGCAGACTTTCTGCTTCTGTGTTCACCAACTGCACTAAGAGTCAGAGATACGTTTAGTCCAGTTCAGTTTCAATTATTCTGACTTCTCATTAGAGAAAGGATTGATAACTACAGTTTTGCTAATAGCATATAAAGCTTTTTGTGATCTAGATTTAATTTAGGCTAATTCCCAGCACAGCATGAGCTACTGTACAGTCCACAGAATAAAACAACCTAATTTTCTCACTTCATGCAGTTAGCTACATAGAGACTATGCCATGAGCCATGTGCCATTCCCTTAGTGTGTGGATCTTAATCCACTCTCATTTATCACTTATTAAAATCAAAATCTGCCTATTTATAAAGTCAAGTGTACAAATTAGAAGGGAAGTTTGATAAATGGTTAGTTCAAATATTTTTAAACAATATATAGGATAAGCTAATTCTAGTTTCATGTCTGTTATTCATTTACAGCAAGTTCTTCTGTAAATATAATAACTTAAATCATCTGAATATACTCCACTACCTATCATCTGAAACAGTCTTTTCCAAAGGATATTCCGTGGAACACTTGTTTCATAATATGTTGGTGGATACTATACAAGGCACAATGGAAATGTTAGATTAAAATAAAGTTAAATGTGCTTCTTCTTAATGAAAATTCTCATAACGCTTAATATGATAATGTTTATTAAGAATCTTTAAAAGTACTGTGGAGTGAAAAGTGGTTTCTCAACTTAATTTGGCAACAATATCTTCTTTTTATCTTTAATCTTTTCAAGGACCACCAATCATGAACTGGGAAATGCTGATCCAAGTAAGACAACTTTGTCTTAAAACATGTAAGAATGGGCAAGGTCTCTTCCATTTCTGCAACAGACAATAAAATTACAGGTTCAAGAATTAATAAAATATTCCAAGCAACATCTAAACTAAACTCAGATATTTATGCAAAAGGTTTATGATAAAGCATTATCTTTTACATATGAACCTTCAAAGTGGACCTTAAAACTAATGCAAAAATATTTAAAAATATTTAAAAATGAGTGGATGTGTGTTACTTATGTGTAATAGATATCCAAACAAAAAGAGAGAGTCTGAGGCAACATATGCCCTTGCAGCATATTAGTTAGCTAATGTTCCAGTATAGATTCTATTTTTTTTTTTTTTTGACAAACACATTATATTCCAGCATTCTCTGAGAGGACAAGATTATGAGGCACATGGAATATGCTCCACTGGGAAGGGGACAGTAGCAAATGAATTGAAGAATAAGAGAAAGATGCAGAATCATTGTGTCAAGATGCAGAATCATTGTGTCAAGATGCTGAACCCATAACAGGCTCTATGAAAACAGTAGCATCTCTCTGACCTTTGTTGCAGGGGTACAGCAAAGAGCAACAACCACAGAAGAAAATCTGAAACAATCTGCTAACTTCACAGTTTCTCCTATGAATAGTCTTAAGAAAGAGAAACACAGAGGTTTTATTTCTAGCATTTTTTAAAAGCTAAGGGCACCAACTGCTGCTCACTATTCATCCCATCTCTTCTCTCTTAATATACACAATTATTGATCATAGGCCTAGAAATCCAGAGACAGATTTATAAAATATGCTAATGATACAGCATGGCTAAGTGATCCTCAGATGCCTGGATAGTGGCAAGGGTTACAGGTTCCTGAAAACACCTAGGAGTTTTCCAAAAATGCAATATTATAATAATAATATGACTACCACGTTTGAGTTAGCACCTATAAAGTTTACTACATGTCATGAACCGTTGATCTAAAATAATATGTACTGACTAACTTAACTTTTAAGACAATTCAATGAGGTAAAGATCATCATTATTCCAACTGAAGATGAAGCTGAGACCTAGACAGGTCGCGTACATTGTCTAAAGAGGAAGATAATATATCTAAGTATTCAAACCCAACTGTTCAATTCCAAATTCTTTGCTCTTAACAACTCCAATCACTTTAAAGTCTTTTTTGAAATTTGAGCTTTCACTGTCAGGAGTTGATAAATCTAATAAAACTAATTAATTTCTAAACTCTAAATGAATCATTAATCATGCATCTCTTGCAAACAATGCATTATTTCCCAGTTTTTGAAAACCTATTCCAAATCAAAGGTTAACACCCATATTCTGTGTAGTGATATTTGGAGATCTTACAGAGTGAAGAAGCATTTTTCTTCTGTCAAGATGAAGCTGAAATGGTGGAGAGACAAGAAGGGGGAAGTTTGATTTGGTTTTTGTTTATCTCAGGAGCTCTCTGACAGTCTGCTGAGCTGCTGTTTTATGCAGTGAGACTTTGCAGACCGTGTCAAGACAGCTTGCAGACAACTCATTTTTTATTTAGGAAATGTGGACTTAATGGCTTCAGTGTCTGAGGTTTCCTTTGAATCAAATTTTGTAGTGTGCTTGCTTTGGTTTCATTTCATTTGGAATTTGGCAGAAGAGGAGTTGTGAATGAAAACTCCTCTTGTTTATGTACTTTTCTCTGTGCACAGAAGAGACAGAACATGAATTAATTATGATTCCATATGAAACCAATATCTTGGTGACTGAACTCTTGATGTGTCTTAATATATTTTATTATGATATTACATATTTTTATTGTATTTTCCCTGCTTTTCTCCATTTATAGAGCTATTAAAAATCATTAATACTGGTGCAGCCTAATATTTTTTATAGGTGGTGATATAAGTTTATCTTATGCCAATGATATTTTTTTTAATGTTAAGACTGAAGTAGCATGGTTTACAAAACCAGAGTCTAAGGTCTTTTCTTTGATTTTTTAATATAAATTTGCAGTATTCATTAAATGAATAATAATCATAGAAAATCTATACTAATTACCTATTTAGTATCTGCTAATTAAATACATATTAATGTCCAGAGAAATGTCAAAGTCTATAAGGATTATATTTAGGTATTAATGCCCTAGAGATATAAGTAAGTCCATCTCCAGCTCCTTTAAGATCCTCAAATCTGCTTTTAAAGTCAGTGAATACTGAACTATAAATCATTTTTCAGAAATAGAACAATGGATAAGAAACCGTCCCAGGGACATTTGGTATTATTGATCACAGCTTGTCATGATCATTCAATTGTGTGGTGAAATCTTACTTGTCAGAGGATATTTTCTTATTAAGTTGATATGATTCTCTCACTGCAGGTTCTCAAGTTTTGAATGCCTGATGTGAATGCTTTGATTTCTTTTCAAAGACAGGAAGAATCTTTTTGCTCTATGCCAAGCAGTTGTAAGCAGAAAATACAATGATTTTAGGAAATGGGTAATTAAGCTCTAATATTATTTGACAATGTAGCTATAATAACTGACCACAGTATTTATTTCCTCACTAACTTAGGAATGTTTATTATTCCATTATCCTGAATACACAAAAGATGACACAAATGTGATAAATTATAAAGATATTCCACACTTCAATAATTTTTTTTGTTTTTTTTTTCCTAAGATTTTATTTATTTATTTGACAGAGAGAGATCAAAAGTAGGCAGAGAGGCAGGCAGAGAGAGAGAGAGGAGGAAGCAGGTTCCCTGCAGAGCAGAGAGCCTGACATGGGACTCAATCCCAGGATCTGGAGATCATGACCTGAGCCGAAGGCAGAGGCTTAACCCACTGAGCCACCCAGGCACCCCCACTTCAATTAATTTTGATCTGGAATGATAATCCAATCACATTTCATCGTGTTTCATAGCACATTATTAACAAATCAATATAAAATCTATATATTTTCTATAATATACTCTTGAAATAAAATTTTATCAGCATCTTCACTTTTAGCAGTAACAGATGAAAAATATCTGTAAGGTTTAGAATTAGGATGACCTACCAAGAGGTGCCTGGCTGGCTCAGTTGGTAGAGCATATGGCTCTTGACCTCCAGGCTGGGAGTTCAAGCCCCACACTGAATTTAGACATTACTTAAAAATAAAATCTTAAAAAAAAAAAAGTCCTACCAAGCTTAGAAAAGCAAAGGTTAAGAAAGGAAATGAGACATGTGACACTCTGAGAATTTATGTAGGGGTTATCTGGCCTAATGAACAGTGATTCTGAAACATGACAACATTTTTTTAATTTAAAACTTACATGTGCACTCAGTTATTATATAAAAGGCAAAGATAACATAAGTAGTTCATTAAATAAGTCATTAAGCAATTGTAGTACATTTATACAATGTAGCATCACTACTATACTCTTAGGAATATGAAGAAATTCTACTGATATAATGGCAAATTTAAAAACTAATATATTTAATGCTATATGCATTGTATTTCTTAGTGGTAGCAAGAGCTAGGTGTAACATTTGTACTTTATCTTAAATGGAATATTTTGACATGCCCTAAACCACTAGATGTCGAAAAATTTCACCAAAGCTTCAGGCCTATGAATTCCTGTGAGATTTACTTCCCACTTTACTGTCACATTTTGTTTCACCAAGGTGTATAGAGTAGCTGCTACTTCCTGCCTACCAGGTCCAAATAGAATATCATCAATTCAGTCAACCAAAGTAATGTACAGTTGAATAGACAAGCAATCAAGCTCCCTGTGTACTAGATTATGACAGAGGGCTAAATAATTGAAATAGTCCTGAGGTAGGACAGTGAAAGTGTTTACTGTCCTTGATAGCTGAAAGTAACCTATCGTTCTCTGCTAACAGGTATAAAGAAAGAAGCATTAGTAGATCAATAGTTACATATAAAGTACCAAGGGTTAATAAGGAAGTCAGTGCTCCCTTCATCTATATATTTCTCAATCTAAGAGAATGGAGGCTCAACTGACCTTCCCAAAAAATACATTTATGTTGCTGGTGAGCATATCTTACAGAAATCCACTGTAGCACCCTGATCTCTCTCAGCCTTTTGATACCTTCCTCTACATTACTCCTAGGAAATTCTGGTATTCTAAGTACATTTCAATCTAGTCTAATCTGAGGTCCAGATATCAGTCAACAAAAAAAGTTCCTAAAGCCACTCCTAGATACTCAAGCTAACACACTGAATCCAGAATCTCTGAGTAGTGTACCCGTATCAACTTGTGCCAAATTAAACAGTACATTCCTTTCCTTCTCACACATATTCCTCAGGCTTTTGTTGATGTAAACTGGCAAAATCTAGCACATCACTTGATATTTATGGCACCTCCTTCTTGCTCACATCATTCACGGGAGGCTGCCAGAACTTGAGTCCAGTGAAAGGTCTAGAAGCAATGGGAGGGTAAAAGTAGATCCTTAAAAGGATCAACAATCTCCTACAGAGCAACCGTAACAGGGAAAACCATTTTAGTTTTTCAAGGAAAGGAAGAATAAACTCTTCAGACCAGGGAAGAAAAGCTACTTTTACTGGAAAAGAGGGCTTACCAGGTTTTATGGGTTCAATCAAGGTAACCCTTCCACTGTAATCTAAGACTTAATTTTCGGTGTCCCATTCCTTCCAAATTGATCCCCCAAATACAACAATATATTTTTTGTGAGAATGTGAATTAAATTTGTGTTGTAATTCAGCCAAACACAGGATTAGACTTTGGGTTTTCTTTTCAAAAATACCATCCTGCAGCTATAGTAGATTAGAGATTATTTTTCATTCTTTTTTCCTTAAGATTAATTTATTAATTTATTTATTTAAGAGGGTGGGGAAGGCAGAGGGAGAAAGAAAGAATCTCAAGCAGACACCTCGTTAAGTGCGAGCCCAACTCAGGGGCTTGATCTCCTGACCCTGATATCTTGACCTGAGCCAAAATGAGTCAGATGCTTGACTGACTGAACCACCCAGATGCCCTGGTAAAGCTTGTTTAAGAGAAACTATACAAACTTTTTTGTCTTATATCCTTGGCTTGGAAATTTAGAGCCCTGAGGTCACCATTTTTTTCACAAATTCTCCTGCATACTTAGGGGAAATCAACTCTCCCCATTATATTCCTTACTTATACTAAAATATTCTATTGCAACAACTATATGTTCAAAGACAAAACTTCTATAGGCACTAGGTTATAGGTGTCCACAGGTGATAACTTAAGTAATCATTTTGTTATCATGTGTCATGGAACACCACTGATCCTTCAGGATGAGGAAAGGGTACATCAATGCCTTTAATCTGATTATATCAGAGAAGCATTTTCTCTCAATCTTAAAGTTCTGTAACCCTAAAACCATTTCTGATACCAGTAACTATATCAGTAACAGTTCAATTAGAGATACAGGTCCACAATGAATATTATGTAACTAGGGAATTATTATAAACATTATAGTTTACACAACTGTAGGAGGAGCTGGGGAAGTATAAGTCTAAAGAGATAAATTAAGGAATCAATGAATGTGTTTGCAACTAATTCTGACACAGTTGAACAAGCTGAAGCTCAGAGAGATGGATAAAAGCCTAAAACATCTGGCTCCTGGAGAAGTACCAAAAAGAGAAACTGTACAAGCCGATAAAAGGAGCTGGATTTTCGGTAGCCACCATCTTTGCGAGTTCATAATCAAGTATATTATAGTGAACCTAGCTGCTCTGGGTTAGGAGGGTGGTTGAGAGTTGGGGAGATTCTAGACATGGAATAGGTAGGAACAAGGACAAAAATGGATCCACACAAGTGCATCAATCCCTCATAATCTCTAACCCAATGACCTTCAGAGCATAGCTGCAAATTCTACCTCTCAAATATCATGCAAATTCACTTTTAGCCAACTCTAATCTGGGAGAACACAAGGGAGGAGACTCTAGGTCTAGAAAATACATTTTCTGATATAACCATGTTAACAGCAGGAAGATCCCACACATTGGGATAAAGAGTTTATTACGAGGCATACACTGTGCTAAACCTTTTATATGTATTATTTACTTAAACTTCACAGCAACATTTTGAAATTAGTGTAATATGATCATTTTTTTACTTGAAAAATATCAAAAACATAAAAACTACTCATAGAGGCAAGGGCAAAAATGAACTATCAGGACTTCATCAAAATCAAAAGCTTTTGCACAGCAAAGGAAACAGTCAACTAAACCAAAAGACAACTGACAGAATGGGAGAAGATATTTGCAAACGACATATCAGATAAAAGACTAGTGTCCAGAATCTATAAAGAACTTAGCAAACTCAACACCCAAAGAACAAATAATCCAATCAAGAAATGGGCAGAGGACATGAACAGACATTTCTGCAAAGAAGAAATCCATATGGCCAACAGACACATGAAAAAGTGCTCCACATCATTTGGCATCAGGGAAATACAAATCAAAACCACAATGAGATACCACCTCACATCAGTCTGAATGGCTAAAATTAACAAGTCAGGAAACGACAGATGCTGGTGAGGATGCGGAGAGAGAGGGACCTTCCCACACTGTTGGTGGGAATGCAAGCTGGTGCAGCTGCTCTGGAAAACAGCATGGAGGTACCTCAAAAAGTTGAAATTAGAGCTACTGTATGACCTAGCAATCGCACAACTGGATATTTACACTAAAGATACAGATGTAGTGATCCAAAGGGGCACATGCACCCAAATGTTTACAGCAGCAATGTCCACAAAAGCCAAACTATGGAAAGAACCTAGATGTCCATCAACAGATGAATGGATAAAGATGAAGTGGTACATATATATATAATGGAATACTATGCAGCCATCAAAAGAAATGAAATCTTGCCACTTGCAATGACGTGGGTGGAACTAGAGGGTATTTTGCTGAGCGAAATAAGTCAATCAGAGAAAGACAATTATCATATGATCTCCCTGGTATGAGGAATTTGAGGCAATGTGGGGGGTTTGGGGAGTAGGGAAGGAAAAAATGAATCAAGATGGGATCAGGAGGGAGACAAACCATAGAAGACTCTTAATCTCACTAAACAAACCAAGGGTTGCTGGGGGAGTGGGGTAGGGAGAGGGTGGTTGGGTTATGGACATTGGGAAGGTATGTGCTATGGTGAGTGCTGTGACGTGTGTAAGCCTGGTGATTCACAGACCTGTACCCCTGTGGCTAAAAACACATTATATGTTAATTAAAAAAAAAAAAAACTACTCATAAAGTCCTTATTTATAAATACATAGAAAAGAAAAAAGATCTCCCTCTCTCCCTCCAATCTCATCTTCCACCTGTGCACCCACACCCTATAGGTAACTATTCTTAACCTTTTGTTGCATTTTCCTCCAGACTCTGCTATACTTGTGGAAAAATAAGAATACCTGGAGCAATTTTGATGGCTTAGTAGTCAAAGATTCTCACCACACTTTCTGGAAACCACATAGATTTCCCAGATTGTTTGTAATCTTTAGTGAGGGAATGGGGAAAACATGGAATATAATTGTGATGTAAATCAAAGTGGCATAGGAACTCAGAGCCTAATACAATTTAATTTATGGAAATAAAGAAATGTGGTCTTTCTTTCACACCTGAGTTTATAAACTAACATTTATTCTGGTTACTTTATCTAGGGTTCTGGCATGAATTCCTTATTAACTCTCTTCTGGTGCTTATCTATGGTAAGAATTATTCTAGTCCTTAATTCTATATTAAATAGGTACCTCACTGGGCTCTGCTAAAGACCAGGAAAGTGAAGCATTTGTTTCATCATCATGCTTGGGGTCAACTATGTTACTATTTCACAATTCTTCCTTTCTTCTCTGTTCTTGCCGTAATTTCCCTGTGGAGAGTATAATTACGCATCCCATTTGAGCTTGGCCATAAACCTGCTTTGACTGGTGGAATTTGAGTAAAAGTGATAGAGTGCACCTCTGAACAGAGAGCTGATCCTGACTTTGAGCCTGAAGCAAAGCTGCCTAGCTGAAATTCTAAGCCCTGAATGGGGGAAAAGAAAAACAAAAAACAAAAAACAAACACAAAAACAAAAACCACCCCTCTATATTGAAAAATCATAGGAGTTTGCAGTTGATTAATGTGCAGTGTGTTATCAGAACAATAACTAGTTTTTCTAACTATGGGTAGGAAGGATAGAAGGTCCTCTCTCTAATAAGTGGGCAGATAATTCAATACCAGATGCATGTAAATGATAACATTCAGGAGAAAAATCTAATAATAAAGAGTCCAAATAAGGATTTCTCAAATAAAGTAATACTTGCCAAGTTATCTTTAATTACCGGCTGAATATAATAGTAACTGATAATCTGTCAAGGTGTATGGTTTCTGGCCAAAATTATACTAAAAGGAAAATGTATAGTAGTAAATATTTTCATTATTAAATGAAAATGAAAGCATCTATAAAAATGTTCAACTCAAAAAGGTGAAAAGAGGATCTTTTAAAAAGTCTAAGGAATAGAAGAGAGGGGCACCTGGGTGGCTCAGTCAGTTAAGCATCTGCCTTTGTTTCAGGTCATGATCCTGGAGTCCCATTTAGCCCATGCTCAGTGGGGTGCCTGCTTCTCCCTCTCCTCCTGCCCCATCCCCCAGCTCATGCTCTCTCTCTCTTCTCAAATAAATAAATAAATAAAATCTTTAAAAAAAGGAATAAAAGAGGAAAGAAATAATAAAGATGAACACAAATATTAATAAATTTAAAAACAGCAATAGAATGAATAGTGAATCTGAGGACCAATTTAAAAAAGTATTAAAGTCTAATTTCTAATATGTTTAATCAAGATAAAGGGTAAATATAAAGATATAAAATTAAGAATGAGAAAATAAACATAAAATTGATGAGAAAGTAAGAAATTATAAATAAGAGACATGTTGACATGTGACAAAGTTGAAATATTAAAATTTCAAAGCAAGAAACAAATATCTTAGGGAGCAAAATTCTAAAATTATTAGTATTTTTTAAAGATTTTATTTGTTTATTTGACAGAGACAGAGGGAGAAAGAGCGCACAAGTAGACAGAGCAGGCAGAGGGAGAAGCGGGCTCTCCACTGAGCAGGGAGCCCAGGACCCTGGAATTATGACCTGAGATGAAGGTGCTGCTTAACCCACTGAGTCACCCAGGCGCCCCTAAAATTATTTTTTAACATGAAATCAACCTATAACCTCATAAATAACAGTAAAACACTAGATAAATCCCCATTAAAATTAGAGGTAGTAGAAGTTTACTCAGTATAATCACTGTAATATGACATTATTCTGGGATCCTTCCCCCAAAGAATAATATGAAGAAGAAATGAAAAGTTAGTTATTCCTTGAAAATGGTTATCTTCCCAGTAAATTAGGGGGAAAAAAAACCCTCTAGAAACAAAAAGAAAATTGATAGAAGAGTTAATAAAGAGGTATACACTAAAGAAGCCTACAAAAATCATTGGTGAACAAGATGGGATTGGGAGGGAGACAAACCATAAGAGACTCTTAATCTCACAAAACAAACTGAGGGTCTCTGGGGGCCAGGGGATGGAGAGAGGGTGGTTGGGTTATGGGCATTGGGGAACGTATGTTGCTATGGTGAGTGCTGTGAAATGTGTAAGCCTGATGATTCACAGACCTGTATGCCTGGGGCAAATAATACATTATATGTTAATAAAAGTAATTTTAAAAATCATTAGTGCTATAAAACCCAAGAATAAAGTAGAAATTTTAATTAGAAAAAATATCTAATTCACAATTGCTAACAAAAAGTATAAAATGCATGAAAAGCAAATTGGCCTGGGTGGCTCAGTGGGTTAAAGCCTCTGCCTTCAGCTCAGGTCATGATCCCAGGGTCCTGGGATCGAGCCCTCCATCAGGCTCTCTGCTCAGCAGGGACCCTGCTTCCCCCTCTCTATCTGCCTGCCTCTCTGCCTGCTTGTGATCTCTGTCAAGTAAATAAAATCTTTAAAAAGAAAGAAAAGAAAAGAAATATTCTGAACATATATGAAGAAAAACCTATGAAATTTCACTAAACATCTGAAAACAAGACTGGAGTAACTGGAAAACCACACTATGCACCCAGCTGAAAAGAAAAGACTTTAAGAATTTTCTCTAATAATTAAGTAGGTTTAATGCTATTTAAATCATATACCAAAGTGATTATTTTTAGAAATTGACAAGATGGTTCCAAAAATTATCAAGAAGACTGAATGAATTAAAAGATACAAGAAAACTTTTAAAAGAGAAAGTAAGGAGGGAGATTTGCTATGACCAATACTAAAAATAATTAAAACTTCTGCAAGAGCTACGAGTAGATTATTATATAAGAATTGACAGAAAAATAGATATATGTAATGAAATAAAATTTCCGAAAACAAGACCTTCATGATGATGTTAAACAGTGAAAGTAGCATCATAAATGTGCTGGGGAAAAAGAGGACAGAGAGAGACAAGAGAGGGAATCCAAACTGATGAAAGAATTAACTGAAGAAAATCATAAAAAAAAAAAAAAAAGAGAATATCTCTGATAAAGCTTTGACAGAGCTCAAAGCAAAGAAATACCTTTTTTAGTTAATGTCTTAGTTTTTTTTTTATTTATAAACACAAAAAACAGTGAGAATAGCATGAATTCCTAGGTTTCCATTACCCAGCTTCACCAATTAACTATATTCTGCAACCTTTTATGACACTCACAAACCAAGCTGTACACAAAAAATTCTACATATTTGACTATGTAAACATATGTTAAAAGAAAAAAGAAATTAAGATCCAATATGTATTTTTAGAAGGTCTTTAAAAAACTGATAGAGATTTCCTGTGGAAATTAGCTAGATAAAAGTAAGTATACTCGATATGAATCTCAACAAAAATAAAAAAATACAGCATCTTTAACTGAATAAGATAAACAGCTCCAAATTTCAATCTAAGAAAAATATTTGCCAAACATGAAGCTCTTTGGAGCAAATGAGGGAGGATATAGCCTTCCATATTTCAGAGAAGAATACTCAAGAAGTAAATGATGCAGCTCTGTAAGGTCCCGGCATCCTTTACTTGGCCTAATAAGAGTCATCGTCATGTACCAGAGACAGGAGGAGTCAACAAGGCCCCTATGAGGAACAACAGAGTGCCATTCTGAAGTCAGTCCACTTACAATGAAAAATAAGAAACATAGTGAGAGGGAAAAAAAACAAAACAATCTTTGCAGTAGATATGCCTATATATTTGGAAAACATAAGAGAACAAACTGAAAAATATATTAGAAACAATGGGGAAAAAATGTGAATCAGCAGATAGATTATAAAATCAAAATATAAAAGCAACAGCTTTCCATATACAAACCAAAGTGAGTTAGAATATTTAATGGATAAATAGATCTCATTTTCACTAAAATAACAAAAGGAGATAAAACACTTAGGAGATATTTCACTAAAATAACAAAAGGAGATAACAAGGATTGTAGAGGGCTTAAACAAAGAAAACTTTAAAACCCTACTGAGTCATATTTAAAATAATAAATAGAAATACATAACTTGTTTGTGGAAACCAAAATTTCACATTAAAAAGATATTATCTCTAAATTAATCTATTAAATCACTTATGATCAGAAACAAAATATCTGAAAGTAAAATTTTAACTTTGATCTGTTAAAATAAACATGAAGAGCTAGCCAGGAAAATAAAAGAAAATAAAACTGCGGGAGGAGCCCTACAGAATATTAAAATGTAATAGTGTTACGTAAATTAGCTTGGTATAAGTAAAGTAATAAGCCCATGCCTTTCAAATAATGCAGAAGAATCACATATGATGCATGTTAAGTCTGAAATTTCCCTGTGGGTCAAACACTAAAAATTCTGATTTTTCTAGGTCAGGAGTAGAGCATGGAAATATGCATTTTTTATGATAGGAGTCCCAGATGATTATAACAGAAGTACAAATATCCTTCCTTAACTAATCTACCAATTTAACTAAGGAATTCTATTTCACCATGAAACATGGCATTTGATGCCTTCTGCATACTGAAAACACAACCAACAAGTTGTATTCAAAATTGTTTATGCCTATTTACACCAAATAATTACTTAAGTTAATTATATACTACATATACCCATGAAGTGTGTGTTCAAAAAGACTATTTCCATGAAAATAAATGTCTTAGAAAAACAGAAGTAAATTGTTGGAAAAAATCTTTTTAACTTGTGTGGATGAGAAAACTTAACTGATTAGGACACAAATCATAAAAAGCAAAAGGACTGTCACTCAGATTATTCATAAATGTCTTTAAGATCTTGACCCCACCTCATAAAAAGATACAAACATTATTAATGCAAAACTGATGACACAAAAATAAGAATACCATAATCAAAGAAAATGCTTCAGATCTAATTTAAGAGACTGAAAAAATGTGCATTCATGTTTTACTTTAAAATATTTAGGATACTATTTTTTTATGATTTTTTTGCTTTAACCAGTTTTTAAAATTATCATTAACAGAGAAAACAGTTTCTAATCATGTTCACTAAGGAGACATCTCTAATGAATAAAACACAATTTGAGAAACACTGTAATAGACAAACAGATGAATGAAACAGGAAATTTGAAAAATATGTATTCCAAATAGATGGGGGAAAAGACAGATAAATCAATAAAGGGTGTTGAGAAAATAAATTAGTCTTACGGAAAAAGACACAGGGATCTTGTTTGTATTCTCACAGAACAATAAATGTGAAAGAGAAAAACACACTTCAAGTCAGAAATGTGCTGAAAAAAGCACTAAAATTTTAATGCGATTGTAATTCGGTAGATCTTTTAAGCATGACATTACATGTAAGCCTACAGGTGTTGAAAACAAGACAACAGGCCCCAAAAGGCGCCGCTTATGCTAACTAACCTCAGGTCAGCAAACCCAGACCTTAACTTAATTACAGGTGGACTTGCCCAGAAATGCAAACCTAAACCAATCAGGATTCACCTAAACAGTGTCATTTTGGTCATCTGTCTCACAGACCCCTCCTGCCACCAGTCCCTCAAGGAAAGTAACTTTGCAATAACCAGCCTGAATGTATGTATGTATTTATGTATGTATGTGGGGTTTTTTTTTGGTTTTTGGTTTTTGGTTGCACCTCCTTGTTCCCGGCTCCCTTCTGCCTTTTGCACAGCTTCTCAGATCTTTCCACCTGCTAGACGGGATGTTGCCCAATCTTTGCTCAAACTCTTAAAAATTTCAATATGTCTCAGTTTATCACTTAACAGTTCTGTTAGTAAGAAGGAACCTAACGAACCCCCACCGAGAGACCCCCGAGAACAACGAACCAACAACTGTGGGTACCTGTGGGGCCCCCGGAGCTTGCTGCTCGCTCGCTGCCTTGGGAGGTGGTGGGGAAGTCCTCGATCCTCCACAGCTTTCGCTTTAGAACATTTATACTTTATTTAAACTCCCCCCCCCCCCGCCCCAGACTGGTTCTGAAAACTGGCACAACAAAAACTGGGTCCAGCTTAAAAACTGGGTCCGACTTAACAACAGGACGGGGTAGGAGCCCGATTGGGCGTGACTGAGAACCCGGCCTGAGCGCCGCGTGTGACCGCTCCGGCTCGGAAACCGGAAACCAGACGAGCTCAGGTCGGACTCAGTGGGACCTAAGCAGGACCGTGGAAGCCTCCAGTGCATAAAATTTTGTTGAAAGGCTCAACAAGCAGGTTAACTTGACCAAAAGATAATCTGGCATTACAGGGGCCACAGTGGAGAACTTTTAACCTTCATAGGTTTATCTATTTTACATACTAGGTGCCCTAGACAAAAAAGGGATCTCAGGCAAGCCCTCACTATAGAGGGGAGAGGGAAAATTATTTTTCCTACCCTACATTTCTCCGGACCGGGATAATACCTGTTGGGACATTGTACTTACTCCAGAGCCTGTGGACAGGATCCCGGGAAAACAGGCAGAAGCTTACAAAAGGTAAGAATGACCAAAGCCAGCCCTGCTAGATTTCTAATAGTGGTGCCTGGTGGACAGAGGTGGGTAAAATTTCCAAATTTCATTTGGAAAGGAAATTGTCATTTCCTTTCCAAATGAAGATTGTTAGGCCAAACACATTTGGAAGAGTTAGATCTTTGAACTGTGACTGGTGAATTACCTTTCGAGTACCTATTTGTTGTTGATTCTTTATCTCCCAAGGAGAGCTGTTGCCTTGTCTCCTTTTATACCCTGAGAACTTGGGTTGGCAACCCTCGGATTGGGGGCCCGAAAAATATACCCAGACAAAAATGTGTGTTACATCCCATTGGGGCTAGAGTCCTACAGATGGTCGCCATCTGGGGGGTCCTTGGCATGGTTCGTACAAGGGAAGGATTTTTTTTTTTTTTCATTCAATTAGTCAGCATACAGTATGTCATTAGTTTCAGGATTCATTAGTTACTTACAGTGGCCAGTGCTCATCACCTCACGTGCCCTTCTTAATGTCCATCACCCAGTTACCCCATGCCCCCACCCACCTCCCTTTTGGCAACCCTCAGTTGGTTTCCCCCGAGTCAAGAGTCTCTCATGGTTTCTCTCTCTTTTTTATTTCTTCCCATTCAGTTTTCCCTCCTCCTATCTATGATCATCGATGCTATTCCTTATATTCCACATATGAGAGAAACCGTATGATAATTTTGTCTTTTTCTGATTGACTTATTTCATTTTCTAATGATAGTTCATTCATGAGCCCAGAACCGAAGCAAGACCACTTCTTCTCTTTTTTTGATCATCCTATATTCAGTTGTTTCTTGGAGTTAAGGGTTCTCCACTGATGATCTATTTGTTAGACTTAGACAATAATATGCGTTCATATATTTGTTAATGTTTACAAGATAAAGCTAACACTAACAGGACTGACCTCAAAAAGCTGAGTTTCAGGTTCACCTACAGACAATTCAAGGATTATAATGGGGGACAAAAACTAAATGTCCTTTGGAAAAGATGCCATGATGAGAAGTCAAAAGGATATCTAATGACTCAGGGGTAGCCACTACATAACTGAACAGCTTAAGTGAATAATGTTCATCCTTATTAAGTATTAACTTAGGAATCAAGACTTGATTGACTAAAAGTTATTCTAACGAGTATTTTGAAACAAATTTTAGTATTATATAACATTTATGTTTACATGGTAGCTTTTAGGAAATAACAAAATATGGTAGATAATAAGTTGACCAGTGTCTGCTGTTTAGGGAAATTTACTTGATTGTTTTTTCTTTTTTTTCCTTTTTAAACAAGTCTTTCCTTTTTATTTATTTTTTTTAAGATTTTATTTATGTATTTGACAGAGATTACAAGTAGGCAGAGAGGCAGGTAGAGAGAGAGGGGGAAAGCAGGCTCCCTGCTGAGCAGAGAGCCTGATGCAGGGCTCGATCCCAGGACCCTGGGATCATGACCCGAGCCGAAGGCAGAGGCTTTAACCCACTGAGCCACCCAGGCGCCCCAAGTCTTTCCTTTTTAAACAAGCTGGGTTTGGTAATAGTGTTGGAAATCCCTTGTTGATGTGGCTCTGATGTGGCTCTGGGGATGAAAACAAGCATATTTCATTTGTACCCCCCAAAAGTCAAATAGTTTTAGAACTTTCCAACACTCATTGGGCAGGGACTAGAAGTAGTTATTTAGTAGAAGTGGAGAGAACTATTTAATGAGTTGGAACCCAGCTGCATATCCCAAAGTCATTAAAAGAATTTCTAAGATCTCTGTGAAGTGTAATTTACTCAACAGAAAAGAATGCAAGTAAATTGAAGAGAAGTAGAAATTTCAAAAAGACAGAGTTCTCCTAAGAGCTGTTTTTCTATCTTCCAAGAAATAAATTGGCCATTTCCTAAGGTTTCAATGAATGTCCCCTCTTCTAAACTCTCAGACAGGGGATGAATGGGACAACATCCCTGAAAGCATCTTTGGGGATTTTCCTAATGGTAATTCACTCTGAGCAGGAGCTGTACATTCTTATTATATAATATTTCTTATCATAGCATAGCTTTGCACCTGCACGGTACTATAGCTCTGTCTTCAGATAAACAATTGGAACTCAGTTTCTCTCCATGATATGAGTGCCTTGGTGTCTTAATATATGTGGAAATTACCTGGAGAAAAATTTAGTGCAACATCTAGCAAGTCAGTGCTTCTCAATACTAAAACGAGATATACCTTTCTCTCTACATTCTTTACCAATATAACCAACATTTATACAGGAAAAAAAAATAGCCACCAATCATCACCAATAATAAAATAATACATACATACATAGATGTATATGTACACAAATGCTAACCACCCCCAACACACACATACATACACACAAACAAAACACATTTTTTAAGGCATATTAATATGCCAAGCATGATATTAGATCCTTTAGGTTTGGAACTGACAAAGGTATAGTGTTGCACCAGAGAGTCATAAGTTTGGGAAACTCACAAAGTGTTTAGTGTGTGAGAGGAGAGGCCATTCTCAATACTCAATACAGTGACAGTTGTCAGTTCGATGTAACTTCTGTCCTACACTCTGATTTCATGGATGGAAAAAGCTGCAAACATAATTAAAAATCTTTTTTCTAAAATGAAAAAAAGCTCTGTATAACACCGAAACCCAGACCTCAGAACCTTAATACACTGAGGAAAACATGATTTTAGGGATTTAGAGAAAGATCTTTTCTTTCCTGCTGCCTAGAGTATAGAAGGATGCTCCTGCTTCAGGAGTATCAGAGAAATCAGTTCTGATGGGGCCCCATGGAGCTGGGAGTAGGGATTGTTGTGTGAATACAGCACAGTCTGCAATAACATTATCTAAGAGAAGTGATAGTCACAGACTGCACAGAAGGGCTGCGAGAGTAAGGAAAGGAAACAAGCCGTGGATACCATGTAGGAGATGGTGGGATTCATGTCCGATTAAACATGAGACTCTCCTTACAGTGCCACTGAGGGGGAAAAAAAACAACAGCATTATATGGCTTGGAATATATACACAGTGATGCCATGTTGAAAAGTAAAAGTGTGTATCTAGAAGGCATCATGAATAGAACAGTACATATTGAATCCATGTGTAGACAAATATGGTAAGTAAGAGTGGTTAGCACTGGGTAACTGGATGTGTAAAATTTTAATATTCTTTCCATAATTTTCTGTTTTCTAATTTTTCTGCGATTGAGAAGAATACTTTTTAATATGAAAAGTTAACAACGTTAAAGTGATTTTCATCTTTACTCTTATTTGGTAGATAAAAATCATAAAAAGAAATTGGTGCATTATCAAAATCCTCTGGATAGACATCCAAGCACAACAGCATTAGAAATACCAAAGTTACTGATTTTCCTATTTGAATTAGCATTTTAGTATATAAGATTCATAGTTATGCCCAGCATTGGCTTAAAGTTATAGAACAGCAGTCCATAAAGTCTTTTATCTCGCTTTTGGAGCACATAATTACCTACAGACTGAACTTACTATTTCTGAAAAAGAAAAAGCTGCTTATTCTTTCAAGAATAAAATTGTAAAAATGTCATTTAAAATCATATTATTGTGTAAGATTTTATAAATAACTATTTCTCTAGCTGAACTTTATCTTTTATTCACCATCCAGATGCAATGGAGAAAAAAATTAAAAAAATAAAAATTCTAGGCTATATAAAAATATTGCTAACATAACATTTATTCTCCACTTAAATAGCAATGCAGGCACACTGCAGAGGAAATATTTCCATATGGCATGCATAAACACTCTGGTTATTGATCCCTTAAGAGTTTCTGTGCTGTAATATGTTTGAAGACTGGGGGAATATTCCTATAGTATTTTCCACATTATTACATTTTTTTCCTATTATATATATGTTTTCATTTTTCTTTAAACCGTAGGAGGTCTTCATTACTACTTTTTATATCATATACTACTCTTAACTGCTGTCAGACTTGTTGGATATCTTTGCTAAGTATGTACTATTTACCTTTGAACCTAGAAAACTGATTTTTAAGGAGAAACAAAGATATTCTATGTATCTCACATATGCATGTATGTGTGTAAACACATATATATGCATGTGTGTACATATGAGCATACATATATGTTCACACACGCACACATACAGGACATCATGGGATTTTATGTTTGAAAAATAAATTACAGCAAACTGGAAACTGGGTAGGAAGAAATATGACTAAAACAGGAAGGGGTTTGCCCAGGGAGAATTAATGTCAAATTCAGGAAAAACAAGTAAAGTTCGTTTCTTTTTTCTTTTTTTTTTAAGATTTTATTTATTTATTTGACAGACAGAGATCACAAGTAGGCAGAAAGGGAGGCAGAGACAGAGAGGGAGGAAATAGGCTCCCCGCTGAGCAGAAAGCCGGATGCAGGACTTGATTCCAGGACCCTGAGATCATGAGATTAGCTGAAGGCAGAGGCTTAACCCACTGAGCCACCCAGATGCCCCGTAAAGTTGGTTTCTTATTCCCCATCTCCCCTGCCCATTTTTGATACATCTCTGTTAATATAACATGTCCCATTATGTTTATCAGAATATCAATCCTAAATACTTACTAAATACTAGTAATAAAAATATATAGTCAAGAAATATGGGGAAAGCTGCACAGAATATTGCTTTCTGCAAGAATCACAGGGTATACTCACATATCAAAAGCTCTGAGAAGTCCTGTGATAAAGAAATCTGCTTAATTTTTCCCAAACTTTATATTGCAATGAAATGTTATTTTAAGGTACTATTATTCAACAGCACTCATAGAACACATTTTCCATTATCACACTGACCTTTAAACATTAAATTTGTGTTTTAATTTTCAATGTTACATTTTGCTGAGTTTCCCTCCCATTCTTTTTTTTTTTTAACGTTTTTCATTTTTTCATAGTTCTTACTCATCTACTTGTTCTAACACCCTTTACTATTTCGTTTATTTATTTAGTCATTAATGTATATTTAAAGCACCTACACTGCTTACTGGGTTTCTTCAACATATTTCTCATTACTCCTCATCCCACTTTTGTAACTACCTTTTTCAAAACCCTGAACGTTTTTATGGACCCTCGTTTTACTACAAATGTTTTCCCCCAAACTTCTTCACTTTGCAAATTCCTTCTTATCCCCTCTCCACGCAAGTAGACATACACATATAGGGTGTTGTATATTCACTATGCACTGTTCTGGATGCTTTCATTATCATGGCACTTCTTTGTAATTGGCCTTGCATTTATTTATCTCTCATTCTATAAGCTCTGAGATAGAGAACTATGTCCTTTTTGCTTTTACATCCTATGTATCTATCATAGTGCATAGAATAGTTATACAATATTTAATTGTTGAATGAATGGGTAATGCTGCTAACATGACTACATTCTTCAAAGATGTCCCAAACATGTTTACACAAAGAGTATATCATTAAGTGTTTTACTGTTTGAATGAGGTTGCTATTGCAAAGGTTTTCATTGGTGACTAGGTTGGTATTTTCCCTAATGGAACAGCAGTTTGTTTATGGAGACATCAATTCTGTGAAAACAGGCAACAGTATTTTGTAGTTAGCTCTTAAAAAATTTTTTTATAAATATTAATCTGAACCAATCATTTTTTGAGAAGTAACTTCGTAGTGATTGACATTTTTAGTCAAAACAGTGAAAACATCCACACCTATTTTTGTGTGAAAGAAAGAAGGAAAGAAGAAAGAAGGAAGGAAGGAAAGATTGATTTTGCTTGCTAATAAACATTAAACTCCAAAAAATCTCAAAGATATAAGTAAAACCCTTTAGATTTGACTGAGAAATGTATGGTGGTTTATTTAAAATAACAAACATTCTGTTAGGACCCAAAATGTCTTTTCAAAAAGTAGATTACATTTAATTGCAAAACAACATGCAAGAAAGTTTAAAGCACAGAATAACAATATAATAAAAAAAAAAAAGACTTCATTAAATGCATTACTTCATTCTAAGAAAATATTAAATATTTATTATGGCCTGATAGGTTGATTCATTGGGGTAATCAATAATTAATCACTCTAAAAACTTCAGATCCTTTATAAATATCAAAGACTTTTAATAATTGCTTAACAAATCCTAAGTAGCATAGAATCTACAGACTTCATATATCAGGGGAAATGAATACAAGTTAAAAAGATGACTGCTTTAAAATGAATAAACTAAATCCCAAAAGTTCATATTTTGAAATGTTTGCTCTTATAAAAGAGATCAGTCTGATGACAGGAAGGTAAAAATAATACCATCTCTAGGCATAGATAGAGCAGAAATGCCAACAGAACAAACTCACTGCCAATTCCTCTTTTGAAAATATTAAATATGCATCCAACTCACAATTAGTCTGAATGGAAGAGCAACTTACACAAATGAAATTCACAGAATCACTTCAGCCGTTTGTATTAACTCTAATCTCTAACTTTATATAAAATATTAGAATTAACCCTATTGAGTTTTAGCTCCTTTTTATGCTCATCCTCCAATTTTAATAACTATAATTTTAAGCATTATAATAATAATAATTGATACTAGTTTCACAGTTTCTGGGTGTACAATCCCTACACCAAGAATTCACATACACAATCTCATTTAATTCTCTTGATAATTTAATGGTAGGTTTTATGATGGCAGAACCTTGTAATAAGTGATGTATAACAATTTCAACTGCGTAATATATGAAGTAATGTTGTTATAAGTATAATTAAATGACGATGTTGAGCCTGCAGAAGATTACTGATTCAGGGGCAAGGGCAAGGTAGAGGAAGGGATTGAGATGCAAGATATAGCCATTCTGGTCCCAATTATACCTTGGTATCACCTGGTAAGAGCTATCAACTCTGGCTTAAATGTTCCCATGTGCCTCACAATGATGGTTTGGACTCCTAGGTCATAAGCATCAGTTCCAGAAATCATTCAGGGTCCATTTGGGGAAACAGATATGGGGTCATTGGGCTGAAAAAATACTAGGAACTTGGGGACTCACTCTCCTTCTTGGGAGAAGAAATCCAAATGGGCTAGCCTGTCATTCACTCACCTGGCATTTCATTCCTATCCAGATATCATCATGGCTACCCTCCATGTGTAATGTGATTAATAGAAGATAGACAGAGAAAAACCCAGTGCTAATTGCATGATCTGGATTTGTATTATCATCAGATACAATTTGATCAAGCCTGTTTTAAGGAAATATAAAACTAAAAACTTAAGTTAAATCACTTCCCCAAATTATTCAGCAAATAAAGAGAAATTAAAAATTAATCCTCTAACTCTTTTCTTTTGAAAGTAACAGATATCAATACCAGTTAATGAAACTTAAAAGGTGAAAAGTAGTTAATTATAAAGATTCAGGTATTGACTCCTAACACTCAAAGTCAGAAGACAACCAGGAAAAGCTGGAACAAGCTAATGAAGTGAAAGGGGACAAATCCATACGTCATTCTTTGCTTCTCTCTGTATGTCTACTTCACTGTGCTATTGTTATAAACTGACTTTCTTTGCTTCCTTTTCTATGGCAGAAATAGACCTCATCAGGTTCCAAATACTATTTTCTTTGATTTAAGAGATTCTTGAAGATTTTAAATTAAAATATTTAAGAAAGAACTTATTGAGTATCTCTTGGGTCCCAGGTATTTTTTCTAGGTGCTGATCACACAAAAATGAACAAGATATGATTCTGGCTCTTGAGGAAGAATAGTTTAGGAAAAAAAATGAGTATGAATAAGCAAACAACATCTACATAATAGGAAAAATGCTAAAAATAAAGTGCTTCCTAAGTGTTTCTTTTCTTTCATACTTGCCCCTACAATCAGTATACCTTATAGTAGCCTCATAGCTTATAAATCTGATTATGGAATTTCTCTATTTAAGCCTTCCATAAACTTTTCAGGCACTAAATATAAAATTTAAACTCAAACTACAGTCTAAACTTTCTACAAAAAAACAGCCCTACTGTTTTCATCTCCTACCATTCTCTCTCTTGCTTCTGCCACATGCCAAGCTCATTCCTAAAAGAGAAGACCTTTGCCCTCCCAAATCCCTGTGCAAGGAAGATGTCCATCCTTGATCTTGACTGATTTCTTCCTGTAATTCATTTCATGTCAAATGTCACCTCCTTGGAGAAGCCTTTCATAACTAAGGTATCAAAAAGCACCACTCTTTTTAGTTGCTTTTTATTATCATGCCCACTTTTACTTTCTCATGGCACTTAATCACTAATGTGTACTTGTTCAGTGTCTGTGATTCCCACAGAGTCAGTTCCATATGGGCAGGAATCCTGTCTGGTTCCCTCACCACTGTGTGCCCTAGAGTGTAGAACTGGCACATAGTAAACATTCTACATAACTCTTAGTGGAGTGAATGAATGGATGCATGTGGGACAGGCACAGAGAGGGATCTTTGGACAAACACAGAGATTCAGTATTGCAGTATTTCTTAGAAGAGAAATTCCCTTCAGTCTTACTCTTCACAGTCAAAACTTCAGACACTTCCAATACTTTTCACTTGACAAATTCTATTTGACAAATTCTAGTTTAAGTCCTCTCTTAAAAATGATTCAAGGAACACCTGGGTGGCTCAGTTGGTTAAGCGTCTGCTTATTTTAAATGTTCATTTTTTGACCCATCATAACTATTTCTCACCTAGATTTTTGTCAGCAAAAAACTTTAATAGTATACTTTCTCTGTCACCCTCCAAGTTACTGATTAAAACATGAATAGTTAATCAATATTTCCTTGCTGCTAAATCTGCTCCACATCAGTCTTTGATTTGACTGCTATATCTATTTTTCTACAATGATAATGAAAGAGATTTTGTCAGCTTTCTCACATATCACCAGCATCAATTTCTTAATGAGGTTTTCTTGACTTTTTTCAAGGTGGAGGTTTTGTAATTCATAGAAAAGATAGAGACCAAACAAGCAGAAACGTATTCTTAACAACATAAATGACAATAGATTTTTAACACTTGAAAATATATTTCCTGTCTTATGTAACTATAAAAAAATGAAATTTTCCTCCATCCTAACCCAAATAAGTACTGATTTTTACTTTTAAATGTGAATCTTTCAAATTTAGATGCTAATTTTAAGTCACTCACCCACTTTTCTGTGCAAATAAAGATTTTTAAAGCTTAAAAACAAAATACAGAGGAAATTATTTAAATATAAAGTAACTCATTTGAACTATGTTTTATTAGTAAACATGAAAATCTAAACTAAATTGATAATTTCCTGGGAAAATGTAAAAAATACTCCCTATGAAAAGTAATTTTAAGACTATTAAAGATATATTTCACCTTCCAAAAAATGTACTGGTTTCAGATGACTTCACAAGGAAAATTATCATGTAATTTAGTCTAGTCAAGATGGCAAGAAAAAGAAGAATTTTTTTTCCTGATTTATATCATAAATCAGTTTCCTTCATATATGCAAAGAGCAACTAATGCAAAGAGCAAATAATGGAAGAAATGGCTGCAATTAAAATACTAGGTTTCTTTGGTATATTTAAGCAAACATGATTAAATATACCAAAGAATAACTTTACAAGAAGGTTATACTCCAGTAATAAACGTCCCACATATCGTTGGCTTACAAGAACAAATGTTTATTCCTCATTCATATTCCATGTCCTTAGAGAGTTAACTTCTTATATGTCCAACATTTTCTTCTTTGCGGGACTATTCTGTTCTTTAATCTGAAAGGAGCATTGGCTATCAAGGATATGTTGGCCTCATTGCAGAAGGAAAAGACTGATGGTTCCTAAGCTTTGTGTTGATGAGTAGCATATGTCACAACTACCCAGATGGCCAAAGCAAGTAACAAAGCCAAACTGATGCCAATGGAATGAGGAATTACAATCCTTCACAGGGATGGGTAGTGAATAATTAGTACAACAACAAAATCTACTACCTGAATTATTTGTAACACTAATAAAAAACCTGATCTAAAAAGAAATATAGAGTAGTTGTACCTCACTTATGAATGTTGAAACAAAACAATTGAAAGATTAATGAGTTTATTATTTCATAAACAATTTCATGTATTCAAAGATAATTTTACAGTAGAAAATTATTAATAAAATTTTTTAGTACACCTAGTAAAAAGTATGATCAATTCTATGGACATTAAATTCTCATTTGACAAAAATTTCACATTCATTTTATTTTCAAAAAGGCTTCATTAAAATAAGAGCTGATAGATAACTCCCTACAATGGTATGCCAGTGTTAGAGTGAATATGGACATGCTGGAGAAATTGAAAAGTTGAACAGGTTCTCTAACAGCATTTTATTGTAACAATCTGTCTACTAAAGGTGTTAACCAATGTATTGATATAAAAAAAGAAAATTAAAGATGTTAAAAAATACGAATAGGAAAGATTTAATTATAACTACTTGCTAAAATTATCATGTACCTAGAAACTGAAAATATTCCATTATAAAAGTTCTACAAAAGTAAGTGAATTTAGTTTAGTACCTGGGTGTTCAAAAGGCGATTGTCTTTATTATATAAAAAGAATAAACATTAGGAAGCAAGCTGTAAAAGAAGCAAAGATTCCAATTACAATAGCAGCAAAATGATAAAATACTTAGAAATGAACTTAATAAATGCACAAAACCTAAATGAAAAAAACTAAAAAGCTATATAAAGGTAGATTTAAACAAATAGTAAGGTTATCCATATTTGTAATTAGGAAAACTCAACTTTGTAATGATATCAATTCCACCTAAGTTTATAAATTCCATATGATCCAATAAAAACACCAGTACATTTTAATGAAGCTGTATAACTTAAAGTTTATGTAGAACAAGCTGAAAAATGAAAATATAAAGTCTGAAAAAAGAGTAACAGGGTTGGAACAGCCCCACTGGATATTAAAATATAAAGCCTCGAAATTTAAAGCAGTGCAGTCATAGAAACTCCAGAAGTATTCTCACATCTATACAGTGATTTAAGATATTAATGAATGTCATTGAGCCTTTGAATACTCATCTTAAAAAAGATAAATTTGAAATGTTCCTCACTCTGTACTCCATAATAAACTCTTTTTAAGGATTAAAATAAAACTATAATATATCTAGAGAACAAATGGGCAAAAAAGACTAAAACTTGACAAAATCCAATTGTTTGGTTCGGATATGGAGAAATAATGACTTTGCAATTTGGGGTTTGAAGGTTTTAATAGTCAGGATACCATCAGGAAAGAAGAACCTGGATAGCTAGATAGCTGGCTAGATTGATTGTTTGATGGCAGGGAATTGGTTTACAGAATTATGGGGTCTAGGAGTATAGGGGCTGACTGAGCAAGATCAAAATCTGGAGGACAATCCATCAGAATGGGCAGACTGGAAATTCTTAGGCAGAAGCTGAAGCTCCAGTTCACAGGTCGAATTTCATCTTCAGGGACATTTCATTAAGGTCTTCCAATTAATTATTTCAGGCTCACTCAGATTCATGAGAGTAATTTCTATTTAAAGTAAACTGATTATTGACTTTTTTTCACATCTACAAAATATCTTCAGAGCAACACCTAGATTGTGTTTGACTGAATAACTGGGGACTAAAACCTAACCAAGCTGACCTAAGAAACTGTCCGTGATAGAGGAAGAAACAGTGTTCTCCTGGAGAGCTGTTATCAGAATGTCCCTGAGACATCAGACTAAGGTTATTTTAAAAAATTAAGAAATTCTCTTTCCATACCCTTCCATATGTCTCGGCTTTTTTCCTGGAAAAGTATATAGGATAAAAACCTCAAACAACTGAGCAAAACAGGTGAGAAAGAGACATAAATGGTTTCCAATTCAAGGCAACAGACTGAGTGCACACATTTGCTTTCCTTTCCTCCTGCCTGGATTAAAATTACAATAAGGGAATATTTAAAGAACTAACTCCAAGTATGAGAAGAAGTTAGAAACAACTCTAGGTATTTCAAGCACAAGGGAAATTGATACAGAAAAATAAAGGTTTGCAAAATAGTTCAAAAGGCCCAAAAAGCAAACATCAGGAATAAACAGCTACTAGCTCTTTAGGTCACAGAGGAGTAAACAGTAATCAAGAAGTCAGGAAACTACCATACAATTTGTCCCATACAAGCAAGAGTCACTCTTGCTCCCAACCCTGAAGCCAGTGGCTGGCCGTGAACATGGAATCCAACTGCTTTGCAGAAGCACACATCTGCTAGAGTTTAATGCAGCTGCAGAAACCAAAGAATGGTTTCTGCTTCTCTTTTCCTTAATAGTTCTTCCAGAAATGGCATCAAAAACTTTGAGCCAAAGTATTCTAGAAATGTCGTTCCCAGGCTTCCAGCCCCTTGAACTAGAGTACAAAGCATAGGAAACAGTGGAAATGAATAACACAACCAGAAAAGCGACTGGGAGAGAAGTCATCAATAGCTAGAAATGTCACCATCTTTCTAGAAAATGTAAATCAGAAGGAAATGTTCAAAGTAATAAAAGAAGTGGAATATGCAGCCGTCTAGAATATTCCTATAACTGACAGTGGATGACGTAGCCCATCCTTGCAGTGTAATTATGGACAGCCGTTAGCCTCAGAGTGGACACATACCCAGGATAAAGGAAATGAAATTAAATGAAGGTCTTTTTGCTAATTACCGAGTCAGTTATTCTCATCATAGCATCAATCAAAAACTATTAAATTGGCCAAAATTAATTTCATTTGTCTAAATAAATTGAACCATCTATGTGATGGTAAATTAGGGGAACTCACATGACTATTAATACCCAGTGCATATCTTTCATTTAGGTTATTGTTTAGGAGACAACCAACTTTTAGTATGTTGAACAAAAATGACTATACTCTTTTTTAGCCCCTCCCATAGAGAGTAGAATCTCTTTTCCCATCTCTTGAATCTGGACTTCTTATGACCTATTTTAACCAACAGAATATGGCAAAAGTGACAGTGTACAGAGTTTTGAAACTCCTATGCTCCTCATTGTGGAATCCTCTGACATCTGGTGCAGAAGCCCATATGGAAGAATACATGAAGAGAGGGGCTCAGGCTTCCCAACTTTCCAGGCCTGCCAGCTGAGTCTCAAAATGTGAGACCATCCAACCCAGCTGAATTGCCAACAATGAATCCAACATGAGTGAGCCTGTGACATGAGCAGAACAGTTTGCGGAGTACTGTGTGGTGGTGGTGGCCATTAGCCTCTGAGTCCAGCATAAAAAAGGCTAACTGTAACACAACTCCAAGGAATCTCAGTGTCCTGCACACTGCAAATTGGAGTTTGTCAATAGGCCTGCCCTGTTGATGAACTCACCACTCCTTCCCTCACCTCCTTTGTTACTTGCTCAAATACCCCCTACTCAATGATGTCTTTTCTATCCACTCTGTTTTAAATTATAAACCCAATTGCCACCATCCGCTCACATTTCCTCTCCTACTTCATGAGAGAAGTTTCTATTTGTTTCATTCACTACTGTTTCTTTAGTGCTTTTAACTATACCTGTCATACAGTAGACAATAAATATTAGTTAAGTAAATTTATGAATGCATTCCTGGGATGTAAGTAGTAAAGTATCAATTCTAAGCACATTCACCCTTTTTCTTCTTTATTTTTTCATTTTAAAATTTAAATTAAACTAATTAACATATAATGTATTATTGGCTTCAGAGATGCAAGCCTGTGATTCATCATTTTTATATACTACCCAGTGCTCTTTATATCACGCGCTCTCCCCAATGTCCATCACCCATTTACTCATCCCCCACCTCCCTCCCCTCCAGCAGCCCTCAGTTTGTCTCCTATGACTAGGAGTCTCTCATGGTTTGTCTCCCTCTCTGATTTTGTCTTTTTATTTTTCCTCTCTTCCCCTATGATCCTCTGTTTTGTTCCTTAAATTCCACATTCACCTTTAAATGAAACAGGGATCCTTATTTTGGACCTAAGAAGATGGAATGCAGTCCTAGCATCCCCTACAAAGATCAACAAGGAATAAGATTTACTTTACGAATATAATGTGAATGCTATATACTGCTTTTTATATTTTTAATTGACCTATATATATATATATATATATATATATATATACTATAAAAAAGCAATCGTAAAATAAAATGTAATGTCATTAACCTCAACAACATTAAAAAAAAAGCCTCACTAATAGAAATTAGAAGATGAAGTGGGGAAGAAATAGGTGTGTAATAACCTTATTGTGCATATGGGAAAAGGAAAACAAAAACATTGTCTATAAGCAGTGAAACAGGTTCCTGGGTATCTCAGTTGATCAAGTCTCTTATTCTTGATTTCGGTTCAGGTCATGATCTCATAGGTCATGCGATCGAGCCCTGAGCTGTGTCAGGTACACTTTCTCTCTGTCTCTGAAATAAATAAATCTTAAAAAAATAAAAATAAAAAATAAAGCAGTGGAAAAAGAATTGGGGTATTTAATATAGTGTTAAGTTACAGAAGTGACTTGTGGGAAAAGTAGAGATAATGACTATCAAACCCAGAAGGATAGCAAACATGAGGTTGGAGAAGAGCCAGATGCTTGATTACAGAGTAAATTTTCATATTTTCCAAAGTTAAGTTGATAAGTTGCTAGTTACAGTGTAAACATATTGTTTAGATTTTCACATGTAGCCACCAGAAGCAACAAAACAGAAATGATTAAAAGAGTTTATCTCTGGGGAATGGGCCTGGAAAAGGGAGAGGTTATCTGCTGCTTTCCTTATAAGCTCCATTGTAAAATTTAATTTTTCCCTATATGCATTACTTCCTTATTTTTAAAAACAAAAATAACAGATGAAGAAAGGAAAATTAAGTATAAAACAAAACAATATAAAATGTTCATCATTAGGAAAATGAAATTCAATGGAGTAAGATGTTTTTATAGATCATAAATAAATCTTCCTAGTTAAGGTAAAATTAAGGAGAAGTTCATTTATAAGCTATAAAAATTGTGTAATACACAAAGGAGTTTGGGAAAATAAGAGAGGTATTGCCACTCAACATCTTGCTCATCTTTATGGTGCTGACAGATGTCAAAAGACAAGGCAATGCAAGGTGTCCTATATGAAAGTTCATGCTCTTGCTGGACTTTTTTACCATGACCTTCTCTAACTCGGATCTTACAGTTCTTAAGTAATTTCAGTTTGATTTTTCTACAAACAGGATTTCAGTCTCTGTGAAGACTATGCATTTATATGTAAGGCAGCAGTCAGATTAATTTGTTTCTAACTTTGAAGTATAAAACATTTTTCTGGAATTTTAGAAAATAATTTCTTCTGCTGTGTTTATGTTTATGATGTTCAGTTCTCCTATGAACTTTAGAAGAGTTGATCATATTCATCCTTCCCAGAGTTTTCTTTCTGACTTTGCCTTTAAACTGCCTCCTAAAACTCAGCACAACTGTAAATTTATTGACAGGTTTGGCAGGTATAAAGAATCTTTTTAAAATCACCGCAATTTTATTGAAATGAATAGGAAGCAGGAAATGAATAGAAAGAAATGTAACAAAATTGTATTATCTCTAGTCAAGATATATGATTGAAAAATAAGAAAATCACAAAATGGATGTACCACTAAAGGCAGTATAGTATTCTGGATTGAATCCTAGAACCAAAAAAAAAAAAGAAAGAAAAGAAAAAGAAGTGAGTGGAAAATTGGTAAAATCCTAATAGAGTCATATTAGTTAGTAGTAATGTACCAATATCGACTTCTTAGTCTTGACAAATGTACTAAATATGTTTATATAAAATGTTTATATGTTTATATAAAATGTTAACATGGTGGGCACCTGGGTGGCTCAGTGGCTTAAAGCATCTGCCTTCAGCTCAGGTCATGATCCCATCGACCTGGGATCTAGCCCCGCATCAGGCTCTCTGCTCAATGGGGAGCCTGCTTCCCACTCTCTCTATCTCTGCCTGCCTCTCTGCCTATTTGTGATCTCTCTGTCACGTAAGTAAATAAAATCTTAAAAAAAATAAAATAAAATAAAATGTTAACATGGGGGTGAGGAAGTAAGCAAAGAGTCTGCAGAAAGTGCCTGCACTATCATTGTCAGTACCAGAAATGGGGGGAGTGGGGCAGGAACTAAATAATAGTGACTTTGTAAAGAACATTTTTGACACAAGGGAAAAATGATCAGATCAAGTAGAAGCAAGGAACATAAAATGTCTTTACTGGGCCTGGCACTTAGGTCTGCCCCACTTCCTTAGTCCCTTTAGGTTGCTAGAAAAGAATACCATTGGCTGGGTGACTTATAAACAACAGAAATTTATTTTTCACAGTTCTGAAGGCTGAAAAGTCTAAGATCAAGAACCCACAGATTGGGTGTCTGGTGAAAAACAGCTTCCTCATTGATGCCCATCTTCTCACATTAACCCTACATGAAGAAAGGGTTGAGAGAGCTTCCTGGGGCCTCTTTTTAAGGGCACTAATCCATTCATGAGGGCTCCACCCTCAAGACCTAATCATCTCCAAAGAGCCCAGCTCCAAATACCATCACACTAGGATTAGGTTTCAGCATATGAATTTTCCAAGGACACAAACATTCAGTCCATAGCACCCACTAAAGATATATAATAAAAACTCAGAAAAACAAACGTTCTTAGGTAGACCCATCCACTTATTTTCCCATAGATGATAAGCTTTTTAAAGCTGCAGGTCTTATTCACAACTATATCCCTGGTATTGGGAACACAGTAGGCATTCAGTTAATATTTGATAAGTAGAGAACAAATAATTTCTCACTAAATATCTCTTTGCAGGGGACCTGGATGGCTCAGTGGGTTAAAGCCTCTGCCTTCAGCTCAGGTCATGATCTTAGGGTCCTGGGATGGAGTCCCGCATCCAGCTCTCTGCTAAGCAGGGAGCCTGCTTCCCTTCCTTTCTCTGCCTGCCTCTCTGCCTACTTGATCTCTGTATGTCAAATAAATAAATAAAATCTTTTTAAAAAAATATATATATATATCGCCTTTGTGTTTGAGGCATATTAAAGTTGTGGCATATCACAATTACTTAAGAATAAATTGACTAAATGGATTAGACTGGTTTTGATTCATGTAGTCATACCATAGAGAAAGAGTTAGTTGTTTATTATAATTTTATTACATATAATTATATTTTAATTGTTATAGGTCATTAATTAGACAGGTAAGACAGGTAAGACTATATGCAGAAAAATATTTTTCTACAGTTCTTCAATTGTTGCTACCTCTGTGGAAAGTCAGTAGCGAAAAGAGTCTATGTAGCTTGGAAAAAAAAACTCTTCCTATGATAGTAAAGAAATATTAATAGCTTTTAAATATAAAATAATTGAACTTTGTACTATACTAATAATTTATTACTTTAGACTGAATATTAACATATCTCTGAAAAGTAACTGTACATGTCATTACCAAAGATAGGTCTATAATTTGATTACCTTTCTTAAGATAGCTGACTAGATTCTGGAAAATCATTTCTCCATTAAAGTTAGATAGTCATACACTTAAAACTACAGTATCTATTTAGAAAAATTATAGAAATTATCTATTTATAAAAATAATAGAAAATATCTAACTTTCTAATCATTAGAACACTTTAATTTTTAACAGTGGAATTTATTTCAGTGAGATAGAGATTATTAAATGTTTTAATGGAGTCATTCATTTGAAAGAGAGGCTTTCATCTTACAATTAATTTTCCAGTTACTAAAATGTTAAATTAATAAAATGCTCATATATTTTTCATGTAATTAATAATGTAAATGAAATTCACAAAGCTCGATGTCTAATGCATTTGTTTTTGCGTGGCTTACTTTCTGATTGCACCAGGAATGTACAGTTACTTTCTGATTCTGAATGTATAAGTTTCACCTAATTCAAGGAAACACTGTTCACTGGAGAGTGAGGGGGTCTTTATAGTTCTTATTTTCTTGACTTACAGCAAGTCATCTGTTACAATATTTATGTTCACTCTTTACCTTATCTATTGCTGTCTTTGGAAGTGATACTACAAACTATTTGAAAGAAAATGTTGGTGCTGCCTGGTTCTTCCAAAGTTTGAAACAACAACAACAAAAACAAAAACTGGCACATAAGGTTTTTGATAAACATTTTATGAATATCTCTTTGCATTTCTTTCCCCTGAGTAGAATAGTATTGTTTATTCTAGTATAAATTCTACAACTGGCGAAATGCTCTTAGGTTACCTTTTAAGTGTTAGATTTTTACAAAATAGGTAATTCTGATAGTTCACATCTATATCCACTAAAAATAATAAATAATGTCCTTTCTAGTCTTTCCTAAATGTACTAAAGGAATGAAGCTCTATTCTTAATCATTGAATGGCATAACTGTATCATTATACACTTTATGGTCCAAAAGTTAAAGAACACATCGGGGTACCTCATATTTTCAAGAGTTTGCAGTATATAATGTGGAACCTAAAAATAGGTATAGATTTCATTGGAGAAAAATAAGTGAATATGGATTGCCTAGGGAGTTTAAATGAGTTCAGCACTGATAAAAGGCAATAAGCATAATTCAAATGCATGATCCCTACTTAATCCTACAAACCAAAACTCTTACAAATAAGAAAATAAAGTATACATATTGAATGCCAAAGAACTTCCAAAAAGTCTCAGGGGAAAAGTAATAAAGAAAATGCTAAAAGTATAGGCTGTGTATTAGTTTCTTAGGTCTGTCATAACAAATTACCACAAACTGGTAGCTTACAAACCAGAAATTTATTCTCTCATAGTTCTGGGAGCTGAAAAGTCCAAAATCAGTGTGTTATTAGGTCTTGTTGCCTCTTGAAGCTATTGAGAACACTTCCTTGCCTTTTCCTAGTTTCTTGCAGTTGCCAGTAATCTTTGGCTACATCTCTCCTACTCTGTCTTCATTATGGCCTTTTCTCCCTGAGTATGTCTGTGCCTGTTTCTCTCTTCCACTATGTTTTTTTTTTTTTCTTTCTTATGAGGATATCAGTGATTGGATATATTCCATATGATTTCATCTGATATATTATTTTAAAATTTTAATTCTAATATAGTTAACATATCGTGTTATATTAGTTCAGGTGTACAGTGTTAGGATTAGTTTCAGGTGTACAATGGAGTGATTCAACAATTCTATACATTACTCAGAGCTCATCATGATAAGTGTACTCTTAATCCCCCCTTTTTCTCTATAGTTAAGAGTGTTTCTTGGTTTGCTTTTTGTTTCCTTTGTTTCTTCAATTCCACTATGAGCGAAATCATATGCTATTTTTCTTTCTCTGACTTATCTTGCATAGCAGTAATATAACCTCTAGATCTATCCATGTGTTCCAAATGGCAATATTTCATTCTTTTTTATGGCTCATATTCCATTGTATGTGTGTATGTACCATATCTTCTTTATCCACTCATCCATCTAACACAGAATACTGTGTTCCTTCTGTAAATTGGCTATTATAAATAGTGCTGCAGTAAACATAGGGGTGCATATATCCTTCAGAATTACTGTTTTTGTATTCTTTGGATAATTACCCAGTAATGGAATTATTGGATCATTTGGTAAATTTGCTTTTAACTTTTTGAGGAACCTCTGTACTGTTTTCCAGAGTGGCTGCACTACATTTTGGCTTCCACCAAAAATGAACACTTGTTCCTTTTTCTCCAAATCCTTGCCAACACTTGTTGTTTCTTGTGGTTTTGATTTTAGACATTCTGATAGGTGTGAGGTGGTATCTTATTGTGGTTCTGATTTCCATTTTCCTGATGATGAGTGATGTTGAGCATCTTTTCATGTGTCTGTTAGCCATCTGTGTGCCTTCTTTGGAAAAATATTTGTTCTTCTGCCCATCTTTAAATTGGATTATTTGGTTTTTGGGTGTTGAGTAGTATAGTTCCTTATATGTTTTAAGCACTAACCATTTATCAAATATGATATTTATAAATATCTTCTCCCATCTAGTAGATTATTTAAAGTGTCTATACATCCCAAAGCAGTCTATGGATTTAATACAATCCCTATCAAAATTCCATTTTTCATAGAACTAGAAAAAACAACCCTAAAATTCATAGCCAGATAGCCTGAATAGCCAAAGCTATCTCAAAAAGAAAAAAGAAAACTGGAGGTATCATGATCCCAGATTTCAAGATCTACTACAAAAATATAGTAAACAAAACAGTATGTTACTGGAACAAAAATAGGCATGGAGATCAATGGAACAGACTAAAGACCCCAGAAGTAAACCCATACTTATATGGTCAGTTAATCTTTTACAAAGGAGGAAAGAATATGCAATGGGGAAAAGACCATCTTTTCAACAAATGGTGCAAAGGAAAACTGGACAGCTACATGCAAAAGAATGAAACTGGACCACTTTCTTGCACCATACACAAAAATAAACTCAAAACTGACTAAGGACCTGAATGTGAGACCTGAAACCATAAAAATCTTAGAAGAGAGAAAAGGCATAACTTCTCTGACATCAGCCATAGCAACATTTTTCTAGATATGTCTGCTAAGGCAAGGGGAGCAAACACAAAAGTAAACTGTTAGAACCACATCAAAATAAAAAGCTTAACATACCTTAATTTTCTACTTAAAGAATCTTAAGATACCACTCATAGAGGCTACAATATGAATCTTGCCCCTGGAGTTGTACCCTGCAGTTTATGCCTCAATCTCAAATCCTTTATGCAATTTAAATTAAATTGAATTGAATTAAAGGAAGTTAAATTAAGGAATCAACCAAGTGCATTATAAGGTAGTAATGGAGAGGGTTGGATACTGGGAAAAACTTGAATGCCGTATCTAAAGGGTCAGTATTATTCACCTGCATCCAACTATTATCATGCAGGAATATAGGTTGAGTGCTACTAGGTGATCCGTTTTTTAAAAGAGAAACATGAGTAGGTGGATGGGGAGACATGTGAAGCAGGTGAAGGGGATTAGGAGTACACTTATGGTGATGAGCACCGAGTTAAGTACAGAATCGTTGAACTGTTTTATTGTCTACCTAAAACTAATACAACAGTGTTAATTATACTTGAATAAGAAAAAGAGAAATAAAAATTTCATTTTAATATAAAGTCTCCTGATATTTAAATAATGAAAAGTCAATTTTAAAGTGTTTAAATATCTGTTTAAACTGCTAAAATGTTTAAACGGCAGGTAGTGACTCACTAATTTGCAATCTGATTTGGGCTCTTCTGATTCAGGGGCAACTATCATATTATAAGAAGTGGTTTCTTAACTAAGACTTCTGACTTTAAAGGGAAAAATTGTGAAGACTTTAAACCAAATGATGTCATAAACTACATACCTTCAACCTAAGCATAAGTATACACTAGTGACTTGCTTTTTATTTTCCTATGAAAAGGGACGTGATCGGTAGAGAATCCCTGTAGTACTACAACAAAACTGCCAACATCTGTCCTTATTTCGCTGTTTCCTCTGCTTTCCCTCCTTTGTTACAATGGATGAACAATTCATGTTTCTCTCTAAGGCCAACTGCTCCACTCGTATCATTAATCATGTCCCCTTTTACTACTAAAAGCCATTGCCTTCACAAGGCAATGATCTCTGTTTCTCCCTCTCCCACTCCCTCTCTCCCCTCACAGCACTGTTCTCACTTTTTCTCTCTCACTTGAACACACTTCGTAAGGATTTTATATCCAAAACATACTGAAAATGCTAATATCCAAGATCAGCAATGAACTCTACTTTGCCAAGCTTTACCAATTCTCAGGCCTCATTTTGTTTAATCTGTCAACATGTGACATAGTTCATCACTCTCTCTCTCTTTTTATAAAGATTTTATTTTATTTTTTATTTTAGAGAGCTGGGGGGCATGAGAGGAAGAACAGAGGGAGAAGGACAAGCCAACTCTGTGCTCATCACAGAGCCGGATGCAGAGCTCTATCCCACGACCCTGAGATCATGACCTGAGCTGAAATTCAGAGTCGGCTGCTTAACAGACTAAGCCTCTACCCAGGTACCCTTCTTCATCACTTTCTTTTTAAACATATTTTCACTTGACTTCTTTATCTTTATTATTAAGTTTTTAAAGCTTTAATTCTAGTATAGTTAACATACAGTATTATTACTAGTTTCAGTGCAATATAGTGATTCAACAATTCTATATATTACTCAATGCTCATCATAAGTGTGCTCTTTAATCCCCAGAGCCTATTTCGCCCATCCCCCCACCCACTCTCCTCTGATAACCATCAGTTTGTTCTCTATAGTTAAGAGTCTATTTCTTGGTTTGTCTTTTTCCCCGTTGGTGTGTTTGTTTTATTTCTTAAATCCTACATATGAGTGAAATCATATGGTATTTATCTTTGACTGAGTTATTTTGCTTAGCATTATACTCTCTGGCTCCATCTATGTTGTTACAAATGACAAGATTTCATTATTTTTTATGGCTGAATAATATTTCATTATATATATATATCACATTTTCTTTATCCATTCATCAATTGATGACACGTCTGCTGTTTCCATAGTTTGACTATTGTAAATAATGCTGCATTAATCATAGGGGTGCATATGTCATTTTGAATTGTGTTTGTGTATTTTTTAGGTAAATACCCAATAGTGGATCAATTACTTTCTGAGGAACCTCTGTACTGTTTCCCGTGGTAACTGTACCAGTTCACATTCCCACCAACAGTACATGAGGGTTCCTTTTCCTCCACATCTTCATCCACAATTGTTTCATGTCATTTGACTTCTCTAATACCACCTCTTATTCTATTTTGGCAATTTTTCCTTTTAATGCTACCAGAATGACCAGAGATATGAAAATAAATGTTCAGCGACATCTTTGACTTGCCTAGGGCTCAGAAGTCCAATGGGTGAGAAAATTGAACTCAGCTTATAGATGAGGTATGGGTAGTGGGACACCTATACAATGGACCAGGGACCTCAGTGGAAGTTGCTTTGGAAGGAGAGAAAAAAGCAGAGCTTGGGGGAAAAATGTACCAGAAGGAAGAAGTCTGGCAATATAGGTGGGACTATGTGTAAGGAATGGAAAGCCAAGGAAAAGTGGTTTCACATCTAATGTGAGGTACTCCTAGCTATGACCTGATTCAGCACCTTCCCATAACACTCTACCCTACAACACCCATAAGGAAGAAGAAGCACAAGTATAAGGGAGGATAAAAGTGTAACTAAAGGCTCAATCGTTCTGCCAATACAGAAACCCTCTAAATCAAGGGAGCAAGCCTCGACAAGCAGAAGGAGCTTTCTTGCCAAAAGGCCATTGATGTCAGGGATTTGGAGGAGGTTGGTAACACCAAGATAGCAATATAGGCAGTCACCATAGAAAAGAAGGCTGCAGCTGTCAATGAAACAGAAGAGGAGCTAGAGAGGTGGACAATAGTTGGAGGAACGACAGAGCAAGATATACTAGCTCTGATTCTCATGTACCACTTTATCCTAGGACTCCTAAAGGGAAGAGTTGGGGAGAACAATATGAGATAAAGCCTGGGCTTCCTGTTAGCCTTTCTGTAAGTCTAGAATTGTCAAAATGTTTTTTTTTAAAAATCCAAACACGATTCCCATAGTATATTTGATTTTTTTACCTCTTAATTTTTTTTAAAATTTAAATTCCACTTAGTTAACATAGCATTGTAATATTAGTTTCAATATAGTGTAATATTGGTGTACAATATAGTGACTCAACACCTGGTGCTTATCACAAGTGCCCTCCTTCATCCCTATCACCTACTTCACCCATCCCCCAACCCACCTCCAGGTGGTAACCAGTTCGTTCTCTATAGTTAAGAGTCTGTTTCTTGGTTTGCCTTTCTGCCCTGCCTTTTTTTTCCCCCTTAACTTATTTGTCTTGTTTCTTGAATTCCACATGTGAGTGAAATCTTGCAGTATTTGCCTTTCTCTAACTTATTTCACTTAGCATTACATACTCTAGCTCCATCCATATATTACAAATGTTTTATATATATGTGTCTGTTTATATATATATATAAGGTCTGTATATGTCTAGGTCTATGTATGTATATGTATACATATACATACATAACACATACATTTATCGAGTTGATGGACACGGGTTGTTTCCATAATTTGGCTATTATAGATAATGCGGTGGTAAACATACAAGTGCACGTATCCCTTTGAATTCGTATTGTTGTATTCTTTGCATAAATACTTAACAGTGCAATTGCTGGATTTTAGAGGGTGGTTCTATTTTTAACTTTTTGAGAACCTCCATATTGTTTTTCCAGAGTGGCTGCACCAATTTACATTCCCACCAACAGTTCAAGAGGATTCCCTTTTCTCCACATCCTCAACAATACCTATTGTTTCTTGTGTTATTGGTTTTAGTGTTCTGACAGGTGTGAGGTGACATTGCATTGTGGTTTTGATTTATATGACCCTGACGAATCAATGATGTTGAGCATTTTTTCATGTGTCTGCTGGTCATCTGTCTTCTTTGGAAAGACAGATGCCTTCTGCCCATTTTTTAGTTGTATTATTTATTTTTGAGGTGTTGAGTTTTATAAGTTCTTTATATATATTTTGGATACTAAAACCTTATCACATATGTCATTTGCGAATATCTTTTTCCACTCCATAGGTTACCTTTTAGTTCTATTGATTGTTTCCTTCCCTGTGCAGAAGACTTTCATTTAAAACAATGTTAATGGGGCACCTGGGTGGCTCAGTGGGTTAAGCCTCTGCCTTCTGCTTAGGTCATGATCTCAGAGGTCCTGGTATTGAGCCCCATGTTGGGCTCTCTGCTTGGCGGGGAGCCTGCCTCCCTCTCTCTCTCTCCACCTGCCTCTCTATGTACTTGTGATCTCTGTCTGTCAAATAAATAAATAAAATCTTTAAAAATAAAATAAAATAAATAAAACAATGGTAATAAAGATTGTCCTTCCATGTTTGATGTTTGAATACTGGAAGATTTCAGGTCCACACTCACCCCTTCTCCTCTTGCACTCCATCTAGGCAAGCCAATAAAAATGCCCAGGTCTTCCTTCTCTTTCAGTGAGATGTTCAAACCACACAGACTCAGAGCCATGCATGGGAACCTTCGCCACAGCCCCATCTCCTAACTACAATAAAACCCAAAGCCATCATCTATCCGTTTGCTCAAGCCATTTCATATTTTCCAGATTAGCTTGAGTGCCTGCCCTGTTTTACCCAAATAGTCTCATTAAGTGTGTTATAAATTTTTTCATACTCTTTGAGTGTATGTGTGGCATCCTTAGTCTCCACATAAAATACAATTCTGGGTAGGGGGCTACTGATCTCATACCCACTTTTTATGGGCAACCACAAACAACAGTATTATGATAGAGGGTAATAAAAAGCACTATAAAACATGATATCTAGAAAGAACAGGGAAATTACAAAGAAATTGAAAGAAAATAGAAAATGTTTGGGAGAAAGTAGAATATAATGGTCAATCTCATCATTTCTCAAGGATATTTTCTTAAGTTGCACCTTACTTATTAGTGTTACAGATAAACCTTTAGAAATGTTTCCAGTAAGCCATTATAAAGACATAAGACATCCCTCAGAATGCACAGGATATTTTCACTCAGATGCCATCAGTGTTCATGATATATATTTCAAATACATAATGAAATGAACTCGTGGCAAAGACATTTTATTGCCTCAAAAAGCATTTCTTTCTCATCTCCAGCATGTAATTATTTGTCCCATGCTATTCAACATAAAACTCTCCGATTTCTGAAAACGTTCACAGACTCCTTGCATGTGATCACAATCTATCTATGCCAGCTGACAATTGTTGCAGAAATCTTGCTGCCTCTATGGAGAAAAGAGTATGGATGGTGAAAAAGCAAATCTGATTAAAGGCTTCTTGCCCAAGGGAAGAGAGAACTTCACTGACAAATCCTTTGGGATCATTGATTTTTAGGTGAAAAAAAAAAAAAAAAGAGAGAGAGAGAGAAAGAAACTGAGAAGGCAAAAGAAAATGAAAACCTGAAAACAGGTGTTGAACATTGTTTGCATGTAGAAAATCCTTGTTTATGCTCAGAAAATCAATCCTGAGGCTAAAATGTCACTGATTTTATATGAATTCTTAGTTTCTCACAGACCCCAAATCCAGCATTCTTCTCGCCATAGGCTACATTCTGAATTATATTGACTATTTTCAATTTCTGACATGGTTTTAACTTTAATTATTTAAATGTTAAAATAGGTGTCTGAATAAGTAGCAAGTTAAAATTCACTCTAACCTTTGGCAAAAGGTTAAAATATCAATTCTAGGATAAAACAACTTTAAGAGTCATTTAGCAATAGACCATTAGTTAAAAGCATCTTTAAGTTTATGGCAAGATATGATACTAGGTTTGTAAGACAGAAAGCAACAGAAATAATTTATCTCCACCCAAATTTTCATTCTGCACAACTGCAGGATTCTAAGAACCAATGGGCTTGTACATGGTGGTGGTATTTCACTCACACTACAGCATGAAAGTTATTTACAGTACCTTATTTTGGTCATGACTTGGGCTCTCAAGTACTTGATATTTAGTTAGGGTAACATACTAATATTATGTATTTCTTAACACATGATACCTTTATTTATAAGAAATTAGTTCCTAGATATTCCCAGAGAATAGCAAGGAGCAAATGCTTTACCAGTGATGGGCAAGTGCCTAGCTCAATGTTTTTTCTAATAACAGGAGCACAATAATAACACACAATAGATAATAGATAAAATGCTAACAAGTGAAGAGTAAGATGGTGAATGAGCTTAAATGCAGCACTCCATTAACACTTGCTGAAAGACCAAGACATTATAGAGTACTTTGATAAATGCGGCTACTGGAACATCCTCTAGAAAGCTTCCCTCTGTGTTTCTTTTTGTACTTGAAGAGAAATACAGAAAGATTTCTGAGGATTAAATAGAAAGCTATTTCAGCCATCTCTTTTCCCTGCTTAGCACATCACTCTCCACAGTGTCAGCAAACCCAAATTATAGTTATGGAAATTAAGGAAGGCTATATAGGATTTTAGAAAGGACTAAGACGAAGGGACTTTCTGTCTCTGGACAGCCTTTGATGGGAGCAGAGCCTTGCTTGCCATTTCCATCAGCCAGACCTGACAAAGAAGAAGGAATGAAAGGGGGATGCTGGGAATGACTAGCAATCCCTGTACTTGACCGGTGAAAAATTACTCCAGACTTGGCTGTGAGAAAAGGAGAAGGCAAAGGGGTCACCCCTCAGAGACAAACACCCTTTGCTGTTCTTTGCTCCTGCTTTTATTGGTCCTTCAAGACAATCACAAATCCTTATCACTATTTCTCAAGCACAGGATGGGTGACAAGGGGTCTTACTGAAACTAGAAGATCTGTTTACGGGAAAGATAGGATATGCTAATCTGCATGTTCTATGACTTCTGCTAAACGTGGCCCAAGGGACAATGCATATGTCCGTTAGATCACAAGGTGGCTGTTTGGGCTACAAAAGCTTTGGGGAAGGCAACTGCCCACTGCATTCCTAGAGCAGAGTCGTCAGGCAGGCCTCAGCATTCCAAGGGCCTACACCCTTCTCCAAAAACTTCCCTGCCCCCTGTGACCTCCTTGTTACATTTTAGCAAGCGGGGTATTATGGCTGATTTCATGCTCTACTTTAACTCTAACAGGGGAAAATAGGAAATAACTACAAAAATCTGTTTTTCTAAAGTAAAAGTCTTCTTAATTATACAGAGGTATTTGTGTTTTGTTTTGTTTTCCACTTCAACCACAGAAGCAAGATTCACAACCTTTTCTAGGATCCTAAAAGAGAAGAATTGCAGATTAAATAGAATGACAGCACAGTCTATAGAATAGGGTTTTACCCAAACAAGATCAGTTTGTCGCTATTACGGGGCATCAAGCTTGCTGGTGATACAGACATTTGTTGGTAGTCTCACCAGAAACCTTCCCTTCTTCTATCACTTCCCAAACCATGTAAGGAAGTGAAGTAGACCCAGTAAGATGTATTCCAACCCTAGTTTCAGGTTTAAAAAAAAAAAAAAAAAGCTTATTGCCTTCTACTGGGCAAAAGATTTTAGCTCAGGAATAGGCATGTGATCAAACCAGTAGAAAAAGGAGTCATTCTCCCTCAGCTCTATTCCAGAAGTTTTGGATCCAAACCTGTCTCTTGCCTGCAGGACTATTAAAAAAAAAAAAAAAAAAAGAAGAAGAAGAAGGATGTCCATAGTTCTGGTAGCTACTGGCAACCATGTTAAGATGACAGGGGAACCATTATTGATGAAATGTTGACCATAAACAAGGCTGGGCTGAGAGAAGGAGCTGGTCCTTGGTGATACCTGAAAATGCCCTACTTCTGGTCTTTTCAGTTATATGACAATAAATTTTTATTGATTAAATATATTTGAGGTAACTTTTGTGCTGTTGCCACTCAAGTACAGTGAGGGACTGGCAATACAACAATGTTAATCAAGTTTATCAAAATATATCTTTTTATTTATCCAGCATTTTTTTATTATATGTACCAAATCCTTTGCTAAGTCCAGTGATATGATAAACAAGTCCTAAGTCCAGAAGTTATGTGATACGATAAACAAGTCAAGCATGGCTTTACCCTTCCAGAATTTAGAACCCAGTAAGAATTTGGAAAACAGGCAAAAAACATGGCGAGTGCCATGAGGAGAGAAACAGAGTATCATGGGAGCAATTAGAAGGGGCAGTATAGTGGACATCTGTATGTTTGAAGCCTCTCACTTTGGAAGAATTATCTTTCTGTTGAGTATTAGTAGACTGGCAAATGTCTGATTCATACTACAGAAATGAAAATGTTCAAGTTCTTTCTTGTTACTACCTGATTTATTCAGAGCATATATGTATTACCTTAGCTTAGCTAATCAGCTGCTCTTTCCCAAAGCATCTTGAATTTCACAAATATAGAAGAAACATTGGAATTCATTGTTCATTCCCACTGAGGCACCCAAAGCAAATGATTCCTGCTACAAGGTTGTTGCCAAACTTGCTGCTTCCCTAGCATCCAATACAGTTTCCCTAATGATCTGTCCTGAGAACCCCCAATAGTCACCTTATAAATTCTGTTGTGCTTATATTAGCCAAACTTAGTTGTTGTTGTTTGCGATCAAGGACCCTAACCTGTACTTTGGCTGTCAAGGAAGACTCCTGACAGCAATGACCAGCTAAGGTGAGATCTTTTTGTTACATGTCCAAAAAATGCAATTTATTAAAGGATTGATTTGCCTAAGATTAATTTGGAGGGAAATAAAATGTGAAATTTTAACTCAAAGTGTAAACAAAGGAGCAAAGGGAAACTACATAGAATAAAGTAATGCAACATGTACAGAGTTCAAGAGGAGGAAAGGCAACTGGAATAGTAAAATTGCTGTGGCATAGTCTTGAGCAAATAAACCATGAGTTAATGCAAAGGAATTTAAAGAGCTCCCGAATTCAGTGAAGGAGAAACAGCATATTACATAACTAACTAGCAGAAGCAAATAGTATAGAATAAAAGGGAAGGGTAAACCCCAGGCCATTGTCTCTAGCCATCCATGATAAGAGTTTTTCAATCCATGTGTGAAGGACTTGTGATTAAGAGCATTCTTATTCTTCAGTTGGCATTCTGTATATGTATCTTATATGTACATGGATATATCTTAGTCACAGTTAATTTGTAATATATGGACATAGGTTATTTTTTAAATAAATCTGCATAAAGTTAGACCCCTAGTTTATTTGGGAAATCTCAGCAAATTTATTCTCTTATATTTCAGGAAAAAACATTGTGGTATTGGGGCTAAGTATATCTAAAATTTGGATCCAAATGGCCTGCTAGTCATGGTTTGCTGCCAAGGTTGGAATAGTTATATTTGATTGACTTCTCCAGGTCACCAGGCACAGTGACATTTCTAATGCAACTGGCATAGTTATAAACAGTAGCTCCACCTCTTACCTCTCACCACCTCTAGTCAATTCTATTCAATAAAATCAAAGCTACCTGGCTTTTTATAGTACAGTAAATAAAATCATAGTCATTCACCTGAGGAGTTAAAATTTCTCTAGCACTGAATTCTAGGAGCAATTGATATTAATAATTTTTATATAAGAGCCATGGACTATGTCTTCAAACATAATTTTGTTATTAAAAAATAACAGGAATGACTAAGTCAAGCTCCATTCAAAATTCAATAGAAATTCCAAGCATAATTCCATATACAATGCTTTCTATGAACTAGATAGTAACATGATTTCAGCATGGAGTCCTGGAACATCACAGGAACATCCTTCCATGACAACTGTCACAGAGAAGGCACCGGAGGGATGAATGAAGCCCATCTCCAATGGACACTGAACACAAGCATCAGGACAAATCACACTGTCACTTTAAAATACATGTGCTAGGGGCTCCTGGGTGGCTCAGTGGGTTAAGCCTCTGCCTTTGGTTTAGGTCATGATCTTAGGGTCCTGGGATTGAGTCCCGCATCTGGCTCTCTGCTTGGCAGGAAGCCTGTTTCCTCCTCTCTCTCTCTCTCTCTCTCTCTCTCTGCCTGCCTCTCTGCCTACTTGTGATCTCTCTCTGTCAAATAAATAAATAAAATCTTTAAAAAAAAAATAAAATACATGTGCTATAGCAACAAACCATAAGAGACTCTTAATCTCACAAAACAAACTGAGGGTTGCCAGGGGGACAGGGGTAGGGAGAGAGTGGTGGGGTTATGGACATTGGGGAAGGTATGTGTTGTGAAGTGTGTAAACCTGGCAATTCACAGACATGTACCCCTGGGGCTAATAATACATTATAAGTTAATAAAAAATTATTTAAAAAATAAATAAAATACATGTGCTATAGGAAATAAAGCAATCGAACTATGTAGTAAAGGCTTAGCCCACTGGACATTTATTAGGGACCAACATTTATGGAAGAATGAAAGGAAGTGTATTGGGGAAAAGGAGAGGTCAACTGTGACAAAGTCTCAGCCCATCAGTGTTGTCCTCAGCTGGACAAAAGTGCCTGGCCTTTAGACTACCATTTCAGTAACTGGCTGTAGGCTGCTCAGCAAGGTGATTTTCTCCAGTGAAGGAAAACCCTATAATACACTTGCAGCAGCTGGGGCAAGCAAATCCATTCCCAAGGGGGGTCTATGCCATTCTGTCTGTACCCACCTCACCAGAAATACCAAATAACAAGATTAATTTTCTCTGAGAATTTTCCCTGAGAAGACAAATTTTCCTTGAGAATCTTACTAGTTTTCTTGTCCACAAATGGCTAAAATGACTTCCGTTAAAAAGGAAACAGCAGGTCCAATATAGAGTCACTTGTGCTAAACCTGTCAGCAAACCAAGACTTAATACCTATTTATGGTTACAACCCACCATCCTACCCCCAGGAATATAACCTTTAACCAGTCAACTTGGAATTACCTGATCAGCACTACTGAGGTAATAATGCACTGGAGAATCTACTTTTTATTGCTAGATGGGATGCTGCCCAATTTATGAATCATTGAATAAAACCACTGAATCTTTCAATGTTAAAAAACGGAATTTTTCTTGTGGAATGAATGTGGAATGTGGATGAAATTTTTTCTTGTGGACATTTTTATGTCATAGTTCAGTGAGAGGATTTTATTTGTGTGTGTGTGCGTGTGGACGCTCATGCATTTTCTTAGGTATTTTCTTTTTTCTTTTTTTTAAATTTTATTTATTTATTTGAGAGAAAGAGAGTGAGAGCACAGGCATGGGAAGGAGCAAAGAGAGGGGGAGAAGCAGATTACCTGCTGAGCAGGGAGCCTGACATGGGACTTGATCCCTGGACCCTGGGATCATTACCTGAGCCGAAGGCAGACTCTTAAAACAACTGAGCCACTCAGGTGCCCCTCATAGGTGGTTTCTAAATGTGAAATTTTATTGTATGTCCTAGTTTCTGTCATTCAAATCCTAAATCATTTACTGAGTATGTAATTGTGCAAGGCATTGTGCCAGGTATTAAAGAACAGTGATTCCCTAGTGTGATTCATCTACTTGGTGGAGCTAACTGCATCAAAATAGTCTTAGAAGTGTTTAGAAATAGATTCCCAGATCCCTATACAGACATTCTGATTTAGAGGGCCTCAGATAGAGGGGGAGCATCTGTATTTTTTTTTCTGCATCTGTATTTTTTTAATCTCCTTAAGTAATTTTATCAAGGTTAGTGCAATAAGCAATCAAAGATGTAGATGATACATCTCTCTCCTTTAAGGAGATCAAAATCTAGTTATGAAAATATACCATGTACTCTCATGGTCAAATTATGGGGTAATTGTAATTAATGCTATAAGAGAATTGGAAGCTTATGATTTTTTATATCATGGACTCTTCTTGATTTCCTAAATTAATGCTTTATAATAAAGGTCCTTAATCTGGGGTCCATGAAGTCCCAAGAGGTCCATGGATAGAAGGTTTATAGACTAAGATGAGGAAAATAACTAATCTCTATTTACATTAAATTTTAACTGAAATTTGTAATTTTCTGCAATTATGAATGTGGGCAAAAATTCACAGTGGTATTAGCGATGTTGGAAATCACAACAGAGATCTTAAACTGTTGTTTACTTTTATCACTACTTAAATGTTATGGTAATTATTGTTATATAATGTGTTACTAAAAAGCACAAATATTACTATATATAATATGTTGGTGTTTTATTAACTACTTGTAGCCTTTTTCCTAATTATTCTGAGGTGTCAAAAAATGGTTAAAAAGAACATCAGTTCTCTGATAGGAAAACCACAGAATATTAGAGATAGATAGAAAAGATGTTACCAATTATCTAGTCCATCTTCTTTTTGTAATTGAAAAAGAACAGTGTAGTGTAGTGAACACTGTGGTTAACTTACTAATTCCTCTATCCTGATGAGAAGTAGCAATGAAGTGTTTTACAACTGACTTCACATCTGGTTCTTAAAGGATTCTTCTGGAGTGTTCTAGTGCCCACTTCAGTGATAGGAATACTAAAGTTTTATGAGAAAATCCTACTTTAGTCCTTAAATAAGAGGGAGGGATGCCATTGTCTCTTCCACCAAAGTGAGTATAGAGTTTTTCTGGTAGCCATCTTTCAATTATGATGAGAGCCATCCTTAAGACAAACCTATGTATAAACAAAGGTGGAACCAAGAGAAGAAAGAGGAAAGGAACCTGTTCTCTGAACAAACTGTGACTGGTGCCGACCCAGCTCCACTTTTGAATTTCCAGTTATCAGTTAATGTTCCAGTAATAATTCTACTTTTTTTTAAGCCATTGTGTGACCTGGTTTAAAATCACTGACAAAATTGATTAGCATCATTTCACTTGCATTTTTAAATTCAATATTAACAGAGCATTTGCCATGTCCCAGATACTTTCCTAAATAATTTATTTATAATGAATCCTATCTTCCTCAAAAAACCCTATTATTATCTCTATTTATACAGAAGAGAGAACCAAAGTATAGAGCCGTTAAGTCACTTGCCCAGAGTGGTCCAATTAGTAATGAATGGAATTAGGATCTGAAACTGCCTGAAGACTTGGAATCTACATTGGGTATGTTGCCCCCTGCTGCCCACCCAAGACGGTTAATGCTATAGTTGAAATAAAGTAGTGTTATAGTCTGTAAGACAATAATAATATTAATATAAAATTTCTGCTTCTTAAGGAACTTATCATCATGTTCCTTTGAAACATAGGGAATATTTAGCTATATTTCTATTATACTTCTGCATTTAAATCCCCTGAGAAGAGACAATAACTGAAAGAGGAAAAAATCTTGCATTTACTTAAAATATGATAAATATTTTTATATGGTTACAACATCTACATTCCCACAGAAATTGCTGTCTTGTGATTCAGGAACACCCAGGTAGAATTTAAATTAGAAAGTTGCAGTCTGAGGAGTAAGGGGCTACATTGAGTTAAGGTTTCATTTTGGCGTAAAATAGTAACAAGGGAAAAAGAATGAGTCAACACCAAGCAACGGCCCCCTCTAAAGTGGTGATGGAGTGGGCCCAGGCAATAGTCAGTACAGGTGAGTATATGAAAGGGTTCTGGGAGAAGAGCTTTGGGAAAACAAAGAATCAGCTACTGAACCAGGGACAAGTCATGGGAGCTCAGTTCTGAAAAAGTCTAGCAATAGTAGGTAATTCATGTGGCTGGATTTAATCAACTCCATAGGCAGACTAAAGGCAATAGATGGGACTCAGGCATGCAATGGTCAATAACACATGATCATTTTACACCAGTGTTTCCAAACTTGTGAAATCATAGGAGTTGCAAAGAGTACTGGAGAAATTACAACATTCCTAGGTCTTCTATAGAGCTTCACACAGTCAGTATCAGATAGAAAAAAGGCCTTTGCATTTTAAACAAATATCCATAATGATGGGTCTTGAAATCTGGCAGATTTAGAAACCACTGATTTTAGACTAATCAACCAAAGAAAGAAGACAATGGTTGTAACTATAAAATGAGTGATGCAGTGTAAATTGTTGAGAGGAGATTTGTGTCACACTCCCATCAGTTTAGAAATGTATGTAATCTTCATTCTTAAAATGATTACCGACCACATGCTCCACACTCATCATTGTGCTTGAAGTGGAAATTTGTGATGAATAGGTTGTGGCTTCTCTCCCCAGAAGCATTTAGTCAATAGGAGAAATACGTAAGTCAATAGGCAATTATAATTCACTTTGATGAGTTTAATGTTAGAGTTAAGTATAATGTTTCAAAGTAACACATAGAAGCTTGTAACCCAAGTTTAGGAAACCACACCTAAACTGAGAGTGGAAAGGCAAAAGTGGGATAAATGGAGCATATGCACAAAGACTGAAGTTCTCCCACGAAGTGAAGTCTTATGTGAAGTGGGAACAAAGTAAACAGAAATTGTCAGGAGAGGTACACACAAAAGAGACAGTGAAGGGACTTCAGAAAATATGTACAGTCTCGAGAGAGATGTATGCAAGGAGTGACATAATCAGATTTGTGTTTGAGAACGAACAGTTACTGTAGAGTAGAGAATAAATTAGACTAGGACCAAGTTTATAGTCAGGTTAATAAGAAAGCTGGGGTAGTAATTTAGCCTTTGCTGATAGTCACCTATTACATTAATTTTCTTTGTCTACATAATATGGCATATTTAGTGGCTTAAAACAACACCTACCTGTCTCTATGGATTAGGAGCTTACACATGGCTTCCCCGGTTCAAAGTTTTATATGGTTGCAGTGTGTCAGCCCGGGCTAGGTTCTCATCTGGAGACTAGGGAAGGATTTGCTTCTTTCATGGTTGTTGGCAGCCTTTAAGTCCTTGTGGTTATAAAACTAAGAGCTTCTATTTTGGCTGACTCGTGGCCAGAGATCACCTTTGGCTCCCATAAGTTCCTTTCCATGTGTAGTTCCCCAGTATGGTTTGGGTGGTAGAGGTATCTTAACATCTGTCTACCACAACTTAGTTAAGAAAAAGCCATTAAGGATGAAAAGCAGTGATAAGTTCAAGCTGTATGACATCATCTTGAATAAGATCACATTGTTTACATTAATGATCATTACAACTGAGTCACTCATTAACCTGAATCATATTTATTAAACCTAAAACCGAAAAACATTTAAACCTTCTTCCCCTCTGAGGGATATTTTACTCTGTTGGATGCAACTGCTGGGGTTATAGAATAAGTGGCTTCAGCACCAATCAATGATTATAAATTAGGTGTTTCACTAAGTAGAGAAATAGGCTTTGGGAGAAAAGCCCCTGCCCCCCGCCAATGGACAGTGAGTTTGAAGACATTCTTTTATTACCAAGAAAAGATGCCCACAGAATGACATCCTTTCCTAGCAATACTAACAGCAGGCATTAGTCACAGTCTTGGTACATAAGCAGATGCTAAAGTCCTGGAATTTCACCCGCAAGCAGTTAAAATCGAGCACATCATTTCAACATGTTACAGTTCTTTGACATTTCAGAATAGAGACTACCAGTTAGCTTAACTACGTTAGCCAAACCCTTAGGAAAATTTTCCAAATTATTTCCACCTTGTAGCTGTGCTGTATGTGTCTCCAAATTCTATTTTTCCAATATATGTCCCAAATGTAGAGACGACCAAAGCCTGTTCAAATCATTCACAGAAATCCCATAAGTTCTGAAGTATCCTGGGTAGTTAATAGCGCTAAATTAGAAATCCCTTTTTTATCTTCAGTGCTACAAGTTCAAATTCTCGATAGTTGATCTAACAATAGATTACTAAGTATCCCACCGCAGTTACACAGATCAAGTACTACTCTTAAATGACTTCCCATACCATTGTTAGTAAATAGGAATGCAAATGGTTGTTTCATTAGTCTTGGTCCTGCTAGATGATGTCAGTTTGAATTTGAAATGCCTTCTTGATCACCAAGGTGTTACATCCTTCATGCCAACTAAATTTGTCCCCAGTAAGCATCACCCCAGCAGGTAAGTTCAAACTAGAAATAGAACGTTGCCCACTGATGCGCTGGCATTATCCGGAGCAGCTGTGGAATAGCCTTGTGCTCACTTCCCTTAATAGAGTTTTATTTTCTCCAGCTTGCTGTTCCTTCAGGCAAGACACATGGGCAAGGAAAGCAAGTGATGCTTTTAGTCTACAAGTGTAAATTAGACTGTAGAGAAATAACAAATAAAATAAAATAAAATAAAATAAAATAAAATAAAATAAAATAAAATAATAGAATAACCATAAAATTAAAAAATAAAATAACCATAACAATGCTTGATACTATTAACTGTAATACTAATCATGATAAATACAGTATGATCATTGTAATTACATAATGCTAGCTAAAAATACTAATAATAGCTAATATTGTGGTACACATATGGGCAAATCAGGATGTTGAAGTAGTTAACTACCCTAAGCTTATTCTTATCCCCATTTTAGAAAAGAAACAGAACTCTAAGCCAAGCTCTGAGATTTGTTTTATCCAAAGTACCCAGAGGCAAGATTCACACTCAATTGTATCTTCCTTAAAGTTCTTTGACGTTCTTATACAGTATAGTCAATTCCATTCCAAGGACGTGAAAAAGTAAAATAAAACAACAATCTGAAAAAACTGCGATTGAGAAAAAAAAAAATTTTTTTTGAAGAAAAATATATTGAAGAATTCCTGCCTACTGTCCATATCTTAAAGTACATTACGCTGTACATTACTGTTTCCTAGAAATCATAATTTGAAAAAGAGTGCAATCCTGTGACTCTTTAATGCTGACAAACAAATCTGGTGTTCTCTAACTTTAATTTGTTATTTATTCCTTCTATTTTCTTAAGGTACATTATTTCCTTTAAATGTTTGACATAATGTATTTCACAGGGTTTAAATAAGGTTGGTCTGTTGGGTTGATTGCACCTTGCTCCTCTCTGTTTTCACCCCTCATAAATAGCATGCAAGGGTCTCTCTGCTATCTGTAGCAAACAGTGGTGGCCAGTGAAACCATTACCTTCTGATGGCAACAGAGTCTAAGGCGAAAGCACTCAGCTCGGGATTTTTATTTTTTCTTTTTTTCTCAGTTTGAATTCTGGACACATAATTATGCCATTACAAATACCGCCTGTGGGAAATGAGGAAGCAAAGCCATTTGTGTGCTATACCAACTGACATACCAGATGACAGCCAACTGCATAGCATTTAGCCAGTAAAACAAACAGAAACCATGTTGAGGCTTCCATGCGTGGAGGAGAATTGCAAGCATATGCTCACCACGCCTTTCTTAATGGAAGGCGCTCAGCTTATTCTAGGTACTTTATGTATCACGTACCACCCAGGGCATTACGGAGTATGAGAGGATCAGGATAAATAGCATAGAGAAATTGTATGGTGTTTGGAAGGTGGGGACGACTTCTCTGTGAAATGATGTCTCTCTTTTTACTCACTTTCTCTCCACCCCCCCCCCGCCTTTTTTTTTTCCTGCTCCCTACAAATTGAGAATGTGCCTAATTGGCCAATAATGTCTCAAACTGAAAATGAAGTCAGTGTCTAGCACGTTATCTACAGCTTCCTCCTCAAAACCTTTCTTCTTTCTCTTTTTCACTCCTGGGTAGTCTAAATGGTCCACAGCCCAGCTGAGAAATACTGTGCACTTCTTAAAACCCACCATCATTTCAATACAGTCAGTGAAAATGGAACAGAGCTTTATGGGGAAAACAGTTATGCCTGATTAAGGTACTGTCTCACCTCCAAACCCACCTTCTCCTCCCCTTTGTGATGGGGCTCTGCAAACCACTTTTCTCGTACATACCCTGCTGCCTGCTAAGCTCTGACCATGAGGGGAACTAGAAGGAGCCTGCTGGATGGGGGAAGAGGAAAGGGCTTACTTACCCTTCGCTGTTCTTGGCTGGTTTCCAGTGAGCTTCCTTACTGCTCTGTTGCCTGGGATCATCCTATCAGCAAGGTGTCTTCACCTTGGCAGTGGCAGTTCTATTCCAAAACAACAAGTGAGTCCAGTTTTCCGTTTCTCTCCACCACTTGCAGAACCAGCTCCATTAATACCAGCTCCATTTCACTGGCGTGCCCTCCTCAGAAGTCTGGCTTACAGTCCCTAGGACCCCTCCTCGGAGCTCAGAGATGGCAGAGCCAACTGAGTAGCACCCCCTTCTTCAGAGGAGTATGGCACGCTAGGCTCTTTCTTGCCGAGGCCCAGGAGAAATATGGCTTAATGACAAATTCTTAGACTTTCTGTAAACTCTAAAGAACTTCAAGCTTTGTGGAACATTCTAACAGAGCAAATGGGAGATCAAGGCTGTGACTTCATTTATTTTTTTTAAGATTTTATTTATTCATTTGACAGAGAGAGAGTGTGTGCTCTTGAATGAGCAGGGGGAGGAGCAGGCCGAGGGAGAAGCAGGATCCCTGCTGAGCAAAATGCCCCATGTGAGGGGGGACTCCATCCCAGGACTCCGGGATCATGACCTCCGCTGAAGGAAGCCGCTTAACTGACTGAGTGACCCAGGTGCCCCGAGGCCATGGCTTTAAAGCTGAAGAATTAATTTTTCAGATGCTCTTCACTGAGCATTTTTGGACTCCATTTTTAGAACCTATTAATATCACTGCCTTCACTGATTTTAGCTGCTCCATCTTCCCTAAGAGTTTATATATCACACTGTAAGCTCGCAGAGGGCAGCAGTCTTCTGTGTTGTATGCTCAGTTCATTGACAGTGCTCAATATGTCTGAAATGACAACAAGGGAATTGCTTGTCTTCTATAGTTTGTATAGATTTGTGAACAGCAGGTTGCTGAAGTGTATGGAGATAGGGTTATCCAAAAGGAATAGAATGGTAACTTAATAACTACTTTAATTCAGAGCATCAGCAGGAGTCAAGAAATGACAAATTGTGTCTTCTACAGGGCAAAGGGGAAAAAGAGCCAAACAAAATTTTAAAAATCCCCCCAAACTCAGGACAGTTATATTAAGATTGCTCCAGTAAAGCTTTCTTAAAACAGCTGTATCTGAGGCCTGCCTATCGGCATCATTAATATCATAGGCTCGGAATAGATGCTGTGAAACCCTAAGAAGCTACAAGAGAGTGGAGAGAAACTGAAGGGGCGAATGATACAGTGAAAACACAGAAGTGCTAGGCTTATGAGGCTCTTTATTCTGTAGCAGTTTTATCCAGAGCAAGCTGATGGCTTTTCTAATGCCTTAAATCTAACAGCAGGTATCTACAGCCTCAATGTAAGAAATATTAAGCATTAGCCAACTTTCAGACTTGAAATGTTGCCGAGGTGAAGCTGGAAGATTTCTCAGGGTGGTTTCTCTCTCCCAGTTTTTTTTCTTTTCTTTTCTTTTCTTTTTTAACCTTCATATCCTAAAAACTGATAGAAATAAAATTCTAATTCCATATCCCTCTGTTGTGGATTTCATTGCCATCTAAAGAGAACTCTTTCCATATGAGTCATGGTTTCAGTTCAAACCCATGGTAAGTACTTTGGACATGTTTACACTCAAAACACTTCTGTTCCTTTCTTTTTTTTTTTTTTTAAATAAAGTACAATGTAGAGATTCAAGATCACAACAAAAAGAACTATGGTCCTCTTACTTTCTCTTTACAAATAATAAATCTTAAGAGATATTGGCATTAGTTCTAGAGAAATTTCCAGAGGAAAGTGTCCTAGACTCTAGAATCATACAGTCAAAATCTCTGTATTATAAAGGAACCAAGAGATCATCTACACCAAGAATCATAAACTTTTCCTGTAAAAGGCCCTATAATGAATGTTTCAGGTTTTGTGAGCCATATAGTCTCATCCCTGAGATGAGGCTATATCAGTGTTTATGGTATAAACATTGGGGTATAAACAAGGGGTAAGGTGCCCCTTACCGATCATCCAAGAGCCATAAGGGCTTGTGTGGTAGAAGAGGGGTGCGCCAGCCTTCCTTTCCCAGGCTCGAAAGAGATCTGGTTACCCATCTGCAGCTCTAGAAACTGAAGGGGCTATGCATAGCACAGATGTGCTATGCAGAGTAGTGTTCTACCCTAGCCCTGCCAGCTCATTCCACAATCAAGTCTCTCCCAGCTCTGTCCAGGTCCCTCTTGCCGAGCTCCCTAACCATGACCCATTAAAGGAGGCCCACTCTGCCAGCAACTACACTCTCCATTTTAGAAGAGGCCACAGGGGAGCCTCATTTAAGGTCCCAATAAGCATTCACGCAGGTATTTAATTCCTCAGAACACTGTCCTAGAGGAGAGTCGGGACTCTGAGAGGCAGTGGATATAGATTATTAAGAATATGAACTCTGGATTCGGACACCTCAAATTCAATTTCCAGATCTCTTTCTCGCCAGCTGTGTGAAATCTGGTAAGATGCTTAACTAATCTGTGCTTGTTTTGTCTGTGCAAAATGGTGATAATAATATATACTTCATAGGGTTGATATAAGGATTAAATTAATTAGTGCATGTAAAGTGATTGGAGTAATGCCTGACACATAGTAAGTTACATTACAGAATGATAGCAGTTAACCTGGAAAGGCAAAGCCTTCCCACTCATCTCCTTTGTATAATATTGTAGGTATTATTAGTCTAGCCCCCACAGTAATAAAATTTAATTGCCCAAGTAGGTATAGTCAGAGGTTCCAAAATGGACTGATGCAGAAATAAAAAAGCTAAATACAAACTGAATATATTATGATCTTTAACTGTAAAAAGATATACACAGGCATAGAAAAAACATACCGCACAGAACACATGTCAAGATACTGATAGTTATCTTAAGACTATGAGATTATAGATTATTTTAATTCTCTCCTTTATATATTTTTTATAGTTTCCAATACAATAAGCACATGTAACTTTCAATTTTAACAATAAAACTGTCTTTGTGTGTAGCTTATTTAAAATAATATATATAAAACTTACATTTGAGTGCTAGAACTTCATATGGTAGAGGCATAACCATAAGGTGAGTCAACTGGCCTGTCCAAACTTTGGTTTGCTGGTAACTAAAAAAGAAATCATATCCCCACTTCAGTTGGTTGTAGGAATTAAAGGAGAAATCGCATAAGGAAATCACATTTATAATGTAATGTGCTATATATAAATATAAGAAATTTGATTTCTTTGATTGTATTATTAGGTTTAAAAGGGCATATAAGGTCGTATGCTCAGAAACTCTAGGTGTTCATTTATACTCAGGCCATTAAGGGAAAAGTGAATAAAAATTCCAGCTAAGAAAGTGATTTAAAAACTTATTAAACCATTCTTCCTTCACTTTCTTTGTGCATGGTAACAGGAGACAGTGGCTGGTTGTTTACCTGCTTATAAGGTAGAAAACCCACGTGAACACACCAGTGCTAAGTAGATTTCAGTGCTATAAATACTGAAGTCTGATAGGAGCCTACTTATTAAGGTTGAAAAAGTGAATAAAACAATTATCCTAAAAAGTTTCACAGTATAGAAAATTTAGAGATGATCACATTCATTTTTATTCTGCTTAATTTCAGAAACAACATATATTTTAAATTCTCCTGAAATGTATCTTGATTATTGTAGTTTCTGTTGCTTTTCATAAATTTTGATTGACTTGGATGTTGTTCACGTGCGTGCACACACACACACACACACACATACACATACACATATCCCTATCATTTGCCTGTTAAAGCCGGCAGACAGATCAGGAAACACGCTCTGCTCCTTTGATTCATTGTTCAGTATTCAGCTCTTATGGACACTAGTTTGTTTAATAAAATGGTGAGTCTGGCAGGCTGTTCCTAAGATAAGCTGAATAAAACAATGTTCTCAATTCCTTCTCTAATTTTCTAAACTCTTCAAAGGATTCCCCGTCTTTCTCTTTCCCTTCTTATCCCCAAAGGTAATTGCTGAGACTAACACACTGAAATTTGACTGGAAATTCGAGGAGGGATTAAAAGGACAATTATTCTGTGTTTGTTTTACTAGTCATCACACCACTTTTTGTCACAAACACATGGTCATCAGAAGTAGGTGGATCTCAGGAAAGTATGGTCAAAGTGTGGTCAGAGAGCTGCATTTCGCTGTCTGGGGCGGTAGCTCCAGTTAGAGGAACTCATTTTGAATACAGTCAGTCACAGATCTCGGCCCTAGTGCGGTGGTCCCATATTGACGACTCACTAGCTTTGTGAACTAAGTGGTTTCTACATGGTTTCCCATCCTCATCAACTTCCCTACTGTAAAGTGGAAAGCTTAATAAACACGGAGCTGTTACAAAGCACAAATGGGTTTATCCTCTTTCTTTGACTCTTAGGCAATGTACATAAAATACAAATGATCTATTTCTTTTATAATGGAGTTACAAAAAATCATGACGTGGTTAAAAGATTGAATTGGGATCCATTCACCTCTTTCATGGGGGAATGCCCCTGGGAAAAAGAAAAAGAGCAGGTAACCCACTAGGTTTAAAATTCCTGTCATTGAGATTTCTGGGTAAAAGACTATTAGTATATGCCAGGAAGTAGAGACTTTGTCTCTGAAATATCCTTATATTTCATAGATTTCCCTGATACCTCTGGCTAAGGATTACCTGTAATGAATAAGACCCCGGATCTAGGAGGCATAGCTCCCTGAGGGATATCATGTAAGCTGTGCAGTTCTATGGGGTAGAAAATAAAGGTATTTCATAATTGTAGCACTATGGTATGGTATGAAAAGCTAGCAAACCACACTCAGGGACTTCCTCTGTTCTGGACTACAGGGCCATATCTGATGTGGGAAGCATTTTGCAAACTATGCATTATGTCCCAGACCTTCCTCTGCTGCATCTGAGCCTTTTGATACCTTCATCCTCAGTATCGTGTAGCTAAACATTGATATCTATTAAGCTCTCTGATTCCTGTGAATCTGTTTGGACAATCCAGTCCTATCTGTGAGTACAGCAGTATTTCAGAACTACTATATTAGTGATAATAACCACTCGATCATCATTTCCTCTGAGAGAACTCTCTAATCTCACAAATATTTTGACATCATCCTATAATCACGGATGTGTCCCTTCTTTTCACCAGGCCCTATATTAGTTAGCTCAATTATACTGTAATAATAAATGCTTCCAAAATTCAGTGGTTTGAGGATCAAGAAATAGTTATTTTTTTGTAAAAGTTCCAGGCAGGTATTTCCTGGTGGGGTGGGGTGGGGTGGGAATGCTGCTTCAGAGAACTGTTCAAGGACTTGGACTTTTGGAGGCTCTGCCATCTTCACTGGATGTGGCTTCCAGATTCACCCTGTGGGTTGTGACCCTAGACAGCCAGAAAGGAGAGAAACCAAGGAAAAGCAACTTGGGGTATTTTCAGTGCATTCATCACTCCAGTCACTCCCATGGCCCAGAGCTTGGCTACGTGGCCTCACCTAACTGCAAAAAAGGCTGTTCAGCCAATGTGGCCTTATGCTGGGAAAGAAAGAGTGAAAAGGAGCATGGATTTTGGGCAGCTAAGTCTCTACCACGGCCCTAACAGATGGACTGATCCTTTTCTAAACTTACAAGATAAATAGATCGCTAAAAGGGGTCAGGCAAAGGGGTTTTTTTGACAAGTCTTTTCTTTTTTTTTTTTTAAAGTTTTTATTTATTTATCTGACAGACAGAGATCACAAGCAGGCAGAGAGAGAGAGGTGGAAGAAGGCCACTGAGCAGAGAGCCCGATACTGGGCCAGATCCCAGAACCCCAGGATCATGACCTGAGCCGAAGGCAGAGGCTTCACCCACTGAACCACCCAGGTGCCCCAAGTCTTTTATTTTCTATCCAAGATAACATCAAGTAATAAATGCTTTCTTCACTGATTTCTCTTCTCTTCTGATTAAGTTTCTTCATTTGCTTAAATAGCTGGGGAGTAGGAGCTCTCCCCCACCCACTACCATCTTAGACCAAAAAGAGAAATACAGCACTAGTCACATTCCACAGATATTCTCCAGAGCTGCCTCCAAAGACTGAGTGTGTACTCACTCCCACCAATGCCCAACTCTGTCTTTTATAAACTGGTCATTTAGGGGTAGGAAGGTCCAAGAACAACCTCTCTTTCTTATACTCAAGTCATTGAGAGGCAGTGGCACTGTTTCCATTCCCTACAGAAAAATCAAAAAACTAGCAAGTAGCAGACACAAATTCCAAAAAGAGGGAGATAAAAGAATTCGGGGGAGAAAAAAAAAACATTGCTCATTCCTATTTTCTTTCCTTGTAACATGTATAAATTATTTCCTCAGATGGAAAAGTCAAAATCTACAGCCCCTCACCTTAGGAACACTAGTGACCATTTTTCAATGATGAGGGTAAAGCGCTGTCACAACTCAAAGATGCAAAAGGTTTCTTAGCCCATGAGCCCAGGAGTTTCAGAGGGCCGCTTGGGATCCAGAGGGAGTCAAATTCCTCAGTTATATGTTATGAATCCACTTAGCTCTCTTTAGGACACCCACAAAAATATGAGTTTTTTGTGTGGTTATTTGGTTTATGTTTTTCACATCCCCTCAACCATAAACTTCATGAAAGCAGAGACCTGGTTTGGTGTGTGTGTGTGTGTGTGTGTGTGTGTGTGTGTTTGTTTGTTTGTTTGGCTCACTATATAATCCCCATTGACTGGCATAGAACTTGTCATATAAATGGAGCTCAATAATATTTGGTAAAGAGCAAAAAAAAAAAAAAAAAAAAAAAAAGAGGGAGAGGGAGAGATAATGGTGGTTAATATTTATTGAAACTTTCCTATATGCCAGACAGTGCTGAGCAGTCTGCATACTGATGCCCTACAGATAGACGCCTCATTATGTCCCTTACATAGTGATGAAATAGAGGCTTTGAGAGGTTGGGTTATTTGCACAAGGTCACACAGCTGGAAGGATGCATAGCCCCTGAAATTCACAAGTTGGACTGGGTTACTCCCGACTCACATCCTATCTATTCTCTTCTTTGTTCTTATTTTCCTTTTAATCTTTTAAACATCCCCTTTTCTACTGTAATAGCACAGTGAAGAAAGAACTAATGGTCACATTTCCTACGTAGCTCTCACATTGAGAAAAGTGATTTCAAGCTGCAGGTTCTTTCTTAGCTAACTGTTCTGTGAGTCCAACCCTGAAGAGTGAGGAAAAGAGCTCCATACACCTGACATTCTCTCTGAAAACCTGAGGCCATAAACACAGTTGGAGAACACTGGTACAAGGAAATTTTTTACAAAAAAAAAAAAAAGGAAATCTGAGTGTGTCACTAACTATTAGCACTTAAATATAAAGAATAAAAGCAAAATTCAGGTACTATCCCCAAATTACTATAACTTGCAGTTATAAAGGTGGAATATTTGGAAGTTCTACTCTTTCCTATATTTTGTTCACCAGGTTCAGTGTTCATAAACTTACAGTCATCCCAGGCCTAACAATACCTACATTGTGGTTTATCTGTTCTTGTGTTAATAACAGTTTACCAAGGGCTTTTCAACATCAGCATTGTTGACATTTAGGATGAGGTAAGTATGTTGCGATGGGACTGTCTTATGCATTGTAGGATGCATTTAGTGTTCTCCTCTGCCAGCTAGATACCACTAACATCCCTTATGACCATCAGAATGTCTCCAGGTATTGCCAAATATCGCCTGTGGGGGGCAAAATTACTTCTAGTTGAGAACAAATGCCCTTGCAAAATTTTTAGTTTAGTTCCCGTCCCCCCGCCCCCCCAAAATCAGGAAAAGTACAGCTAAACTTTGAGTCAGTGACAGTTACCAGTCTTCCTTCCATGTGATGTGAGGTCTATCTGAAGAATACTCAACAATAGCTCTAGAGCTCAGTACCACCTACTTCTTTTCTTTCCATTTTATTGAGGTAGAATTAATGTACAACACTGTTAGTTTAAGTTGTACCACATAATGATTTAATATGAACATGTATTATGAAATGATTACCACAGTAAGCTAACATCCATCAAATCACATGTGTACCATTTTTCTTTTTATAATGAGAACTTCTAAAATCCACTCTTTTGGGGGTACCCGGGTGGTTCAGTTAGTTAAGCATCCAAGTGTTGATTTCAGCTCAGGTAATGAGCTCAAGGTTATGAGATTAAGCCCCTTGTTGGGCTCTGTGCTAGGAATAGAGCCTGCTTAATACTATCTCTCTCACTCTACTCTCTCCCCCTCCCTTTCTAAAAAAGTAAATAAATAAATAGTAAAATCCACTCTTCCAGCAACTTTCAAATATATATAATTGTATTGTTCAAATATATAAATATTTAACATTGTATTGTTAATGATAATTGCCATGCTGTACATTACATCCCACAATTTATTTATCTTCTTATTGTATTTATGAATATTCATGGATCTGTGAGACAAATGTGCTAATAGCCTTTTTCCTAGGAGAAGGGATAAGCATGTGTGATACAGAAATTCCTGAATAGAGTGGATCTATGATCCTTTTCTTCTTCCAACAAGCTAAGTTGCTCAATAAATATTTACTGAATGACTAGACCAATGAAAAAACTATCCAGGATCTCAAAGGATGTTCAGGGAGTGTATTTCCATAAGACATTAACATACGTCATTCAGGGAAATAGGGGAATCAGTTGTTAACTATTTTTCATTTCATTCTGGGTAAATCAAAGTAAACAAGTTTCTTTCAAGCTCCTCAGAGTCTTTAATGGACTACACTGGAATTTTCTGCTCTGCAAGGAAGTCAGTCATAATATGTGGAATTTCCTAAAATTATTTGACACAAAATTTTCACTATAATAATTTTCTAGACTTTTGTTTCGGTTTGGGAATACATTCAGTTTGGGAATACATCCGAATACATTTAAAGTAAAACAGCAATATTTAAGATCACCTGAAGTTAGAACTTACCAAGAGTAAATATTTTCAGAAGACAAATTACATAAGCACGTTATAGGAAATATCTGGTAATTTACTCATTCTGATGGGAAATCTGAACCGTCATAACCAAGAAGTGAATCTGGTATAAAATACCTCCTATTGTTACCTATCTCCCCACCATTGGCATTTTGCTTCCCTATTCCATCATTGTTAAAATATAAAATGGCTTCAGGTTTCCAGGCTGCCATGTAAGGAATCTAGAAATTGACATTCTACCTTAACAACAAGTAAAGCTGAACAAACTGAAAATAGCAGCAACTCTTCTTAAAAGTGAAATCACAAGGCAAACCACTGGCCCCCAAATTGGAAAGACGTACAGGCAAAAACAAAGCAGCATAACTCACCAGAGCAGAAACACTCTGGCAGAAACCGCCCAAGAATCAATAACCAGTAGGGGCGGGGTGGAGAGAGGGGCTTGAACTCTGTATAATTGATTAATTGCTGGATGATCTGTGTGGGCAACTCTTGAGAGTTAAATACTCCCACAGGAGTTTACCTTCAAAAGGCCTACTAGGTCCTCACAGTGAACATTAGAGAAAATGCTTCCAGCAGGGAAAGAGAAGAAGTAACCACTTTGAATACAGCAGAGCATTCTGTCCTTAACAAGGCCTTCCCTCAGAGGAAACTATTTTACCAGAGCCTAAAAATCAGGAAAGAGGGAAATTGCCAACCCCAGTCCCCACCAGAAACTATGTCCCATCTAAAGGGTGAAAAAACTGAGAAGCTTTGATGAGACTCGCAGGCCAGAGGCACAGACTCAACAAAAACCCTGGGACCTAATCAAGGGTTCCCTTTCCCCACACCTGTTCTGCAGTTGCTCTTACATAGTACATCATGTCCGCTTTTCAACAAAATTTACAGTTCACACTAAAAGGCAAAAACAGTTTGAAAGATCAACAAACACGTCAGATATGACAGAAACGGTCAGACCAGGAATTTTAAAAACTGTGATTAATATGCTAAGGGTTTTCATGAAAAAACTAGATAGCAACAAGAAACAGGCAGATAATGTAAGCAGAGAGACAAAAATCCTAAGGAAAAAATCAAAAAGAAATGGTAGAGTTAAAAAACATAAATAAATAAATAAAGAGTACTTTGGATGGGCTCATTTAGAGACTGGAAATGGCTAAAGAAAATCTCTGTGACAGGAAAAAAGATAAATACTGTATAATTGCATTTATACATAGAGTCTTAAAAACAAACACAGTACACACGCGCATGCACATGCATACACACACACACACACACACACACACACAAGACAAGCCCATGGATACCAAGCTCATGGTTACCTGAGGCAGGGGATGAAGGATAGGTGAAATGGATCAAAAGTTATAAAATTCCACTTATAAAATAAGTCATAAGGATGTAACGAACATCTAGCATAGTGACTCTACTTGATGACACTGTGTTTGAAAGTAGCTAGAGGAGATCATGGAAGTTCTTATCAAGGGGCACCTGAGTCACTTAGTCAGTTGAGCGGGCTACTCTTGATTTCTGCTCCATTTATGATCTCCAGGTCCTGAGATCAAGCCCCACATTGGGATTTGTGCTCACCAGGGAGTCTGCTTGGGGTTCTCTATTTCCCTCCCTCCCTCTCTCCTTGCCCCTCCTCACTACACATGCACTCTCTCTCTAAAATCAATAAATAGATCTTTAAAAAAAAAAAAAAAAGAAAGTTCTAATCAAAAGAAAAAAATTATAGCTATGTATGAAGGTGGATGTTAACTGCACTTATTGTGATGATCACTTTTACAGTATAAATATTGAATCATTATGTTGTATGCCTGAAACTAATACAGTGTTATGTCAATTATACCTTGATTTTAAAAAAAGAATCTGTGTGCTTGATGAAAAAAGAGAAACTTCTAAAACTGGAAAGCAAAAGAAAAAAAAATGAAAAAAATAGAATATCCAAGAATTATAGGACAACTAAAAATGTGCAACATATGCATAATGGGAACACCAAAACGTGAAGAAAGAAAAAAATGAACAGGAGCAATATTTGAAGCAATAATGACTGAAAATTCCCCCCAAATTAATGTCAGGGAAACTCAGAGAACATCAAGCAGAGTAAATGCAAAACAAAACAACCACAACAAAAAAAACTACAGTTATTTTTTTAAGATTTATTTGAGAAAGAGAAAGAGAGAGGCAGCAGAGTGTCAGAGGGAGAGGGAAAAGGAGAATATCAAGCAGACTCCCAGCCTGAGCAGACAGCCCAACACCAGGCTAAATCTCATGATCCTGACGTACCTACATGATCTGAGCCAAATCAAGAGTCAGATACTTAATCAAGCCACCCAGGCACCCCCCAAAACTAAACTTATGAATGTCATATGCAAATTTGAGAAAATCAAAGGTAAAAAAATCTTTAAAGAAGTCAGAGGGTGAAAAAAAAAAGCACTTTGCATAAAAGGAGCAAAGATGGGGCGCCTGGGTGGCTCAGTGGGTTAAGCCTCTGCCTTCAGCTCAGGTCATGATCTTAGGGTCCTGGGATGGAGCCCCGAGTCAGGCTCTCTGCTCAGCAGGGAGCCTGCTTCCCACTCTCTCTCTGCCTACTTGTGATCTCTCTCTCTCTCTGTCAAATAAATAAAATCTTAAAAAAAAAAAAAAGGAGCAAAATAAGAATTACATCTGCAAAAGGAAAAAAAGAATTACCTGTAACTTCTCAGAAACCATGTAAGGAAGAAGAGAATGGAATGGAATGGAATATTTAAAGGGTTGAGAAAAGAAAAACACCAAACTAGAATTCTGTGTCCTGAGAAATTATCCTTCAAAAATGAAGAAGAAGTAAAGAATTTCTCAGATAAATACTGAGGGAATTTTTTGCAAGTAGACCTGTCTTGCAAGAAATGTTAAAAGTTCTTCCGAGAGAAGGAAAATAAAGCAGAATAGAAATTTGGATCTACATAAACAATAGAAGCACATAAAGGAATAAGTAAAGGAAAAGTAAAAACTTACTTTTCTTATTTTAACTTAACAGATAACATTTGTTCAAAATAATAATGGCAACAATGTATTCAATGTACTTATGCGTGTGTGTGTGTGTGTGTGTGTGTGTCTGTGTGTCTGTGTCTGTGTCAATGTATGACAACACTGATACAAGCGACAGGAAGGAAGAATTGGGATTATTTTATTTTCATAAGTTACTTGCACTACCCATGAAGTGGTATAGTGTTACTGGAAATGAACTTTGATAAGTTGTAAACATATATTGCAAGCTTGGTGAAACCACGAAAAAAGTTTTAAAAGAAGAATAATTGATTCTAAAAAAGAATAGAAATTGCCAAAACTTTGAAGCAACCAAGTGACCAAAATGTCCTTCAGTTGGTGAATAGATAAAGAAGTAGTGGTACATCCAGATAATGGAGTATTTATTCAGGGCTAAAAAGAAATCAATCCATGAAGACACACAGAGGAACCCTAAATGCATAAGTGAAAGAAACCAATTTGAAAAGGCCACATACTTTATCATTCCAACTATGTGGAATACGCAAAATTTTGCAGACAATAAAAATTGCAATTCTGGAAAATGCAGAACTATGGGGACAGTAAAAAGATCAGGAGTTTGAGGGGAAGGAGGGATGAGTAGGCAGAGCTCAGGAACTTTAGGGCAATGCAACAGTCCTGTATGATACTGCAACAGTGGTTACATGTCATTACATACTTGTCAAAACCCCCATAATATACAGCACTGAGACTGAACCCTAATGTAAACTGTGGTCTTTGGGTGGCAACAATGTTTCAATATAGGTTCATCTATTATAACAAATGTACCACTGTAGTGTGTGATGTGGATAGTGAGGAGGGGGGAGGGGAGGAGGGAGGGGACAAGGAATATATGGGAACTGTGTACTCTCCACTCAATTTTGCTGTGGACTAAAATTGCTCTAAAAATTAATTGTTTAAAAATTGATATAAACCATATCTTATCCTTCAAGAACTAGGATCTCTAACTGTCAGAGGGGTGCAAACAAATCTAATAAACTAATTTGTACCACTGAAAGCATTCTGTATGGCATTGAATAGCTGAAAAATCATCAGGGAAAAGATAGTCACTCAATTCTTCATTGAAAAAAAGAAATAAGCTACATTGGTTACAAAAAAAGAGGTCTAGCAATGAAGGTGACACATAGGAGCTAGAAGGGAAGTTGGAGTCACAGAGAAAAGAAGTAAGGAGAATGTTCTATCCAACCATGAAAAAGGACATAATGAAGGGTGAGAATGAAGTGGCAGCATGGTCACTTTGGAAACAGCAACTTCATGCTTGTTTGAGAATTGTGAATTTTTATGTGTATCATTTACATCTCTAATCCTTTTATCATACATGTAAAATGAAAATAATATATATTCTACTTTCCTGGGTTATTCGCTTTGAAAATTGAGAAAATGCACATTTTCAATATAGCATTTAATGAACAGCACTTTATTTGCTCTCATACCCATCTAAGTGAACTTGAGTTTCTAGAGGGCAGGGACTTTGTATCTTACCATTTAACATCGTGTCTGCCAAATAGCGATCTTCATACATCCTCATCGAATACAAGAAGATGGGGGAAAGGGAGAGACGGAGAGAGGAAATAAAGGGAAGGGGGAGGCAAGAAGGGAGGAGATAAGGGACGTGATAAAGGAAGATGAGAGGGAGGGAAGGAGGAATTAAGAGAAGGAATGAAGGAAAGGAAGGCTGGCTTTGACAATCTAAGAAAGAAAAAGTGGGATCAAATTCATCAAAACCCAAAGTCCTTTGTTTAGAAGAGATAAGAGATACAGCTGACAGGAGCAAAGCTATGGAATTGATCTGACAGATGAATGAAGTAAGGATAAAAAGGGAATTTCAAGGGGCACCTGGGTGGCTCAGTGGGTTAAGCCGCTGCCTTCGGCTCAGGTCATGATCTCAGGGTCCTGGGATCGAATCCCGCATCGGGCTCTCTGCTCAGCAGGGAGCCTGCTTCCCTCTCTCTCTCTCTGCCTACCTCTCCGACTACTTGTGATTTCTCTCTGTCAAATAAATAAATAAAATCTTTAAAAAAAAAAAAAGGGAATTTCAAGGGGTTCAAATAATGAGTTGTATTTTTGGTGCTTTGTAAGCATGTGTGCCTAATTGGTCTTAATAGTGCTTCAGTCCATTTACCCTATTGTCCTTCAGGGTTTCAGGGCAATAAATTATAGAGCATTTGTCCTGTCTTCCTAGAAAATGATATAAACATATTTATCCTTCTCTATTCCACAGAGGAAGCGAGACAGCAATTTTGACATATAATAATGTCATTCTTTGCATCGTATTTTTAAATGCCATTGCAAAGAAACATATCCTGGCTGAATTTATTTCTAGCTTTACATAGCAGTTTAACAGAGGGTGAAGCAGTCCATGGAGAAACAGATATTTCATCTCTTTCTTTGTCTCTCTCTGATTCTGTCTCTGCCTCTGGTACACACACGCCTTTTAATTTATCAAAATAATTGAATTTCTCCAATTAGATAATCACCCTTTCCCCAAATTTAAAACTATATTAGCTTCTAACAATTTACTCATCTATATCAACACCTACTCTATTTTCTAACCAAAAAAAAAAATGATAACCTGTTTTACACAGGTCTGTGGTATCCTTTTTGCTGATACTTAATAAATAAATGTTTCCTTTTTCTCTCATCCTTTTTGGAAGACACTAACGTTTTATTAGTTTGGCTTTAACTCTGCACTTTCTTCCTTTATGCACTATTTCTTTTCTTGTTTTATTTCTTGCATCCTCCTCTATTCCCTGATGGAAGGACGATTACCATCCCTGACTCAGGCACTCATGACTAACTGGCGGCAACAGCTACACCTGATTTAAGTAGGGCCCCGGCTGCGATGTCACCTTTCTTAGGAGGCACATATACCAAAGCTGCAGCCTGGCCCTTGAGAGGAATACCAGATTTGAACTGGGGGTGCCCGGGTTGCTCTCTTCTCTATGCCAATGCAATTTATCACTGCCAGCGTGATTTCAGCAAGTGCATCCAGAAAAAAAATATGCTCCAGTGCCCCTGCCTCCATCTGTTTTTATGCTTATATTTTCAAATACTATAGAAGCCTCCAAGCTACATTATAGTTTTTCTGGACCCTTATAATCTGAAATAATTATTTTTTCTTTATATAAAATGTCTTCGATGAAAAGGTTATGCTTTGTTTATTTTCATTACTGAAGACTTCAACTGTGAGCATCAGGGAGTTAGAAATAAATGTGCCCAAACAAAATGTCTTACTGTGAATGCTTCCTAGATTCATCTTCTATTTCAGTGATACTGCTGACCTCTGGTGTTCAGAACACTGATATTTTCTTTAACTTCCTTTACATTTATTATTTTCAAGCTTTCTTCTGGGGTATGGATCTTTTATTAGGGAAATCTGATAAAAATTCTCTATTCAGTAATAAATAACTGTCTTTTTTTTTAAAGATTTTATTTATTTATTTGGCAGAGAGAAATCACAAGTAGATGGAGAGGCAGGCAGAGAGAGAGAGAGGGAAGCAGGCTCTCTGCCGAGCAGAGAGCCCGATGCGGGACCCGATCCCAGGACCCTGAGATCATGACCTGAGCCGAAGGCAGCGGCTTAAACCACTGAGCCACCCAGGCGCCCCAAATAACTGTCCTTTAATGAGAGAACCAAATCTGAGAATTAGGGATTGGGGACTTTTTAAAAATCTGAATTTTTAGAAGAGATACAGACATTTTCAATGATCATCATAGACATTCCCTTGGAAACATCTCAAACTTAACACAATCCAAAACCAAACTCCCCATTTCCCTTCCAGCCTTCAGCCTTCCATTTACTCATGCTAAAGTCCTTGGAGTTAACCTTGACTTCTCTATCTCTCCCTCACGAAAAATCCGTGAGAAATCCTTTGAACACATCAGGATTCAGCCGCTCTCTACACTCTTGCCACCACTGCTCTGTCCCAAATCCGATACTCTCCCACTAGGATTATGGTGCTAACTTTCTAGCAGAGACTATATATAGCTTCCCTCCTACATGGAGTTTGTTCTCTTTAGTGGCCATCATGGTCCTTTGGAAATGGAAAGCAGATGATGGCATTTCTCTGCTCTAAACCCGATGGCTTCCAGGGCTCTCCCAGAAAAGGTTAAAGTCTGGAGATACCAACAAATCCCTATCTAACCACACCCCACCACCCTAACTTCACTTCATATGTCAACACCACCCCAAACCCACACACACTATCTAGCAACACGGACTTTTTTGGTCATTTCTTAAACAAAGTCACTGACTAGCATGACCTAAAGATTCTCAGCTTCATTAACCTTTAAACTGGATTTTCTTGACTTGAGGCCCTTGACTTCATTTTTCTTAGAGTTTTTACTTTAGAAAACCTGTAATTGTACATTCTTTCTCTTCCCTTTTGAGATGAAGATAGTTTCCTTGTTTAAAATCCAGAAATGTCTGGGGTGCCTGGGTGGCTCAGTTGATTAAGTGTTTACCCTAAATTCAGGTCATGATCCTGGAGTCTTAGGATCAAGTCCCAAGTTGGATTCCCTGCTCAGCGGGGAGTTTGCTTCTCCCTCTGACCCTGCCCCTCTCATGCTTTCTCTCTCTCTCTCTCTCTCTCTCTCTCTCTCTCTCTTAAATAAATAAATAAAACCTTTAGGAAAAAAAGAAAAGAAAAAGAAAACCCAGAAATGTCTTTCTCAAATGTCTTTCTCAAAAACCTGAGAGGCATATCTTTGAAATGTGACTATCAAGGAATATAGTGCCCCATCTTCCAGTCTCTGTGGGATAGTAAGAGACTAACTTCCATGTTCTACATTCTAATCTGTCCATGAAGATGTGAAGAAGTTTACTCTTTCTTTTGGGAAAGCCAATTAATAGACACAGATGGCTTCTGATTTCCCCACCAGCCAAGCTCTTAAAAATCTCTAGTCCTTTGTTTGTACATTTCGATCTCTGACTCCTGTTACAATAGTCTTAAATAAAATCTTTGCCTGTTTCTTTGTAGGGTGTAATTTTCCAGGTACATAAATTCCTTAGGCTCTGAGTATTTGTTGTTTCTTCTCTCTGGCATATGTGAATATCTACTTGTCTACATGACTTGTGCACCCACTTCCTTCAGACCTTTGTTCAGAACGCTCCCTGATCTGTGAACTCCTCTACCCTGCATAAAATTGTAAATTCTGCCCTCTCAAATATCCTATACACTTTAATTTGCTTCATCCTTCTCCTTAGAATTTATCATTATCTAAACTTACAATATATTTATTTTCTCTCTGTCTCTCTCCAATACAGTATAAGCTCCATGAGGGCAGGACTTTTTTTTTTCTTTTTTCGGGTTTGTTTACTGCTATAATCCCTCACATTTTGGTAAAGGTATTGAGAATATGTTCAAGTAAGTATTTGTTGCGTGCAAGAACAAAAATGTACTGAGAAATCAATGGCCACGGTGCTTTTTGTGTCTTGAGAGGCAAAAATCCAAGTTCAAACTTTAATAATTCAGTTATCCAAAACTTGTCAATTTCTGATATAAACAGGCTGAGCACATTCATTGGTATAGTCTGTGAAATAAATATGTGAATGCATTTCAAATGCAACTTTACCTAGGATATAGACAGATATGAGGTAAAATAAGAAAAAGTAATAACTGAAGGAGGATTTCATTAGAAAAAAACCCACACTTCATAGGCTTATCACTTCTCCTTTGCTTTCCTGTATTTCCAATTCAGTGACTATTGAGGAATCTACAAAATGGAATTTTAAAAAGACATAGCAATGAATAAAATGTAGTTCCTATTATAAAAAGTTATGTTCTAATAAGAAATAAAACAACTTTGAGATGGAAATTAGGAAGAAAGTTACTAATGATCATTGAACATCTGAAGAAAAATGGGAATATATTTTTAAAAAGAAACCTGTGGGTCACCTGGGTTGGCTCAGGTCATGAGCTCAGGGTCCTGGGGATTGAGCCGCACATCAGCAGGGAGTCAGCTTGAGATTCTCTCTCTCTCCTTCTGCCCCTCCCTACCCACCCTCCCACACCCCCCGCCCCCCCCACACATGCATGCACACACATGCAAGCACGTACACACATAGTGCTCTTTCTCCAATGAATAAATAAATCTTCAAAAAAAAAAAAAAAAACCACTTGTAAATTGTCAGTTTACTAGAATAGTTGATAGAATATGTACCTTCCAGAGAGAGGACCTTTACTGTGCCCTGGCCTTCGTTGCACTCCTTACCCCACCCAGGCCCTGTAAAGTAATGCTATACTTCAGAGTATAGAACAGTGGTCAGCTGTCTGTCACCTAACTTGTGAAATGGTGAAAAGTTACTCTCTCTTAGCTTCCATCTCTCCAGTATTATTCAAAATAACAATACTAAGAGCTAACATCCAGAAAGTGCTTACCATGTGCAAGGTGCTATTTAAAACACTTTACATGGATCATCTTATTTACTCCTCTCAACTCTATGAGGTTGTATTATTAATGTCCCTATTTACCTGCCAAGAGTCATACACCAGTAAGTGGCAGAATAAGGACAGCTACAAAAATCAGGTGAAGACATTGGATAAATTATCATATAAAAATTGTACAGCTACTAGCTAAGGGAATAAGTAGTAGTTGGCATAAAAAATGTATAATACCCTGCTTTCCACCAAAGGCCCTAAAATACCTGTCTAAAGGGAACTATATCATTAATATCTATTCACAGCTTGCCAGTGGGTTCCTCAGACCCTTAAGAAGAGAGGATTATATATGACTCCATCCTTTCACAACCTATAATGAACTCATTTAAATCCTGTGGCCAATTTTAAACATTTCATAGAGACACTATTGCCAATGGTAGAGCATCATTCATTTGTAAAAATAATCCTAATTGCTGGTCTTGCAGCTGCAGATTGCAAAACATAATATCCAATAAATGTCATGCTACATTTGAACCTAAATATTTCTGATTCTAGATGCTACGTTCTTAACCTCTTTAAAGGTTAACACAAATTTCTCTCTTTTTTGTTTCAAAATAATCTTGACAGTTCATATTTTCATTTTTAACTTGAGCAAATTACTGAACTATTTGGAACCGAAGTTTTTTCATATATTGGAAGATAAAGGTAGTGCATGTTTAAAGAATATTTTGAGAATTAAATTCAATAATACATATAATTCAGTGAGTATATGTCTATCATGGAAAAAGCATTCTGGAAATTATTGTTACTCTTGGTGTTATTGGTGCTATATTTTGCAGAATCACAATAACATATAGCACTTCAATAAAATATAATTTTCACTGGTGATATAAATTATTATCATAGTATTATAGAATTTATTATAATTTAATTTTCAACTTCAGAAAAATTCTAAAGTTTCTTAATTATACTCTGCTCTAATTTGGTTTTCTCTTTCAAATAGGTTTTTTTTGTTTCCTTTTCTGATAGACTATATTCTCACTGAAGACAGAGATTGAGTCTCCTTCATTTGATTCAACAAATCTTTATTTATTGCCAGCTTTGTGTCAGCCATCATTCTAAACTCAGAGAAATAAATAATTAAATAAAAAGAAAAAGTTCTTATCTTCATGAGGTTTTTTTTAGGATAAAACCTGGCAATAAACAAACAAATAAATATACTATATATAATATGTATTTAGAGGGATACTCCCACTATCTGAATAGGAACTGCTTCATAATAGGTATTCAATTATTCCAAATTAATTTAATTTGATTATTTTAATATGTCTTTATGATGAGGGAGCAGGAGGCTGGCTGAGAACAAAGCAAAAGCTGGCACCTTGCACCCCCTCTCCACCACTCCTCTCAGTAATATGTGTGACATTCCTCAGGCATCTCTGGCTGCCCTAAAAGAAAAACAAATAGTTAACTTGCAGAGATCACAGTCCTGCAAGACAGGAGTCTCCTTTGGTTTACCAGTGTCCTAGAGATTTACAACAAAGAAGCTATCTAACAATAGCACAATTTCCAGAGGCAAATAAATCAGTTCTTCAAGCCCTAAATAAAGTTAAATTTCTTCTAAACCGAAATCTCACTAACAAGGACACGTGATAGGAGAAATGTGAAACTTTATCTCTAGATCTCCAAGATAGTGTCTAGAATCATTCCCAAGTATATGGCCCACTGATATACATCTAAAGGGTCTCACAAGTAGATTTTTACTACTAGTAATGAATAACCTTTCTCCCAACAATAGCTAGCCCCTCAAGGTCCTGGAGACCTTGCTTCCAAAATTTCTTAGAGACTAACATCACCCTCTTTGTCCTCACCTACCCAACTCCTGTGTATATAATCAGCCACTCCTCAGGATAACGGCACAGCATCTCCATCTGCCCACAGGTCCTGTCCCCGTGTTCTAATAAACCACCTTTTTGCACCAAAGACATCTTAAGAATTCTTTCTTAGCCGTCAGCTCCGAAGCTCACCCCACCAAACCTCACCTAGGTTCAAGAACTTCATCATTTTAACGTGGAAAATATGTAGAGGTATGCGGGAGTGAGTTCTTCCAGCTTAGTAGAGCAGATTATGTGCATTTCTTCCTAATTCTGAGTTCAGTGACAATTTTTGTAGCTTTAAATTAGCCTGGTAGAAGAGCTTTTACCCTACAAAAATCAGCAATGCTACAAACTGCAGCTGTTTTTTCTGAGACCCAGTTGTTAAAAATTTATCAGCACACTCCCTGATTGAGGCTGACCAAGTGTGGAATCTGAATTTTATGTACTTCTGAAAATAAATAACACTTAGTATATCACATGAATATATTAACATATGTTAATATAACAACACATTAATATACTAATATATTTCAGATAGTAAAATTTACAAATTATGTAACACCATGTTAGTCTGAAGATGATTTTTAAAATACACTTATATAAATAGAATTGATTTCTCCCAATAATAAGTAACTATCTCTTGATTATTCAGACTCATGGAAGATACAGAACATGGATAACCCAGTAAATCAACCAACTAATAAATGTTTCTTGTTTAATATTAAGTATGCCTTTTAAATAAACAATTTGTGTTTTGAATAAGAATTTATTTAGTATGTCATTAAGCATTTTATATACCTTGAACATAATAGATAGTTATATCTATTATAGTTATATCTATTCTTCTATAGATAGAAGGAAGCAAATTTGAAATTATTTTTCTGTGGAAAATCCCATGAAAATCATTCAGAAAAATATGGAGAGCTACAATGCCCTGGGCTAGAAATTTCCCAGGACCTCATGCCTGAGGAGTATAAATTATTAAATCATAATTTTAAAAAGAAAAATGAAAAAGCACTTTAAGTTCTGCTACAACATGTGATTTATTTTTTAAATTTTGGTGATATAATGTATAAAATTTATTTTATTATGTTTTAGATATATATTTCTACTAAATACTGGATATAGATTTGCTTCTGAATCAAAAACTTAAGGAAGGAAAACACTTATGCATCCTTGGTCACCCAGAGATCTCATAGAAGAGGAATGAGTCTGAGAATTACCAATCTGTCCTCCCAAACCACTTCAAACTGTATTTCTAGCTTATGCCCCACCTGCAACATCCAGATTGTATTGTATTTAGTTCAATAGTAATAAATGCTTATCATTTATGGAAAACTACCCGTATCCTAGAAACAATTCTTGGCACTTCATATATTATCTCTAATGCCTCTAACAAACCTGTCAGGAAACCCAAATATTACAAATGAGTAAATTTGTGCTCAGAGGCTAAGAATCTCCTCCTGGGTCAAACCACTAGCAAATGATAACCCAGAAGTCTAAAAAATGCACTTCTGGCTCCAAAGCTCATGTGAGTTTATTGAACTTATTGGTAATTACCTACTTTTCCTGCTAATCACCCTTAATTAGTTCTATGGCAGTCTTTTTCCTGGGGAAAAGAACATAAACACCAGTTTGGCAATGGGGGAAATTCTCTCCATAAACACTACCATCCAAAACCAACTCAAAGCAGATTGAATTGGAACCAAAAGTTCTCCCAGCTTCAGTGTGGATGATCTGTTTTGATTAGCTTTACAAATGGTACAAATGTCCTTTTGAGTTCATGCCAGGAACAAAGTAGAAGCTCTGGCCTTTGTTTTCCCTGCCAAGCAGTTTATACTTCCATTTGTGACAAAATAGTTGTAAGTAAAAAGAAACTATCTAGCTAGAACTTCATTTCTAGGTCAAATGGCAGCTTCTTCTTCTTTTTTTTTTTTTTTTTTTTTTTTTTTAAGATTTTATTTACTTGACCCAGAAGGAGAGAGAGATAGAGAGAAAGATCACAAGTAGGCAGAGAGAGAGGAGGAAGCAGGCTCCCTGCTCAGTAGAGCGCCCTATATGGGGCTTGATCCCAGGACCCTGAGATCATGACCTGAGCCCAAGGCAGAGGCTTTAACCCACTGAGCCACCCAGGCGCCCCCAAATGGCAGCTTCTATTAAAGAGGCCAAAAATCGACTTTTTACAGTAAACTTTCCTTAAAGATAACATACACATATGATAAAATTTGAGTTGAAAACAAGCTATTTGAGTCCCTCAAGTAAACCTAAGGAAAAAGAATGTAGGTAAAAATAGTTGTATTATGAGAGAAGAAGTTATGTACAATCCAGGAATAATGAATTAAATTAAAAGAAAGATACTATGAATTACACAGTCACCTAAATCATCAATGATGAGGGACTGGAAAGCACGCTGAGGGCAAAGCACATGCTGACACCCTGCTAGCTCCCCTCCCCCCAGACCCCTTACCCTCTAGGTGGTATATGTGTGACATTCCTCAGGCACTCCTTCCCTAAGGGAAGGGAAAAACAAATGGTTAACTATTAGAGCTCACATTCCAGCAAGATAGGACTCTCCCTCTGTTTACAAAGGTCTTAGTGATTTACAGAAAAAAGCATTCTTATCAATAACCTAACTTTCAGAAGGAAATTCCCAACTATCTTAATGTTAATGATTTACCAGAGGGAAAAACAACCTTGACAACGGCAAAGCCTCTGGTATCTCCTTGGTCCACTTTGGCATTTGAAAGTTCTTTTTGAAAACATCCCTTTTTCCTTACCCCCAGCTTCCACGAATATAGTCAGTCACCCCTCACAATTCCAGTGTAGCAGCTCTTTCTGCCCCTGGGTCCGGTGCGGACCCATGTGCTTTAATAAAATCACCTTTATGCACCAAAGATATCTCAAGAATTCTTTCTTGGCCATCAGCTCTGGACCCCACCTACATTCAAAACTACATCAAAACTTGTCAGAGGACAGGGACCTAATTTCTCAATAATGTGCCCTTATTTATTTACAGCATATATTTAGAGCGTTCTATGTGGCTTAAGGAGTGAAACATACTTGCCAGTCTCTCTTTCTGCCTTCCTTTATTTACCCAAATTTTGCAAGCAGCCCGTTAGTTAGAACATATCAAACTTTTCAGTCAGTGGTACATTTCTAAAAGTGCTATGAATCATGTATGCATTCAACATATACTTTCTGCAAATTTTAAAGTTTTGTCTGTGACATTTAAGTGTTAGATTTATCTGAAATTTACTTTTTTCATGATATTAACGGTCCATTATATTTTTTTCTTGTATGGATGCTCAATTTCCTGAAACATTTATTTAATACCTTTTTTTTCCCCATTCACTTCTGCTTTGTATTGGATTTATATAGACTGTAGATTTATTTTCTATTCCTTTCCATTTTTGCCTCAAATATCAATACTGTGTGGTAACAAATTTAAAATATAGCTTAATAATATTAGATAGCTTTATAGTAATAAATTTTAATTTCTGACAGGGCTACTCCTCTCCTTTTACTTTTCTCTATTAGTAGGGGCTTGACTATTCTTGAGGCTTTGACATTTCATATTAATTTTAAAATAGGCTTGTCAAGTTTCATGAAAAGAACTTACTAGGATTTTTGATTGACATGGTATTGATAAGCCAACTTGCAGACAGTTGATATTTTTAATATATTATGTCTATCCATGAGCATGGTATAGCATTTAATTAATTAATTCAGGTGTTATTAATAACTTTTATTACAGTTTTATGGATTTCTGCATCAAAGTCTTATCCATTTGTTATTTTATTCCTAGACATATTTTTGTCATTTTTATAAATATATCCTTTCTCACCTATTTGCTTTTTCTATGTATGTATGTTAGTACATAAAAATACAATTTACTTTTGTATATCAATTTTATATCCCAAACTAGCTAATTTCTCTTAACAGTTCTAATAATTTGTAAATATTTGGAGATTTCTCTGTAGACAGTTAATACCTAGAAACAATGACTTATTTATTTCCTTAATTCCAATTATTATAGGGGTTATTACTTTTTTCTTATCTTACTATGACTACTAAAACCTTTAGGAAATTGATAAGGCAATGATAGTGGGCACACTTGTTTTGATCTGCAATTTAAAGCAAATTATTTAACAATCACAAGTGAATATGTTCATTGTAAGATTTTATAAATAACCAGTTTAAAGAGATTCCTCCTATTCCTAGTTTGCTAAGAGTTAGATGCATTTCACAAACTTTGACACACAGAACTTTATCATTCATTGCTGAGTATATTTTAATTACATTTCTTTCTTTAATTCATGAGTTGTTGAGTGTTTTAATTTCCACATACATGGATATCTTTATTAATTTTTTGTTGATTCTGACAAAATTGTGTTATCAGAGAGGATGCTATGCACATAACACATTTTTTGAAATTTGTTACAGATTGCTTTATAACCAAATCTGGTCATTTTTCATAAATTACCAATGTGTGTTTGAAAAAAAATGTGAATTCTTTAGTTGTTGAATATAGTAGTTGTACAGTTTTTCTATTGCTCTGTAACAAGTTACCTACCATAAATTAGCCACTTAAAACAAAACTCATTTTTTTAGCTCATAGTTCTAGCTCTGATCAGAAGTCCATGGTATGGCTAAGTTCTCTGATGAGAGTCTTAAATGGCAGGACTGTATTCCTTTTGGAGTCTCCAAGGAAGAATCTACTCCCAAGCTTATTCAGGATGTTAGCCAAATGCAGTTCTTGCAGTTGTAAGACTGAAGTCCCTATCTTTTTGTTGGCTGTCAACAAAGCTGGGGACCACTCTCAGCAACAAGGTAACACCCACAAACCTTGTCATGCAGCCTCCTCCACATTCAAAGCCAGCAAGAAAGACTCTTCTATGCATTGATTCCCTCCCATGGTTTAAATTCCATTCATCAGGTTAAAAATTCATCACCTTTTGATGGGGGGGGTAAGGGTTTGTTTGTTTGTTTGTTTGTTTTAAGATTTTTACTTATTTGACAGACAGAGATCACAAGCACACAGAGAGGCAGGCAGAGAGAGAGGAGGAAGCAGGCTCCCTGCTGAGCAGAGAGCCTGCTGTTGGGCTCGATCCCAGGACCCTGGGATCATGGCCTGAGCTAAAGGCAGAGGCTTTAGCCCACTGAGCCACCCAGGCGCCCCAAGATTTTTTTTTTAATTAACATATAATGCATTATTTGTTTCAAGGGTACAGCTCTGTGAATCATCAGTCTTACACAATTCATAGCATTCACCATAGCACATACCCTCCCCAATGTCCATCACACAGCTGCCCCATCCCTCCTATCCCTCTCACTCCAGCAACCCTCAGTTTGTTTCCTGAGATTAAGAGTCAGTCATGGTCTGTGTCCCTGTCTGATTTCATCTTGTTTCATTTTTCCCTCCCTTCCCCTATGATCCTCTGTCTTGTTTCTCAAATTCCTCATATCATTGAGATCCTATGATAATTGTCTTTCTATGCTTGACTTTAGCATATTTCCCTTAGCATAATACCCTCTAGTTCCATCCATGTCATTGTAAATGGCAAGATTTCAGTTTTTGATGGCTGCATAATATTCCATTATTTATTTATGTGTGTGTGTGTGTATCCGTGTGTGTGTGTGTGTGTGTGTTGTGTGTGTATCACATTTTCTTTATCCACTCATCTGTCAGTGGACATCTAGGTTCGTTCCATAGTTTGGCTATTGTGGACATTGCTGCTCTAAACATTAGAGTGCAGCTGCCCCTTCAGATCACTGCATTTGTAGTTTTGGTATAAATATCCAGTAGTGCAATTGCTCAGTTATAGAGTTGCTCTATTTCAACTTTTTAAGGAACCTCCATACTGTTTTCCAGAGTGGCTGCACCAGCTTGCATTCCCACCAACCTTTCTCTGCACTGTTGATGGATTTTATCATGAATTGATGCTGTGCTTTATCAAATGCTTTTTCTGCATCTATTGAATAGATCATATCATTTTCATTCTTTCTCTTTTTGATGTTTGAGTATTGTTTGGTTTGTGAATATTGAACCACACTTGCAATCTGGGAATAAATCCCACTTGATTGGGATGAGTGGTTTTTTTTTTTTTTTTTAGAGTATTATTAGATTCAGTTTCCTAATATTTTGTTAAAGATTTTTGCATCTATACTTATCGGAGATATTGCCCTGTAGTTGTCTTTTTTTTGCCTGGTTTTGTTATCTAGGACAGTACTGGCTTTATAGAATGAATTGGAAGCTTTCCTTCCTCTTTTATTTTTTGGAATAGTTAAGAAGAATAATTATTAGCTCTTTTTTAAATATTTGGTAGAATTCACCTATGAAGCCATCTGGTCCTGTACTTTTGTTTGTTTGGAGTTTTTTGATTACTGATCTGGTTTCATTGCTGGTAATTTGTCTGTTCACATTTTCTATTTCTTCCTGATTCAGTTTTGGAAGATTGTATGTTTCTAGGAATTTATCCCTTTCTTCTAGAATGTCGTTTGTTGGCATGCAATTTTTAATAATATCCTCTTATAATCCTTTGTATTTCTGTAGTGTTGTTTGTTATTTCTCCTCTTTCATTTCTGGTTTTGTTTATTTGAATCCTCTCTCTCTCCCTCTTTTTCTTTTTTATTTATTTATTTTTTTAAATTTTGATGAGTCTGACTTAAGGCTTTTTTCTATTGGAAGAACTAGCTCCTGGTTTCATTGAACTGTTCTGTTGGGGTTTTTTTTTGTTTTTGTTTTTGTTTTACTTTCTATTTTATTTCTCTTCTAATTTTTTTTTTTTTTTTAGAGGCGCTACCCGCCCGCTTGGTGTTCGCCTTTTTTTTTTTTTTAAGATTTTATTTTTTTGACAGAGATCACAAGTAGATGGAGAGGCACAGAGAGAGAGAGAGAGAGAGAGAACAGCAGGCTCCCTGCTGAGCAGAGAGCCCCATGCGGGACTCGATCCCAGGACCCTGAGATCATGACCTGAGCCGAAGGCAGCGGCTTAACCCACTGAGCCACCCAGGCGCCCTTCTCTTCTAATTTTTATTATGTCCCTCCTTCTAATAGTTCTGGGTTTTTTTTTTTTTTAAGATTTTATTTATTTATTTGACAGACAGAGATCACAAGTAGGCTGAGAGGCAGGCAGAGAGAGAGAGAGGGGGGAGGAAGCAGGCTTCCCGCTGAGCAGAGAACCTGATGCAGGGCTCAATCCCAGGACCCTGGGATCATGACCTGAGCCGAAGGCAGAGGCTTTAACCTGCTGAGCCACCCAGGCGCCCCTAGTTTTGGGTTTTGCTTTTTCTTTTTTTCTAGCTCTTCGGGTGTAAGGGTAGGTTAATATGTGATTTTTTTCTTGCATCTTGAGGTAGGTCTATATTGCTATAATTTTTTTAGAACAGATTTTGCTACATTCTGAAGATTCACTTTCATTTGCCTCCATGATTTTTTTTTAAATTTTCTCTTTGATTTTTTTGGTTGATTCATTCACTGTTTTTAAACTTTTTATTTTATTTTATTTTATTTTATTTTATTTTATTTTATTTTATTTTATTTTTTATTGAGAGAGAGAGAGAGAGCCCACCACATATGAGCAGGAGTCAGGAGGGGCAGAGAGAGAGGGACAGAATCTTAAGCCCAACACCAGGCTTAATCTCACAACCCTGAGATCATGACCTGAGCCAAAATCAAGAGTTAGACATATAACTGACTGAGCCACCCAGGTGCCCCTCAATTATTGTTTAGGAAGATGTTATTTGACTTCCGTATATTTGTGTTCTTTCCAGATTTTTTTGTTGTAGTTTCTAGTTTAATAACATTGTAAGTAGAAAAGTCATGCATGGTATGACTTCAACCTTTCTTAATTTTTGAGACTAGTTTTGTGGCCTAATATGTGATCTATTTGGAGAATGTTCCATGTGCACTTGAAAAGAATGTGGATTCTGCTGGTTTAGGATGGAATGTTCTGAATGTATCTGTTAGATCCATCTGGTCCAATGTGTCATTCAAACCCACTGCTTCCTTGTTAATTTTCTGTTTGGACACTTTATCCATTGATATAAGTAGGGTGTTAAAGTCCTTTACTATTTTTATATTACCATCAACTACTTCATTTATGGTCATAATAGCTGCTTTGTGTATTTGGACACTCCAGTGTTGAGTGCATAAATATTTACAATTATTATATATATATATATATATATATATATATATATATATATATATATTTTTTGATTGTCCCCTTTATTATTATTTGGTGTCCTTCTTTGCCTCTTGTAGCAGTCTTTGTTTTATAGTCTATTTTGTCTGATGTAAGTATTGCTACCCTGGCTTTCTTTTCACTTCCATTTACATGGTAATTGCTTCTCCATCCCTTTACTTTAAATCTGCATGTGTTTTTAGGTCTGAAATGAGTTCCTTGTAGGCAGCATATAGATGGGTTTTGCTATTTCATCCATTCCATCACCCTGTGTTTTTTGATTGGAGGTTTTAGTCCACTTACATTCAAAGTAATTCTTGATAGGGATGTACTTGTTACCGTTTTGTTACTTATTTTATAGTTAGTGTAGTTAATTATAGTTAGTATATAATTAATATATAATTAGTGTAGTTAGTTATAGTTAGTATAGTTAGTGTAGCTATCTATTTTTTCTCTCATGGTCTTCTGGCTTTCTTTAGTGATACACTTTGATTCCTTTCTCTTTATTGTTTACATACCTATTACTGGTTTTTGACTTGTGGTTATCATTAGATTTGTACATAATGTCTTATGCATATAGCATTCTATATTAAGCTGATGGTCACTTAAGTTTGAACCCATTCTTTAATTCACCCCATCCTGACCCCATACTTTAGGTATATGATGTCATATTTTACATCCTTATATTTTGTGAATTCCTTGAGTGATTTTTATAGATATACTTATTTTTATAGCTTTTGTGCTTCCTACTTTTTCTTTCTCCTACTTACATTCTTTCCTTTCCACTCCAAGAGTCCCCTTTGACATTTATTGTATATTCTTCTTCTCTTACACCCTAGCTATTCTTCAAACTGCAACCTCTATTCTGTATCTCCATTGGACTGTTCATTGTGTTATCCCTGATGGTTGCCTCTCATCCTGCTGGCTATCCCAGAACTGAGCCTGCTGAGTTTTAAAGGTCAAGGAGTTAATCCCCACTGATTATAAGAACTCTCAAAATCATGCCCCTTGGTTTTCAATACCAACTTTTATGGGGATTTGTCTTACCCCTGAGAGTTCCCCATGCCTGGGGTTCCTGGTGTGCTCTCTGTTTCTTTCCCTGCTTCATGCCTGTGGCCTCACTCCCTCCCTTGGATAGTACCGCAGGTCCATTTCGCTTCAGACTGCATTTTCACCCCACCTACCCTCTTCCAGTGTGGCCTCTTCTCTACATTTAGTTGTGGAGAGTCTGTTCTGCCAGTCTTTGGGTCATTTTCTGGGTTACACTGATGTGAGCATTGCTACTTCTATCCGTGGATAAGGTCAGCTTAGAATCCACTAACTCTATCATCTTCCCCCTGTACTCTGAAATTTTAAGAGGATGTCTTTGAAATTTATTTTTGGTGCTTTATTTTTTTGTTTTTGTAGCACTTTTCTCTCTCTTTCTCTCTCTGTTTTACTTTTAAAAATTTTCCCTATTCCATTTTATTCCCTTTACCACTTTGGTAAGAATATATTTTCTCTTTCCTTGCAGTTATCCTAGAAACTTTAACATGCATAATTAAGTAATGTCTAAGATTATACCACATCTTATTCCTTTATGCTGAGTGCAGCTATACAGGTAGTGGACTTGCACTTGGATTATGATTTGAATGATGCCCCTTGAATGTACACAGCGTGTTGTACATAATCTTACATGTTTAACAAAACTAGAAACAATTTTCCTTAACTCTGGCTACCCATTCTTATAACCTATGTATAATTGTTGTATAAGATTTTAGTTTTATCACAATTTTTTTGAACTTACAAATTAGAAAACATTGTCATCGGTTTATACATTGTTTCCTTAGATTAAGCCATACATTCATGTTCTTTGCTGAATGTTCTTTTCGCCCATCAGATTATTTTTAAAAATCATTTTCCTTCTTCATGAATAATTTCCTTTGGAAGTAAATTTAGTAACTTGGCAAATATTTGTTTTGATTTGTTTCAAAGATTTTTATTTATCTCACATTCCTGAAAAGTGACTGGGCATTCTTGTCTAGAGTGATAAATATTTTCTTCCCGTGATTATTTCATTGTTGTCTGAATCTGCTGCTATGTAGAATTCCAATATGAATATAATATTTCTTCTTTTGTTCATAAATTATCTTTTTTTTCTATTTGCTTTTTTTTTAAAGATTTTATTTATTTATTTGACAGAGAGATCACAAGTAGATAGAGAGGCAGGCAGAGAGAGAGAGGAGGAAGCAGGCTCCCCGCTGTGCAGAGAGCCCAATGTGGGGCTCGATCCTAGGACTCTGAGATCATGACCTGAGCCGAAGGCAGAGGCTTTAACCCACTGAGCCACCCAGGCGCCCCTCTATTTGCTTTAAGATGTTGTTTTTTACATACACCAGTCCAAGGTAGAAGATACAGCTATGAGTTTCTCTTTGTTCATTCTTTTTTGATCCAGTGGGCTTCCTGAATCTGATGGTGGTGTTTTTCCACTTTTAACTATCTTATTTTCACTTTTAAGTTTTCTATATGGTTCCCTTTCAAATATTTTTGGCCAGTACTGATAGATTTTGGTCAATTCTTCATATTTTCAATGCATTATATTTTTTAATTATTAAAAACACTTCCAATATTTTTGCAAGTCTTATTCCATATATCGTTGTTACTGTTGACTAATGGTTGTTTGCATCTGTTTAATTTTTTTAATCACAAATTTGCATCATTTGGAATTTTATCTTTGGCAATTTCTTAATATCTGAATTTAAAGACCAGATACCAGAAATGATTTACTTTTACTTCATCCACGTGCCTGGGGTACTACCAATTTGAGAACACGTTATACTACATTTTTCACTGGAAGTTTGTTAGAACAGTTTGATAATGTGAATTCAAACCCCCAATTCACCTGAAAAAAAGTTAGGTCTTTTAAAATTTTAACAGGGACGCCTGGGTGGCTCAGTTGGTTAAGCAGCTGCCTTCGGCTCAGGTCATGATCCCAGCGTCCTGGGATCGAGTCCCACATCGGGCTCCTTGCTTGGCAGGGAGCCTGCTTCTCCCTCTGCATCTGCCTGCCACTCTATCTGCCTGTGCTTGCTCTCGCTTCTCTCTCTATGACAAATAAAAAATAAATAAATAAAAAATAAAATAAAATTTTAACAGAAGAGGTATCTATTCCCGTTGTCTGTCTACATAAGCTAAGTGTTCTTTTTCTAGTTTCCTCTCTGAGCATATCATCTTCAATGTGTCCTGGCTTTTTGTGACATTTTTCATCCTGTCCCCAGCTCTGTTCATGCCTTAGACATTGTTTCTTATTGTCCAGTTTGTGGACCCCTGAAGCCCAAATTCTATGGCACGAGGAATCTGCAGATACCCCAAGGCAGATGCCAGCTTTTACGCTTCTTTATTCTTCTGGATTCCCCCTTTGTCATTCTGGCTTCTGAGAAAATCTTTTTCTTTCCTTCTTGCTCAGACATACATTGAAAGGGATGTTTTTGTTTTACATTGTGTTGTTTCCCAATGTGGCATATTTAGGTGTGTTCTTACAGAAAGGCTATTCTCTGAATGAACATTTTACCATACTGCTAGAAACTGAAGATGTGTATTTTCATTCTTTACAATAAATTAGGTTTTCATAGAAGCTACAATTTACTGGGTAGTCACTGCTTTTAGGCACTATACTAAATTCTATCACCTTATTTTTACAACAATTAATAATGAAATACTGGAACAATATAGCATGAAAATACTTGAGAAAATATGACCACTTAAGAGATGCTAGTGCTGCCTTTATAACACTATTCTAGATCTTAGGCTTACTTTGCTTCGGATTCTTAATATTAAAAGTTAGAAGATAAACTAAAAAAGATTGATTAACTTTCCCAAGTTGTTATTTGGTTAATAGCAAAGAACAGTTGTATGCATTACTCTTCACAGAATAGGGCACAGAGCTTCTGGTTTTGCCCAAGGCTTCCTTAATATCCACAATAGTTCTGCACCACAGTAAGCCCCTGAATTACCTAGGCAGTGTAGAATGAAGGAATTAGAAATTATTTAGGGATCCCGTATTTGTCCAGTACACTCTCCATCTGCAATATATGTAAAAATGTGATTAACACTGATCCTTCTGCTAACCCAGCTTCTTCACTGCAATGACAAATCTCTGGCAAAAGGCCAGATTTCTGTCACAGCTTGTATGATTTTTTTTTTGTTCTGTCCACTGTTTGCATAAAAAAAGAAACAATTAGTGTTAAGATCCCACTTGTTACTGTTGCTCTTGTGTGTGCTAAGTGGGCTAAATCTATTCCTAATATTTGCAGAGCCTAGAGCAAGAAGATCCACATGTCATATATTTAAGAATTTGCAAGTTATAAATCAAGCTAACAATTAACTCCACATAATAACTAGAAGACCAGGTTTGTGTTTAGAATTCTGGGCCAATTCAGAGTTCCGCACTAGAAACTAGAAACAGGAAGAGCCTCCCTATCCTGGGAGATGCATCCCTCTTTTCTTTCCATTCCCTGATATGTCCTAATGCTCAAAAGACCCTGTGCACATGTATGGACAGGACAACTCACACTCTCCACTTCCATCAACACCCTGAAAATAGCTTCCTCTTCTCCAACCCTTTGATAGCAAGGATCCTTTGGAGTTCTGTCTTAGGGAAGAGATCCATATAGCCCAAGAAATGGGCTCAAGATGATTTGAACAGTGAAATCTGGCATCTGTAATACCAGAACCTTCTCTAGAAGGAAAAGCATGTCTCCATGGCCCTGTGGAGTCCTTGCCTAGTGTAAGTCTTTCCAAAACATAAGGACCTAAGCAAAGGTCCTCACTTCTTTGTTAAGGTCTGTAATGGTTGAGGTAAGGAAAAGGAATCTCAGAGATAGGCATTATTAAGTGACTATTAAATATTAATATTTAATAGTGACTATTCATTCACTATTATATGCCAATGGAAGGGATATAAAGAAAGAAAGAGACTGTTTTTTCCTTGAACATTCATCACCTAATAGAAGAAATAAGCTAATCACTCTGCATAATATAGTATAATTGCATAATGGGATATAGTTTTGTGTCCAAGTAAAGTTCACTGCAGAACTGGTATTCTCAATGACACCTCTCTGGAGAGCACAAAGAGTTTCTCTCCAACCTAAAGCAGAAAGTAATTGCTCCTGAAAGTTCATCCTTTATCCTGCAGTGATGCCAGTATGAGGTATAGGTCAGTACCACATCAGTGCTATAAATTGGCACTCCTGCTCATAAAAAGGAACACTAGCAGCAAGGAAATATTTGAGAGAACTTGTGACCAGTCAATTCCGAACTAGATTTGCATTTGAATTATCTGTGAAGCATGCCTTTTCTATATTCCCAAGGCACCTATCCTATACCTCTTCTGTGGCACACCTCATATTATATAAGTGCTTTAATCACTATTTGCATTACATGAGAAACATGTAGAGGGAAAGACTTCGTTTATCTTTGTGTCCATAGCCTCTAGCAGATGGCTTGATGTCAGTGGGTGTTCTTTCAACAAGTGTTCAGTGAACTGCTGCTATAGACTGAGTATGTGTTTCCCCCACATTCATATGTTGAGATCCTAAAGCCCCCCCACCATGCGGTGTCTCTGGGGAGTAGGTTGTGAGGGTGGAGCCTTCATAAATGGGATTAGTGTCCCTAAAAGAGGGACCTCAGAGAGTTCCCTCTTCCCTTTCCATCATGTGAGGACATAGCAAGAAGTCATCTGTGAATCAGAAAGGGGACGCTTACCAGACACCAAATCTGCAGTGTCTTGATCTTGGACTTCTCAGCTTCCAGAATTATGACAAATAAATGTTTGTTATTTAATACCTCCTAGTCTATGGTATTTTGTCATAGCAGCCCAAATGGACTAACACAATTACAGTTATGTTTACATAAAATAAATTATTTTTAGAATGTAGTGCTATTTAAAAAAATTGTCCTGGGAACACTAGTATAATTTTCTGATGTAACTATGTTTTCTTTCTTGCCTTGGTTATCAGAAAACTCAACTGTAATAAAATATACATATTTCAATATTCATTTTTTCCTTATTTTATGAGGAAAAGACATGGATATGATACAACATATGACATAGCTACACCACTCTCAAGGGAGGGCAAAAAGACAGAAATGGGAAAGAAACCTTGACTATGAGTTTTACTGTCATGGCTCTGAAGTTATTATTGGTCCAGAGTGGTCCAGTGTGGCTTTAGAGTAAGTTGGGCCTGAGGAAAAAAGTATAATCAGATATTTAACGAGTCTAGTAGAGTGAAGAGAATAATCTAGAGTCACAGACACAGGTGGTACCATCCTGCCTTTGTCACTTACAAATTATATGACTACTCAGTGCCTACATTTCTCATTAATGGGGGCAGTTAATAACTCCTAACTCTGTTTTTTGTGGGTTGGGTTACTGATGTTTCAGTGAGTTATTTCGTGTAGTATAGTGCCTGCTATGTACGAACAACTCTACACAAGGTGCATAAGGAAAGGTAGTTGTGATAGGCAGAAAAGTGGTTCCCCAAGAAGCCCAACCCCTGATCCCTGGAGTCTGTAACTACATTAGAGTATATGGCAAAGGGGAATTAAGGTTGCTACTCACCTGACCTTAAAGTAGGGAGACTATCTGAGGCTATGCAGGGAGATTAATTAATTATTTACTTTGGCTAGGCCACATTGCCCTGATATTTAGTCATACAGTATTCTAAATGTTTCTGTAAGGAAAATTTTTGTTGGGATTTACACTTAAATTGGCAGATTTTAAGTAAAACAGATTGCTCTCCATAATATGGTTGGGCCTCATCCTAAATAGCATAAAAGGTTGACCTTCTCAAGTGAAAAGGAATTCTCCATCAGACTGCCTTCAGACTCCACTGAATTTCCAGCTTGCTAGCCTCCTCCATCAGATTTGAGACTTGCCAAGCCTCAACAATTGTGTAAGTCAACTCTTTAAAATAAATCTCTATATAAAAATATATGCATTTATACAAAATATATTATATTATATATTCATTACAGAATCCCAGTATGGATTTTGGTACTAAGAGAGACTCTATAGGAACAGAATCTTAAAGATGAGTTTTCCAAATTGGCTCTGGGATTTCTGGAATTTGCTCTCTAATCTGATTAAATTTAGAGACTCTAATGACTCTATTTTTAGTAGTAAAGAGAGCACTGATCATTCATGGTGTGATATGGCACAAGAAATACACAAAATATCACCACTGTATACTCACAAACACTTGAGAGGCAAGGATCTTGAATTCGTAGCTCACATATCACATAAATGATCTGAAAGCTGCCCTGAACAAAGACCTTTCTCTCTCCTAGGCACAGGGCTGAGATATCTGAAAAACATATAGTATCATCCTGTGAGCCACTGAATTCCAACACAAATTGAAATCTCAGGCTCCCAGGTTATTTACTGTTGAAGTGAGGACATTGACTAGGGAGAAGCATCATCCTGAAAGCTGGAATGGAGAGATGTGAGAAGACCCTCATGAAGCTGGGACCATTTGAGCCTCTACGTTCCGATGAGTCTTTGCCAGTAGAATTAGTCTCTCCACTCCCAGTAGCCCTACCACCCTCATCAGATTAACCGAGGCAGTTGCCATGCAAGACAATGCTGATTTCCCTCAGGACTGACCCCTACCACTGCTTTTGGTACTAACCCAGCAGGCTACTAAAGGGATGGTATGAAGCGTACTTCCAGGAGGAAGTACATTGCTTTCCAAAAGAGGTACTTGAGTTTGCTAATTTATACAAACAAAAACCCTGGGACTGTGTGTGGGAGTGAATATTAAAGATGTGGAATAATAGTGAAAAAAACATAAAATTAGATCACTGTGAATTTGTTATGGGTCCACTAAGCAGAGGTTCTACTTTTAATGTCACAGCTCAGGGAATTATAAAGGGCTCCAACAGTTTGGTTGGTTGGCTGGTTGGTTGGTTGGTTGATTGGATGGATGGCTTAAATATGGACTAAAAGGTGGCCCAGAGTGAGTGAGCTAGAAATACCAAACTTGCCTTGGTTTCCTGTCAAGAAAGTAATTCAAAAGCTTAGGGAGATGAAAATGTTAGAGTGGATTTGTTATTTAAGACCTGTCTACCCTGGGAAGGTCCAGGAGACATCTTTACAGCCTCCACCCACCCTGCCAATTCATACACTGCAGTGCTTACCCCCATTACCTCAGAAGTTGACCTTATATGGAAAGTGGATCCTTATAGCGGTAATCAAGTTAACATGAGGTCATTAGGGTGGTTACTAATCTGATTGATGTCTTTGTAAAAGAGGAAGTTTGAATACACACACACATAGGGAAAGTGAAGAGAAGAAACACAAGAAGTCAAATCTACAAAGCCAAAGAGATAGGCCAAGAACAGTCCTCAGAAGGAACCAGTGCTGCCAACATCTTGATTTCAGACTTACAGCCCCCAGAACTATGAGACAATAAATTTCTGTTGTTTGAGCCATCCAGTTTGTGGTATTTTATGACAACCCTAGCAAACTAATATACTAAACATTGAATACATGCTGTTTTTGTTAACATTTTTACTACTCCTGCATTGTGAAAAGAGTGGAATCATAGTACACCCATCAAATTCATTGAAAGCTTTTGGAAGTGATGGAAAAGGCAGTTGCTTTTTCCATCAGCTCCAAAAGCTGGCCTCATAAACTTAGGCTTAAATGCCTTACTTTTATGTTCAGGAGTCAGCAGGCATAACTTCTGGCTGGCTTACCACATTTTTGGTTGTCTTTATCTTTGTCATCCTCTATCCTTTCTTATTTGTTATCTTCTTCTGTCTGGGTTACTATTTTACCACATTTAAACCATACCTTTTCCCTACCTCACAAATATGAAAACCGAGTTGGTCAATGCTACCATCCACTTGATCCTCTTAGACAAAAGTTTATCATAATAAAAATGTTCATTTGATCAGGGATGATACGTGTACACATTCAGAAGAATGACATTCAAATCTTTCAGATTCTTCTCATTCCTCATTGAGTAATAAAGATACACACTGAGAATCTGTACTTTGAGAAAGATACCTTGATTTGCCTTCTTAGAACCATTCCTTCTTCACCCCTAGATGAACTTTCGGAAGGACAGAGGTCTGTGTTAAGTGGAATTATGGATGTTTCCTATCAGCCTCCCTCGAGAGAGCTTTTCAACTCAGCTCTTTTCTCCCATCCTGCTCAGATCTATCTCACCAAGATATTTTGCTGGCACGGTTTCCATTGCTGACCACTCTATTTGTGAAAACAAAAGGACTCTATCCCCATGTTCCTCAAAGTGGGTAGACAGAGCACCATTAGAAGCTGGAAACTAGGACTTACTACTCCACAAGCTGGAATCAAATCTATAAAATGTTTTAAAAATAAAATATTTCTAAACTTACACTCTGGTGAACCCCCCCCCATAATATCGACCAAGAGGTGACTAATAACCACAAGATGCATGTAAACATAGACAAGGTGTCCCACAGTGTTAGTGAAATTCTGAGCTTTAGTAAACTCAGAAGTATAAATGCTACAGACTTACAAAAACAGCATTTGAAAGGTTAATCACATATATTGCCGTCATACTGGTCTTTGAGTTTGAAGAATAAATTCTCAATTTTAAGTTCTTGTTTCAGTCACTCTGCAGATGAATTTTTTAGAACTCATTAAAAATGTATTATTCTAAACAAATGCAAAAGACATGGAAATAAGTTTTCAAATGATATCTCTCAGTTATAAGCATTAATACTTCTAGAGTTACTTAAAGCCTTAAAATCTAGTACTTTTGAGACATCACATTATTAACTCACTTTTTTCCTTTTACAAATCCTTTTCCTTAATACGAACAGATAATTTTTCTGTTCTTGGTAAGAAAATGTTTATTTTTCCGTTTTGAATCTCACACGTCTCAGCAGATAGGTTTTGTAGTTGCCAATTAAAAGACATTGTTCAGCACTCCTCTGCATAATAAACCAATATTTTTTTTCCTTTTTACAACACATTGAAGTGTATTTCTATTGGAATTCCTATAACATTCTCATCACCAAACTATAACCCTGAGACTTCATTGAATTTGTTCACTTTATCTGTTATTATCACCAAGGATCTAGCTTAAAAATCTAGGTTAAGAAAGAAAATGTGAGGTTTCTTCTGTAAAGAATATTGCAAAACAGAGATCAAAGACACAGTTTCACTTCTCAATCTGTGCAGTCTAACTCAGTTTACAATTAGAGAATGATTTTAATTGTCAAACTTTTAAATTTTATTAAATGTTTGCGGCAATGCATCGAATGAATTCCAGACCTATATAAATACACAGGCAGCTGTTTGTAATTTGCATTTTTATCAGTTTTGAAAGAGCACAATGTACTTCCTGCATCTTATTTTCAGAATTTGCATTTTATCATCTTTGGCTACCCAGTATATAGTATGGAGTACTTGAATATCTCATTCTTTGAATTTTCATTTTTGATTGTAAATCAGATGATATCTGGCACTTTTTTCTTTTCTCATTTTTCTCTTCTCTCAACCTCCAGATTTACTTGCTCCCATTTCTTCTTGGCTCTAATAATAAAGCACACAAAATACTTAAATTATTTTCTTTTGGGGCATTCTTCAAGATACTGTACATCTTTAGATGTACGGTAAGCTAATTGCTTACCGTACATCTAAAGGCAAAACAAAACCCACATTGTTTTAATTCATATATTTTCAAAATGCTATTCAAACGAATTCAAAATGCTATTCAAACTAATTCCATTTCTTTCCAACGCTTATTGTGTTTTGAATTTGGATGGAGGGATGACAAAGGATGGAAAGGAGAGTCCATATAAGGCTGTACCTTAGTGTACTCAGAATGAACAGAATCAATGTTGCATCCTACAGACAGGCACCTCCAGTCACACCAGCTATATCCTTATCGGAAAGGACACGTGGCCCCAAGGGAAGGCTGAGATCTCTAATCACCTTCAGCTCCTTTCATTGGTCCCCACACATTTTCCTCTCCTGCTGCATTATCCTCATAGCATCAGACATTTTCCCAAAAGGCTCTTCTCGCCCATTTACACTTCTATGGCCTTCGCTCTGAGATATTCCTTAGTGGAAAAGACTAGTGGCAGCTTGTGCTTTCTGCCTCCTCTCTCCAGCAGTCCATCTGTCCACTGGGAAATGGGAAATGATGAAATCGCTCCTCTGCGCCCTAGCAGGAAGTGTAGGGGGAGGAAACACAAGCTAATCTTTCTCTAGTCTGATGATGACAAGAACAATTGGAAAGGATAGGAGTTTAGGGGTTACAGATTTCCCAGTCAAAAGCTCACGGTAAATAAGAAAATGATCTTTGTAATTCTTTTCAATTTCTTGAACCTAAGTCCCTATTCTGCCTGATGTAGAAAGCTTATCTGGTCCTTTGCACATAAACTTAGTCCAATTCAGTGATTTCTTAGTTATTTCACATTTATATTTCAACCACATTCAGATTTGAAATTCTTTCTCAGGATTTCTTTTCCTCCCTCTCCCATCTCCCTCTGCATATGTAGATTTCTGGGGTTGGAACAGGGGAGAATGGTTGCTGCTTTGTGATGGCCAGAAAAAGAATATTATCTCAACAGTCATGGGTTGGGTCTTTAACATGGCTTGGGTCTGGTGCTGATGAATGGTGGCCCAGATAATATAACCTAAGGTTTCTCAAACTTTAATGTGCATCTTGATCATCTGGAGAACTTGTTAATATGCAGATTTTAATTCAGTAGGTCTGCTATGGAGATTCCACATTTCTAACAAACTCCCAGGTGATATCCTTGCTGGTTCCTGTCAGACAATACTTTAAGTCACAAGTGACAAGTGGATGATTTGGGTTATAATCAGCTCCCCAGCAGAGCAGTCTTTTGAGATTCTGATTTAGTTCTCCCCACTGATAGGACCCAACCACAAAGGCCATCTTTCTAGTGCTGTGCTTTCAGCCCCAGCTAAGAGACTTTGGGTAGACCAGCTGGCCCTCTCCCAGGAACTGACTCTCACTTGAAACTCACAAGGATATGTGATGCCTTCCCAAGCAAACCTCAGGCTTGGGAATCCCAAGAGGCTGTCTCCAGCCCTCTCTCATGTTAGACATGACTTGCTCCCCCCACTCCCACAAACACATGGCATTGATAAATTCTCTCCAAAGCTTCTTTCCCCTGTCTGCATCTGGGACATGCAATGCAGATCCTCCTTATGCTCAGAGTATCATAAACTTCGAAGGGAAATCCATCCCTGACTTTCTTCCCCTGGGCCCTGGCACAACTAGAGGTGATAGAAGAGCAGAAGGGGACTTGTCTGGAATAAGTGACCCCACACTGTAGCTGGTCACTTGCTGCCTCTCCGTGCCCTCCTCTCGCTCTACACATTGGACCAAAGAAGTGCTTTTATAAGCTCACATCCCCTGTCACATTCCCTTTCCTGGGCCATACATGGATGGTACATGTTTCATGCCCTGAAGTGACCCCCTTCTTCCCCCAAATCCTTCTGTAATTCATGTTCAACTCCCTGGGATGAGAGAGGAGGAGGCTGTTGGGATACAAAAGCAGTCACCGGGAGAGGAGCAGGGGTGAGGGGTGAATCCTTAAATACTCCAAATAATGTCACACTCACAAGGAAAGCATGGGAGGAAAAGATGCAGCTCAGGAATTTGTAGTTTTATCCAGGATTTCTACCAATTTTCATTTCCCCCAAAATTAAGTGCAATCACATGTGAAAACCCATAGAAAGCTAAGAGAAAATATAGTCAGTGAAATAGCATGGCAGCAGCGTTCTCTTAAAGAGTACAATATGATTTGGAAAGAAATGGGAAACGAAAAGAAAAGCAACTGACTTCACAGTCAAAGTATGAGTTTTGAGAAATACTAAAGATCTCAGCTGTTTTTGTTTTTGGAAAGTGGACAGTTTCTAATCTGGATATCCTTGGGTTCATTCTGGGAAGCTCTTGTATAAAAGTTTATGGATTTCAGATGATTCTGGAAGTTCTAGGCTAAAGATGTAAGTAGGAACTCTCTATTTAGAACTTTTTTTTGAAAGGTTCCTTTTAGTGGAGTAATTGAAACCATTTTATCCTGTATAGTTTTCCAAACCTACTGTGCCAACCCTAGGGTAAACTTGGAGAAGACATTAAGGTTTTTAGCAAAAGAACCACCTGATGTCAGATCTGCTTCAAACTTCTACCCTGGGGAGGTTCCCAGGATTCCCATATTCTCCCAGAGAACAGAGCACAACAAGGGGGACACCATAGTCACTCAGAACCTCTTGGCCTGGAAACTTCATCTTAGGTGCCCTGTTGGTCTACACCAGCCAGTATTTGTCCATGGTGGATATAGTAAGGCTTTAATATTTTGTGTCCATTTATAGTTTTATATATTTGCTTTGTAGTTCAACAAAAAAATGAATTTTAACATATAATTGCTGCAACTGTTAAGCTTTAATCTAAGGAGAGAAGTATATCAAAAAGATTTCTGATAACATAAAAATAGGCAAAGGAGACCACAATAAAAGAAAGTAAAATTAAATTGCTAGTATACAAGATATCTGCTAAACTCCAAATAATTGTATTTGTAAATATCATGAAAATTTCCTAAATTTTTCTAAAATATGTTTCCTGATCTTACGACTTAAAAGCTTGTCATTCATTTTTTAGAATGCTACATTAAAATTACTAGTAAATATTTACCTGTATATATCTTTTCAGTTTTTGAATATGTTTTTGAAAAAGGAATTCTTTTTCGCCAGGCTGAACCATTATATGATGTTGACGTATATTTATCTGAGAAAAAAGGAAGACAGGAATTAAATATTTTATAACTTCAAAATCGTATTCCAAGAGTATCTCAAAGTTATAAATATCTCAGAGGTGAAGCTGTTCTCTAAGTAACTTACTTTAGCATTTCAAAACTAAAGCATCAGGGACCCAAGTGAGTTTATTAAGACCATTTTATGATGGGGCACCTGGGTGGCTCAGCTGGTTAAGCCTCTGCCTTGAGCTAAGGTCATGATCTCAGGGTCCTGGATGAGCTCTATATCAAGCTTCCTGCAGTGGGGATCTGCTTGTCTCCCTCTATCCATTTACCCCCAACCCTCCTCGTGCTCTCTATCAAATAAATTTAAAAAAAAAAAAAGACCATTTATGTTATCAATGAACATGGATGTTTCTGTACCTCTTTATTGGCTGTCCAATTCTTCAAATAAGGCTCTCTCCCAAGAGTCTAAGCTATACGTGAGAGTATGGTATCTAGATGTGACCAAAATATTTCATTGTCTTGCTTTACCATATAATTCTGCTAATGCTTATAGAAGAAAGAAGAGAAAGAAAAAAAGACCTGGAAGTTTCCACCAATTCCTTTTCCCTTCCATGAACTCCCATGATGGCAGGGAATATTCTACCATAGTCAATGTGCTGTCCCAGGAAACCAAAGCCTTGATATACTACTTGGTTCTTTAATATCTACTTTCCTCTGATAACTGTATATTTGAACTATTGTCTAACAATGTTGAATTTGTGTTTTTAAGTATTGCTATGCAGCTACAATTCTCAAAGCATGGTTCATAATAATACTAAGAATTTATCTGCTTTTTTTCCTGTGTTAACATTTGCACTAATAGTGCAAAAGCAATAGTGAGCATAATTTAAATCCAGACATCTTAACACAAATCCAGACAGCCATTCACTGCCAGTAAAATAATAATAAAATAATAGTAGTAATACATAAGAATATTTCATCCAAAAATATGCTTATTTTTGTATATAAACCCATATACCATTTTATTCTAAAACTAATAGAAGAAATACAATTTAAATAAAGCTAACTTCTATTTAAAATATAAAAGAAAGGACCTAAGAGAGACATTGAATTTTTACTTATGTTTCAGAAAGCACAGAGCATTCAGAACTCCACAAACTAGACTGTGAACACAGGAAAATAGAAGCATGAAATTAGAGGGAATTAAGTTGCTCATGTTAAGTTGAGAGAATTGAAACCCAACTTCAAAAGAGCAAAATTCATCTGAACAGGAAGAAAAGATGTAGTTCCCTCCTCCCTAGTAGCCTTGTACTTAATGACATATACTATGACTTAGCCTATTACATGATGAAATGATTTAGAAGCAAACTGTGCATGGTGGGAGAGATGAGAGGTTGTCAAAAAATACTGCAGTTAACCCCCAAACTAACCTTTCCAGAAAGTAATCATGAAGGCTTAAGGATAAGCCAGGGCACTAGCCTGAGAGTGATGGTTGAACAACACAGTTAGTGGAACGAGAAAATGTCAACCATTTGAAAACAATCCTTAAGAGTGAAATAAAGCTATCCAGGGGAAACAAAGGGCAGTGCTGTGAGACAAAACTCTAGGGAGGTTCAGTGTCTCGTTGTCTGTACCCAACACGTTTTCTAACATATCCTTTAAACCATGTGCACTCCTGCTCATGGAAGAAATCCTCTCCCCAGTTTTCTAAGACGTCCTGGTGTGGTGATGGCCTGGCAACAGAAGAGGGGAATGGGTAGCGATGAAGATTAATTGGACCATCACGTAATTCCCTGGGGATGCAAACCACGGCCATGAGCAAACGACATAAAGAAAGAGCTTTACCTGGACAAAGGTTGAATTTGGGTTCCTTGTTAACATCGACTTTACTGTAGGACCCGCTTGTGGGCCTGCTGCGGGGGGGTGCACTCAGTGAGACAGTCCTGATAGCATCTCTCTGAACGTGGATATAGGATGCGTTCTCAGCATTTCTGTTTTTATTATTGCGATGGTAACTCATTTTATTTTTGGGATTTGGGGCCTGTACTGCTGTAAAGGAGAGGGGGAAGGGAGTGAGGGCCAAAACAAACTGGTATCATACCCATAAATAACATACTGCAGGTTAAATGTTTGACAGCACTATGGAAAGCAATGTGTGCTAAACGAACTAAATTGAGAGAAGTTGGGTTGACATCTAAAACAGCATGTTGCACAACAGTAATTTGTTTTTCAGGTAGGAAATATTAATTTATATTTAATTTCTTAAATTCATTTCGAATTATAGTTTAGAACTATCAGATATATAGATACTTTACCTCTCCGCATTCCTGGGCCAGGAAAATTCTTTGGTTCATCATAAATCCATTTTCTTTTTTTCACACCTTTAAAGTGAGGCTTCCTCACTGGCTGGACATCATTCACTTGAAGAAGATACAAATTTTTACAGTTTTTAAAAGAGATGCTTTCATCTGAACATTACTGTAGGTGATAATTACATATCTGTGCATTCAACATGTCAAGCCAGAGAAAAAAATAAATGCACTCCTCTAATACTTTACTTTCTAGAACAAAGGGTGACTTACTTCTTAAAGCAGTGCCCCCTCCCCCCAAAAAAATCTGTCCTGGAAATTGACTGATGAGAAAACTTTCAATATGTAGCATTCCTCAGGGATAAAACGCTCTTTCCCAAAGGAATGTGTAGATTGTTTAAAAGACTATAAAATTACATTCCAAATATAATTTATCTCATTGTGTTATTTTTTAAGTAGTTTTAGAATTGTTATTTTGAACATAAATCTACTTCTTAAGAAATTGGATTAGTGTAAAATACATTTAGTGAATATTACTTTATTCTTTTAATTTTAAGAATTTGAGTGTTTTGTTAGTTTTGGAGAAATAAGACTAAGTAGTCAGAATTTGTAAGTGCTAAGATCACTAAATTAATCACTTTTTTACTGGCATGTTTTTACATTGAAAGGTTTATATACAAACCCAGTTTTCTAGGAATTTATAAAGGACATTTCTGCAGAGAATCTTAAAGCCATCTAGTAGACAGGGGCACTCATGACTTCTCTGTGTGGAGATCCTGAACATGAATAAGTAACTATTGCACAGAGAAAATGAACAAGTTCACTATGTAGAAACATTAGCTGTCTCTAGTGGACTAATAAATCTGTCTTTGCCTTAGCTCTCAAGATCAGTTTCAGCGTTAAATTTGAATTCTGATTCACCACCTCCTCTCCAAATATTGTGTTCCACCTTTACTCTCAAGCCCCCACTTCTAGGATTTGGAAACCATATTTTTAACAAATGTCACCAAACTGAGGTTCTTAGGAGTAAACCATCATGGTTTCTTTCAGGGCCTGGTTGGGATCCAAGAACATTACTGGGACTCAGGAAATGAAATAAAGGAAAGAAGGAAGGAAGGAAACAGAAAGGAAGATTCATGAGTCTCAATTGTATCAAGAGAAGCAGCTTAGAATACTGAATGGCATGGAGAAGCCAAATCATGAAAAATAATCCAAAACATAATAAAAAATGTCAGTGTTTCCCATGTTGCATTAAATTAAAAATGCTATACTAAGTACTAATGAATCTTCCGAGAAGGTAGTATATCATTAATTTTAATACCTAAATTAAACTAGTGGGAGTGTGTATAATTTACTAGGACCTACATCACAATTCATTGTCAGAGTTAGTAGAAGAATGATTGTTTTTAATTCTTAATCCTGAATAATTTTCAAACCATCATTTTTTCTTTCTTTTTAAAAATTCTATTTCAAATAAGCAAAACAAATCCATGATAAGACAAATATATCTAAGGCCAAAAAGTGATAGAGCTAATGTCTCACTTGAAGAGAGGTCCTCTCTGCACTTCATACTGATATTCTCAGTAGCATTTAATACATGCGTTGTAGGTACTAGTCGGGTAGTTAGGGAACGCTTTGGATGAGGACTGTCCGTGTTATCTTTTAAAGCAAATTAAGAAAATAAAATGTCAATATTAGTAAAAGAAGCTTTCAGTTGGCATTTCACTTTTCAAACATTATATGATGGGCATACCTCTTTAAAAAAATATATATGTATATTAATTTTTACAGTTCATCACTGAAATTCCCTAATCCCTACCATGAGTCCTCCAAATTTGTCACTAACAAAATATTAAAAATCCAAGCTACAGACATTATCTTCAACATATAAATTATGTATTTGTGGCAATATTTTAATACCTTCATATAAAAGAATCAGAAGTTTATTAATTTTAAATCAAATGTGCTTATTTAAATTAAGGTTCCAGAAATAATTCAGATGTAACTTTCATGTGTTCTATGCTTTGGTGCAGGACAGCCCAGCAGAGTGTTATACAATGATGGAAATTATCTCAGTTTGTACTGTACAAAATGATAGCCGCTAGTCTCATGTGGATATTGAACACTTGAAACATGGCTAATGCAACTGAAGAGCTGATTTTTTTTAGTTTTATTTCATCTTAGTTTAAATTTAAACAGCCAAATGAGAATTGTAGTAACTGTTACTAGTGTAATAAGACTTTTGTTGGTTTTTTGGTTTTTGTTTTTTTGATAGATTGGGCAAAGTTATTCCATCTCTGAGAGCAAGGAAAAGAGACTTACATGTCATTTCCCATTGATCATAAATGCCTTAACCTATTCTCAAGAACATTTATTTAACGGTGGGGAAAATGGTAGCTGAAATTAGTTAGTATTTGGATGGAGAATATGTAAAGCCCTCTAATTACAGGACAGCTATACAGTTAGTCTGAGAGAACTGCCTAGCAGAGAGGTACCAACCAAGGGATTCTAAGAATGGTGTAAGGGGAATCTAAAACTGTAAAGGATGGATTTTGTTATCATATCTCTTGATTATTCACAGACTTGTAATAATTATAAAATGGGGAGGTCATAGACATCATGAGATTAATACTCTTCACAGTCTTCACAAACAAATCTCCCTAAGAAAATTCAATCACACTGAGAATTTGGTTGGAAAAACAAACTAAAGAGGACTTGGTTTTACTGTTTAACAGAACCAGTAACAGTAGAGATAGCAAGACTCCTAGAAATTACGGAGTTCAACAGGCCAGTATTTTAGATAAGGAAACTGAAACTAAGAGATGGTCTCAGGGTCAAACAATAAGGGACATACCAGGACTAAAACCTTAGAGTTTTTGACTCCTGTTCACTGTATTCAATGCATATTTTTATTTATTATCTCACCTCTTCTATTGGTTTCTACAAGTGTCCAGTTTTGTATTTAACATACCTATCCAAATTATGAATGGATTAAAATTATAGGATGATTCATTACCTTTATTATTTGAACATTTTGATATGGTGATTTCCTTCTCTTCTGTTAAAGCTTCATTTTCATCCACTCCAAGAAATATGATCCTCTGTGGAACATAACAGTCACCTCCTATGACAATACCTTATGGTCAGTGGCCATGGTGGCAGAAAGTTCTACAGAACTATCATCCAACACAAGATTATCCTTTTCTACAGTACACCTTTTTCCTGGTTTTATTTAAATACTTCTCAGTGATAACCACACACATCACCACACATATCACATGTACTTAGAGTATGTATGCTTACATAGAGATAACTCCAAAGAAATTCACATAGTCGACACAATTTTCCTTTAACATATATAAATCTTTACTTCTATCCTTTACCATCCTTCAGAGTTACTCAGAGTTAGTATAGTTTAGTCTTCAGTATAACATCTTCAGATATAGGAGAGCAATTTTTATGCTCCTAAAAGTTCTTCTCTTTTCCAAGATAAATATCCACAATTGCTTTTTATACTACTTGTATATGTAATTTCCAGATTCCTCATCATACAAGTTACCCTAACATAAAATATGTTTCAAGTAACCTTTTAAAATGACACACTCATGTGGACTACCATTACAGAAATCAGTAGAACTAGTATAATAATAGTTAACATTTATAGAGCATTTTCTGTATGTCAGACACTACTGAGAACTTTAAATGACTTACCACATTTAATTATCTTCCTATACTACTCCTGATAATTCAGTGTGAGTTTACCTGAGTTCTTGGTAACTGACACCCAGTACTGAATCATTTTTAAACCATGTGGCCAACAAAAAACACTTATTTTTCTCTTCACAATCTGTATCATGTCAAGCCTTTCCCAACTTGAAGAAACTCTACCATTAATGTCTTGAACTTAAATGCAAGATTTTATGTGTATCACAGTTTGAGTTTCCCTTGTTAAAATTTGGCTCTTTCATCCAGCATATTAATGTCCAGTCATCTATAAATTCTATAAAAATGTCTCCATTCATCCACTCATTTGATTGTTTAAACATAAAATCATTTATTCTACAAATATTCACAGAGTGCACATAACATGTCTGACATTCTCCTATAGTGATTCATCTACAGCAACCGATTACCTACAATTCCAGGCCTCAAGTTCCTTACCCAAAACCAACAATAAAAATGTCCAAAATATTTTGAAAAAATGAAATTAGTTATGAGAGGAAATTCAGACTCATTTATTATATGGCGATACGTTCAGAATCAACCAGGAATAACAACTCACCTCCATTTTCAAAAGCGGCAATGTCAGTCCTTGGTTTCCTATCCAATGATGCTTTTATCTCACCTTGCCTTTCAAATAGGCTAAATTTTGTTGGAACTGTAAGACCATCCCCTAAATTTTTTTTTTAAATTAGCAAAAGAAAAAGAAAAGAAAATTACCCAGGAGCCATAGGCACTTATATAAGTCTAAAGTAGAATTCATGATGATAGTATAAAGTCAAAAATTAATATAAGTATTATTTGCATAGTTATATGATGAACTGTAAACTTATAGGAATTTTAAATAAATTTTGTAATTATCAAGAAAATAACAAACAAGCAAGTTTACTTACCTATGTGGATTATTTATTAAATGGCAATTTAAAAATTTAAATAATCTAACATTATTATGTATGTATAATATATTTAACTTATTTCATGTGTTCTTCATATAATGAATTTTATATTTCTTTTGATTGTATCTATCATGATCAAATTGAGTGATAAGTATGAGTCTACCACTGACAAATGATAATTATACTGTCAGAATTAAATAATTCTTAGTGTTTTTCCTATACATCTCTAGATAATTTTCTTCTAAAATAAACTATTAAAAGCAGAATAAGAGAGAGATGATAATCTAATGTACCATATGATACTATATTGAATTCTAAATCAGGAAAAAGTTCATTTCGCCGTGAAGGACACTGATGGTACTGCTGGTGAAATTTATTTCAAAAAATCCTGTAAATAATATGGTATAGTGGTAATTTCCTGATTCTGATATTTATACCAATATGAGAGTTATGTAGGGGCATCATATCTGCAACTTACTCTTGCACAAAGTGTTTAGAAAAAAACATAGTGTGTATATTTAGAGAAAGAAAGAGTGAAAAATTGAATGTGTAAAATACTAACATTTGGGGAAAGCTGGTGAAGGCTATCATGAATTAACTGAAATTATTTAAAAACAAAAGACTTTTAAAACCAAAATATAAAGTGAAAGTACGTGTAATTATCTTTCTAATCTACCCTTTTTATATTTCTTGCTAACTTGTTTTGTTTTCTTTTGTCCTTGTCTAGTTAATGTGGGCAGTGTGCCCTTCTCTAGCTAGGGTGCCCACCTCTCAGCTGTCTTGCCAGTCATTCCAACATCTCATGGTCTGTTGCTGCCACCTACCGCCATATCTTTAAATAGTTTGCCACATATGTACTTGAAGGGCAGGCATTTTACTCTTGATCCTCTACTTCATTATACCCTCATCTTGATGTTGGGAGATTCCCCCAACTATCTTTTTTTATTATTATTATTTTTAGGGAGAGAAAAGGATTCAAATCTCCTCCTGCAGCAAAACTTTTCAGCTCATCCTAGTGGCAAGACAGCTGTATAAACTTGTGGCATCCATGGATTTTCACTGAGTTTCTGGTTTTATATCCAGAAAATAGTGTATTTATCCTGACTTCAAGGGCAGATTGTTTACCAACATTAAAATAAGATTCACCAAAACACAAGACTCGTGAAAGGCCCAGCCTTGGAATCATCCACCTGCATTGCTTCAGAAATTGCCTGGTATACAAAAGGTACTCATTTAATGAACAAATGTATCCTTGTTCTGCCACTAACATCATTCTCTGATCTCCCTTTTGTCCTTCCAGGGCTAGGTTGTCCTTTCTATTCACAGAGAAAAATATGCACCTATTTCACAGGGAGATTTATTTGCAAAGAAAAATAATGGTAGAAGCAAGTTATTTACAGAATGACTTGCGTGGTCAGGGCGGGGTCGGGGGAGAAGTGCCACCATGCGCCTATGAAGCTTATTTGTTCTTTAGCTCCATGAGGAAAGCTTAATTACATTAACTGCAGCTTTTCTTATTAAATATAGGTCATCTGATGAAAGTACTTCCTCCTCATTCTCAATTCTGATGTATTATTTATCATTTAACTCTAGTTACATCTTACTAAATAATTCACAGCCTATCATACCAACTATCTCTTAACACAGCACCTTGAAGTGCTGTCTTTTCACTCCTTACCTTCTTGCAATTCACTGCCATTTTCCAAAGGCTTTTCTATTTCTTTGTCTGCTGTAGAGGCTATGCTTTTTGATGATGAAATATCTGGAGGAGTATGGAATCTGTAGTATTCACCTAATCTCCCATTAGAAAAGTAGGAGGTTAGTGTGTTTGTCATATCAAGCATTTAAAAACCCACAAATGTTTGATTTCTTACCAGATTTGTAACACATCTCCTTTATTGCTCTTTTTTCTTCAATCTCTTCAGGAGTCTTTGTCCATAAACTGGAAGCATCTATAGGATATATATTTTTTTAAGTAAGTTGTCCAAAGACAAATAATATGAAAATATATAAATCAGAATGAAAAACCCCAGACATTGTTCACATGGATTTTTTTTTAATTTTTAAAATCAATAATTTGCATACTGGTAAATGTCTCGAGTTACTATATTTCATGTATTAGAAAAATCAGTTTAAGTAACTGTACAAATTTAAATGAAATGTATCTCCCAGCCATCATCCAACAAAAACCCTCTAATCCAAATGATCATAAGCATGTGTAGACATAGAACAAATTAGAACATAATGAATTGAATATAATTAATAATATTCAATCTATTTTCTTACCAAAATCTACCTAACATATTGTGTTATGAACCTCTCACAGTTAAAAAAAAAAAAAGTAGGACTTTTGAGTGTGCATTGTAAATCTGAGAAAAACCTTACTAACCATTTTGTTCATCTCCTTCCTCCTCTTCGTCCTCAAAGTTAGTTTTTAAAACTAGAGGATGGTGAATGGGTCGTGATATATTCTCCTGAGGTTTCAGGGGTTCCTGACTCTGGGTCAGGGGTGGAATTCCTTCCTGACTCTCTTTCTGTGGTGTGATACCTACAGAGGAAATGCAAAATTTCAGTCTTTTTAAGATACGTTTTATGTGCATGTTCAGTGATCAACAGTGTCCTCCTAATTTACTGCACATTTTATTAAAAGGTGTCTCATCTTATTTCTGGAAAGGTTATTAATCTAATAAATATCAACATTCTGCCTGGAAGGTGCAGAAAATGTACTAATTCATAGATTTTTAGATAGGAATTATAACCATGACTTGACATATCACAATTTTGGTATAAATGCGAAGTGACCATAAGTATTACTGTATTCTTACATTGATTGTACCTATGGAATGAGAGTTAATTAATCACATTACAAATTAACAAAAACAAATTCAAATAAGGCATAGCTTATAATGGCAAAGTATATATGCCCAAAAGAGGAAAACATCCAATGGTTCTAGTTTTGTCAGGCTGCATGATTACTTGGAAGTGAGAAAGAACGATACTTTCAGATTTCTCTGTTGGCTGCACATTGGTTAAACTGTCCAAAGCTCTGGGTCATATTTAAATGTCCTGTAACTTTAAAACTAGAAAGCAATTAATAGAAAAATTTAGCGAACACATGAATCTTCTATTATCACTAATTCGATCCCCTTTGTTTTCTAAATGAGTAGTTACCAAATTTGGCTAATTATCAGAATCAACTAAAGAAATTATTCAAGACAGGGGCACCCGGGTGGGTCAGTAAGTTCAGCATCTGCCACTGGACCAGGTCGTGATCCCAGAGTCCTGTGATCAAGCCCTACATCGGGCTCCCTGGTGAGCGGGGAGCTTGCTTCTCCCTCTTTCTCTGCCCTTATCCTCCCATCGTGATCTCACTCTTTCTCAGATAAATAAATAAAATCTTCAAAAAAAGAAATTTAAAACATCTTTTGGGTCTCTGCTTTCTGTACTTAGATTTAGCAGGTCTGGATTAAAGCCTGAAAATCTAATTACATTTTTTAATTTAAAAAAAAAAAAATTTTAACTCTTTATCAGACAAGAGATCACAAGTAGGCAGAGAGAGAGAGAGAGAGGAGGAAGCAGGCTCCCTGCCGAGCAGAGAGCCCGATGCGGGTCTTGATCCCAGCACCCTGAGGCCATGACCCAAGCTGAAGGCAGAGGCTCAACCCACTGAACCACCCAGGCGCCCTAATTGCATTTTTTAAAAGTCTCAGGTAATTATGAAATCAGCCCCATTTGGAAACCACTACCCCAAATGAATGATCATCTAACTAGGGCCCTGGGTTATAGGAAATCTTTAGGTGTGCCATTCCAATAATTTGAAACCAATGAATCCTATTCCAGAAACTTAATTTCCACATTTATTTTTCCCCTAAAGCTGGTTAGCCTAAGAACAGGCTTGAGTTCGCAATAGCCTTCTCTCCACTTTGTATAATAAAGGCCCTTCATTCATGCGAGAATATACTAGAATACACTGCCCAAAAGACAAATCCTCCTTTATCGATGAACCAAACTACCTCAAACCTGTAGGGCTTTCTCCTTCACCTTAATTTGTACACATTTCTACCAGGAGAAAATCATGATGTGGTAGGCAGAATAATGCCCCCCTAAGGATGCCCATGTCCTAAATCCCCAGAACCTATGTATATGTTATATGGGAAAGAGGAATTAAGGCTGCAGGTGGAATTAAGACATAATCAGCTGACCTTAAAAATGGCAGATTGTTTGTTCTCAATTATCCAGGTGGGCCCAAGGTAATCAAAAGGGTCTTTACTAATGGAAGAGAGATGCAGAGGAAGAGAGCCAGGAAAGTGGTGTGACCGTGGAAGCTCTGTCAAGTGATGCAGTGTCAGGATTTTGAAGATGGAGGAGGGAGGATATGAACCACGGAATACGGAAAGCCTCGAGCAACTGGAAAAGGCAAGGGAAAGGATTCTCTCCCAGAGTCTTCAGAAGAAATGCTGCCTTGGAGACAGCTTAATTTTAACCCAGAGACGTCTGCTTGAAATTTCTAAACTACAGCTATGAAATAACAAATGAGTTGTTAAAGCCACTTGGTCACTGGTAATTTGTTATCGCAGTAACAGAAAATGAATACAAAAGGTATTAGAAAAAGTGCTATTGGGGTCCATGTTGGAACATTCTAAATTCAAATGCATAGTAGAGTATGTAGTACTGAAGAAATTTGGTTGAAAATTTTTGCTTCTTCCACTTCTGAACTATTGGTAAAGAATATATAAATCTCAAGGGGGAAGTCTCTTGCCATCAATGGAAGGAGCGTGCTACTAAAAACTCAAAAGGAAAAACATGCCTTTAAATAAAGCTTTTTAGCCATTCTCGGTATATATTCTCAAGACTTGTCATTAGTTGCAAAAATAAGCTGAACATTCAAGAGTAAATTTTAGAGTCACATTTTTAGAAGTTTCCTTGAGGTATAATTCGTATGCCATGTATTTACCACATGAATATAATACAATTCAGTAGTTTTTAGTATTTTCACAGTTATGCAACCATTGCCATAATCAATTTTAGGACATTTGATCACTCCGAAGAAGAGCCCCATTCCCATTAGCAGTCTTCCAAATATCCCTAATCTTACACAATCACTGATATACTTTGTCTCTATGGATTTGCTATAAGTGGAATCATACAATATGTGTTTGGTCTTTTGTACTTGTCATCTTCCACTTACCATAGGGTTTTCAAGGTTTATCCATGCTGTCACCTATAACAATACTTTATTCCTTTTTTTAATCCAAACAATAATCCATTGTCCAGATATACCACAATATTTTATCCACTCATCAGAGGATGGATACAAGTTTCTACTCTCTATCTCATTAATTTCTGCTTTAATATTTATTATTTTCTTCCTTCTGTGTGTTTTAGGTTTACTTTGGTCTTTTTCCAGTGTCTTAAAGTATAAAGTTAGATTAACTTGAGACCATATTTTTAAAAATAGGTATTATAATTATAAAATTTCTTCTCGATACGGTTTTACTTGAATCCCATGAGTTTTAGTACACTGTTCCTTCATTTTCATTCATCTCAAAGCATTGGCTAATCTTCCTTATAATTTCTTGGTTGGTTATAGATATATTGTTTAATTTCTACATATTTGTGGATTTCCCATTATTTTTTTCTCTTAGTGATTTCTATTTCCATTAGGTTTGGAGAACATGCATTGTATGATTTTTATAATTCCAAATTTATTAAAGCTTATTTTATGGCCTAATATATAGTTTATCCTGGATACTGTTCCATTTGCACTTGAGAAATAAGTGTATTCTGTTATTGTTGCAAGGAATAATATATAGAAGTCTGTTTGGTTGTGTTATTTTATAGTTGCTCAAGTCTTCTGTTTCCTTATAGTTTGTAATTGTTTGCATAGGGTACTTTTTTCATTCTTCGCTTTCAACTTATTTGTTTATTTAAATCTAAAGTGTATCTTCTATAGATAACATATAGTTGAATCCTTGTTTTTAATCTGGTAATGTCTGCCTTTTTATTGTATTTTAATCAAATCACATTCAATGTTATTATTGATATAGTTGGATTTTTATCGGTCATTTTACTTGCTGTATTCTTTTTTGTTCCTCTATATTTTTTAGTGTAACATTTTAATTATTTTTATGATTTTTCCACATTTTTAAAGATATCTTCTGGGGAGTTGCTCTAGGACTTACCATGTAGTTCCTAACTTTGCAAAATATACTTCAGATTTATATTATCTAATTCCTGCTAGAGATAATAAGGTTATTCCTATCTAGCTCTATTCCTTCTTCCACCCCTCCCAATTTGTGCTGCTGCTGTTCTATCTATGTGTGTTACAAACCCAAAAATACATTGTTATATTACTTTAATTTTGTGTTTTCTAAAGGAGTTGAGAGAAGGAAGAGAAAATATGTATCTATAGGGTTTGTTATATTAACCTTCTTATTTATCATTCTTGATTCTATTCATTTATTCCTTTGGATTTGAGTCACCACCTGGTATCATGTCCATACCATAATATAAGTTTGCTCTCAGATGCCTCCTTTAGATGCCTCCTTTCTAAAATTTAGAAATGTAATATATTTGGCAATAAGAGCATAAATGTTACAGACTCAAAAATACAATTATATACAAATACAAGTATATATGTTTTTTTTTTTCCTTTCAGTACTTTGAATATGTCCTCCTACTGCCTTCTGGATTACAACATGTCTGAGAAATCAGCTGTTAATCTTGCTGAGGTTCCTTTATATGTGACTAATCATGTTTATTTTGTTCTTTTCCAAAACTTGCTTTTGTTTTGGGCATTTAACCCTTTAACTATGATGTGTCTGGATGCAGATATCCTTGGACTTATCCTACTTAGAATTTGTTGTTTCTTGAACATGTAGATAATATTTCTCATCGAATTTAGGGAATTTTCAACCATTATTTCTGTTTTCTCTCTTTTTCAGACTGTATAATATCTATTCTATTTTTAAAGTTTGCTTATTCTTTTGTCATCCCAAACCTGTTGAGCCCTCTAATATTTTTTTCAGTTATTATACTGTTCAGTTTGTATCTACTTATTAATATTCTCTATTTATTGAGACATGGTCATTATACCTACCTTAACACCAAGCATGGTTTTCTGTATGTCTTCAAACATACTATAACTGCTTAAATTATGTTTGCTAGCTCTAGCACCCAAGCCATCCCAAGGCATTTTGTTACCTACATTTATTTCTTGTGTATGGGTTACACTTTCTTGCTTCTTTGTATGTTTCATAAATTCCTGTTCATTTTTTTTTAACTGGACAGTTTGGACAATGTATTGTAGCAACTCTGGATCTTGATTTCTTACCCCTAGCCTCAGGATTTTTGTTGTTTGATTTTTAATATTTTAATGACTTGGTTGAACTATTTTTAAAAAATCTCTTTTCCTCCCACAGTTTGCAGCACCTGATGTCACTCCTCAGAGGATGCAGGCTGGATAAATCCATGGATGACAATGGTTCCACCAGTACTCTCTTTGTCTCATTCCCTGGTTTCTCTGTTAAGCTATCTACCTCTGTTGGTTTCACTCCCAGCTGTCAGACTCCATTACTTGCGGGTTGATTCCTCTGTTGTTTCCATCAGTCCACTGGGGCATAAACTGCTTCACCATTTGATTCAGTTCAGTTCTGATCACTTTGCAGAGGTAGTCTTTGAGGCCAATCTTTCAAGTATGTTCCAATCTCAGGACAGCTCTTCTTAACTCTTCCCTTGGTTGTATTTGGTCAACTCTTATCTGGTCTATCGTTTAGCTTGTTGCTCTCATGGAGCTACCAGTCTCTTCATCATTGCTTACCCCCAAACTCTCCACTGTTTTCTAGAATGCCATGATAAACTTCCCCATACTCTGTTCTGTTCCAGATAAATTCAGATCACTTTTGGAGAGCTTCAGAGTTCTCTGCCCCTACAGCTTATCTCTCTTGCTCAAGCAAAACCTCAGTGCCATTATTGGGAACAGGGACAGTCACTCACTTCTCTTGGAGTGATACCTCTGCTTTATAAGCAGGCACTGGGCAGGGTTGGTAACCTCTGATATTTATGGTTTGCCCCTTTCTGGCAGTTGGGCTTGTTATTCTCTGCCTGCTACCTCTGTAATGGAACTTCTGCTCTATGAGTAGCCCTGGATAGAAGACCCAGAACTCTTAGCCTCTCTTGCCTGAAAAATACAGTTCTTCAACATGAAGCTGTAAGTGCTAGCTGCCCACTCCTCCCAGGAAGATACCATAGTCCCCAGTAGGGAGGTGGAGGTAGAGTGCACCCTGTGTTCTTGGCTCAACCCACATAGAGTAGAACTTCTTTCACACTGTACCGGGGGTGGTGACTCGAATACCACAGACGGGCTGTTCTTTTTTTGTTTTTTAAAATAAGATTTTTGTGAGAGCACAAGTAGAGGGAGCAACCAGCAGGAGGAGAAGCAGGATCCCCACTGAGCAGGGAGCTCAATGTGAGACTCAATCCCAAGATTCCAGGATTATGCCTTAAACTAAAGGCAGACACTTAACTAACTTAGCCACCTAGGCATCCCAAGATTTGTTGTTCTAACTGATTTTTAACAGATTTTCCTTTCTTTCTCTCTTTCTTTCCTTTCTTTCTCTTTTTATTTCTTAGTGTGTGAGAGAGAGAAACCACGCTCAAGTCCAGGGGGTGGGGCAGAGGAGAGGGAGAGAGAAAATCTTAAGTAGGCTCCACACTGTCGGCGCTATATATGGTGCCTGATGTGGGACTCAGTTTCATGACCCTGAGATCATGACCTGAGACAAAATCAACAGTTGGATGCTTAACTGAATAAGCCACCCCGGTGCCCTGAATAGATTTTTTTTAAATAAATTCTTGCTTTGTGCCCTTAGGACAATTTCCAGACACTTTACTTTTTGTTTAATATATAACTTGCATCAACTATTATTGTTTAACTGAGGAGTATATCTGTGAAACTCCTTATGATACATTTTTGAACATCAACCTACAATCACAATTTTTTAAATTCAGGTGTAATTATTTACAGGACTGCCAAATTATTCATGCTATCTTAGATAAAACCCATGCATAAAAAATGTTTTGAAATTATTTTCTTCCAATTGAGTGTTATTCCATCAGGTAGTTAAAACCCATTTTATCAAATAATGTTGTGAAATGTTATTAAAATCAGGCCTTACTTTATTTCAGCTTATAAAATATTAACTATCTCCTCACTCTCTTAGAAAAGTTAGGATAATATGCTAGTTCTCGATATTACTTTTAGCTATATGCCTTTCTGTTTCATAAACAGATGGGAATAATTTTGATCATTAGCTCATTAATAGATACCTTTCCAATAAAAGTCTACTCTTATGTGCAGTAATTATTTATCAGTGGCATAATTATGTTGTTTTAATAAATTATGTATTAATAATAACTGTAATAATAACAATCCTAAGGAAATATGTTTTAAAATGTGTTAGTGACTATGAGATTTCATAGTGTGGAGCCTCTGTCATAGAAAATAAAACAAAAATTTAGATTTCAACTTATATGTACATTTTTATTATACTTAAATGTGATAGGTGGATCAATAAACTCAAGCTTATTTTAGGATAAGCTTGTGCAAGAGTAGGGGTGCCTGGGTGGCTCAGTTGCCAAAGCATCAGACTTTGGCTCAGCTCATGATCTTGGGTGATGGCACGTACCCCCATGTCAGGCTCCCCAGTCAGAGGAGAGTCTGCTTCTCCTTCTCCCTCTGCCCCATCCGCCACTCATGCACTTGTGTTCCCTCTCTCAAAGGAATGGACGAAGTCTTAAAAAAATTGTGAAGGAAGAAAATGAAAATAGTAGTTTTAAGAAAAGGAAAGTTTTCTTTTAATTTTTAAAGAAATGTTTAAAGTATTTATTACCCTTTGAAAACTGTCAAATATAACACATGTACAGAAGTGTGCACAAATCATAAAATATGCAATGTAATAAACATCACAAAATCAATACTTATGTCAAGAAGTAAATAGTCCCTGTCTTCAGCACTTTATATCACTTTCCTTCTCCATTGCCCACAATAAGTATCTTCATCCTGATTTCTAATAATCACTTTGTCATTTTTCTTAGAGTTTCACTACTAGGGCTGCATCTCTAAAACTAAAGCTTAATTTTGCTTATTTTTTAAAGATTTATTTATTTAATTAATTTTTTTTGACAGAGAGAGAGAGAGAGATAACAGGTAGGCAGAAAGACAGGCGGGGGCGGGGGAAGCAGGCTCCCCGCTGAGTGGAGAGCCTGATGTGGGACTCAATCCCGGGACCCTGAGATCAAGACCTGAGCTGAAGGCAGAGACTTAACCCACTGAGCCACCCAGGTGCCCCTAATTTGGCTTATTTTTGAACATTTTATAAATGGAATCAGGAGTATGTGTTCTTTTTTCTGTCTTCCATCTTGCAACATGTTAATTCTGAGATGCATCCTTGCTTGTGTATTTTTTATTCATTTATTTTCATTACTTTATAGTATCCATTGAATGAATGTGCCACAATTTATTTATATATCACGCTATTATTGAACATATAGGTTATTTCAAGCCTTTGGACATTACCAAAAAAAGGTGCCGTGAACATTCCTTTACATGTTTCCAGGTACACATGGGAATGAATTTTTCTAGGATATATGCTTAAAAAAACGGAGTTGGTTGGCCTAAATTATGTCTTTTTCTTGATGAGATCACACTAGACTGTTTTTCCAAGTGCCTGTTTCAGTTTAAACTACCTGCAGTGCCCAAGAAATTCCTAATACCCTTTGTTTTACCAACAGTGGGTAGATTTAAACTTTTTGCCAAGATAATGGGTGTGCTTGGTATCTCAAAGTGACTTCCTTTTGCATTTCCTTGATTACTAATAAATTGATCACATTTTCATTTGGTGGGTGACATTTGGATTTCTTATTTTTCAAAATCTTGTTTACGCTTTCTCGACATGTCCTAGCACAGTGGCTCTCAACCAGAGATGATTTTACTCCTTTCCCCTAGGAAACATTTGGCAATGGCTGGGTGTATTTTTTGTTGTCACAATTAGGAAGATGCTGTTGCCGTCTCAAGGGTTAGAGCCAAAAATGCTTCTGAACCTCCTATAACGCGTAGGATAGTCCCCATCGACGCTCCTAACACCACCTCACCGCCACCACCGCAAAGAACTATCCAGCCTGAATGCCAATAATGCCTAAACAGAGAAACCGGTTTCATTAGGTTCTCCAGATTCTCTGTCTTTTGATTTTTCTTCAAATATTGAATTCAAGTCTTTGTTGCAGTCATGTAACAACAGATGCTGCAGATATTTCCTTCCCTTCTATGGCTTTTCATTCTTCAGTGGTGTTTTTGGTGAATACAAATTTTTATTTTAATGTATCCAAATTTATACACCATTTCTTTAATAGTTAATACTTTTTGCGTCCTTATTGCCTTCTGAAACCTTTAAAGATTGACCTTTTATATTTTGGCTTATAATTTACCTAGAATTGATTTTTATCTTTGGTGTCAGAGGAATTCATTCTCCCCTCATTAACTGAAAAGATCATCCTTTACCTATTGATCTGAGCTGTTATAAATCAGGTATCCATCTCTGCAGGGATCTCCAGCTTCTCACTCTATTCCATTTGTTAATTTGGCTAGCCCTTGGTGAATAGGACACTCTTCTAATCTCTACCACTCTGTAGGCCCTGATATCTGGTTAAACAAGTGCTATCATTTTCTTGTTCTTCAAGCAGACTTGACTGTTCTTGGTTCTTCGAATTTCTACATAAATTTTAAGACCCATATGAATTTGGATTGAGATCATTTTTAAATTTTAAAAAACATATGATGAGTATCAAATCATATGGCAATTAAATTTTAATTGCGAGGTGTCAGTATTGATAAAATGTTGGAACTTTTGCAACTATTTAAATTTATGATGAGTCTAATCAAAAGTGTTTTAAGGAGGGGCGCCTGGGCGGTTCAGTGGGTTAAGCCTCTGCCTCCGGCTCAGGTCGTGATCTCAGGGTCCTGGGATTGAGCCCTGCATCGGGCTCTCTGCTCAGCAGGGAGCCTGCTTCCTCCTATCTCTCTGCCTGCCTCTCTGCCTACCTTTGATCTCTGTCTGTCAAATAAATAAATAAATAATTTTTTAAAAAATGTGTTTTAAGGAATAGTTCATCAAAAATAAAGATCAAAGTTCATTATACCTTTCCATTGAGGGTATTAAAATATACCTCAGAAGAAGAAAGTTACAGTATAGGAAAACAGCATATTTAGTGATCAGAAACTATCCAGTTAAAATATGGAACAAATAATTCAGGTGAATTTCTTGGTAATCAAGCAATGCAAAAAAAAAAAAACCAAAAAACTTCATTTAGACAGTTAAATTCACCTTCTCTAATATGGTTAAAACAATGGTGTGCTAAGAGTTTTGATACTTATAGCTATACCTTTGCTGTTTTACTATAACTTTCCCATGGGATTTGCATTTCAAGGAAGTACTGTAATGTATTTTCTATGAATTTATAGAAATAGATCATTTTGGTCACCTTGATTTTTCTACCCAAAGCATAGTTCCATGCCATTAAGACCAATTTTGGTGTGATCAGATATATTTCATCTAACACTTTGGAAAAAGATTTTTTTTAATATTATGTAGTAACATCAGTGTCTTTGTTTGCTGCATAGTCATTTCTTTCCCTGAGGAAAGAACATTAGTTTTCCTTTGGGAAAATTTTCCACATCTTCCGTCCATTTAATTTGAGTGATGATGACATCCTAGACCTCAGGATTAGCTATTCCCTTGGCCTGAACCACTCCTAGGATATGAATATGTTTCCCGCGTCATTAGATGAGGTTCAGTGTTAAGGCTTTAGCTTGAAAAAGATTTCTTTCTTTAGAGGTTAATTTAAAATGATGATGATGATGATGATGATGATGATGATGATGAGACTACTGAGTGCTTACTCTTCAAAAGGTATTCTGGCCAATATCTAAACTATTCGATATTAATACATCAAATTTCCAAAACAACCTCATGACATAGTTATTACTGTCTCTATTATACAGATGAAAAAACTGGGCCACAGAGGTATTACATTGCCTAAGGTTATTGGGAAGTTATTGGCAAACTGAGATTTTAACCCAGTCTGACTCAGGGTTCTCCATCCTTGCTTATTCTGCCTCCAAGATCCAGATGTGAGCTTCTGGGGCAACTCCCACGTATGAATGGCAAGAAGTGCAGAGCCAAGAGTTGGTGAAGGAAGCCCTGGATCCAGCGGGGGTTGAGGTCAGCTCTGGGCTTATGTCTTCAGTTACATGAGCTAATAATTTCCAGTTTTCCCTTAAATCCAATTGAGGTGGGTCTGTCTTCTTAAAATCAGAGGTGTGCTGGAGTGGGCTCAGATCAGCAAATGAGAACCAGTTGCTATTTTGCAAGCCTATTGATGTTACATTGGTAACTCAAAATCATTCATGGTAGGAATGTTTGCTCTCTGGAAGTTGGAAAATCCTGCTTTTTGTTTTGTTTTTGTTTTTGATTTGGTGAGGTGGGGACAGGGAGGGGAACAAGTTTCTTAACTGTTAACAGGACATCATTACTTTTCAACCAAGAGAGTCTTGTTTATTCCATATGATATACTGCCTTGGTATGTCCAGACATTTCTAGAATAAACACTATAGTCTTTGCTTAGTCAATTTTCCAAAAAAAAAAATCCAGTTCTTTTCACTTAGGTGACATGCATGTCATCACCATAATGCACTACTCCCTGCTATAAATCCCTTCCTAACTAAAACACAAATGCACAGGCAAAACATAGAGGTTATAAGAATCTTCTGATTGAATAATTTAGCTATTTTTAACCAAATAAGTTGTTTTTATTCACGTTCTTTGGGAATCGGGTACTATTCTTCCCTTTGCTTGAAAGAGTAAAACTGGTGATTATTTTTGTATGATTCACAGAGCAAAGGCTCCTCACCAATTCTTTTTCTTCACTTTTCACTAATTCTTTGGGAACACCCTCATGCAATAGTTTGATTAGGACATTAAGAACACCTGCATACATTTTACAATATATTGTAGTGTTCTTGCCAAAAACGTTTAATCTAAAACTGATTAACAGAAAACAAATGAACATTAATTTCAATTTAAAGGGTATTCTGCAAAGCAACTAGACCAAACTCTTTAAAATGTCAAAAATATGAAAGAAAAAAAAACAAAGAAATGTAGATATTAAAGAGATATGACAACTAAGCAATAAATGATGCTTAATTGGATCCTGGATTGAAAAAAACAAAACAAATAGTTATAAGGCTATGCTCTTCAACCCGTAGTTCTGAGAACACATTGTCGTGACAGCTTGTTAGAAATGTAGAAACTTAAGCCCCAGCCTGGACATACTGAATCAAACTGCAGTTTCACTGGATCTCTGAGTAATTTCTGTGAATATTAAATTTTGAGAAGCCCTACTATAATAAACATTTTTGGAAAAGTACAAACTGTAGATTGACTATCAGACACTAGTATCATATTATTGTTAGATTTCCTCCTATATATGATAGTTGTATATAGAGTATTTATGCAGGAGATAATTTTGGAAGATATATACAGAAGTATTCAGGGATGAAATGTCTAATAGTTGCACCTAACACTTGAATGGTTCCAAAAAAGGGGGATAAGCATGTATTGGTACAGTATATGCATGTACGTAATACAATACTTACATATATGTAACAACAATAGAGGGAAAAGAGAAAGTAATTTGACAAAATTTTTATTTGTGCATCTGGTTAAGAGCACAGGGATGGGTGTTCTTTGAACTATTCTTGCAACTTTTCTTTTAAAATTTTTTGAAATAAAATGTTGCAGTAAAAAAAGTACACTGAAGGCTGGCTTAACACTGATTGGTTTAATTGGTGGTCTGGGTGGTGACTGAGAACTTTTTTTGGTTGTTTTTATTGTTAATTTTTGGTTGTTACTGTTTTTTTAAGCTCCCACAGTAATTATAATTGGAAGTCAGAGCTGAGGACCTCCAGATAAGGTGAACACCAGATGATGGTACCTCAGCTTCTGGGCTTCAGATGACTAAAAAGAAGAGGTTCCACTGTGTGGCCACAAATTAGTGGAGAAAAGAAGAGAAAGAGGAAACCTTATTTATGGAAATACACATAACTCAGAAATGCTAGAAGTCCACTGTTTACTACAAATTAAAGGAGGAAAAAAAGGGGTTTTCTATTAAATGCAAAGGATTTTAATAGCTTTAAAAAGAAGGCTGCAGGGTAGGGTAATATAATTAGCCTCTCAAAAGGAAGAAGCCAGATGAGGAGGTCTTATGGTTGAGTCCATTAAAATGGCCAAAAGAAATGACATATTCCTGAAATGCCATAGAGAGTCTTGGAGTCAGACAGAATTGTGTTTGAATTCAAGTACAGTGCCTCAGATACTTAGCTTCTCTAGGCCTCAATTTTCCCATCTGTAATGGGGATGCTAATAATATCTATTTGGCAGGTTTTTGTGGGGAGGCATGCAAAGTGCCCAACATAGTGCTGCCACAAGGAAATATAAGAAATTATTTGAAAGTACTGAATATGAGATTTTTCTTGTTTCTTGTAACCTTACTTCATTTTTTATTAAATCATAAAATTTTAGTTTATACAATCCTCAAGTCTGTGGAGGTCTCAGACAAAAATGAAACTAACAAATGTTAGGTGTAGAGAACTGACATTTCAGTACTTGCCTCTATTTTGTTGTACTGTTAGAAGCACTTTGGACCAAAGATGCAAACAGATACAGTGTCTAGTCAGGATAAACATCCCAACGTCACCACTGTGTGGCTTATGGCATTTTCTCTACTCACCCCCCTCTCCCCAAAAAAGGAAAGAATTGAGCTGAACAGGTTTTTCCTCCCTCTTATAACCATTAACAATTATTTTCCACCACCCCCCCTCCACAAAAAAAATTAGTCTATTTTACCAACTCAAATATTCAGACGAAGTGTTTATTAAACTACTTAGGAACCATCTAGTAAGCAGTGGTTTGCCAAGACTTAGAATAAAAAGATCATGTACATATATCTATTCAGGCTAGATTTTCTAAAGTGAGCTGATCTAAAGTTCATTTCAACTGGCCGGATAGTCAGCTATCCAAGGTACCTTAAGACACTGACTTAGAAAAAAAATAAGAATCAAATTATTCTGTTCAGTTTTTCATTATAGAATAACATGGTAATTAGGCAAGAAGGTGAGAATGTGCTTCAGTGTTTGAGCAACTGTGTTTTGAATAAAGTCATTAACAAAACTTCAGACGTTTCACCACAAACAAGAGTTTGTCTGAATACACTAACCTCTCACATATTCCATGAAAGAATGAATACATACCTACCATGCTTGCAAAGAAAATATAAAATGTACTCAGAGATGTCCACCAAATATAAACTGAATTATGTTTTCTTAGTGTTATCTTTTGGTTTTGCAGTTATTTACTTTTAAACTTGAGCATGGTAACCAGAGGGATTAAGCTTCTTTTTTAAATGACTGGTTTAGCAATATTTAAATGAAGTCTCTTTCAAAAGAGTCCAAAACCTCTTTTAATTTGCAAGCAGATTAAAGTTTAAATTGCAGGAAGACTAACTGGCAGTTTTATATTCTCAGACAAAAAATGTAGAACTCTTGATAATTGCACTTAGTGCTTAAAGAAGATACACAATGGCAAATCGACTATTGAAAAATTGCTTTTGGCAAGCACCTCATTCTGGGAGAGCACAGCTGGTGACTTAGATAGCATTGCCATGGCTCCAATTCACGATGGGTCTCAATTCCTCGAGCAGAAGCCCTAGAAATTCTTACAGGTTGTATATTTAAATGTCTCAATTTTATTTTATTTTAACCTAAGGGACAAAATTATATATGAATTCCACAGTGCTATATGTGAATTGGTACTTCTATTTTGCTATCAAAAAGCTGTCATAACTCCACTTTGACTTTATCAATTCCATGCACTTACTGAAACATAAAAAGGTTGATTTTAATAAAGGTACAACCTTATAATGCAATCTTCATTTAAGGGGAGAAGATATATGGGTCCTAGTTTGGGTTAATGTGAATCTTGGTAGATAGGTACTCCTGGAAATACTGTAGGAAAGATCAGGTCTACAAAAGATCAAATTATACTTTCTGAGGTGTTGAGATAATTTTCGAAATGAACAGATGATACGGCAGTTCAATACATAATTTGAACAAGCTCATTAGTTCCCTGCCGTCTGGAAGCTGAATCCTTTTTCCTAGAGCACAGAAATGTGTCTGGACAGAAGGAAAAAAGTTACTTGTTTTTATTCCATACTGCTCAGGACTTCTCAGGGTGGAATTGGCTACTAGTGAAAGATAATATTATGTTACTACTCTAGCTGTTTGGGATTCATCAGTGAACAAAATAAAGATTGGATATGAGATATGAGATTACCAAGGGAGTAGATAGAGAGGAAAAGAGAACCAAAGACTAACTCCTAGAACATTCCACATGTAGGAAGTTGAGTAAAAAACAAGGAAGAGAGAAAATAGAGCGCCAGTCAAAAAAAAAAAAAAAAAAAAAAAAAAAGTATGGTGTCCTAGAACTTAGGTCCAGGGGGTGAGGAATTGTGAAAAGATGGTACAATTAATGAATTGGAGATCCCAATGGATTTGAAGCTTTGTTTACGTCAGGATTCTGGAAAGATTGAAATAGAAAAATAGGTCATAAGATGAAATGCATGTAATTGAGATCCTGGGGTGGGGATGATAATTAGCACTTTGATATGACTAAGAAGGAGTGACTGAGATGGTGAAGATAAGATCAGTGAAGGAATTGCGTTCAAGTAACTGAGGCTAACGTGATGGGCATGTCATATATTTATATACTGAAATCACCAAGAATTGACACAGGAGTACTGTTAGAGGGCAATGAGCCAGGAGTTCAGACTTCTGAAAAACCAGAAGGGACCCAGATGGAAGTAAACAGAGGCAAACAAACAAACAAAAAACCACCCCAAAACAAACAAACAAACAAAAAACAAACCCAGCAACACTGAGGGGTGATGATGATATATATATATATATATATATATATATTTTTTTTTTTATATATAATATTTTGGCATTAGATGCAGGCTAAATGGTTTTAGGGAGAAGAGAAAGAACATGAAAAAGGCCATGAGGATCAAGGGAACCTTCTACCTCCCCTCCAGGTCAAATGCTACTTGGGAACTGGAAGTAAAAACAGCCACCATTTGGAGAGTGTTGCAGGAGAAGTAGGATCCTTAGAAGGAAATTGCGCTTCCATTAGCTGTGGATATGAAGGGAATGTTCATTGAGGAATTTGAAAAAGAACCCTGCTGATAATGGAAGGTAGGGGAGGGGTGAGATGAAAGGGAACCAAATAAGGATAGGAGTGAGTCATTTGAGAGATGGGGTTTCTGGTATTCACTGATGTGAAATTCTAGAAAATACACATATAGGGTCTCTGCCTCCAGTTCCTGGCACAGAGCTCCTAAAAGCCTTGTAATTTCCTAAATAAAAAGAGTACCAGGGCAACTTTTGTTCTAATATTTGTTTTTAACCTTCGTTCCTGACCTAGAACTCAGATCTCAGAATTTCCTGGGTGATTGGAGTGTCCTTTGTTCTAATGAGGTGACTCTGGGTGGGCTCTCGGTAATGGTCTGCAGAAAAATCAAGCCATGATTAGAAGCTTGGAAATTTCAGCACCTTTCTCCCTTGCTCCAGGAAGGGGAGAGGGCTGGATATTGAGTTAATAATCAATTATGTCTCCGTAAAGATTCCAAAAGTATGAGATTAGGAGAGCTTCCAAATTGGTGAACACATACATCCACATACCCAGCTCCACAACAGAGCTCCTGTGCTCTGGATCCTTCTAGATCTTGTTTTATGTACCTCTTCATCTGGCTGTTAATCTGCATCTTTTATGATATCCTGTGTTATATAATAAACTGATAAATGTAACTAACTGTTTCCCCAAGTTCGATGAGCTATTCTAGCAAATGATAGAATCTGAGGAGGGAGATCATGGGAACCTCCAATTAGTAGCCAGTTAGAAGTTTGAGTAGCCCCCTCGACCCCTCTTACAATGGAAGTACAGTGCGTAGGGTTTGGTCCCAGGGCTTGGATCTAGTCTTGACCCTATGAGAGAGAGGAAAGCTTATTCTAAGAATCAGGCTCAGCCTTGATACCTGTTGAAGAAATTAAGACTTCCAGAAAAGGGGCACCTGGGTGGCTCAGTGGGTTGGGCCTCTGCCTTCGGCTGGGTCATGATCTCAGGGTCCTGGGATTAAGTCCCACATCGGTTCTCTGCTCAGCGGGGGGCCTGCTTCTCCCTCTCTCTCTGCCTGTCTCTCTACCTGCTTGTGATCGATTGATCTCTCTCTCTCTGTCAAATAAATAAGTAAAATCTTAAAAAAAAAAAAAAAAAAAAAAAAAAAAGACTTCCAGAAAAGCCAGAAGTAATGTTTGGGCACCAGAGTCCATGTCTAAAAATTAGAATAATAAAATACATCCCTACAGAGCTTAGCCCAGGGTGCTCTAACAATGAGGAGCCAAGCCATTGTCAGTTGGACAGACATTCTACCCTTCTTTTGCCCAGAGATGCAGGCTGTTTTCCTCTAGTCCTGAAAGAACTAGTTCCAAAGATAGCTAATTTTATCATAGACCATTAAGAAGCAAACTATTGATGGAGTAGAAGGAATTTAATACAACATTCCTGGTAAAATGAAATTACACTGTGAAGACCAATGAAGCCAAGTTAATCAGTTAGTAGGTGCAATCACTTTCCCTGCAGTGGGTCCCCAGTAGTTTCAGTAGTCATCTAACCATCCCCATCCATCTATGACTTCATCCAGTTTTACTAAACATCTGTGCTCTAGACACTGTGGAGAGGATTGCTAAGGAAACTAGTTATAAGTTCCATCCTCATTATGTTTACAGTCTAATGAGGAAGAGAATCACTGACTAAGGTATTGTATATATGATGAACACCATGAGGTCAGAGTCTTCCAAAAGAACATAATAAGGGGACCTAATGTTTACCATTTGCCAAAGGATCACCTGAAGCCAATTTTTCAGATCCCAAAGGACTGATATCTTGTAAGCTTGTTTCTGGAAGGATTCCATCTTGAAAAATATGAGGACCACAGCAGAAGAGTGCTATATAGCTATAGCACCAGGGAAACCTGACAAGTTCCAACTTTTTAAGCAGGCTTCTTGCCACTGACTGGTTGAGGGAATGGTGTCTTTTGTAGCCCTTTCCCAGAATCTAGGCCGAGGATCACCAAAAAATAGAGTCTCAGTACCACCTAGGAAGACTGAATTGTGCCAGAGCTTTGGCAGCAATGGGACTGCATTTTCTCCGCAGCTGAAGCTTAGAAAGAGCCACATATATAGCGGTTCTTCTAGAAGCTGAAGTGTGCAGCTCAGAGCATACCCTTGCTCTCCCTACCTGTAAGACAGGTTTCTGCACATCCCCAGGGAGCAACAGCGAGGTGTGACCTCTAAGCTTGACTCCAGCTGTATGACGCTTTGCAGAGACACAGTTTCCCTCTGCCTAGTGAGGTCAGTAGCCGTTTCATGTTCAGATGAGTAAAGTCCACTTTAGATATGCATAGAGAAAATGTAACTTACTTTCTTCACTTCATCTTGTGGCTACTTGATGGCTCATTCTAAGCTTTAACTTATATTTCTTGGTAAAATCATCTCAAACCATCCACTGGCTATTAAACCACACTCGTTTTGCCATACTTTAGTGTATCGTTCTATGCTGCTATTCCAAAACTACATTATATGTCATGTGCATGTTATTTAAAAAATATACTCACTGCTACTTGGTGGCAAAAATAATCCATTGATATTGCGAGGTTTGCTGTGATAAAAGATACAACTGATCTTCACACAACCAAGAGGCTGAGTTTCCCAGAAGCATGAAATGCTGCAGTTTTGCTAGACAAAAGAGGTGGGGGAAATGTAATGATCAGATACCACATTCAAAACAAACACAATGTGCTACAACACAGTACAAAACTATCACAATGTGATAGTTGTGATATCATTGTCACATTGTCACAATGTGACAAAACTATCCCAATTACTGACTTAGGATCATGTGCGTTTCCCGAGATTCAGTATTTCTAAACTCTGCTATGTATAAGATACAGTAGATATTTTCTAAAATACACTCTACCATTTTTTATAAGCATTTAAGTTGAGCAGCATGCAAAATGCCTAAAAGTTAAGTAGTGGAAGAAAGAATCATTTTTTTTTCTCTATTGTGTTGTAAGAGTACATAGCTCAGTCTTATTGAAGGAAGATGCTTTTAAGAAATACGATGATGGTGAGTAATTCTACCTGCATTTCCATGTGTCTAAATCTGCAAAGTGGATCTAAACATTTCCCCTCTCTCCATAATGAGCACACAGTGTCACTGCCAAGGGCTTCTTCGCAGTGTCGGAATCGGCACTGGGAACCCTGCAAGGAAAAAGTAAACAGTATAGAAAACTCAATGTAGTAGTGTTAATCTTCAACAACAGTAAGTTGCTAATTAATTAGGAAAAATATAACATCAAATTAGAATCACAAAAAAATACTTTACAAAATAAGGTCATGAGTCTAAATTTTAACAAATTTGTTTAATTTTAGTCAGAGACAGAATATAATATAGCAGAACATGCAACAAGTCACTGATAAAATGCTATTTTTTGTTATCAGTTAATCCATATGATTCAGAATAAATATATGACACCACTGATATTCTTTTTTTTTTTTTAAACTTTATTTACTTATTTTTAAAGATTTTATGTATTTGCCAGAGAGAGGGAGAGCACAGAGGAAATGACAGGCAGAGGAAGAGAAAGAAGCAGGCTCCCGCCGAGCAGAGAGCCCGATGTGGGACTCGATCCCAGAACCCTGGGACCATGACCTGAGCCGAAGGCAGAGGCTCAACCCTCTGAGCCACCCAGGCACCCCACCACTGATATTCTTGATCACAATCCAGCGACAGAGCAATTTCATTTCTTTTTCTGGAAAAGGCCAGTTTTTTGTTTTAAAAATCACAAGCCATTTTCAAATGGTGGAGATGATCTCTAGTAATCAATCTTTATTAGATAATGTTTTCTTCGTTTATTGGAGATACTGTTAAGTGTGTTTTTACAGGGAAAGTGAATGGAGCTTAAACTTTATATTACTGTGGAATTTTAAGTAATTAGTACATTATGCTACATTAAATGTATATCCTTTATACCCTTGGTCTATAAAATAAACAGTTGTGCCAATATATGTACATATACCAACAAAAGCAGATGTTCATTATTTTCATGGGCTGCTATTACATTTTTTTTTTAATTCTATGTCTTTTACACATAGGCCCACACTTGGAAAAGCTGCAGGCTGCTGTCTTTCTGACAGAGAGATGCATGACATACAATAAAAATATTCCAGGAAGTTCTGTCTTTTGATATATGTTCCATGTTTTTTTCTTATTTTTTTCTCACCCTCTTACTCCTGTCTTCACAATTTCCCCCTTTTAAAAGTGGATCTCATAATACAAAATACTGGACAAGGGGGACTCCTGGGTGGCTCAGTGGCTTCTGCCTTCGGCTCAGGTCATGATCCCAGGGTCCTGGGATCGAGCCCCGCATTGGTCGCTCTGCTCAGCGGGGAACCTGCTTCCCCCTACACCTTGCCTGTCTCTCTGCCTACTTGTGATCACTCTCTGTCAAATAAATAAATAAAATCTTAAAAAAAAAAAAAAGATACTGGACAAGGCTAGATAAACCTGTATTTGAATTCCCGGTTCCATTATTTGTCCATAATTAACAAAAGTTAACACATTCCTTACCCTGTGTGTGCTTCAGTGTCCTCATCTGTAAAAAGGGAATAAATGCCTCCCTCACAGATTATAAAAATTATATGAAGAAGGTATTGTGGTTGCTGTTATTATTGTTATGTATTCATTTATTTATTGAGAATTTACCACCTATCGATCATGGTGCTGGGTACTTGGGGATACAGCAGTAAAACAGACAAAACTCTCTGCATACATAGAATATAAATTCCATTATTATTTACATCTCTGGGTTTAATTGTAATAGGACAGGCAAATAAGTGAGCACTGTGTGTTATAGGAAACATATATAAATTATTGAACACTACATCTGAAACTAATGTGTACTGTAAGGTGGCTAACTGAAATAAAAAAAAAAAAAGTGAATCAAATTCAAATGGTCAAAGAGATTGATTCCATTCAGGCTTCCTAGCAGAGATAAAATACTTTAAATCAGACACAATGTGTCTTTCATTTAGGCATGAACATGAAGCTCCAAATTTCTACATTTATTTGGTTTCGTTGAGATCCATTAATCCTAATCTCTCTCTCTTTTTTTTAAAGATTTTATTTATTTGACAGAGATCACAAGTAGGCAGAGAGGCAGGTAGAGAGAGAGAGGAAGGGAGGCAAGCCCCCGCTGAGTAGAGAGCCTGATGCGGGGCTCAATCCCAGGACCCTGAGATCATGACCTGAGCGGAAGGCAGAGGCTTTAACCCACTGAACCACTCAGGCACCCCCCCTAATCTCTTTAATATCTTTTTCTCATTTAGATTTATAAACCTGAATTCATATTTGGCTAATTTGTTTATAAAATTTCTTTTCCTTTTTCCATATTATCAAATATTTGCTGTTAGACTGTTAACGGGAAAAATTCAGCAACTGGGTTAATGAATTTCAAATAGGGAATCAATTCGATTTATTAAACTAAGTTTGATAGCTGAATTTAACTTTTTGAATTAACATGATTGGAATCATATTAACTGTAACAGTATGATGTATCATATAATGTTTCAATATGTTTGAAACTATAACAATTTTAATTTCCTCAGACAAAGTCAGTATGTCAAAAATACATGATAAGCTTTTACTTCAGATTTTAAATATGTAAAGTATTTTTCAGTAAAAGAGTAAATTTGACTCAGCAATACAAATTATTGCCATATCCTCCTTCATTCTACTAAAAAGCTTAAGTATGTGAAGTACCGTAAATTGTATAATATTTACCTTTATGCATGTGGAATTAAAAAAGAAATAGCAGTCATTCCCAACTTCTGCCATTTTCAACTCTCTTGCTGCTAATCCAATGTTTTTTAATATAAGAATTGCAGGAATGCAAATATAAGAACTATCAGTGTGTAAGGGGGAAAAAGAATTTCTTTTCCAGTCTTTCAGGCTATCAGTAGTATTCTTTTAAAACTGACCTCCTGTCGACAGTATATTACACAATAGATAATTCTTAAAGAAACTTAAATTAGAAGATACCTTCTCTAGCTTTGCAGAAATGTTGAAAGTGGTTGCTAGTAAGCACACAAACTCAAACTTCCAGAATTTTCCTGATTGTTACCTAATCCATTGTTTGCTCATCATAAATGACCTCACACGTAACTGTAACTGTAGGCTGGCCTACCTTAGTGAATTCTGTGTAGTATTTCTCTTCCTCAATCCTAGTATATTAATCAAATAGGCTAGTAAAAATAAAATATTTTATCTTTTAATGCTCTGATTGACTTTGGGATATAAGCTAGTTAATAATTTCATAATTAAAAAGTATTAAGTATTTCACAAGTAAATTGCTGTTTTCTAAAGCTCATTTCTATATATGGTTTGGAAACAAACTAAAATTTTCTAATCGGTAAATATACTATCTGTACTCCAAGATAATAAATAAAATTATTTAAATATGTTCTCACTGCTATCCATTGAATTGGGAAAAAAATCATTCAGTTTGTGTTATTTTAATAGGTACCTGAAAATAATTGGACTATTTATTCATCTTGTAGCTATATTCCACTCATTTTTCATCCATCATAAAAGGAGGAATAGCTTCTTCCTATAGCAGAAAGGTCCAGAGTGTCTATAAATTTTGAGAATTTGTTGAAGACAAAGTGAAGTACTCTGATTCCCAGAATGAGACATTTCAATCAGCAGTTACTGAGGTTTTTCTTCGTCTTAATATCTTTACTAAAAGAACTAAAACCTGGCAGAAATTAATAAAATTGCTCATAAGAGGTGACTCAGGAGATGCCATAGAGATGACAGATTATAGTAGATCAAAATGTATTTTTAAAATGCAACGTACTTTGAATTGGAAATTAACAAGATAAAGGCATATGTATTCTCACTTTAGTTAAGTAAAACAGGCCAATTGGTAAGAACTTTCTGAATACTTTAAGGTAAAAATCTAGGAAATAAAATAAGGAGCTAAAATTTAGAAGAGTTGTTTGCCTGTAACTGTAAATAAGAGAAAAAATAAAAAGAAATAGTATTAAAAGTAAGTGAAGAAGTAGAGAAAATTTGGCTAAACCCTTGAAAATATTGGCAAAGATATATCTATATGTATAGATATAGATATATATAAATTAAAAAACCTTAATATCTTGCCTTCTGTTTTGCCCTAACTTCTAACTCTAGAACAATAAAGTACTCATTTTAAGCACATAGGTTATGTAGAAAAACACCTCTAAGAAATATCTTTAAGTGGTTTTTGCCTCCATATAAACTCCCTCTCTCCCTGTGAGCTTTTGGCTACAGGGATTATTTCCAAATACTGTTACCAAACACCATTATTGCATGATTACATGTAACATCATGATTAAAGCCATTTTGGGAATCCCTGTTTTACATAGGGGAGAGGCTGAAAAATATGTTTTTACCTTTTGGGGTATGTTGGGAATAATTACATTCCATTTGAGACAGCAAAAAAAAGGTCAAACCAAAATGCGAATTTTTTTTTTTTTTTTTTTTTTTTTTTTTGGTCTTTGCAAAGTGCAGTTTTGTATGTTTTGGTAGTCTTTAGTCTGCATGGAGCCTTAATTTCTTCTTAAAAACAAAACTCTGTTTTCCTTTATTTTTCTCCTTCCTCCCCTCCTTTTCATATTCACTTCTTTCCTGTCGTGAAATTCATTCTAGTCTTTCAGGAAAAGCTATGACCATTTTCATGAGGATTTTTATTCCCTGTAATGAAGAGCAGTAGGAAATTTGCCTCCACAGCTGGGAGTAGACCTGAGAATTTTAGTAAGTATTTTGGGTTGGCTGAGTAGACTCACACTGAGTGTCTTTCATCTTTGAGGCGTGCTAGAATACTAGCACATTGGTCAGAGAAGAAAGTATTTCTTCCACTTTGTAATCTGATTATACAACTTTAAGTACAGGGGCTGGTAGTAACTCATTGCTGGCTCTTCAGGTTTATGAAAATCAAGCAAAGCTGCTGGCTGCTGGCTGCTACCCCGTTTGCAGCTGTGCATTGGACCTCTGGCTCTCCCCTGACTTGGACTCCTTTGTCTCAGCCAACTGATGAAATCAAAGCACAATAGAGTGCTTCCTGAGGAATGGTTAGCCTTGCTATTACTATTCAAACAGCAAGTAGAATGTGTTAGAAGATGATCTCTTCTCAGAAATGACAGAATGTTGGACCTAGAAGATTCTATGGCAGTTTGGGAAATGGCAGTTGATAGTTGTGAGGGTTATTTGTTGTTCCCTTGAGACCCATGAAACAAGCTGCTTGCTGGGATTTCTCTGGAGGAACAGAAAATCACTGGTGCTTGATTATAAAATATTAAGTGTCTGGTCCCCATTGCTGACAACCAGTATCAGCATCAGATATTCTTTAAAAAAAAAAAAAAAAAAAAGTTTGGTTTGTTTTGGTTTTCGCCTTTTTGTGTTTTCTAGAAGATAGCAGAACAGAAAAATGAAGTGGCAAAATCTTTCTCCTCTCTGAATCTGGCAATCAAAAAACAGTGCATTTTTTTTTTTTTTTTAAGGGACATTTATTCTTTAGAAACCCTTTTATGGGTAAGTCAGGAAAACGCTGGACTTTGTGGTGCTTGTAGGTAACACAGTTTTAGAAACGAGAGCTGGGCCTTGTCTAAGCATCTGGCGATTGTCAGAACTCCCCTGCTGAAGACTACTAGCTTCAATAAGATAGAAAGTCACTATTACTAAATATTTAATATTTTATTCGATCATTGACCATCTCATTACTTCCCCTCCAATATTCTTTTAAGCAATAAGTCAAAACTGTTGATTGACTAGCTCTGTAGTTGACTCCCAACTACTCAAACCATTTGGACTCTGCTGGAGCTCATATTTAGGATAAATGAGATTCCTGTGAAAAAAATTAAGATCGAAATCCGATTTTGGATTAGTCTAAGGATAAATTTTGCACTTAGGAAAGGACATTAGAACCAGTTTCGACTATGTTATGCGGCGCAATGAGGTGCAGTCCAGACGGCATTACTATTGTGTGTGTGCGTGTGGGAGGGAGGGGTGTCCCAGGTGTTTTAATGGTAGCGTTTTCTAGCGCTCTTCCTGGGAAATCCGTTTCCGTCAGGTTTTGAGAGGTCTCTGAATATTTCTAAACTTCTACAGGAATTTATTAACGAGAACAGGCAGTTCCTTTTCACCAGGGAGGTGTTAAGTCGCCACCTGAAATAATTCATTACTTATAACTTGCTATTCTTTAATTTTCATAAATATCATCGGTAACTAAGGATGGTTAAACACACACAACCCAAAAACGAATCTCTCGTTTCACAGTCATCACACCCCGGACTAACGCTCGCAGGAGTGTAAACGGCGCCTCCTCGGCGCGCAAACTACAACTCCCAGAAGGCGCCGCGGCACGAGGCCGCTTCTACGCATGCGCCCCCGCCCCACGCTCGGTGTGGGGGCCGTGTGCGCGGGGCCGCCTTTCTTAAGCCGGCAGTGTTCGTGGTTTGAGCGAGAGTGTGACTGTTGGGGACGCTTTCCTGGCCCGACGCTGTTTAGGAAGCGTACTCTGCGTTCGCACTGCTTGTTGGGCCCACCATGAGGCGCCTAGGTTCGGTGCAGCGGAAAATGCCGTGTGTGTTTGTGACGGAGGTGAAAGAGGAGCCCTCCACCAAAAGGGAGCATCAGGTACCGAGGAGTGCGGGGTCCGGGGAGCAGCCACGCAGGACTTCGGGGTCGTCAGAGCGCCCTGCAGGCCGGGAGCTTTTTGCAGGTTTCGCTGGGGAGGTCTGGGGCAGGGGACGCTTGCTCACTGAGCTCCAGGTTCTTGTACGTCTTTAGTTGCAAGGGAGGAATCGTTGAGAGAATTTTTCTGATAAGGCGATTCAAACTTGCCGTCGCACGGAAATGAAAACCCACATCTTAAGTATTAGTCCTTTTGCTACCACGTTTTTGGGGGGAAGACCCCCCCCCCCCTTAAGTATTCACATAATCAGCGCAATGCAGACTTTACTGCTTTTCAGGAGTGTGCGACCAAAGTGCAGATTTTAGAAAAACTTGGCTTTTAACAGTTCTCAGCAGGGCACCGGTTAGGTCGCTGGAGATCTCACCTCCTGGATTGTTGCCAGTAGTTACCTGTTCGGTACTGACTTTGGTGTCCCCACCTCTGGTGTTTGTTTCGGCACCGGGGTTTAGTCATAGAGGGACTTTGGTGAGTACTGGTGAATGATTAGTAACCTGTGTCAGGGTAATTCTCTCAGGTGTAGCAGAGTCCTTGAGAGCAGAATCCCCAGGTACTCGGTGCTTCCAACCCATCATACAAAATTCCTCCTGTGCGTCTGGCATAGGCCCCCCACCCTCCTTCCGTCATTCGCGTTGGAGGCGGCCTTGTTTTCTAGACTAGAAGACCTCTAAGGTGGAGACTCCCCTGTTACATCTAGTCCCAGTTTCTAGGACCTGATGTGCAAGTAGGTTCTGGTTATTATTTGTTGAATGAAAGAATGAACCGTGCAGTACTTTCATGCCAATTTTCCATTTACCTTGGCCCTTTTTACTTTATTTACTTCTTTAAAAATGTTTGTTTGTTTATTTATTTATTTATTTATGTATTTTAGAGCGCACAGGCAGGGGCAGGGGCAGAGGGAGAAAATCTTCAAGCAGACTCCTCACTGAGCTGGAGCCCGTCTTTGGGCTAGAAACCAGCACCCATGAGATCATGACCTGAGCTGAAACCTAGAGTGGATCAGTGGACTGAGCCACCCAGGCGCTCCTCACCTTGACACTTTTTACTTTATAACATAACATTTCTAGTACCACGCAGTTACAGTTCTCAGTATTTATGTGCTGCTTACTGCACTGCCTGATTGTTCTTTCCTGCCTCCCAGAATGATCATCATCATGTTCTTTCCTGGTCTAAACCCCACAGTTACTACTACGTGTCTATAGCAGTAGTTGCCACGTAGTGGTTTTTTGTTTTGTTTTGTTTTGTTTTTGGGGTTTTTTTGTTTCTTTAGTTTTTTTTTTTTTTTTTTTTTTAGCTGTAAGAAACCTAATAAGAAATACCGATACCCCAAATAGTGGATCATTTTAGTTGTGATTCTCAACTTTGTATGTTGGTGAGAGTGGATAGTTTGTAAAAGTACCTCCCACCAGGAAAAATAAGCCCCTGCTCAGGTTGCTCTGCAGTGAAGATTTGCTTACACTATTATTTATACCACAGTATTCAAATCCTTAACTAAGTCAAGGCTTCCCATTAACCAGGCCCAGTCTATTCTTGAAGTGCCTGTTGGACCCACCATGGAGGGCTGGGCTCAGTGCAGCAGAAAATGCTATGTGTGTGACAAGAGTTGCCTGCTCAAAGCGAAATCTGTTTCATCCTGCGAACATACTAGGCATGGCCCTGTCTTTATTTTTGCTTAGGCTTTCCAACTGTGCTTGGATTACTTCCACAATTTTTAATTTTTTCAAATCAGACTTTCGCTATGAAACTTTGATGATCTTAGTTATCCCAGTGATGATCTCTGCCCGGAAATTGGAGGACCGTTCCGTTGATATTCACTGTTATTTTAAACACACATGCCTCGTTTTTCCAGTCGTAGTCTTTAATTAGGAGAACTTTGTGTACCCCTTGATCTCTTACAGTGTCTTTTAAACATGTTGATAGCAGAGCGTGGTACATTGGTAGAAAGTTAATTCTTATAGAGGGAATATTTGGAGCTCATCAAGAGCTCTATCGGGCAGTGGGTGGTGGGGCTGGGGAGTGTCTAGGGTGGCTCAGTTGCTTAAGTGTCTGTCTTCCATTCAGATCATCCCAGAGTCCTGGGATCAAGCTATCTGGCTCCCTGCTATGTGGGGTGTATGTTTCTCCTTATGCCCCTCACCCCACTCTCATGCTCTCTATCTCTCTCTCAAATAAACACAAAACTAAAAAAACAAAAAACCCTCCATGGGCAGAGGAGTCTCCCTAGGATTTCTGGTAAATTCGAATCCACAGCAGCACTGATACTAGGCCAAGACTTTGTTGCTGTACCACCATGGGTTAAACTGATATCCTCTAATACTAATTGCCGAAGTTAGTGATGAATCCCCGTCATTATTTTATCTTCAAAGTACTGAATCAGGGGCACCAGGGTAGCTCAGTGGGTCAAAGCTTCTGCCTTTGGCCTGGGTCATGATCCCAGGGTACTGGGATCGAGCCCCACATCGAGGGTGTCTGCTCAGCAAGGAGCCTGCTTCCCCCCCCCTCTGCCTGCCTCTCTGCCTACTTGTGATCTCTCTCTGTCAAATAAATAAAGAAAATCTTAAAAAAAAAAAAAAAGAAAGAAAGAAAAGAAAAAGTACCGAATCAGTAACAGAATGGTGCTAATTTCCCAAGTCTCCCTGACTCAGAAACAGAAACAGTACTTCCATGTATTAATTTTAAAACCTGTACACACCGGTATTGTGCAGTGTTTTTCACATTATTTGGGATGAGTGTTACTTCAGATAATTCACACTATAAAATGGTGGCATAAGTCTTCCTCAGAAATAAAAATAAATTACGGATAAAACATTGGTAGGAATTGTAGAAACTCTTCTCCATTCTTGATGGTCTTGGCTTCTCTTCCTAACAGCAGAAGAACCGTTAAGTCACGAGTTTACTACTGTGAAAGCTCAGAGACTCCCCATTTGTTTTTCTCCTTAACATTTATTACATTTAACATTGTATGTATGTATTATTTTGCTCCTGTTGTCTTGCTCATTAAAATGAAAGTTCCACCAAAGACAGGTACTTTTTTGTTAATCTCTATATTTTCTAGGGTCAGAGATGAGAATTAACCCATGGAAGGCATTTAGCAAGTGATTATCAAGTAAATGCTTGAACACACTGTGCTACGGAGACAGGGCTGCATAGGACATGGTTCCTGTTGTCAGCTCATGGTGGATAAAGAAACAGAATAAAAATTAATGTGGGAGAACAGGTGTTGCTGTTATAGCATAGAAGGGAGGGGGGTAACTCATGAGAACTTGATGGAAGATATATTTTTTAATTGTGAAGGGTAAGCGGGAAATTGTACTTTAGAAATAGTGAAATTGAGAACATTCCAGGTGAGAGTATGGGTGAAGGCATAGAGGCTGTTTATCTGAAACCGATTTTCTTTCTCTCTTTTTTAAGTCATTTAAAGTTTTGGCAACTGAAACTCTAAGTCACAAGGCATTAGATGCAGATATATACAATGCAATTCCAACAGAAAAAGTGGATGGAACATGTTGTTATATTACTACTTACAAAGGTAAAACTGTACTACAAATATTATTTGATCACTTTACAAACTATATATATCTGAAGTAGGGCCTTTATCCTCATAAGCCCTAGGCAGTCTAAATATAAGAGCAAAATGATAAAGTCCCAGTTGTTATACTTATTTATTACATCAGTGTATCTCTCTGGTGGGGGGAGGAAGGGAAGATAATTAACATTTACTTAATACTCATTAAAGGCAGGTGATAGGATAAATGTTTTATACACGTCCTCTCTAATTTGCACAGTAAGCCTCTCTATTGCAGAGATAGAGCCTCAGAGCACTTAATTTGTTCAAGACCAGCGAATTAATGAATGACTAACCTGGTAATAGAACCTATGTTTGATCCTAAAATTTGCTCTGATTTCACTGATTCTGGTGCTGACTCCATAGTTTATATTACTGTTGGCAGCATCTCTAGTTTATTTCAATCTAATGCACTTTAAGAGTTAGAAACTAAAACAGAAATTGTCAGTTAAGGAAAACAAATGCATCAAAAAGAGAGAAATAATCTTTATGATTTCCTTTTACCTCTTAATTCCAGCAAGAGAAACAGAACAGTTAAATAAATGCAAATTAGACATATTCCTGGTACCACGAAATCTCTTCTGAAATGCATTTTTTTCAGTATGAATTGTGTTTAACATACACTTAACATAATTTACCATCGTAACCATTTTTAAGTGTTTATTGTTGTGCTCCAGTCACCACCGTCCGTCTCCTATCACCACTTCGTCTTGCGAAATTGGAACTCAGTACCCATTAAATAATTCACCATTCCCTTGACAGCCCTTGACAACCATATTCTACTTTGTCTCTGTGACAGTTTCGGCTATTCTAGATACCTCATATATGTGGAGTCAAACAGTGTTTGTCTTTTTATGGCAAGCTTATTTCATTTAGTATAGTGTCCTCAGTGTTCTTGTTGGAGTACCTACACAGTTCCCTTCCTTTTCATGAGTAACAGTTCATTGTGTGTATAGACTCATTTTGTTTGTTGTATACACCACATAATTTTATGTCCATATCACATAGTTTTTTGTCCAAACCATTCATCCATCAGTGTGTACTTGGACAACTTCTACCTTTTGGCTGTTGTAAACAATGCTGCTATGAGCATGATGAACAAATACCTTCTTGAGGCCCTGCTTTCAGTTCTTTTGGGTCTATATCCAGAAGATCTATATTGTTGGATCATAGCGTAATTTTATTTTTAATTTTTTGAGGAACTGTCATACTGTTTTTCCACAGCAGCTGCACGATTTACATTCCCAACAGTGCACAAGGGTTCCAGTTTTTCCACACCCTCACCAACACTTGTAATTCTGTTTGATAGTAGCCATTTTAATGGGTATAAGTGAAATGAATTTTTGTACTTACTAGTAAAAAGAACAAAAGGTCCATTCAACCAGAAATAATGGAATATAATTTTAATCTGGTTCTTCATAATATTTATTGGGATAGCTAATAAGTAATACAGAATGTCTGAACCAAACTATAACCAGTAATTTAAAAATTAATATATTTGAAGAAACTAAAAGATTTTTCAGGCTTTCATGTTTATATTAAGCAGCTTAAATGTGCATCATTATGTGATCATGTATAATGGTGGCAGATAAACATGACTAGATTGCTGAAGAAAATTTTATAGGGTTCAGAATGGCAGTGCTTGCGAATCCGCAGTTTATTACAGGTAAAGGATACACAGTATTAGCAAGGGCATTAAATGTAAGGGTGTACATTGCAGCGAAGGGTCTGGGAGTCCAGGTGAAAGCGCCTGTTGTTACCCGCCTTACCCCTCTCCACTCCTCCCAGCCCCCAAGGTTCTGGCAGGACATACTTTGTCAAATCAAGAACCACTGGTGTATGCAGGGAACACCTTGGAAACAGAATCCAAAATGGAGTGTCAACTGGGAATTTTTATATTCTGCGGGTCATGGAGATCTCTTCCTGCTAACTAACCAGTCCCAACAGCAGAGTCCGCCGAGAGTCTCACTGAGACCAGGTATAAGACTCATTAGTCTTAGTGTCATCAATAAAGAATGTGGACACACTGCCCTGAGACTTCGCAGATCCACGATTACAGATCATCACTAATAATACTTGACCGGGGATCAGAGCCATGCAAAATAGCTCAGTCTAATTCCACATTTTTGGGAACTAACCCTTACAGCACACCATCATGTTTTCGGAAAAGTGTGACTACAATTTTCTGCATACGTTTCCATTTAGTATAGAGGTTTCAGTTTCTCACAGATGCTTGTTGCTGATAAAATCTGGCTGTGGAATGTCCTTATGAAAGGGTCAAATATTAATTTTTCATCTCATCCTCAGCATTATCGAACCAAAGACTTGGGTCTTCTTAGAGTATCAGGTATGGCTGGGCAAGATGCATCTGTTAGAATGTGTCTTATAGGGTTGGTGTTTTTGGGGAAGATGACCCTGTTATTTATTGAAAAAACTTTATACTGAAATGTCTTTCAAGATAAGTTTTATTGTTTGCCTCTTAAACTTTTCTTTTCCCTATTATTATTAATATTATTTTAGGTCAGCCATACCTTTGGGCTCGGCTAGATAGAAAACCTAACAAATTAGCTGAGAAGAGATTTAAAAATTTTCTACATTCAAAACAAAACTCAAAAGGTTAGTGGGCTTTTTTTTTTTTTTTCTTTTTAGCTTTTTATGATTTAAATAACCTGCAATTTTTGGCTTATTTCTTGCTCTGGTAGTATTTTTATACGTTATATCCTTCTTAAAATTTAAGTACTTAGGGGAAGGAAGAAAATTATAATTGAGTATCTTTGTATGTAAAAGAATATTCTTGAAAAAGATTTTGAATCATTTTCCTAACATTTTTGTAACTCATTAGAGTATGTTGATTTTATTAAAACGTACAAATCACTACATATATACTGTATTGAGCAACACATTTTGGTTTTGTTGCCTAAGAGACAAATATGTAATTTTATAAATCAGGCACAAAAATGTCAAAGGATTATCAGTATGTTTAATTAAACATTAAAATTCTTCTAATATAATCAGATATATACATTAATCACTGTATCCACTCATTCATATATGTATTTATAGGTTTATGTTTATAGTGCATTAAAAATTCATCATAAATCTACACATATTAGAACATTGGCTACCTTAGACTTTTATCCACTACAGAGTGGTGGATTCAGAGTTGAAAAATAGTTTTTAAAGATTTATTTATTTATTGGACAGAGAAAGTGTTGAGCACAAGCAGGGGGGCAGCATGCACAGGGAAAATGAGAAGCAGGCTCCTCACTGAGCAGAGCACCTGATGTGGAGTTCAATCCTAGGACCCTGTGATCACGACCTGAGCCAAAGGGAGGTGCTTAACTGAAGGAACCACCTAGGCTCCCCCAAATTGAAAAATTTAAAGTGCTAGTGACCTAACCCTGAGAAGTGCAGTTACATCATGGTGATAATGCAGAATGATTATATAAGACCTGATAATTATGGGGTTTATTAGCTCTTCCCACTTTGAATTTGTTCAACTTCTCTATTTTTTAAAGTATCACCACATTTAAAATTACTTAACTCTTTTAGAATTTTTTTGGAATGTTGAGGAGGACTTCAAACCTGTTCCAGAGTGCTGGATACCAGCGAAAGAAATAGAACAATTAAACGGGAATCCGATGCCTGATGAAAATGGACACATTCCTGGTATCATGAAAACTTTTCTAAAATGCATAAGTAGTTGTTCTGGGAATGGGGAGATTTTTGCAAAAGTGTGCTGAGTAGAAAGATACCCCAAAATAAGGTTCAGTTCAGCAGGTGTATATCTTGAGTACCTATAATATGCAGAGTAGTCTTAGGTTCTAGTAATACAAAATGAAGATTAGAATCTTATCCCCCATGATCTTTTAGACACTAGGGGAAATCCATCAATATTGGTATGATTTAAGAACTAAAAGGAAAGTATACAAAGGGTATAGTCAGAGAAAAGAGGAAGAATTCTTGTCAGCCTGTGGTAGTTAGAAGAAGCTTCTAAGCAGAGAGGACATCTGTACCGAAGCATAAGAGCCAGGAAGTTAGCTGGCAAGGAAGAGGGAAGGTCAGCTTAGGCAAACTTGCCTGAAGAGGAGCAAAATGGAGTTGTGGGAATTTTATGTGACATTTCTCCGTGGCTGGAAAGTTTAGGGTGTATGACATTGGAGGACATTAATAAAACTTGATGCTGGAGAGGTGGAATGGGCTCAGATCTTGAAGGAGTTTATATTCCATTTAGAGGAGTTTTAAGTTCATCCTGAAGATGATTATTAAACAGGGGTACAGCAGAATTAAATTTAAAATTTTGAAGCAAGATTATGATAAAAGTGTGGTGGGTTTCCCTGGAGACTAATGGACTAGAAAGAAGGTTCTTACAGTTACCTGAGTGAGTACTGAAGGTCAAAGATGTGACCAAAGATGGTCACAATGGCATGTGTCCTAGTTTTTGTTTGTTGATAAAGAATTGTTCACATGAGGGAGCCTTTCTGGTAACATAAGTTAGGGGAGGAATAGCAATAACCTTCAGTACATGTGGAATTAATACATTGTTCAGCAAATATTGCAACAGTACAATAAATTGTAGAACACTTACTGCATAGGTCTATTGTCCCTGAAACTGGAGAGATGGTAGAGAGAAACCTTTAAAGAAAAAAGAAAAAGAAAAGAAAAAAAAAATCTTAGTGCTGTGTTTTAGAATGGCATTTGGTTCTTACTGAAAATTTTCTAGAAAGGAATACTGAATATTCTGTAGTGAATGATTCCTCAATAGAGTAAAAAGTAAAAATAACCTTATGATTAAAAGAATGATTAGGATTAAAAAAGTAAAACTGCTAATACTTCCACTGATTAAAAAAGTTATTTGTGTGATTAACATCCAGAAAACATGGAAAATCTATAGCAAAATTAAAATTGCTTCAAGTCTCAATCCAAAGAAAAGCAGTGTCCTGACACTTTTTCCTTTACATGTAGGTTGGGTACCAGTGGAGAAAAACAACAAGCAGTATTGCTGGCATTCCTCTGTAGTTAATTATGAATTCGAAGTTGCCCTGGTACTGAAGCATCATCCTGATGATCCTGGGCTTCTGGAAATTAGTGCAGTGCCACTCTCAGATCTCCTGGAACAAACACTAGAGCTTATAGGAACAAATATTAATGGAAACCCGTATGGTGAGTGAAGCCTTTTTCCTGCTCAGTTATAGTAACTGTCATTTATAAAGAGAACTTCCTAGGCTTAACTTAAAACACATACACTAAAGAAATGACTAATTTGAGTTAAACAGCTTCCTAGAATTATAGCCATTGCTATTTATGTCCATGGAGAAATTTATGCAGGACTCAAACCATTTTATTAACCCAAAAAGTTGATTTTAGCCTCTCATTCTTTCACATAATAACACTATAAAACTGTGTATGAAAGGGAAATATTCAAGTGTAACTTTTTGTTGCTTATTAAAATTTAGGTGAAATGAGTTGAATGAAAATCCTGTTTTTTTCATGGCTAGGTATTTAGTTTAGCATTAACAGCTAAGAGTAAATTAAGTAGAGAATTGACCATGAATCGAGTATCAAAATCTGTACTACAGTGAACAGAGTGCAAGTCCAGAGGGCACTGTGGAAAACACTGTTGATAAGAAATGGTGACAGACCCAAGGACATTAAAGCTGCAGTAGCAAAGTCCTATATAGGGATCAGAAGCAGACTGGCAGTTGGAAAGAAGACAGTAATTATACAAGTTATCAGAGGTACAGAATGGCTGTTTGGCAAATACTGTGAATGATAGTTGAACTGGGCTAGTGGTATAGATCAGGGGTTGGCAGACTTTCACTGTACAAGTCCAGAAGTAAATATTTAGGTTTTGTAGGCTGTAAACAGTACTTAAAAGAATGGGTATAGCTGTGTTCCATTGAAACTACAAAAACAGGCATCTGGTTGGATTTAGCCCACAGGTTCTAGTTTGCTGACCCTTGGTACACATTATATGAAGGTGAAATTTATATTTAATGGGTTAAGGTGGCAGTTTTGAATGACATCACCACTTAGGAAACCAGCTAAGTTTTTTGGTAAGTTAATTGGTAAATGTCTTCAAAGGCTTTTTTTTTTTTTTTTTTTTAAGTAAATTTTCTCGGTTTTTGGAACTTTTGTATGGCTAATGGAAATTTTTAACATTTAGGGTTAGGAAGCAAGAAGCATCCATTACATCTTCTTATACCACATGGGGCATTTCAGATCAGAAATCTACCTTCCTTGAAGCACAATGACCTATTATCCTGGTTTGAAGGTTGCAGAGAGGGTAAAATTGAAGGAATAGTGTGGCATTGCAACGATGGCTGTTTAATCAAGGTAATGACAGAAAATAGCTTGTGGTATCATATTGTCTTCCTAAAAGGAGGTAGAGGTGGCACCAGAATATTCTCTCTAGATTGCAGAAATTCTGATGTGTCGTGAAGAAATTTAATTTCCTCATCTTGAAGGCCACCATTCTTGATATAATAGTGTTTCCCAATGTGTATTCATTCTCTGGGGCACTGATTTTCCAAATGTACTTCAGAATTAAACTGATGAAAATGTTTGGAAAGCTCTGTATATTACATACTCCCTTCTTGGAAATTAATGTTGCAAATGAATGCCCTCTGAGATAATCTGTACCAGCTTATTTTAACCCAGCATTCCCCAAACTTACCTGACTATAGAATTTAAGTTAAAAGTGCCAAGGTAGCAGTTAATATTTACCAAATGAATTTTTAGACTTTGTGCCCTGTCACTTGGACTATTTGATTTCTCACAGGTTTCTGAAATTAGTGATGTTCAGAACTGGACCTTAAGTCATATCAACTCCCTGACTCCCAGCAGTTCAAAAACGGAGATGCCATTTTTAACCCCTCTCTCCTTTACTTCATAGATAAAATTATTTAAGGATTCTGATCTGTTGAATCTATACTTCTTCCAAACCAGCTGGCAGTTAATTTTCATTTTAATTGTAGCCAAGATTCATGCTTGACCTGTTTATCGCCCTCCTAAATGTTCTCTTTCAGTGTTATCCTTATTCTGTCCATTCTTCATAGTAAGTTAAAATGTTACTTTGTTGCATAAAAGTGCTTAGTGACTTTAAGAATATTCATGATCTGACCCTTGCTTCACTTTCTAGAATGGCTATATACCCCTATCTGCCAAATATACCCACACTGTATATGTTCTAACCATCAAAAAGCACCATTCTGTCAACGTGATATTTAGAATGCCTCCCACTCATATTTTTTAATTGGCTAGCTTCTGTACTCAGCAACAGACTCTATTCATTAAATTTTTATGGAGCCCCTGAATATGTTCCTGGCATGTTTCCAGGTGCTGGAAATACAGAGTCAACAAAACAATGTCTCTGCCTTCATGAAGCTCACATTCTAATGGGGAAGATAGACAATAACAAGTAAATATGTAATATGTCAGGAGGAGAACAGCTATGAAAACAAGAAAAAGGGTAAGATAAAGTGGAGCCTTAAATAATGCTTGGCAGATGGTAGGCATTCAAAATACATATTTATAAGTGAATGAAGGTCAAAAAGTCTAAAGCTGATACCTTTTTTCTCTCTTCAGGTTCACCGCCATCATCTTGGTTTATGCTGGCCAATTCCAGAGACTTACATGAATTCAAAACCAGTTATTATCAACATGAACCTGAACAAGTATGACCATGGCTTTGATACCAAGTGTTTGTTTAGTCTTTTTTCAAAAATAGATAATCAGAAATTTGGTAGACTGAAAGATATAATACTTGATATAAACTAGAAATGCAGTTAAGAACCAGCTTTATTGTTATCTTTAAATCTTGAAAATTCAGCCATATAAGGAAGGTAAAAAAAATCTCAAGGTTCCATGTCTAATAGAGAGTGTATCTTCTAGCATTTGAAGAAACGAATTTCTCAGTTTCAAAGGTCTATTCAAAATTTTATTTAGAACCAGCAAATGAATTTAAGCCACTACTGCATTAAAAATGTAGTAATAAGCTCCTTACCTTAAATGCAGCAATTAAACCAACAATTCTGGATCATCAACTTTAAATAGTTCAAGATGAATTTATTCTGACACTTAACAAAACTTATGGCTATAACCTCATACCTGTTTATATACATGTACACATATATAAAACTAGAGTCTTAACACATATATAAATAAGTATATTTATAAACCCCAACTTTAAATGTTAAAGTTATTGAAGTTCACCCCTATACTCTTTAAAAAACTTAAATATTATGTATACAGAAATTCATCATAGCTTATTCTACCTAGTCCTACCTTACGCTAAAAGTCATCAAAAATATACTTAAAATTTCATATAACTTTATTTACTAAAACTTCAATTTAATAAAGGTACAGGGTATGAAGAAGGAAATCATGTAGGTCAGAGATCTGTGTGATTTCCAGATGGAGTTTTGACTTATAAATAGTTAAATAAAATTACAGGTATGGGTAGTTTAATAAATGGGAAGATCAGCAGGACTTTCCTCTTCATCTTCAAACTGTTCAGAATCAGCAATAGGACTAGTTAACTCAACTCCACATTGTTCAGAAAGTTTTTTTAACTTCTCTTCTAACAGAATATTTTTCTTCACTTCTTCTTTATAATTATACTTGAGATCTTCAATTTCCTCAAAAAATGAAGGATCAAAGTTTTCCAGTTCTTTTTTCAGCTTTTTTATTTCCTCCTAATAGAAACATAATATCTTTGAAAGGTATGTAGGAATATAATATATTCTTTAGATTTGAAATAAAGAGACTCAATTACAAACACAAAATCCAAAGTAACCTGAATAATCTAATATACTTATATACTATATAGGCAGAAGTATGTTTTTAGAATTTTGCAAATAAGGTTTCCTTGTACAGCATAAATAACTAACTTGTTCACTAACAAATTAGGTTATCCCGTAAGTTATGTCCTAAAATTTATCAGTTCTTAAATGGAGATGGCATTTAATCTTTCTCCAAAAGTATATCAGATATTTTCATTGAGGCAATCAAAAAGACTTGGCCAATCACAACATAGGTTATTTTGGTTAAGATTCTTTGGTTTAGGGTTCATTTGTTTTCTTCACACACACTTATTTTTTATATTTAGAATTAGGGAGAAACTCTAGGAGTTATACCTGGCGAAGAGACATCTGGTGAAGAGACAATTTGGACTTTAGAATAGTTAATTCTAGTTAATTCTTCAGCTTATGCTCTTTTATTCTGTTTATAGATTCCTTAAGAGATAAAAGCATGGCAGATATCTCTCTTTAATAAAGGGAGCTATTCCTGAAAAGAATTTCAAAAGGAAATAAAAGGGGGTGCCTGGGTGGCTCAGTGGGCTAAAGCCTCTGCCTTTGGCTCAGGTCATGATCCCAGGGTTGTGGGATCGAGCCCACATCGGGCTCTCTGCTCAGCAGGGAGCCTGCTTCCTCCTCTCTCTGTCTACTTGTGATCTCTGTCAAATAAATAAATAAAATCTTAAAAATAAAAAAAAGGAAATAAAAGATAACTTTTCCCAGTATGACCCAAAACTTATATTAAAATAATGAGCCATATTTGTTGAGAATCAAAAAATAAACGTCTCTTTAATCCTATTTGTTTGGTCTCAGTATTTTTGTAGCTCTTGTTTAATATTTTTAACACAGATGTATATAATGAATTCTATAGTATCAAGGTCAAATGTATACCCAGGAATTTTTAGGATACATACTTAAAACTCAAGGGTGGTGTTCATAGAAGTTGCCTTTAACACAAAGCATTTATAATATGATAATTAGATAAAATTACCTTCAGATGCTGCTTTTCTAAATCTGAAGTTTTGAGCTGTGTCTCTAAATCCTTTACCTTTTCCTTGAGTTGGTCAGGATCTGCCAAAAAAGTTACAAAAATCAGATTCTGCTTTCCCCCACTCTGACAAAGGGTTTATTTTAGAGAGTAAGTAGAAAACTAAGAAACTGAGCCTAGAAAATACGTATTTTATAGCTGAAAGACTACCTCTATCTGAAATCTCTATCCCGTATTGTAATTCCATAGCAGACCAAGAGAAAAGGCATGTACTGCGTATCAGAAGTATAGAATCGGGTTAATTTTTTACATGGAAGAAATTATTTTCAGAGAAAAATAAAAGGACAACAAAAGAATAAGTAGACTGTTAGGTAAGTGGCTACAACCATAGCTGGCTAAGTGTTCCTGGTCCCCAGCAGTACTGGCTGTTCATGTAGGTCAGTACACCTTTACTGTGTAATTACTACCTGAAATAAATGCCAGACAGGGTGGATAAAACAAAGATGAATAAACCCTAATACTATGGTCAGGCAACCCTGAGTTACACACAGCACAAAGGCTTTAATTTACTGGATCCTTAACTAACCCCCCTTTGGAGTTAACATCTCTCTAATTTTATAAGAATCAATGAATAAATGAGATTTTTTAATTTAATTGTCATCTTTGCTAGAAACATTTTCTTTAAATTAAGCAACATATAATGTGTCCTGTCATATTTTGTAGCCACTGAAAGGTAAAAGTTAGAAATAATGCTAAAGTTTGAGAAAATAATAGGCAGCAAGACACATTTTGATGAGTGAGACAGGAAGGTTTCTATTCTATTAAGGTTCCCTTGATATGGTTCCCTAATTAGAAGTTGGAGACAAGAAATATTTTCCTCATCCTTTTCCTTTAGAATAGTCACCAGAACCTATCTTTCTTTGGAAAGCAGAGCAAAATCATATTTTTCAAAACTTCCCCTCACCTTTGTAGAAAGTGCTAATGATTTTTTATAAATTCGGTTCTTAACCACTAATGCTATGTTGAGTTGATTGTCTTAATCAAAGGGATGCTATATGTTACACAGATTAGTAACAAAATAGTGCAGTAAAAGTGATTATTATGTATTGCACTTTCTGAAAGTTAGCTTAATGGTATCTGATTGCATGATCAAAATGGCGAATTCTGTTTCAAAAGATTCTACCAATCTTTCTACCAATTCAATTCTACTGAACAACCTTTGACTATTTCATACAGCTTTTTCAATATTCTGCCAGTCTTGTTGGTACTTTATTTAAATAGTGCTTTAGAATTGCCAAGACAGTCTGGTTTGATTTTGAACCTTAACAGTCTTTGATAGGTATCCTTAGTCTCCTTGAAATAGATGAGGAATACAGGGTTCTGAAATTCCCTCTCAGAAAACTGAGACTTAGGAAGAAAGTACTTGCCGAATATCAACAGCATCAACAGGTCTTTGGGAATGTGCTAGTCTGGTACCCTGAGCTGGCTGCTGTAAGAGATACTGTTGAGAGATTTACATGACTGTTTTAGTCACCAGGAGGTAGGTAAGGCAGTTTCCGTGGTCAAAAGCAGGGACCAGGGAGGGGCTTTGGAGTTCCAGAGACTGAGGTTTCATCCTGCCTCTCTCACTTTCTAGCTGTTGTGACCGAGTTACTTAATCTCTTTAAGGTGAAGATCATAGGTAAAATGGAGACAGTAGTACCCACCAGTGTTTTAATGGTTAATTACAAAATGCTGGGGTGGTGGTTGGGGGAATACCATAAAATGCTTGTAAAGCATTTAGCACAGTGTCTGGTACAACTCATACATGATAGCTTTAATACAAAGTAGCAACGAGAATACATCCTAGGATACTGAGAAAGGTATATGAAATAATCAAAGATTGTTCAAGTATGAGTTGATACAGTCCTTTGGAATAGAATTTGTTATATCCATCACACTATCAGATATATATAACAAATGATTCTTGCTAACAGTGATGTTCTCAAAAGTCGACACGAACAATGGATTTGTGAATACTGAACCATTCATTGGGAAAACATGTACCTATACACATACTCATATCTCCACACACAGTGTAATTTTAAATCCTGGCAACAACTCATCCTGGTAGATTCTATCCTTTGATGAAAGAGAAAACAAAGTTCAGTAGTGTCAAGTGACTCGCCCGAGGACCCGCTCATAAATGTCAAAGTTGGGATTTAAACCCAGTCCAACTGGCCTCAGAACCAGAGCTTCTTGCCCTGTGCTGCACTGCCCCGTCCTGTTTACATCCTCCGGTCATCTGTATGAGAGGCTGAAAGCCTCACTTTTTTGGATCTCATCTGGAAAAAGGTGAATCAGAACTTAAAATTTTCACTGCTGTTGTATCTGCAAAAGCACCAGGAGTACTGGTTTTGGGGTTTTAGGTAAATTTTAGTGAGTGGTTGAATTCACAAATACAGACTGAAAATAATGAGCATCAGCTGTTAATTAAGTGTGTATGTAATTCATGTATATGTATACATATGCATACATATGCACATAGCAATAGAGTGATTAATCACTTCTGAATGAAAGGGAGAGGATTAGACTGTTTTACTTTGTAAAAGGGAAAAAGAGAGTAGGCGAGTTTACTATATGTAGTTTTTAAGTTAATAATAAGAGGATGGGGGTACCCGGATGGCTCAGTCGGCTAAGCATCTGACTTTTTAGCTCAGGTCATGATCCCAGATTCCTAGGATCGTGCCCCTGCAACAGGCTCCCCACTCAGCAGGGAGACTCTCTCTCTCTGCCCTTTCTCCTGCTCATGCTCTCTTTCTCTGTCTCTCAAATAAAATAAAATCTGAAAAGATAATGTCCAGAGGTCTTAAAAGGGCCTATACTTAGAAACTGGAAACCACAGACCTAGTTTTCTTTGCTTAGCCCTGTATCATGATTAAATGTAACACCCATATGAACATAAAAAGAAAAATACTTGAGTATTATAAACAACTCTGTTTTATGAAGGAAAGAGCTCTGGAAACATGCTATCAAGGATCTGAGTATATAGGAAGACAATCATCAGACATCTGAATAAATAAAAAAGGCAAACCCTAATTCAAAAACAGGTTAGCTAACATGCTAGAAGAATAAAATACTTTACCAGATACAGTGCTTTCAGCTCCACTTTGGTCTTTGTTAACTTCTAACTGATGGATTAATTCTGCTTTTTCTTTTTCCAGCTGACTATTAGCTAATCTAGAACACAATGATTATGTGTTAAAACAACAAAAAACAGACATTGCTTCACAAAATATATGGTTATATCTTATGAACTTTGTAAATGTCTTAGAACTTGCTGATAATCTATAAAGGTAAACATTTATTCATTTACTCCCACTGTTACAATGCTACCATTCTCAAACTGAGATCAGAGAATGAAAATTCTTCATGCTTCTTAAAAGCCTGACCAGAAAGTTTTAAGTTAAAAGCTTGAGGCTTATATTAGGATCTTGTTTACCCATTTTTCATTATCTGCTATGTAAGAGAGTAATTGGGATTAAAAGGATGAAATAAGACTGATAAGCTTGTTAGGCCACAAGATTAAAAAATCCTAATCTCTAGATGTAGCAAACTTGGTTATATTAAATTCTTTTTTTTTTTAAAGATAGCCTTATAAACAGACAATGTACCTTAGAACTTGAAGCTCCCGCTGAAGGCTTTGCTCTGTCTCAGCACCTTCAGGAACATGTTTGAGAATCTCAATCTTTGGGCACAATGAAAAGTTAGAAGATAAAGTCAGACATGGAAATATGTTTTATAAAGATGCATATTTTTAGTAAAGCATATTAAAAGTTGGGTTTTCAAAAGCATGTAAAATATGAGTACATATCTGTCATGTTCTATTCACTATTCATTCTGTAATTACTGAGTGCCGCATGCAGGCATTGTCCTAGGCACAGGGAATATAGTGATGGCAAAATCCCTCCCGGCATGCTCCTACGGTCCTTATGTATTTGGAGGAGGGGTGCAGGTGAGGGAAGACAAAGACCAATAGTAAGCTTGTGATGGAATAACAGTGCCAGATGAAAGGAAGGGCTATCAAGAAAAATAACTCAGGCTAAGAGGCTGGAGAGTCATGGAAGGTAGTATGGGTTAAGGAAGGTCTGAGGAGTCTCTGTTTAAGCAGAGACACAGTGAGGCAATGAGCTATGAGAATATTTGTGTGGAAAGTATTCTAGACAAGGGAAATAAGTCCAAGATCTTAAAGCTTGAATGAGTTTGGCCTATTCAAAGGACTGAAAGAACACTGATGTGATTAGAACACTGTGAATGAGGGGAAAGTCTAAGGATGAGGCTAGAAAGGAAACCAGATGCCAGACCATGTAGGTCCTCACAGGTTATGAAAAGTACTTTAGAATTTTATTCTGGGGTAATGAGGAACCACTGGAACACTGATGCTGCTGTGCTATTTCTTTCTTTTTTTTTTTTTAAATGCTTAGAAGGGTGACTCAGCAGCTATGTGGAGAATACATTCAGGGATAGGAAGAAGGTAAAATAAGGCAAGCGTGGAAGCAGGGAGACCAGTTAGGAAATCACTGCAACAGTTCAGGTGTGAGAGAATAGCTTAGACTAGGCTGAGATGGTGTGGGCGGTGCTGAAACATCATCATATTTGGGATATATATTGGAAATATAGATCTGAAGTGATTTAATAAAGACAATAGGGTAAGAAAGATAAAAGAATTGATAATCTAAAGGTTTGGGCTTAAACAAATGGTTGAATGGTGGTACCATTCACTTTGATGGGCCGTTTAGGGGAGGAATTACCAAGTGTTCACTTTTATTTACATAAGACAATGCCAAGGGTGGCTTGAAATTACTTGCCTGTTGCTCAAGGTCTTCCGTGTATTTCTTAGCTTTCTGTTCCCTCTCTGTTGCTTGTCTTACAAGCTGTTTAAGATCAGTAAGGCTTTGGGTTTTTTTGGCAATATCAGTCTCCAGTTCTTTCAACTTGGTTTCATACATTCTAAAAGTGAAGGGAAAAAAAATAGTATAAACATGGAAAGTAATTTCTCTCATTGATTTAAAAGCCAATTCAAATTATTGCACTAAAAATAACAGACTATCTTACACTGTTTCTTCTAGTCAACTCTAGTCAAATTCTAATCAAATCTAGTCCATTTCTACATATTTAAGTAGCATTAGGTGACAAGGGGTAAGTATCCCTAATTAACAGGCTAATTAAAATAGAAGATTTAGGTGTTACCAAGGTTATAAAGAAGGATGGAGCCTGAATTTGCCACTGTCAAAAAGCTTAAATTTAATATCTTTTTTCAGTCACAAAACAAAACAAAAAACAGTGTGATTCATCCATGAGAATATAAAATTCTGTATTATTGGGTACTCTTATGTATTTAAAGATCACAAATTAAAGTATTTCATATATACATCATGTATACACACACAGAAGCATAACAAAAAAAGGACACTATTGGGAGAAGAAAAAAATGTGGGGGCACCTGTGTGGCTCAGTGGGTTAAAGCCTCTGCCTCTGGCTCAGGTCATGATCCCAGGGTCCTGGGATTGAGCCCCAGATCGGGCTCTCTGCTCAGTGGGGAGCCTGCTTCCCCTCTCTCTCTCTCTGCCTCTCTGCCTACTTGTGATCTCGCTTTCTCTCTGTCAAATAAATAAATAAAATCTTTTAAAAAAATGTGCGAAAGCACGGGTAAAAAACATCGCATATGGCATAAAAATCTGAAGAGATTTGTAACCTTTAAAGAAATGACCAATAGTTGAAAAAAAAACCCCAAAACCCCAGACTAGAAAAGAAATTTTTAAAACATGGTCAAAATTTTATAAGCAAATCATTCCACCTTAAAGGGAGACAATGCTTATAATATGCAAACTTGGGATGCCTGGGTGGCTCAGTTGGTTAAGCAGCTGCCTTTGGCTCAGGTCATGATCCCAGCATCCTGGGATCGAGTCCCACATCAGGCTCCTTGCTCAGGTAGACATCAAAGTTCCAAGCAGACAAGAGAGACCCCTTTTCCCTGGTATTAGCACATATCATTTCATTTCTCCCTCTGCCTCTGCCTGCCATTCTGTCTGCCTGTGCTCGCTCTCTCCCCCTCTCTCTCTGATAAATAAATAAAATCTTTAAAAAAAATAAAAATAAAAAAAAATAATATGCAAACTTCCCAGAGAAAAGAAAAAGAATGCTTTGGCAACAAAACTAGGTAAGGACAGTACCAGGAAGGAAATTAGTATTTCAATACATTCAGTTTTTGATAAATCTTGGAAGCTATGATTAGAAAGCATTGTTCTTAATCTGACAGACTGTCCACCAAAGGGGTGACATATCAGAAGCTTACTCCTTCCAATTCTCTGCTCAAATGCCCCACCCAATCAGAGGGGCCTTCTCCAATCACCCTATATAAAATAGCTCCAGCATCCCCAGCCTGTCTTAACAGTCTGTATCTGGCCTGATAAAAACAGATGTCCTTAGTTTGTTGAGTAAATAACAGAGCAGCTGTCAAGATTTCAGCATGAGGAAGACCTAATGTGTCATGGGTCCCAAAGAGATTTCTAAACCACTTTGATGAGATGGGTATATAATACCAGTGGCAGATCTTAGCAAGTTTTTTGTTTTGTTTTTAGATTTAGAGAGCCTTGAGGCCAAGAAAGAAGAATAGGGATGATCACCTCCACAGATGAAAAAACAAAACAAAACAAAAAACACTTGAGCTCACAGAAGAGATGTAATTTACTGAAGGTCACAGTGAGACTTCAGTATTTCTAAAGCCATGGAAACCAGCTGGCTCCACGGGAATGAGGCTAAGTAGGCCATTCAGAGGTACATCTAACATGAAGCAGAGAATCTGGCATGTAGCATGAACTGAGTAAATTATCTGCAGAGTAAATCTGAAGTAACTCAAAATCCCTTCTGAACCTACATGTGACTGTAGAAGGAAATAAAAGACCAATCAAGCAGTCCACTGAGAGTTGCTGGTTGAGAGCCTCTGCTGGGGTCCAAGCAGACAAGAGAGACCCCTTTTCCCTGGTATTAGCACATATCATTTCATTTAAGCCTCACACTAGCTGTCCTGCAGAGTTAAGAGAGAGCTAGAGAGGGGAGCAGTGGACTCTGAGTACTCTCAGGATGGTGTTAGGAAAGGGACCAAGGACCCTTCTCTAGGACAGCCTGGCCCCCTAGGCCACCTTCTAATCTGCCTGCATAGCCTTCCTCCTCGAACACGTCCAGGGCAGGAGACCCATGTGCAACTTGCTACAGCCTCATGATGCTAAGGCTTGCATCCTAGTGGTGGTAGTGATGGTGACTACTGATCCACCACTCAACGAGCCCATTCTAAAAAACAGGTAGACATCGAAGGGGAGACTGGAGATGCACAGACATAAAGAACTCTGTGAATATGCTAAGATAAAGATGAGTTTGCCTTTAGAAATGAGGCCAGCAGATGTAAAGAACCCAGTTTCATACAGGATGATTTTAATGGGAAGACATGGATAGGATCTTCATAGTTTCTGGCTTCTGTACTCCTTGAAGCAGCTGCTTAGGACTGGAAATGAGAATGGCACCAAAGCCTTTAAATGACTCAGGAGTCATTATGAGCCACCCATGACGATAGTGGCGATAAACAGAGGAATGTTTACTAGTGAGTTTCTAACGCACTTTGACAGCTACAAAGTTTACGTGACAGGTGGGAATTGCACCTGTAGGAAAGGTTCACAGGACAGGAGAAAGTCTAGTGCCAGAAAGCAGACGCCAGTGACACACTGAAGCTACCATTAAATTCATCCGTCAGGGCTGTCTGAAGAACAAGCTGTGTACAAGAGAACTCCAAAATCGGTGCCTGGGTGGCTCGGTCAGTTGGGCAACTGACTCTTGTTTTTTGGCTTGGGTCATGATCTCGGGGTTGAGATCAAGGCCGGCATCAAGGCAAGGCGGACTCCGCTCAGCGGGGAGTCTGCTTGGCGTTCTCTCTTCCTCTGCCCCTCTTCCCGCTCATGTGTGCTTGCTCTCTCTAAAACAAATAATCTTAAAAAATATATAAACCTCTGAAATTGCTGTAGAGCCCAGATACAGTATGCCACAGGTTGTGACAAGACAGGTAAACTGTTCCTGGCTTATGCTTGAGGTAGAAAATGAATGTAATACAGAAGTTGAATCACAGCTGGAGAAAAGCAGCACCCAGGAGAAGCTGGCCCCATTGCGCCCGGCTCGTCGATGCCAGCTGCTTCCTGATGTCCACCCAGCTGCGACACCCTGAGCCCAGCCCCAGCTCTGCTTTGTCCTATGCACTGCCACCCAAACTAAATACATGAAGGAAAAAACAAAAACAAAAACAAAAACAACAACCCATTTCCTGTCTTAGCATCAGCAAAAAGTATCATATTAAAGCAAACAATCAAACAGTTCATCAAGGAAAGAACTAAGTTTATCAGAGTAGTGTCATATTCTTTTAAAACAATGACAACATTAGAACTGATTAAACTTTGTGCAAGTTTTAAACTATTCTTACCTTGTGACAACGATTGACTTCCAGCTCTTGCTGTCAGCACCTTCAAGCTGTGGGCCTCTACTCTCTGCCAACTGTAATCTCTTACCAGTCTCTTCTAGTTGAACTGTCATCTTCTCATTTAATATCTCTAAATTATTCTTAGCGATCCGTAATTTTTCTGCAGCTTCAGTCTCCTACCATTAAAGACTAATTAGTACAGGATAACAATACTGTTCTCATAGATGCAATATATTCAAAATTACCACTACAAATTAGAAACAAAAGTAACCTGGTACTGTAAAGGCTGATTAAAATTCCAATACAAATCTAATATTTTCTTTAAAATAGCAATATGATCATAATAATTAGAACAACAGGTCATGTAAGCAAGGTTAGAAGAATACATTGCAAGTATTTGACACTAGTGGTTACTTTACATTTGTCATCTTTGTAGTATTTACAAATAATGGGATAGTTTATGTCTTAATACACTTTGAAGATGTTTTGCTTTGCCCAATACTTGAGAGATCTAGCTAGGAGCATCAACTATGTGTAAGTACCACGAACTATTTCCACTATTAAACATCCATTCAAAGCACACTATACTCTGAACTCACGGGTATATTCTGATACTATTGTAACTAGTTTAAAAATCTCAATTTCAGTTTATTCACTGGATCATCCATATAAGTAACAACACCTATTTGTGGGGCAAGGAATATATTTTGCAAGTTAAATAGAAAGGAATTTTATTGTTTAACAAAACAATTTCACATATTCCTTCCTTTATATCAGTCATTGTTCTGAGCCATGTGCACAAATACTAACTCACTCAACTCCTGCAGCAGCTCTGTGAAAGAGATGTATTTATTACTCCCAAATTGATAAGGAAATTGAGGGATAGAGAGGGGTCAGTAGCTTGCTCTTATTTCCACAGCCATTAAGTAACAGAGCTAGGATCTGAATCCTAGATGTGTAACTTCTATACTATATTGCCTCTTGTTTTTTATTTTCAATGTACCTCATGGCGAAAGGATGGCAGCCATAAAAATAGAATTCCTACATCTCTTAACATCTACTCTAAAAAGACACACTCTTCAACTTTTTCATTCAGTTTTTTGAAGATATATTAGTTAACATAAAAAGTAATTATTAATCAGTAATGAAAGTCATACTTTCTTAAGTTCTTTACGGAGCCTTTCATTTTCAGCAACAATCTTCTCTGTGCCTTTGGTCTTCGATTCATAGTGCATGCTTAACTGACGTCCAAGATGAACTTTAAGTTTTTCTAATTCAGCCTAGTTAAAAAAAAAAAAAAGCCTTTTCAAAAAAGGAAATAAAAGATGACCCTATAAACTCATAAAACTTAATTCAAAGCAATTTTAGAGGCCATTTTTCATAGAATGAAAGCCTTCCCTTTCACACTGGTCATCACCCAACCTTGCCTACACAGTAGAATGAGCTGATGACTTAAAAATCACAATATTTGGGGTGCCTGCGTGGCTCAGTGGGTTAAACCTCTGCCTTCAGCTCAAGTCATGATTGCAGGGTCCTGGGATCAAGCCCTGCATTGGGCTGTCTGCTCAGCAGGGAGCCTGCTTCCCCCCTCTCTCTCTGCCTGCCTCTCTGCCTACTTGTGATCTCTCTCTCTCTCTCTCTCTCTCTCTGTCAAATAAATAAATAAATAAATCTTAAAAGAAAAAAATCACAATATCTATGGTAGGACCCACCCCAAAAGACCCCACCCTAGAACTGGGGGCTTATGTCTGTATATTTGAAAACAGACACAGGTAAGTATTTATGCTGCCAGAGTGAGAACTGTTGGTCTTGAAATAATAAAAAGACCAGTGGAGCTACTCTAATTATTCTTAGCCTTGTCTCCAACAAGTTCTTCCACATGTATAAAACGGCCACTGCATCCATTAAAGCCATTATATAGTAGGAGTATATTTAAAATCTTCCTTAAAAAATAAAAACAGTAAAAACATTCCACGCAAATGATCACCTTTAAAAATTACCTTCAACTTTTCATTTTCCAGTTCAATATTAGCCATTTTTTCACTGGTCAGTATTCCTGATGCTTTCTTCAACTGTTCATTTTCCCTTTGGACTTTTTCAACTACTTTTTTCATTAAACCAATGGTTTTTTCTAGTTCTGGGATTGTCTTTCCACTTCTACCAGACTACAAAAGAATATATTAACTTTTTATCTAATCAAATATCTTAGAGTATATAATGTAAACACCAACAACATAACAGGCACAGTATTGCACTCAGTGTTGATTCCTAACATTTGAAGCCAAAACCTGTATTCAATTCATCACTACAATAACCCTATGCAATAGGAATTATAATTCTTACTTTAAATACAAGCAAATCAAGACACAGAGAATTATTATACTCCTATTATTATTATACTCCTACTCATGCAGCTAATAAGTAACAGCTCAAATACTCCAGCCTTGACGTCTGTTCCAAATGAATAAACCTTAGAACCTAAATATTCTTTTTAGCTAATGTTCTTTCCTATATAGCAGAATTTCCTTTATATGAAAAAAATCCACAAAAGTTGTGTCATTGAAGAGTTCATGAGTTACCAAATTTGAATTGCAGCATAATAGAAGTGATTTCCTCTAATAGCCATTGATTAGAAATTCAGTTTCTGTCCAATATAAATACAAGAGACATCTGAAATGAAAAAACCTAGTGTAGTTATCAATAGAGATGGGTCACCAATTGATAACTTTAACTGCCTCATGCTTTTCATGAGGTTTTCAACAGTTGAGCAAAAGAATCTGCTTACTTTTTTTTTTGCATTTTAGTCAGTATTCACACTATGCAATGAATAACCCTACAGTACATAATATGTACTTTCATAATTAACCTGGAAAAGGTCGAATTAACATTTTTAATTAGGAAATTAATGTTGCTGTCAGTTGAGAGTTTGTTCTGAACACTTTTTTAATAATAACTCTGTTTTCAACAAATCTGTCATATATTTATTATTACTTGAGTAAGTTTTTATTTTCAATGGCTTTCATTGTGCCACTTGCTAATGAAATCATTAGCGGCTTAAATCTTTGGTCAGGGCCTCATAAGCAGCATTTATTCACTGTAAAAAGTGAGTACAAAATAACATGGGAAGAAAAATACAAGGATTAAAAAAAAAAACTTGGGAGGGCGCCTGGGTGGCTCAGTGGTTAAGCCTCTGCCTTCGGCTCAGGTCATGATCTCAGGGTCCTGGGATCGAGTCCCGCATCGGGCTCTCTGCTCAGCAGGGAGCCTGCTTCTCCCTCTCTCTCTGCCTGCCTCTCTGCCTACTTGTGATCTCTCTCTATGTCAGATAAATAAATAAAATCTTTTAAAAAAAAAAAAAAAAAAAAAAAAACTTGGGAGACATATGTACAGAGTGTTATACTAAGAAGCTCCAAGGAAAATAATAAAAAATAGATATAAAATGTTAGAATTGGACTAAGAGCAGCTAGTAGTTACCTTCATGAACAGAAGGATTCCTAGAACTTAAATGTTTTCAAGGGGTGAAGGGATATACAATGAAGAAAGATGATGTCATATCCCAATTGAAATAAAATGCATGTAAGGTGTAACAGATGATAAAATACACTGACTTGAAACACAAAGAAAAGCTTTAAGATGTTTTACATTGTAGACACAGCAGAATAAAAACCAAGACTACAGGGCCTAGTAGTAAAAGCATATCACTACTCTTAGGACATATACAAACTTGTTTTTTTATTACCAACTTTGCACTTCTGAAACCCAAACAAATATGTGGTATGTTCTCACACACTCACCCCTCTAACACGACCAAGTTTCCGCTCAACTTCTGATTTTTCTTTCTTAAGAAATTCACACATTTCCTTCAAATCCCTTACTTGACTCTGAAAAATTAAAGCAAATGTGTAACAGTTTAACACAGCTATAGTCTCTGAAAAGGAAAGGCAAATATTTCACATGAGCTATCAATCTCTTCAACTATATAGCCAAACTGAACAAGATGGTCTCCACAGCAATAAGGATTTTAAATTAAGATATATGTTAAATTAAAATTTAATACAAGGATATTTTACATATGGATTTCAAGAAATATTTTTCACATTACTGCCTTAATACAGAGTTTAGAATTCTGATTTTAACCATCCCATAAATTACATTTGTAGATCCTTAGACAGATGGTAGAGAGAAACAGTATTGGTTCTAACAATATAAAACTCAGAATGCTCTAGAAGCAGGACATAATTATATCATTACCAGTGAAATTAACAGATTGTTACTATTCTAGGTTAGAAAATAGAACTGAAAGAATTAGCCAGCCAGAAGAAAAAAGATTCCCATAAATAGGATGAGATTTGGAAAACCAAAGATAAACTTATTATAAACACCAAAATAAAATTCCTAAAAGAGATAATTATCTTAATTGTTTTAAATGTAAAGACTTCATTTTTTTAAAATATCCTAGTATTTTAAAGATTGATTATGTTACTGAAATACATCCATCCTCTTGCCTCAGGGCTTTGAACTTGTTATTTCTGTTGTCTAGAACTCTTTTTCCAGTATCTATATGACCCACTTCCTCATCTGTCCCCTAGCTCTCTGCTAAAATATCATTTTATTAAGAAAGCCTTCCCCATACCCTATTTAAATAGCTATTGCATACACTCCCAGATACACACACACACACACACACACACACACAATCTTTCATACCAACTATGCTTTTTCTCCTTACCACTTAACATCAGCTGACACTCTGTATATTGACTTTTTACTTATTATCTACTTCCCCACTAGAATGTAAGTTCTACGACTGCAAGAAGTTTTTTGATTGCTGTTTCCTAGCACTTAGAAAAGTGCCTCACAATTAAGTAGGCTTTCAACAAATAATTGTTGCATGAACGAATGTAGAAAGTGTAACACTACCATAATATTTTATGAATGTGAGTTTCTGACATCTTCATAAACTAATATGAAGAGGGACAAAAAGGCTTTCAGGCATTAGGTTTCCTAACTAGAGTAAAGAACATTAAATTTACCTTTAATCTTGGCAAATCTTTATTTGCTTGTTCAAGCTGAAATTTTAGTTCAATATTTTCAGATGACAACTTCAGGTTTTCCTTCTGAAGCTCTTGTTCTCTTTGACGATGATCATCTGACTCTACCTCAGAAGTCTTCAGGGAAAGTAAAGTTAGAAATATTTTTAAGTTTTAATAATAAAGTGGCATGAGACACAACAGGATAAGAAAATACTAGCTAAAAGGGAACATTTTTTTGAGGAAAAATATGGAAAGTTGGAGAGCTCTAGAAAAAAACTGCCCCAAATTAGTAAGTTAGAATATAAAAATGGCAGGAGCAAAGGTAATGGATTTTAATTAATATAGAAAGCAAAGTCAAGTATGTCTTAACATCCACACACATAATGTCTCCATGTATACTCTCATAATGACTAAACTAGTTTGTGCTAGTTTTCCCAGTCCAAAAGTGTGGTTATTATTTGTTATGGATTATATTATGTCCTAAACCCTACCCCACCCTCAAATTCATATGTTGAAGTCCCAACCCCAGTACCTCAGAATGTGACCTTATTTGGATACAGGGCCTTTTCAGAGGTACTCAAGTTAGAGTCATTAGGGTGGACCCTGACCCAGTAGGAGTGGTATCCTTATAAAGAAGGGAAATGTGGATACATAGGTATGCATAGAGACAATGTGAAGAGACAGGGAGAAAATGGCCATTTACAAGCCAAGGAGAAGGGCCTGGCATAGATTCTTCCTTCACAGGTTAAAGAAGTCATCAACACTGCCAAGACCTTTTTTTTTTGGACTTCAGGCTTCCAGAACTGTGAGAATAAAATTTCTGTTAGGCCACGTAATTTGTGGTGTTTTGTTAAAAGAGCCCTAGCAAACTAATACACAAACCTATAAAAAGAAATGCCATAATTTCTCCCTCCTTCTTCAGAAAGCTCTTCATTCCTTGAGCAAAAGCAATTACTCCCTCCTCTGAAACCGAATTACACTATGTCTGCCTTTCTCTTGGCACAAATTCACCTTGGGTTATTATTTATGTTCATTTTTACTTCTCGTTCTAAGCAACAAGTCATTCGAAAGGGAAATAAGTGCTTGATTACTTTTTTCTATACAGTGGGTAGAATATCACCAACCTCACACGATTATTACGAGCATCATATGAAATAATTCTGTGCAAGCACTCAGCATAGCTTTAGTGTGGCCTCCCCTCATCCCTTTCTCTCTCTACTGGTTTGGTGGACGAGCAAGTCCATACCTCCACAGACATTATAGTTTAAAAAATACAGTATTAGAAAAATACATCCATTATACACGGCTCTGTACCATCTTTTTAAATTAGCAGTAGGTTGAATACTTCACATTCTGATACACTTCCGCTTGAGTAATAAAAACAAAAGTAAAATAAATTAAAGACACTAAAAAACAGGATACAGAAGAGTAAAGAAACTCTAGGCTGTTGGGTTCTGACCTGAGGGCACAGAACACCACACACGTCCCCCTTTGTCTATTTGTTCAAAGCAACATGCATATACGTGTATATGCACATAAAGAGCAGCAAGAAAAAGAAGACAGATGTGTTTGCTGGTGCCTGTACCATAGGAACATGTCTGCGCTTATTCTCTGTCAAATCACGCCAGTATACATTCTATTCTGCGGCGGTTAGGTTAACACCAGGCAAATCATGCCACCTGCAAGGTCCTCGGTTCTTCCATCTTATAAATGAAGGCATAAGATGGGGTCATTTTTTAGGCCTCTTCAGACACAGAAATCTGTAATGCCCTGTCCCTGAGCTTTTTTGTCCCCCTCACTTCATCTCTTCTGTCTGTGGTAGTTGTTTTAACAACTGATAAACACCTATCAGCACCGCTGATAGACAGACATAAACAATACTAAGTATCACTCACAGAAGAGAGTACTTCTACCTTATCATCTCACATCAGGGTTTTTTTGTTTTTTGTTTTTGTTTTGTGTTGAATGCGATTCTCTCCTCACTGAAACATGGCAGCAATTATTTAAGTACATATGGATCATTCTTCCCATTTCTCAAAAAACAGAATTAAAGGTATTTGTTGAAACTGTCCATATGTCTGGAAAATAAATTCTAATGAAACTCTATTCTTTAAAAATAATATGAATAAAACTCTTACATATTGAATTTTATAAGATTTCCAGTTCTTGTACAGAAGAGGAATCCTGATAAAAGGGATACACTGCTAGGGGCACGTGGGTGGCACTGTCGGCAAAGTGTCAGACTCTTGGTTTCAGCTCAGGTCATGATCTCAGGGTTGTTGAGACTGAGACCTGCTTTGCTCTGTGCTCAGTGCGGAGTCTAAGATTCTCTTTGCCTCTGCCCCACCCCACCACATGCTCTCTCTCTCTCTCTAAAATAAATAAATCTTAAAAACAAAAACGGATGGGGGATACACTGCTAGAAACCAAATTCTTAGTGGGTGGGGGTTAAAGAAACACACAGTGGATGTCTCAAACTTTTAATTATTTATTATCAAGTAAAAGAAAAAGTTTTATGAACCTGGATAAAGAAATGAAACAAGAATTAAGGCACTTTCATCCATTTTCTCCTCACATTTAAATGTCTGTTTTTATTGATGTTTTTAGGACTTGGGTGATTGGAATATATAGGCGGAAAGGATAAAGAAAAAAAAATATATAAATGCTATTTGATTTCAACCAGGGGCAAACATGTTTTAGTCTGTACTGCACTGTGAACGGACTGAAAAGTAGTGTGTCAAGAGAGATCATGAACTACAGAGTCAGACCTGTGTTTAGATCCTGGTTCTGGATCACTAGAGATATTACTTATGCTCCAAGCTTCCCATGTAAAACAGAAATAATACTCTGCAAAGCGCTTTGAAAATTAAACCTAGGCACAACACTGCAACACAGGCAAACTCCCTTCTTTCATTATAAAAAAGTATATGTCATAAACTATGTGGCAAAAAGATGACCAAAGAATGTCATACAGTATCATAACATACTTTTACTGATTGTATTCACTGTAGTAAAAATCTGTGATGAGACTTCAGAGCAACCTGAATTAGAAACTTCTAAGGCAACATGAACACCTCTCTATAGGACCAGATTTTTGTCACCCCATAATGTAATCTAATTCTTTTTAAGTGAGTACTAGTGGTAAAACAGTGAGTACTAAAATGAATTAGGAAATGCACAACCATTAATTTTTGAAGGAACCAGTCAAATATTAGAGCTAAAGACACATTTCTTAATATATTACATATTATATATATATCATTAACAATATAGTTAATATTCTTTACGAATCCTATACAATGTATTTCCATTTGTTCCACATGTGTATACCACTTGCTACAGGAAGATTCTGCTAACACACACACACAGGACCGCCATGGACTCAAACCTGGGACACTTCTTTTCCTTCTTTTCTTGGCCGGACTGGTCCGTCGGAGTCAGAGTTTGCCTGTGCGCCCTCCTCAGCACACTGATTCAGTGCAGCCGCAACCGTGGCATAATCAGGGTCCTCTCTGGCGGATTCTTCTGGATCCCAGTGGTTGTTGTGACCCACAGCTTCAGCTACATGTCCCTCTCCTTTGTCATTCTTGCCTAGCTCATTCTCTTCCTCGTTTTTATGTTCCTGTTTATTATTTTCACAACTGTCTTGATTAATTTTCTCCATTTCGGGATCTGGTTCATTTTCAAAATTGGACTTAGCATCTGCCAAGGTACCATTAGTTGACTTAAATGGACTTGACTTATGTTTTGGTCTTGTCTCAGATTTATTTAACTCTGGAGGCTCTACAATATCTTCTGCTGTGTGTTTTTCTTCATTACTGGGATCCCGTAGAATATCTTTAGGTACCTGATCATTTAAGTTGTCACTGGCTTCTATTCCCTTCCCATTTTTAATTCTGAAAACTGTTATGGGTTTTTTTTTGTTCCTATGTAAAGTGTTCTTTTTGTAAAAAGTATTGTGCCTGTATTTATTAACACTGGTAGCAAGGGTAGAAAGCGTAGTTGTGTCACATAACAGATTCTGCTTGAAGCAGAAGAAAGAGAAGAAACATGAAAAGAAGAAGAAAGAAATAACAAAAACATACACACCGATTGTTTTAAAGTAAGACACAACAAACAATTCTGTATAGTGAATTTTTATAAAGAAATCTAGAAATATATAACATGTCTGAATGGAAACAATACTAAATAGACATATTTTTCTAATTTACCCAATTGTATGTTCTTGCCAGAGCAAAACTCAAAATGATAACTTCATTTAAAACCACATTTGTAATAAAGTTTCATATAAAGCCTAAGAATCTTAAGTTTACTTATGTATGAAGGATTAAAGAAGTTCACATACATCACTACCAGGTAAAAATAAAAGTTGGATTTATTGCATTAATATTATAAGAGGAATCTAATATTCTGGCTCAGATAAAGGTAGAAGTTGATATCACTTTTAAACTTTAAAAACAGAAAAACAAAAAGGTGTATACTTACTGAAGTTCTAGAATATGCCTCCTTTGAAAACTGTTTTTCTAAAACATGAAGTTTTTCTTGGAGGTATCTATTTTGTAAACGTAAATCTTCAATGACAGAATCTCTAGGGAGAGCTTGGCGTGTCCTATAAGAAACAACAACAGACTCTTTACTATTCAAACTTCAACTCTCCACAGCTTTACTCTACCAACACATAGAAAAGAAAGAAAATATGTATTTATTAATACAGTATTTACTTGAAATTCCACAAAACTTGTAAGCTTTGCAAAAATCAAGACATGACTCTACAGTATAAAGTGATCCTCCACAGAGGATTCGTTGCAGGACTCTTTTGAATTATGAGTTAACAAGTATATTTTGATTTACGGAAACACATTTTATCTTTAAAGGCCATGCATCTACTTATATGGAACAAATCAAAATAGCCACTATTTTTAAAACATTATATAACAATTTCATAACATCTGTGTGCTTCTTGAAAAGCTCAAGGATTCACAAAAGGCTCTTAGTGGTGCCAGATAATCTATTACTCCAGGTCTCATGAGCTTCCAAGGCCCTCCATAACCTGGCCCCACTACACCTAGTCAACCTGATTGTCCAGAAGTCTACCTTTACTAAGGCAAAAAAGTCTACCCATAACCACACATGAAAGCTTTACTCCTGCCACTATGTCTCTGCTAGGGTTCTGCTCTCTTGGAATGCCCCTCCTCCCTTTAATATCTAGATTGATTCATTCAACTTAGAAATTCAAGTTGAGCTGAGAAAGTAAGTTCCATCTCTTCTATCAGATCTTCTCCAGTTACTTCGGCCACACAGATTCACATTATTAGGAAAACAAAACAAAACCTCTAAAAGCATTAGGTTTCAAAAGTAAAATATTTTGATCCTTGTGAAAACTGCAAAGGAGAAAAAAGGGATTAATGTTGTTTTGAACGTATGCTTAAATCAAGACAAACAAAGAAGGGAAGGCTGAGATCAAACAGTATCTGTACAAGAGGTGTCAAAAGAAAGAATTCTTCAATCGCTTTTTTCTTCTCCATAATGAAAAATTCTGAGGGATTTAAGAAACAATGACTTAGGAAAAAAAGAAAGGAAATGTAGATGCTCAGGAGTGTTCCCTTAAAGGAGTTCACATTACATTAACACTGATGCAATCACAGGCATTAATAAAGAAGCAGTAATGGTAATTTTTGAAGATTAATAGAAAGGAAAAAAAGTATGATAAATTTAGGAACAGCAAGTATCCTCATATACAAATATGATAAGTAGGTACCAGACCTTAAAAATGATCATTAAGATGATTCTGAACACCCCTGGGGATAAAGATATATGTTTATAAAAAATAAAAAATTTAAAAAAAAAAAAAAAAAAGATGATTCTGAACATCTTGTAAGTACTTAGTAGAGAAGTGACACATTATGTAAAACTAACTGAAGTTCATCTAAGAATAAATGAAACAGATTATTACAGTTTCAGCTGTTAGAAAATGATTTTATTTGGTTTTGTATGACTATGATTACATCAGCATGGAAAGAGAGGACAAAACTAAAAAATCTCAAAGACTCTGCTAAAGAAATGACATGGCGGGGAGAGGGAGAACTAGTTCTAGGTACAGGGGAGTAAACATATCCAATCTTGCCTCTCTCAAATGCATGGAACAGCTATTTGAGAATTCTGAAAAGTTAGTATTTTACAGATTGGAACAGCATACTAGAATTTGAGGTATCAGCAAACAGGCAGTAATTTACTTTTCCTTTTCCTCTAGTGTTTCTTGGCCTGAATACGATACTGTTTGAAATCTGAAGATGTATGTTAGTACTGAGGGAGAAAGCCCCAGATTTCCCTCAAAGTACCAAAAAGAGGAGCCCTAGGGAAATGGAAAGTATTAGGGAGATCAAAGAAAGGGAGGAACTAAAAAAAGGGATCTTATACAGTCATTTATGAACTTCTGGGCTCACCAGAGAGTGGTGTGTACATGGATCTGATCTTAGGGTAGCAAAGACTCACCCTACAGAAAGCAGTTTGGAACGTGGGGCCTGAACCTATCCAGACTGGCTGCCTGCTAAAACAAGAATATCCACATTTTCCATAGAATTTAACCAAGATCCAAAGTTTCACCACATAATATTCAGAAGATTCAAGAATACAATCCAAAATGAGGCAGCATACCAAGAAGCCAGAAATATCTTAACTCGATGGGAAAAGACAACAGAACCCAAGCCTAAAGTAATACACATTCATTATATCAGTTATTGTGGATCAGTTTTCGTCCTTATAATGGGTACCACATTTGCATGAAACAGCCTACCTCATATATGAAATGTCATTTTCTAAGTCAAGATTTCTTTTTTTCAATTCTTCCAACTCCTTTTCTGACTCCAAAGCTCGCACTCCCATAACTTGATCAACAGTAATGCCAGTTGTTTTTAGTTTCCTCTGCAAGGTAAGTTTCTCTTTGTCAGCTCTGTGGGATTTAATGTAGCATCATGAAAATATTTCACTGTTTTGCATTCAATTTATTAAACCACAGCTTACTCAAATACAAGACCAACATAAAAAAATTAGATCTCTCTGTATTTGCTATGAGCTAACTTATTTCAAAATTATAGTAAGCCCATTTATAAACTTTTAAAATACTTTTTAAAAAAGATTTTATTTATTAAAGAGAGAGAGAGAGAGAGTGCATACAAGCATGAGGGAGAGGCAGAGGGAGGGAGAGGCAGAGGGAGAGAGAGGCCAACTTCAAGCCAAGCAGGGAGCCGGACGTGGCACTAGACCTCAGAACCCTGGGATCATGACCTGAGCTGAAGGCAGATGCTTAACAAAGTGAGCCACCTAGGTCACCCAAGTTGTTAAAATACTTATAAACACATTTTAAAGAAAATAAAAAGTGAACCATAAACAATAAATGATAATTAAAAGTAGGAAAATTTTCAAGTTTGATATCAAGTATGTACTATCAAATATGATAGAACAATGTAACTTCCAAATCAAGATTTCACACAAAATTAATTAGACTTATCTTTAAACTCACTTGGCAAAAAGATCTTTCAAAGTAGTCAACTGCTTTGTTAGAATATAGACTTCTCCCTCTTTTTCCTTCAACTTGTTTCTAATTCCCTCTATTTTGGTTTGCCATTTTTTACCTTCTTCCCACCTAATTAATTCTTCTTTAGCACTCTGTGAATAACAATGGAGAAAATTACCAACACTGTTTTTAATTTCAAGATGTATCAATTACAATTTACTAGAACAATGATAAACCAATATTTCTTAGAGATTATATAAATACATTCATTTTGCTATGTAACTTCTAGACTCTTTAGACATGCCAAGCTATTAACAAAAATCCTCTTCAGTATAAGGGTTCTGTATTTTATTACTTGACAGATGATATTCTAGGGAACAGTCTGGACTAAGGCCAACAGACTTAGGAGTCTTTAAGATTATTTATTTATTTATTTGCTTACTTACTTATTTTATTTTTCAGTATTCCAAAATTATTGTTTATGCACCACACCCAGTGCTCCATGCAATATTTGCCCTCCATAATACCCACCACCAGGCTCACCCAACCACCAACCCTACTCCCCTCCAAAGCCCTCAGTTTGTTTCTCAGAGTCCACAGTCTCTCATGGTTTGTCTCCCCCTCCAATTTCCCCCAACTCACTTCTCCTCTCTATCTCCCAATATCCTCTGTGTTATTACTTATGCCCCACAAGTAACTGAAACCATATAATTGACTCTCTCGGCTTGACTTATTTCCTCAGCATAATCTCTTTCAGTCCCATCCATGTTGATACAAAAGTTGGGTATTCATCCTTTCTAATGGAGTCATAATACTCCCTTGTAATATATGGACCATATCTTCTTTATCCATTCATCTGCCCTGAGCCCAGGACATCTTGGTTCTTTCCACAGTTTGGCGACTATGGCCATTGCTGCTATGAACACTGAGGTACAGATGCCCCTTCTTTTCAATACATCTGTATCTTTGGAATAAATACCCAGTAGTGCAATTACAGGGTCAGAGGGCAGCTCTATTTTTAATTTCTTAAGGAATCTCCACACTGTTTTCCAAAGTGGATGCACCAACTTGCATTCCCACCAACAATGTAAGAGGGTTCCCTTTTCTCCACATCCTCTCCAACACTTGCTGTTTACTGTTTTGTTGATTTTGGCCATTCTAACTGGTGGAAGGTGGTATCTCAATTGGTTTTGATTTGAATCTCCATGATGGCTAATGATGATGAACATTTTTTCATGTGTCTGTTAACCATTTGTATGTCTTCTTTAGAGAAGTGTCTATTCATGCCTTCTGCCCATTTTTTGACGTGATTATCTGTTTTTTGAGTGTTGAGTTTGAGGAGTTCGTGATAGACTTTGGATATCAGCCCTTTGACTGTAGTGTCATTTGCGAATATCTTCTCCCATTCCGAGGGTTGCCTCTTTGTTTTGTTGACTGTTTCATTTGCTTACAGAAGCTTTTCATCTTGATGAAGTCCCAAAAGTTCATTTTCGCTTTTGTTTCCTTTGCTTGGAGGCACATGCCTTGAACGAAGTTGCTGTGGCCGATGTCAAAGAGGTTATTGCCCATGTTCTCCTCCAGGATTTTAATAGATTCCTGCCTCACGTTGAGGTCTTCTATCCATTTCCAGTTTATCTTTGTGTATGGTGTAAGAGAATGGTTGAGTTTCATTCTTCTACACGTAGCTGTCCAATTTTCTCAGCACCATTTATTGAAGAGAATGTCTTTTTTTTCCACTGGGTATTTTTTCCTGCTTTGTCGAAGATTATTTGACCACAGAGTTGAGGGTCCATATCTGGACTCTCTGCTCTGTTCCACTGGTCTATGTGTCTGTTTTTGTGCCAGTACCATGCTGTCTTGGTGATCACAGCTTTGTAGTAAAGCTTAAAATCAGGCCATATGATGCCCTCAGTTTTGTTTTTCTTTTTCAACATTTCCTTAGCAATTCAGGGTCTCTTTTGGTTCCATATAAATTTTAGGATTGTTTGTTCCAGCTCTCTGAAAAATGCCGGTGAGATTTTGATAGGATGGCCTGCTTAAGAATGATTGGACCGGGACGCCTGGGTGACTCAGTGGGTTAAAGCCTCTGCCTTCGGCTCAGGTCATGATCCCAGGGTCCTGGGATCGAGCCCCGCATCGGGCTCTCTGCTCCGCGGAGAGCCTGCTTCCTCCCCTCTCTCTCTGCCTGCCTCTCTGCCTGCTTGTGATCTCTGTCTGTCAAATAAATAAATAAAATCTTAAAAAAAAAAAAAAAAAGAATGATTGGACCAACCAGGAAATCAAAGAAGAACTTAAACAATTCATGGAAACCAATGACAACGAAGACACTTCAGTCCACAACCTATGGGATACAGCAAAGGCAGTCCTAAGGGGGAAATACATAACCATCCAAGCCTCCCTTAAAAAAATTGAAAAATCCAGAATACATCATCTCTCTTTACACCTTAAAGAACCGGAGAATCAACAACAAATTAAGCCAACCCCACACACAAGAAGGGAAATAATCAAGATTACAGGAGAGATCAATGAGATAGAAACTAGAGATACAGTAGAACACATCAATGAAACTAGAAGCTTATTCTTTGAAAGAATCAATAAGATTGATTAAACCATTGGCCAAACTAATCCAAAAGAAAATAGAGAGGACCCAAATTAATAAAATTATGAATGAAAAGGGAGAGATCATGACTAACACCAAGGAAAAAGAAACAATCACCAGAAATTATCATCAACAGTTATATGCCAATAAGTTAAGCAAACTAGATGAAATGGATGCATTCCTGGAAACCTATAAACTTCCAAAACTGAATCAGGAGGAAACTGACAACCTAAATAGACCAATATCTAGTAACAAGATTGAAACAGTGATCAAAAACCTCCCAAAAAAAACAAGAGTCCAGGACCTGATGAATTCCTTGGAGAATTCTACTAAACATTCAAAGAAGAAATAATCCCTATTCTCCTGAAGCTGTTTCAAAAAACAGAAACAGAAAGAAAACTTCCAGACTCTTTCTATGCAGCCAGCATTACCCTGATCCCCAACCTAGGCAAAGACCCCACCAAAAAGGAGAATTTTAGACCAATATCCCTGATGAATATGGGTGCCAATATCATCAACAAGATCCTAGTTAACAGGATCCAACAGTATATTAAAAAGATTACCCACCATGACCAGGTGGGATTTATCCATGGGATGCAAGGGTGGTTCAACATTCACAAATCAATCGATGTGATAGAATAAATCAGTAAGCGAAGAGGGAAGAACCACATGGTCCTCTCAATAGATACAGAAAAAGCATTTGACAAAATACAGCATCCCTTCCTGATCAAAAATCTTCAAAGTATAGGGATAGAGGGAACTTGCCTCAACTTCATAAAATCTATCTATGAAAAACCCACTGCGAATATCATTCTCAATGGGGAAAGGTGACAGCCTTCACTTTGAGATCCGGAAAGCGACAAGGAGTCCACTCTTGCCACTGTTGTTCAAGATAGCACTAGAAGTCCTAGCAACAGCAATCAGACAACAAAAAGAAATAAAAGGTATTCAAATTGGCAAAGAAGTCTTTAAGATTCTAATAAAGATGATCATGACCAAAGAAAGCTTCTAACAAAGAATGCATATGTACAAAGGATCAACCCAATTTTAACCAAAACAGCAATCTTCTAGCATCACAGTACCTTCAAATCTTCAATCCACATGAATTCTCTTATTGAATATATGTTTATATAGTGCTACTCATCTGCCAAATATTACTCTAGGTACTAGAAATAGAAATAATGAATAATCAGAGAAAAAGAATTATAGTCTAGTTTATGATGGTTGGGTAGATTAGAGAAAGGGAACAAAATATAGACAAAAAGAAAAAAATATTTTGTATTACGTTAGCTGGTGATAAGTGCTTAAAAAAAGAGAGCACTGAAGAGAACTAGCTAGTGGCATTAACAATGCCATTGGGACATATAAACTTCCAATAGGATACACTTGTATCAGTCTGCATTTGCACTAATTTCTACTAATGCTACACTACTTCATTATATTTTCTAATGTAGCATGTAAGAGCATTTTCATGTTGAAATATGAGAAATATAGAAATATCTATTATTTTTATAAATTATTTTTTGTTTCTCCTTTATATTTCATTTATAATGATTATTTTGAAATTATACATGTAAGTAGATTCTATTAACTATAAATTCATGTGGAATAGTACAGAGGATGTCATGAAACACTGTATTTATTATAAAAGGCAATGCCAGGACTGAAAGAGTTAAAAGACATAGTTTAAAGTCAAATGCCCAACTAAGATAAGTTGCCCTATCAAAACTGTCTTCTTTGACACTGGCCAATTTTTTGCCTTATTTATTTAGTCCAGTTAAGAAGTATTCTTTTAAAAAATGCAAAAACTTCAGTGTTTGGTCATTATTAATTTCTTTTTTCCTGAAATATATACAAGGAAATTTGTGACTTCCAGAAATGTGTTTGGGCGTAATGGTATATAAGTAAATAATTCTGCAGCATTGTCATGCTTTGTAGGGACTGGGCAATTCTATCCTATCTGACATTACCCTCTGAATTAAGACTGAGCAAAACAAGGCTAAAATAACTTAAAAATGAACCACAACAACAATAAAATAACAAAGACAAATGTCACCAAGGATCTGTTCCAGATGCGGGGAGAAGAGAAGATACAGAGAGAACTTCTCTTTTTATATTTTCTGTACCAATAGCCACTCAGGCATGGATTTCAGAATAATGTAATTGCATTTTAAATTTTTCTTTCGTTTAACAAATACCAAGCATCTAATACATGCCAAGTAGTGCTGTAGGTGGTGGGGATACAACAATAAACAGAACAGGCATAATTCCTGCCATTAAAGCTTATAGTCCAAAAGATGAACACATAGATAAGTACATCTCTAGTATGTCAGATAATAATAAATGCTATGGAGAAAAGTATAGCAACAAAAGAAACAGGAATGCAAGGCTTGGGAGTGAGTTTGGAACCTCATATAGATAGGCTATAAGAAATTGACAGAGAAAAGGGTGTAGAAATTCCAATATAAAAGCATTTTTTGAATATAAAAGCATTCATGAATTCGAAATACCCCATACAGCAGAATTTGAAATAATGCTCTTACTGGATTCCTGGATACAAATTTGATTAGGGTTGCTCTTTGTGTTCTTTTTTCATAGTAAGTAATAATACTATACAGTGCTATGGACTGGATGGCTTACAAAGGACTTACACATATTGTTCCATTTGTTTTTGTTTTGTTTTGTTTTTTTAAGATTTAATTTATTTATTTGACAGACAGAGATCACAAGTAGGCAGAGAGAGAGAGAGAGAGAGAGGAGGAAGCGGACTCCCTGCTGAATAGAGAGCCCCTTGTGGGACTTGATCCCAGGACTCCGAGACCACGACCTGAGCCAAAAGCAGAGGCTTAACCCACTGAGCCTCCCAGGTGCCCACATATTGTTCCATTGGACTGTCAAAATAATCTTGGGAAACTGGCAATGCAAGATGTATCATTCCAAATTTTCAGGAGAAATAAACTGAAACACAGATGAGGAATCCAGGCAAAGCCACAGAATACTGAGATATTCTTTAGGAAATGGCATCCAAGGATTAGACCTATGCCCAAGTGGGGAGGCAGCAAAGAAAGCAATCTGGTAGAGTAAGGACATTTTTTACCTTGTGATTTTTACCAGCAAAGCTTCTGACAGCCAGTACTGTGTGGTTCAATATACAAACACAAACATTTTAATAAAAATTATAATAACATTGGTGAATTTTCATAGGTGAAATGAATTTTGGAATATATTACGTTAAGATATTTTAATTCCATTACTAATTTCTAGTCAGTGGCATTAAAGACACTTTTCTTTTCTATGTTCATGTTACTGAAAATATTTTATAGATATTGATATTTTTGGGGTAAATTTTACAATAAAAATTTCCCTAATCTTAGCTCCTTTGTTGTGATTTTCTACAGAGGCAAACATTACTACTAACACCAATATTTCCCAGGTCTCTCACAATATTTCCAATATTACCAATATAAATCTTCAGCTTATTTGTAATAAATTATATGCATTTTAGCAACCAAAAATTCTTGTTAGTAATTTTTATTACAAAATAGTTTACTAGTTAACCTGTTAGATAATTTTAAGTAACTTTTCTCACATTTCAGAGTCAATTTATGAGTAGTTTGGTTACTGATTACTACAAATATTGAAATTGAAAAAAATTTTATTCCAAATTATTTTGTTTACCCTAAACCATTGAAGGATAAAAAGGGCACATTTAGGTCTGGGTAGCAGACTAAAAATGCCCAACTTTCTTTCCCAAAATAAAAATCACCAATTTATATAAAAGATTAGGTTGGGGAGAAGTTGGATAGGTAAAGTTTGAGGGGATTTTAGAGGTACTATAATGTTAGGAAGAGGACATGGAAACATTCTAGTAACTTCTGAGTAAGAGTTACATTTTAGGAGTCTCCTATAAATTCCTTTTAAAAAAATACTTTATTTATTTATTTGATAACAAAGAGAGAGAGAGAGACATAACAAGTAAGCAGAGAGGCAGGCAGAGGGGGTGGGGGAAGCAGGCTCCCTGCTGAGCAGAGAGCCCCATGTGGGGCTCTATCCCAGGACCCTGAGATCATGACCCGACTGAAGACAGAGGCTTAACCCACTGAGCCACCCAGGAACCCCTGGAGTCTCCTCTAAATTCTTAAAGGTAGAAACTTGTTTTAGACTGCTCTACACTATTTGATAAATTTATAGTATGTACTAGGTATTCAAATTAATATAGTTGATCCTCTGTTCATTAGCTATATACTCGAACTTAGTCTATCATTACTTTAAACATATTGATCAGTATGTTTCTTTACATACCTTTTCTTTCACAGGCTTTATTTCTGCCTCATCCACCTTTCTTTCCAGTTGGCTTTCTAGCTTTTTAATTTTCTTTTGGAGTTCTTCAATTAAACTTTGTTTATTATCTATTAGATGTTTCCCCTGAAATATAAGATGTATTTTTACATTTTACAAGTAAAAAGCTATCAACAAAATACACAATAAATATTCCAATTACAGAAATTTTCTGAGGCTACAGCAATCTCTTCTAAATGTACTACTGACACATACAGATCATAGTAGTTACCTCTGCATTTTAAAGATAGGCTACTCTAAAATAACAGATATGACAGAGAGTCACTGAAGGAATCAGCTATATAATCTAAGTGATCTGGAAAGCTAGTTTTAGCAAATATCATAAATAAAATTAAAAAGGTAGAAATAAACCACTACCTATATGTTTTAAATCAAAGACATCATCACAATTAAATATAAAATCACCTGCAATCCACTGGTTAGTCTTTTAATTTGCCTTTTCAGCTCATCATTCTCTTGATCAATTGCATCTTTCTCTCTAAGTATTTTATTATAGGCTTTTTGTTTCTTTTGCAGTTCACTGGTTAAGTCATTCAAATTATCAGTTAGTGAGTTTTCTTTGTTTTTACTTGTTTTAAGAGCTTCTCTCAATTTTAAAAGATTTTCATTTAAATCCTCAATTTGTGTCTGTAAGAAAGGTTTAATTCATAAATCTTCATCAAGTACCAACAATAAAACAGAATATATCCATTACTTAATTAAAAGGTTTCAATCTAAGTATTTATTAAATTATTAATAATACTTATGAAAAAGGTTTAATGCTTATTAAATTAAATTAAAAATAAAGTTCCAATCTAAATTTTGAAAGTTCACAGCGGGTAGAAAAACCCACCAACTACATCTATTTTTCTAACTTCATTTCAAATGAACCAAGTCTACTTTGAGAAAAACAAAATGTGACAAAATAATCTACAGCAACTCATCTTCCACAAACATCCAGAAACAAAATTTTATCAAATAAGCAAATGTTTTATTATGGCTGAACTAATTTATTAAAGGAACAAGTACATATGAATGTACATGGTGATGTTTGAAATGCTATGAAGCCTAAAAGTAATATAAAACAAAATCTCTAACTTGTAGTAGTTTTTAACCCTTTTTGTAGAGACAAGACATAAAAGGGTAACTCACTGTATTTGACAGTATATTTAAAGCCACTATATAGGAGTGTCTAGCTGTTCCATATAGTCTGTGATGGAAATACTGGTACTTGGTTGTTTTGTTGCATAAATGACTACAGGTCAAAAGTATTACTAATAATACTAACAAGAAATTAGTACTACTATAATGCAATTAGAAGAAACACATAAGCTGTCCAGGGGTAGTCAGAAAAGGATTTGAGAAAAAGGACTTCAAGACTGTTAAGAATTTAGAGATGATGTTTCAGGCAAAAAGAAAGGTAATGAAGAAGATACCAATAAAGGGTAATTCCTGTTTATATATTTATTTACTTAATGGATTTTTGGTACCAACTATGCTCATAAACTTGATAGGTACAGTGAGAGATTTAAAAAGGCTAAGTAGAGACACCTGGCTGGCTCAGTTGAAAGAGCATGTGACTCTTGATCTCAGAATCGAGAGTTGGAGCACATGATGGGTGTAGAGATTATTAACTGAACAATAAATGAAAAAATAACCAAAAAACAAAAAAAAACCCTAAGTAAAATCCAGTCCCTACACAGTTCAATGGTAGTGAAGGAGAAACAAATAAATTCAGTAAATTACAAACAAAACATATAAAAAGTGGAATTTTCATTTATGCAGAATGTACTATGTAAAACTATGTAAAGAAATACAAAACTCACTATGAAACACATATGTTTTATAAAACAATTTTTAAATTACCAAAACTAATGATTGCTCGGTAATGAAAACAGTAAAGTACATTGTCAAAAAATAAATAAATAACTTCACAAAAGGCTTCAGAGTCAGGCAGCTCTATGGATTCCATGTCAAGGACTATATAATCTCCCTAAACTACGGCAGGGAGAAAAAAAGGAAAGCTAACTAACTCACATTATGAACTAGCAAAAATTAGAAAATTCTGACAAAGCAAAAGAAATAAAACAAAGAAATCCACATACCGACTTCACTTATCAACATAGAAACAAAAATCCTAAGTAAAATGTTTCTTAATTCTATTAGGAAGAAGTAATTAATAAATAATGGCCTATCCTTTGCTCATCTCTAAGACGATAATCAGTGTATGAATATTATAAAGATTCTATTGTTAAAAAAATGGATATATATATATGTCCACAAATAATTTATTAGAATAAATTCCCAATTCATTATCAAAACTACTATATATCAAAGAGGCTCTTCTTCCAATAGCAATTATAAAGTATTTTGTTATTATTGATGCATGTATTATGTTCACCTTTAGCTCTTTAGTATGTCGATCAATAATTTGTTGAACATTGAGATTTGCTTCTTTCTGAGAAGTTGCAGAAATAATACGTTCTTCTGCTGCTGCTGTCATTTCTGCCCGGAGTTCCAAAAGCGCTCGACTAAGTGCCTGAAAATTATAACATATATGGTTTTTAAAAAATTAATATTTTATATGTTCAATATGTAATAAAAAAATTTAATATGCTTCATCACCTTTAAAAATTTTCCTAAAATACCATGTGTTTAAGCAAACATAACTCACAATCTAACTGTCCTAATGTTTCCAAATGAATGTCCTTTAGTAACTGCATTCAGTTCATCCCAAATTGACAGGGAGAAACTTCAAAATCCTGACAATAATAATTTTGAGAACACAGCATTAAATCAAGAAATTTATATTACAAAAACCAATGTTTTGTTTCACTATCCAAGTTTAGGTATTTATCTGAATTATTCACTTAGTACATACTACTGCGTGAAATTAACCAAATTTATACAGACAAGGAAAATTATAGGATTAGAAAAGACTTAAAATTTGTCAATAAATTTCAAAAGCTAACACAGAAAAATAGCATCTTCTAAATCAACTGAGTGTATCAAATCTGAGATCAATTTTAAAAACTAATACATCAGATAATCCACTGATCAAATGCTTCTCAAAAAAACTATCTCTTCTATAGAGACAAGGAAAATTATAGGATTAGAAAAGACTTAAAATTTGTCAATAAATTTCATAAGCTAGCACAGAAAAATAGCATCTTCTAAATCAACTGAGTGTATCAAATCTGAGATCAATTTTAAAAACTAATACAGATCAATTAGATTTTAAGCCAAATACTATAATAAGAGATGAGGAAGGACACTATATCATACTCAAAGGGTCTGTCCAACAAGAAGATTTAACAATCTTAAATATCTATGCCCCCAACGTGGGAGCAGCCAACTATATAAAACAATTAATAACAAAATCAAAGAAACACATCAACAATAATACAATAATAGTAGGGGACTTTAACACTCCCCTCACTGAAATGGACAGATCATCCAAGCAAAAGATCAGCAAGGAAATAAAGGCCTTAAACGACACACTGGACCAGATGGACATTACAGATATATTCAGAACATTTCATCCCAAAGCAACAGAATACACATTCTTCTCTAGTGCACATGGAACATTCTCCAGAATAGATCACATCCTGGGTCCTAAATCAGGACTCAACCGGTATCAAAAGATTGGGATCATTCCCTGCATATTTTCAGACCACAATGCTCTAAAGTTAGAACTCAACCACAAAAGGAAGTTTGAAAAGAACCAAAATACATGGAGACTAAACAGTATCCTTCTAAAGAATGAATGGGTCAACCGGGAAATTAAAGAAGAATTGAAAAAAATCATGGAAACAAATGATAATGAAAATACAACGGTTCAAAATCTGTGGGACACAACAAAGGCAGTCCTGAGAGGAAAATATATAGCAGTACAAGCCTTTCTCAAGAAACAAGAAAGGTCTCAGGTACACAATCTAACCCTACACCTAAAGGAGCTGGAGAAAGAACAAGAAAGAAACCCTAAGCCTAGCAGGAGAAGAGAAATCATAAAGATCAGGGCGCCTGGGTGGCTCAGTGGGTTAAGCCGCTGCCTTCGGCTCAGGTCATGATCTCAGGGTCCTGGGATCGAGTCCCGCATTGGGCTCTCTGCTCGGCAGGGAGCCTGCTTTCTCCTCTCTCTCTCTCTGCCTGCCTCTCTGCCTACTTGTAATCTCTCTCTGTCAAATAAATAAATAAAATCTTTAAAAAAAAAAAAAAAAAAAGAAATCATAAAGATCAGAGCAGAAATCAATGAAATAGAAACCAAAAAAACAATAGAACAAATCAACGAAAGTAGGAGCTGGTTCTTTGAAAGAATTAATAAAATTGATAAACCCCTGGCCAGACTTATCAAAAAGAAAAGAGAAAGGACCCAAATAAATAAAATCATGAATGAAAGAGGAGAGATCACAACTAACACCAAAGAAATACAAACTATTATAAGAACATACTATGAGCAACTCTACGCCAACAAATTTGACAATCTGGAAGAAATGGATGCATTCCTAGAAACATATAAACTACCACAACTGAACCAGGAAGAAATAGAAAGCCTGAACAGACCCATAACCAGTAAGGAGATTGAAACAGTCATTAAAAATCTCCAAACAAACAAAAGCCCAGGGCCAGACGGCTTCCCGGGGGAATTCTACCAAACATTTAAAGAAGAACTAATTCCTATTCTCCTAAAACTGTTCCAAAAAATAGAAATGGAAGGAAAACTTCCAAACTCATTTTATGAGGCCAGCATCACCTTGATCCCCAAACCAGACAAGGATCCCACCAAAAAAGAGAGCTATAGACCAATATCCTTGATGAACACAGATGCGAAAATACTCAACAAAATACTAGCCAATAGGATTCAACAGTACATTAAAAGGATTATTCACCACGACCAAGTGGGATTTATTCCAGGGCTGCAAGGTTGGTTCAACATCCGCAAATCAGTCAATGTGATACAACACATCAATAAAAGTAAGAACAAGAACCAGATGATACTCTCAATAGATGCTGAAAAAGCATTTGACAAAGTACAGCATCCCTTCCTGATCAAAACTCTTCAAAGTGTAGGGATAGAGGGCACATACCTCAATATCATCAAAGCCATCTGTGAAAAACCCACCGCAAATATCATTCTCAATGGAGAAAAACTGAAAGCTTTTCCGCTAAGGTCAGGAACACGGCAGGGATGTCCATTATCACCACTGCTATTCAACATCGTACTAGAGGTCCTAGCCTCAGCAATCAGACAACAAAAGGAAATTAAAGGCATCCAAATCGGCAAAGAAGAAGTCAAATTATCACTCTTCGCAGATGATATGATACTATATGTGGAAAACCCAAAAGACTCCACTCCAAAACTGCTAGAACTTATACAGGAATTCAGTAAAGTGTCAGGATATAAAATCAATGCACAGAAATCAGTTGCATTTCTCTACACCAACAGCAAGACAGAAGAAAGGGAAATTAAGGAGTCAATCCCATTTACAATTGCACCCAAAACCATAAGATACCTAGGAATAAACCTAACCAAAGAGACACAGAATCTATACTCAGAAAACTATAAAGTACTCATGAAAGAAATTGAGGAAGACACAAAGAAATGGAAAAATGTTCCATGCTCCTGGATTGGAAGAATAAATATTGTGAAAATGTCTATGCTACCTAAAGCAATCTACACATTTAATGCAATTCCTATCAAAGTACCATCCATCTTTTTCAAAGAAATGGAACAAATAATTCTAAAATTTATATGGAACCAGAAAAGACCTCGAATAGCTAAAGGGATATTGAAAAAGAAAGCCAACGTTGGTGGCATCACAATCCCGGACTTCAAGCTCTATTACAAAGCTGTCATCATCAAGACAGCATGGTACTGGCACAAAAACAGACCCATAGATCAATGGAACAGAATAGAGAGCCCAGAAATAGACCCTCAACTCTATGGTCAACTCATCTTCGACAAAGCAGGAAAGAATGTCCAATGGAAAAAAGACAGCCTCTTCAATAAATGGTGCTGGGAAAATTGGACAGCCACATGCAGAAAAATGAAATTGGACCATTTCCTTACACTACACACAAAAATAGACTCAAAATGGGTGAAGGACCTCAATGTGAAAAAGGAATCCATCAAAATCCTTGAGGAGAACACAGGCAGCAACCTCTTCGACCTCAGCCGCAGCAACATCTTCCTAGGAACAACGCCAAAGGCAAGGGAAGCAAGGGAAAGAATGAACTATTGGGATTTCATCAAGATCAAAAGCTTTTGCACAGCAAAGGAAACAGTTAACAAAATCAAAAGACAACTGACAGAATGGGAGAAGATATTTGCAAACAACATATCAGATAAAGGACTAGTGTCCAGAATCTATAAAGAACTTAGCAAACTCAACACCCAAAGAACAAATAATCCAATCAAGAAATGGGCAGAGGACATGAGCAGACATTTCTGCAAAGAAGACATCCAGACGAACAGACACATGAAAAACTGCTCCATATCACTCGGCATCAGGGAAATACAAATCAAAACCACAATGCGATATCACCTCACACCAGTCAGAATGGCTAAAATCAACAAGTCAGGAAATGACAGATGCTGGCGAGGATGCGGAGAAAGGGGAACCCTCCTACACTGTTGGTGGGAATGCAAGCTGGTGCAACCTCTCTGGAAAACAGCATGGAGGTTCCTCAAAATGTTGAAAATAGAACTGCCCTATGACCCAGCAATTGCACTATTGGGCATTTACCCTAAAGATACAAACGTAGTGATCCAAAGGGGCACGTGTACTCGAATGTTTATTGCAGCAATGTCCACAATAGCCAGACTATGGAAAGAACCTAGATGTCCATCAACAGATGAATGGATCAAGAAGATGTGGTATATATACACAATGGAATACTATGCAGCCATCAAAAGAAATGAAATCTTGCCATTTGCGACAACATGGATGGAACTAGAGCGTATCATGCTTAGCGAAATAAGTCAAGCAGAGAAAGACAACTATCATATGATCTCCCTGATATGAGGAAGTGGTGATGCAACATGGGGGCTTAAGTGGGTACGAGAAGAATAAATGAAAGAAGATGGGATTGGGAGGGAGATAAACCATAAGTGACTCTTAATCTCACAAAACAAACTGAGGGTTGCTGGGGGGAGGGGGTTTGGGAGAAGGGGGTGGTATTATGGACATTGGGGAGGGTATGTGTTTTGGTGAGTGCTGTGAAGTGTGTAAACCTGGTGATTCACAGACCTGTACCCCTGGGGATAAAAATATATGTTTATAAAATAAAAAATTATATTGAAAGAAAAAAAACAAAAAAAAACAACTAATACATCAGATAATCCACTGATCAAATGCTTCTCAAAAAACTATCTCTTCTGACCTCCTTCTTTAAACTTTCCTCCTCACTGTCATATCTCCCCCCCACTCCCCAGAATTGTTTGAAATTATTCAATTATTCAAACTGTTCAAAATAGCTTAGTAGCATAAAATCCAGTTAGAAAAGGAGAGAAAATAATGGGATTATGATTTCCCCTTATTTCCTATCGATAACTCACAAATCAAACTGATAACAAAAAAGTGACTATTTCTGTACTTAAAAACACCACCAAATGGCTATTAAAAAGAAATACCTTGAAAAATTCTGCTTAACAGCCTAAGACAAAGCTCATACTTCTTATTACAACAGAGAGATACATGGTATCATCTTTTACTAGTCTTCTCTAAAACAATCTATCAGTACATGTATTTCCTAAATACTGGTAATACTCTTTTGTTACTTACTTTTTGTTGCTTCTCTTTCAAAGCTAACTGGCTCTTTAGCCGTTCTACTAGATTTCTCATTGTAGTTGTTGGAGCTCTTGAATTTGCTTCTTTTTGAGCCTGAAGTTCAGATTTTAAACTCTGTGACTCCTTTTGCGAGTGGGCCAGAAGACACCTTAAATCCTCTACTTCTGCCTTCACTTTTTTCACTTCATCTGCATGGTCTTCTTGGAGCCTAACATAAGCAAACATATGTATTTAAGGGAGTGGTTGCTGCAATTAACACTTAGATAAAAATTTTATAAAGAACAAATGTTTGGTCCTAAGTATACTTATGACCTAAGTCTTGACTCAAATCAAAACAAGAACAATTCTTTGTTTCATTTAACTAACTCTTGAACTTAACATAAAATAAACTTTTCCTTTTAGTTTGTCTACTCTTGTTGGCAACGACTGCATAAAGTAATTTTCTGGTCTAGATAATGAACAAAATTGCACTTTAAATACTGTGTCCTACAAGACGTACCAAAAACTGAAGTTAACTCACATAATCAAACTGTGAAAATAGAAGGTTTTACTCAAGAAAATACACAGATCTACAATTTCCTAAGACACATTAAAATACACATGTCAATATACACACTGAGAATAAAAGAATAATTTTAGTTAACATGACATGGTAAGGTAGAAAACGACTCAAGTACTTCACATGGCAAAAATTCATATATATAAGGTCATTTCAAAGGAAGATTACTTTCTGCATCCAGGAATTATATTCAAAAGTACAAGCAATTTCATATACCAAAACATGACAGAAACTTACTATACCAAAAATAACATTTCATGTATAAAATTTAATATAATGGGGAAAATTAGAGTGAAAAGATACAAAATAGGTGTCTGGGTGGCTCAGTCAACCTCTGACTCTCGATTTCAGGTCAGGTCATGATCTCAGGGTCATGAGATCAAGGCCCATATCAGGATCTGTGCTGGCGTGGAGCCTGCTTAACTTCCTCTCTCCCCCTCTACCACACCCTCTTACCCTGTCCTGGCTCGGATGCAGGCGCATGCTCTCTCTCTCTCACTCTATCTCCGAATTAAATAATAGTACAAGAAAAGAACAAAATACTATTGCTGATTCTCTTTTCTTTCTTTTTTTTTTTTTTAAGATTTTAAAAATTTATTCATTTGACAGACAGATCACAAGTAGGCAGAGAGGCAGGCAGAGAGAGAGGAAGGGAGGCAGGCTTCCCACTGAGCAGAGGGCCCGTAGCGGGGCTCTATCCCAGGACCCCGAGATCATGACATGAGCCAAAGGCAGAGGCTTTAACCCACTGGACCATCCAGGCACCCCACTGATTTCTCTTCTTTTAGGCAACAATTTCTTAAAAGTGGCAACTTCTTAATAAAGCAAAAGTAGTGTTAGTTTTATCAGAGACATATTGGATAAGTAGGTTAAGAATAAAAAGTTCTACTGCGGAACTTCAGAGCTAGAATGGAATTACAAAGTCAAGTAGATCAACTTTCCCATTTTTTTCAGATAAGAAACTGAGGTCCAGACAGACAGCTCTGTTTCTGTTTTTTGTTTTTTTTTTAATTTTTAAAAATTTTTAAATAATTTGTTTTATTGTGTTATGTTAGTCACCATACAGCACATTATTAGTTTTTGATGCAGTGTTCCATGATTCATTGTTTGCATATAAAACCCAGTGCTCCATGCAATCCGTGCCCTCTTTAATGCCCATCACCAGGCTCTGTTAGGGAGAAGCCAGACGTGGAAGGAATGTCCTCAGGCAGAGTCCCCAGTCCCTGAAGGGGAATGACTGAGACATGAGCTGGGACAAGGATGGTAATAAAAATAAACAAAACAAAACAAAAAAGTCTATACATTACAAGCCTGGGAGCTCAAATCCTGATTTTGTGGCTTCCAAATCACGAGCGAATCATGAGTCACAGGTGCAGAACCTGTGCTCTCTTCTCCTACCTCTGTCCCAGGTAACCCCTAGACTCACTATCATGTATTTGTATTATGGGCACAGCTTCCCCTCCTACACGCCCTTGAGAAGGGCTGCCAAGATGGTTCTGGTACAAACCTCACAGGGTCAAAAACTCCCCCTCCCAACCTGCGGGAGGATTTTCTCAAATGACTGGAAGCAGCCTCCATTACAGACCGCCTCACTTATGTCCCAGCACCTCCAAGCCCAGAGAAACCCAATAATATCCAATTTCAAAACAGCCTAGGGGAACCTGCCCACACTCCCACTTTCACTTTAATAGACTGCTTTGTGCTTGCTACCTTCCTTCTGGAGGTCTTTATTCTACTACTGATCCCCATGCAAATCTTCTCCTGGGGAATCCCAGGATGGAGACCTCCACTCAAACAATGCAGACACTCTCTCATTCCTAACAGTTCTATAGTGATTACAAAATACGTAAATTATAAACCTATTTTAGGTTTAAAATCTATATTCTGATAAATTGGTTGAGGAATATTTAGAATAATACAGAGAATGAATCTTCTGTCACTATAATTAATTAATAAAATAATTTTTCATTCAAGAAATATTTACTGAACCTCTATTATATGTCAGAAACTGTTATAGGTGTGTAAACAAAAGTTTTTATATTACTTTACAATTTTCAAATACTCTCACACACAGTATTATTTGGCCTCCATAAAGGAGCCAGGGTAAGTACTGTCATTTCCATTTTATAGATGATGAAATGTATGCTTTAATTAAAAAGGTTAAAAATCAGATTCTAGGGGCGCCTGGGTGGCTCAGTGGGTTAAGCTGCTGTCTTCGGCTCAGGTCATGATCTCAGGGTCCTGGGATCGAGCCCCTCATCAGACTCTCTGCTCAGCAGGGAGCCTGCTTCCTCCTCTCTCTCTGCCTACCTCTCTGCCTGCTTGTGAAGTTTCTCTCTGTCAAATAAATAAATAAAATCTTTTTTTAAAAAAATCAGATTCTAGAACAAGACTCTTGAGTTGGCTTTTGGGTCATACTGACTAGATTTAAAACATGGCTTTTCCATCTCCTCCTAAGGTATGTTACTGAGCATTCCTGTGGCCTACTTCCTATATGAAAAATGGGAAGAAAAGCCTATGTCATAGTCCTGAGGATAAAAATGAGGTCATATGCATGAAGTTTTTAGAACAGTGCACGACACAGCAAATGCTTGCATTTCTCCTCACTATATCATTATTACCATTTGCCTATTTTTATAATATGTTCCTAAAACTTACCGTAACTTGATATTTTCAAATTCTTTGATTTTTAACTCAGTGATTTCTTTTTGTCTCTCTAAATCTTGAGATACTTTTTTTAGTTTGATCAAAAGTGAGGAGAGAGAATCATCTTGTTCTGCTACTGTCTGTTCCATCTCAGCCAGACGAATAAAATGTTTGCTGGTCGGAACTGGAGTAGGGGATTGTTTTATTAAATCCTAAGAAAAATGAATAAAGTAGCCATGAGCATATACAACTCAATACCATACTTATTCCATAATTTTAATTTGCTTCCTCAGATGATCCAAATATAGCATCTAACCTAAAATTTAATGATATTTAAGAGCCAATGAAGACTTAAAGAAGACAGGAAAGAGAGATCTTATTCTTAGTACTCCCATGGAGCAAAGCACCTCCATGAAGTGAAGGATCAATAAATGTTGATTGGGTTCATGAGTTAAGACTCAGGAATGCCAAGATTTGCATGTTAGGAGGTGAAAGATGGGCCTTTTCACACATACAGAAGACAAAGACCAAAGGAAACAAGTATGAACTGAATTCAGAACATGAAAAGCAGTTGGATATTGGTAAACTTACAATGAACACAACTTGGAAAAGAAAGACTGATGTCACCTTATGCAAGGTTTTGAGTACATGGCTAAGGAATATAAACACGATTTTGTAGGCAGCAGTGAGCTACTAAAGATGTGGATGTCAGGAGAAAAATGATCAGAGCTGTGTTTTTAGAAGATTATTCCAACAAGAAAGGCAGAATGGCTTCTATTCCAAAAACAAAAACATGAAAGCGAAATTTTCAATTATACAGTCTCAAAAATCAATAAAGAGTGGAACAAAGAATCTTACCCAAGCTGTTTGTTTGAATTTACTGAGTGAACTCTCAGACTGTAGTTCTAATTTATGATGAAGAATATGAAGGTCTTCCTCATGTTTCTTAACAATTTCTCTTTGCTCCTGTTTTATATCAAATCAAAACTGCTTTTAAATTATGACTTAAATAAATATACATTCTAAAGATCTTACATATTTTATTACCTTTACTCTTTCAAAATCCTTATAAGGAACAATATCTGCACACACACACACACACACACACACACACACACCAGTATGCATTCCCCTAGTACATGTTCAAGTTGATAAATCTAGCCTTAAATCACAATTTATTCTTTTTTTTTTTTAAAGATTTTTATTTATTTATTTGATAGAGAGAGATCACAAGTAGGCAGAGAGGCAGGCAGAGAGAGAGAGGGGGAAGCAGGCTCTCCGCTGAGCGGAGAGCCCGATGTGGGGCTCGATCCCAAGACCCTGAGATCATGACCTGAGCCGAAGACAGAGGCTTAAACCACTGAGCCACCCAGACGCCCCACAATTTATTCTTAATACTAGAATAATATGTATCCATCACCTTTTAACTTGTTTCTAGGAAGTTTTTTAAATATTAGATTTTCCAATCAACATTCTAGCAAACTGATTGCCACTGATTACTGGTGTGATGGATTTCATTCTAACTTACTGCCTCAATCTTTACCTATAAACTCAACTAATTTTTTTCAAAATCAGAATGGTTGCACCAAGACAGCTATTCCTGGTCCATGAGAGTAAGATAGATATATACAAACTGCCAGTTTTACTGACAGATCTGTAATCCAATCATGTGAAAGGAAAAATTCTGAATAGAATCATCTGAAAGCAAGAAAGGAACTACCACTTCAGAGCAGAATAGTATTTGGCATTTGACTAAAAAACATGGTAATAAATAAAATAGCACAACATAATATAATAACATACCTCTCTGGCTTTTTCCAGGAGATGTTGATACTTCTTTAACACTTCTTCCTTTTGATTTAACCTTGCTTGCATATTTGCAATGGTCTGCTGAGCAATTTTCAGTGTGTGATGTGATTTTGGCTCTATCTCTCTTCTGCCTAGTTCAGCTATCAGCTTTTCACGTTCTGCAGTGGCAGGCAATCGAAGTCTCAGCTCATTGATTACTTGGTCTCTTGACAAAATATTTTGCTCTGCTAACCGTAGAGCAGATTCTTTTTCTTTTAGTTTCTGCAATGATCAAATCATGATAAAATTATTAAGTTATATTTTTTCTTTTAAAAATACTTCTGTCTGAATTTCGGTAAGAGTAATTATAACCAAAAAAGGAGTTTCACTTTATTTTCCACATTGTACTTATACTGATGATACTATATTGATATTAATAAGGTTATATTTCTTATATATCCATGGGATAGCAGTTATTTGCACCTACATTTATTTAGAAGATTATCACATGTGTTATAAACATCACTGTTATGATGAAAATAAAATTTAATTAAGGTACTTTATTTGGCTCTTAGAGCTTTAGAACTAGAAATGTGTGGTGGTACTAGATTTAGAAAGGAAATGTAATAAATCATTCCTTTTATTTTGGCCCTAGAAGAGTAGTCCATAAAAGTCAGCTGAATATAAAAATTGGAACTTCAGTGGGCTAAGTCAATAAATCACCATTATAAAATATGTAGCTTATTAAAATAAAACAGGAAAAATTATTACTCTTCAATAGGATTAAGACAGATATTTTAAATTAAGTAACTCAGTGGCAGTTCACGTAAATGTCAAATTTTACAATTATTGAAAGAAATCTTGGGTTTCTTCAACAGATTAAAAATGGACAATTTCACTTACAAAATTTTTTAAAATGCATTTATAATTACTTTGTTTACATGTAAACCATCTTCAGATGAAAATCATAGATGAAAGTCTTAGATGAAAATCATCTTCAGTTTATATTATTTTCTGTAACTATAATGTAAGTATAATGCTTACTACTACTGATCAGTGTGCCCAAAAGCGACAAGCAGTGATTAAATAGGCAGTAAATTCAAATTAGCCATATCTGCGATTCTTTACTGGCTATTAAAAATATTATAGTACAGTATAGGAGATTGGAATTAGCAACAGATTCATAATTCTATGCTTTACCTCTGTTAGCAAGTATTGAGAAAATTCCACAAGCATATCCAATAATATACAAATAAAAATTCAAATTCTTCTAATTACCTCTTCTAGTGATTTACAAGTTGCCCGTGTTTCTAGGATTATTCGAACATTCTCCTTAATTTTTCTTAAAGCAATCTCAAGTTGATTTGGAAGGGGCAAACTAGGGTCTGGCATTGAGCCTGTAGCTTCTTCAAACTATTAAGAAATAGCGTTTTTTGGAAAAAAAAAAAAAAAGCAGTCACATCATTAAGAACAATACTGTTACAACTGTATGACAAGGACATGGTTAAATCCCACTTATATTTGAAATATAAGAAGATAATATCAATTAAAATTCTATCTAACTTCGGAAAGCATTTCATTGGTTAACATTGTAGGTCAGGCTACAGAGCAGCAAACAGAATTAATCATTCATACCTTTTGTGCTGCTTTTAGTATTTCATTTTGTTGATGGTCAAAAATGTCCAGTTGACGTTCCAGCTCAACTTCTCTTTGGTCCCAGGCCATCTGCCTTTCTTCATGAAACTGTACCAGACAGACACACACACAGAGACACTCACCAAGCATATAACAGAAGCGTTTATATACATTTTATTTAATCCTCACAACAACCTTTTGGGGTCACTATGTTCTCATTTTATAGAAAAAGAAAGCACAGTCAGAGAGATTTAAGTAAGTAAGTTGCCTAAGGTCACAGAGATAGAAGATGAGAAGTCAGGATTTCAATCTCTCCAAGCACCCATCCATCCATTACATTTAATGACATGTATTATGTGCTAAGCACTTCGAGGTTATGTGAACGTAATAGTGAACAAAATTAAGTCCCTTTCTCCATTTCAGCATGAAACATATACTAGTGAGGGAGAGACAGTCAATAAATAAATGTGTTAGAGGATGGTAGTGCTGGAGAAAAAGGAATCCCTACTTAGGGATTCTTGATGGTAATAGTATTTACAATTGTATACTGGGTGGCTAGTGAAGGCCTCACTGATAAGGTAAGATATTTGAGTAAAGACTTGGAAGCAATGAAAGCATAAATAATACAAGTATCTGAGCTAAGAACACTCCAGGTGGAAGGAACAACATAATTTCTAAGGCAAGCAAGCATGAGCTTGGTGAATTTGTCTGTCTCTAAAGTATATGTGCTTTATTCTACACCAAGCTGCCTTCTACACTCCGTCAGTGAGAAGCAGTTGAAACTCCTGTGAAAAGTCAAATAACTAATATTAAAACAATAATTAACTTACCAACTAAATTTATGTATTGTTCCTTTTAGGTTTAAAACTACCATTATGGGGTGCCTGGGTGGCTCAGTTGGTTAAGTGTTTGCCTTTAGCTCAGGTCATGATCCCAAGGTCCTGGCATAGAGCCCTGAGTCAGGCTCCTTGCTTAGCAGGGAGCCTCCTTCTCCCTCCCCACCCCAAACCCTATGCTCATGCTCTCGCTTTCTCTCAAATAAATAAATAAATAAAATCTTGAAAAAATAAAAATAAAAAAAATAAAACTACCATTACAACATAAGTAAATATCGGTTTTTTGAATGGCTTAGAAAATAAACAGTATTTTATAAGAATAAAAATGGGAGCTACATTCAATTAAAAAAATAATGCAATTGCTCAAGCAATATTCTTAGGTTTAATATCTTAGCAATGGAAGAGCAAAATATATATAAAATGAAACCTTGTTTTGCTGCACAATTTCCTCCTCCAGACTGCTGATGGTATTCTCATATTCAGAAATTATATTATTCAAATATTTTATTTCTTCTTTATCCTTGACTAATTCTCGATTTAGTTTAAGCTCTTGAAGACGAAGTTCTTCTATTTTCATGTGCCAATTGATTACCTAAACATTTACAAATAATAGGTACATGATCTATTTAAATATTCCTCCATTGATCCTAATAATTTTAACTAAAATTAATATATATTCTATAATAAGATAAAAATTATCCTTTGTTGAGGCACAAGTAAAATTCATTTAGAATTTTCATACTCTTCTAAAAAATATGTGTGATCTTAATATAACATTCTTCAAATGTTTCTATATGTTTGCAAATAACTAAAATTACTACTTAATTAATACATATCAAATTTTCTAGAGTGTTTAAAGTTCTTTGATAGTATACAATCTAAGCCTTTCTACCAAAACTATTATTGGGAAGAGTCTATTTATTCTTACAAATAGACATTTAAAAAGCCAAAACTTTTAACTTACAAAATCGACATTAATAACTTATAATTGGAATTTTCGCCATTTAGTAAGCATTTTTCAGATAGCTACACATTAAAAACTTAAAATTATTACGTAACTCTTTTGGAAACACTGAACTGAAAGTCCATGTTTTACCTTTTGGGCTCCCCTGGCATCCTTTAGAGTGCTTATTAACTCTTCCAGGCCCTTCAACTTTAACTCCATTTCCATTGTTTTGTTCTCCATATTTCTCTGCTCTTGTTGAGAATTTTTCATCTCTTGCATTATCTTCAGTTTGTCATTTTGTAATTGAATCATTGTTTTAGAAAATTTTTCCTGTTGTGCCAAGGGTAAAGCTCCACTAAACTGTCGTCGTAGAGATTGAATTGTTTGGCGCAGATGTTTTGCCCGGTTTCTCCCTTCCGAACGGGCGTAATAGAGAGCCTGTTCTTTTTCATCAAGTTTCTGCTCTAAGCGCAAATTACAGGCCTCTGTCTTCTGCAGTTTAGATGTAACTGACTCCAACTTACCAAGAGCAGTAGCCTCACTAATTTGAAGGGAGACGATATGTTGATGCAACTTGGCAATCAGTGCCTTTTCATCAGATTGTGCCTAACATAAAAAAGTATATATTTATAGAGTCAGTTTCAAGTTTTTCTAATGACACTTTTCATGGATTTAAAAACACAGCTTACTAAATAAAATTTTAAGAAGTGTGGTACATGAGATCATATAAAAATCTAGCCTAGCTTTAATTAAATTTTAATTATCAAAGCTTGTTTAAAAAACCACAGAATCAAGCATATTTTAAATCCAAATGGCTTCTAACTTTAAATAACAGTTGGCATTTTACTGATTTTTTTCAACTCCCATATGTAAATAACAATATTGGTATAACACTAATGTGGAAAAATTTTTTTATCCTAAAAAATTTATAATGGGAGAATATGTGTGAAAAGCTACATATTAATACAAGAGAAAACACTGTTATCAAAGACTTACCTATTTCTCAGGTCTCAACTTTGATTAGCAACCAGCACAATGTATTTGTAGGTATTTAAATGCTTTTCTGTATCATGAATGACATTTTAAATTAAAGAGTTTTTCTAATCAGGTTAAAATTAACAAGCATAGGAGCTTCCATCTGATAAATTCTCTGATTAACACTGTAAAATCAGCCAATATCTAATGCGAATTCAGGAAAAAGAAAAAGTCTGTTTAGAAGAGCCAATACTGTACCTACCTGATAGTCTAACAGTTGCATTCTGACAGACTCTACTTCCTTTTCCCTGGACTGTTGCTGTGCATTCAGAATTTCAACTTGTCTTTTGGCAATATCAGAAATCTCTCTCAGTCTAGGACGTGAAAAGATACTTTAGGAACAATTCGATACATTTTCTAAGTAAATACCAGTATTTTATATTTCGAGACTCTTGGAAAAGCCACTAATTTCCAGCATTTTAATATCAAAACTAAAGCAAAATTTCCTCAACTATTTCATGAAATACAATTCCAGGAGAGGTTAACACAAGCTCTGTTAAAATATAACTCCATTCCCAACAGCCCTCCCCCCTGAAAATTCATAATATATAGTATTGTATGAAATGTCCTGAGAATTTTTAAAGTAAATTATCTCAAACTATACATATACATACATATACAGCACTTATTATCCTAGTTTGGCAGAGTTAGAGTGAGATATTGAGTAGCTTTATTTGACAGAATTGTACAGTTAAGAATATAGAATTTAAAATTCCTGGGTTCCCTAGATAGATTAATATATGTTTTAATTTACAAGCTATCAGAAATGTGAAAAAGAGGGGCATACTTGGGTGGCTCAGTCGGTTACATGTCTGCTTTCGGCTCAGGTCTTGGGGTCTTGCCCCCCCCCCCATTCCCCACCCCTGGTTAGCAGGGACTGTCTGCTTCTCTCTCTGTCCCTTCCTACTGTTTGTGCTCTTTCTCTTACAAATACAATCTTAAAAAAAAAAAAGAAAGAAAGAAAGAAAGAAAGAAAGAAAGAAAGAAAGAAAGAAAGAAAGGTGTAAAAGAGAGATTATATGGTTACTACAATTTAAAAAATGGGGGAAATGTGATAGTAAATAATAAATTTCCTGTAAGACTACTATTATAAGAGCACAGAGGTAAAGTAAAATGCATTTTACTCTGGGAAAGAATAATTTTAGTTCACTGTGAAAGATAAGTCAGGTTTCCTCACATTGATTAGAAAGTCTCACTGACAGTTACATAAGTGTTAAAAATTAAAATATAATAAAATGAATAATTATGTTAGTTTATTTCAAAAGGAGAGGTTGATGAGGTAAGAGGAAGAACACAGAATGGAATTTTTCATAGTGAAAGGGGCTGAGAATAACAGATATTCCCAAAGGGCTATCAAGGCTCCAAAACATAACTTTATCATGGGCAAGCTATAAAACCCTTTTTATAAATAATTATTTATACTTGACAGATCAACTTATGACTCCTATTACCTTTCTACTGAATTGACAAAAATTACCCAGGAGTACACAGCATCTACTTGGCACATAGTATTTATTCCTTTTTTTTTTTTTTTTAAAGATTTTATTTATTTGACAGAGATCACAAGCACACAGAGAGGCAGGCAGAGAGAGAGGAGGAAGCAGGCTCCCTGTCGAGCAGAGAGCCTGATGCGGCGCTTGATCCCACGACCCTGGGATCATGACCTGAGCTGAAGGCAGTGGCTTTAACCCACTGAGCCACCCAGGCACCCTAACACAGTATTTATTCCTTATCTATATTTTTGTGTTCCAATGAATAAACGATTTCCACATGTAAAATAAAAATCACAATATTACTTTAGGATTATTAAGCATAATTACATGAGTAATTATATGAGTTAATATATGTTTAATACCTAGCACAATACATACTACTCAATAAATGCAAACTGAAGTAGTATGCAAACATACTACTCAATAAATGCAAAAATCTGAATTTTTCATAACTTTATAGCAATCTTTTATAAAAAAGTAGACTAAAATCTATTCTATTTCTTATAACTAAAAAATATTTTATTGCAGGGGTGCCTGGGAAGCTCACTGGTTAAATCTTTGACTCTTAATTTCAGCTCAGATCATGATCTTAGGGTCATAAGATTGAGCCCCACATTGGGCTCCACGCTTAGTGCGGGGTCCCCTGAGATCTCTGTCCCTCTCTATCTGGCCCTGCTCCGCTCATACGCTCTCTAAAGAAATATTTTATTAAATAAAATAAATATTAAATAAAATTAAATAAAATATTAGATAATTAATTTAAAATTAAAAATTAAATAAAATTAAATATTTTATTAAATAAAATTTAAAAATATATTTTACTGCTAAAAAATGCTAACATCATCTGAGCTCTCAGCGAGCCATAATATTTTTGTTGGTGGAGGGTTTTCCATTAGTGTTGATGGCTGCTGATTGATCTGGATAGTGGTTGTTTAAAGTCACTGCAGCTGTGGCAATTTCTTAATATATTAATTTTGCTTTTATTTTGTTTATATTTATGTTATTGTGTTTTATTCCACTATAGTTAACATACAGTGTTATCCTAGTTTCAGGTGTACAGTGATTATCCTAGTTTCAGGTGTACAAACAGTGATTCAACACTTCATACAACACCCAGTGCTCATCACAAGCTCTCTTTAATCCTCATCACTTATTTACCCCCCCACCCCCCAACTCCCCTCTGACAACCATCAGTTGCTCTCTAAGAGTCTGTTTCTGGGTTTGTCTTTCTCTTTTTTCTTCTTTTGCTCATTTGTTTTGTTTCTTAAGTCCCACAAATGACTGAAATCATATGGTATTTGTCTTCCCGTGACTGACTTATCTTGCTAAGCATTATACTCTCTAGCTTTGTCCTTGTTGTTGCAAATGGCAAGATGGCAATTTTTTATGGCTGAATAATATTTCAATGATTGGAATATTGGAATACAATTGCACATACCACTTCTTTCTCCATTCATTTATCAATGAATAATAAATGGGCTGCTTCTATAATTTGGCTATTGTAAATAATGTTGTTATAAGCATGGAGGTGCATGTATTCCTCTGAAATAGTGTTTTTGTATTTCTGGAGTAAATACCTAGTAGTGCTATCACTGAATTATAGGGTAGTTCTACTTTTAACTTTTTGAAGAACCTCCATACTGCTTTCTACCAGTTTGCATTCCCACCAACAATGCAAGGGGGTTCCTTTTTTTCCACATCCTCACCAATACTTGTTTTTTGTGGTTTTGTTTTTAGCATTCTAAGAGGTATTAAGTGATATCTCACTGTAGTTTTGATTTGCATTTCCTGGATGATGAGTGATGCTGAGCATCTTTTCATGTGTCTACAGGCCATCTGGATGCCTTCTTTAGAGAAATGCCTGTTAATTACTTCTGCCCATTTTTAATTAGATTATTTGTTTTTTGGGTGTTAAGTTGTATAATTTCTTTATATATTTTGGATAACTCTTTATCAGATATAAGAAACTTAAGTTTAAATAAATTAAATGACCATCACACTTTCCTTCAAAAAAATATCACTATGTGGAAGAATTAGGTAGCATAGGGTTTGAATTCCAAATTCAGTTCTTCCTGCAATACTACTATTCCTGGACTGTAAGAAATATGAATCTTGGGATATTATTTCCTCTTCAATATTATTATTTATGCCTGTTAAAAATTAATCTTGTTAATCTTATGTAATCTTGTTCTTACAAAAAAAGAAAAATAAGAACAATCAGTATCAAAAGAAGAGTATTATCCCAAACTACTGTAACTAGGTTTCTTAAAGACAAATTAAAGTAGACACATCTAATAACTGAAAAGTTTACATGAACTTACTTTGACACTTCAACTTTTAGTTCCATTTCACTCTTCTCTAATTCTAGAATCCGTTGCCTATCAGCATCACTTACTGTCTTGCTCACACTATCAGCTAATTCATCTCTTAACATCTGTTCCACCTTCTGTGCTTCCAAATTGATTTTAGTAAGCTAAGAAAAAGTAACAAAAAATGTTCAGGTTTATTAGTTTTGGGTGAGGTTTTCCCTTTCAATTTAGATTTGCCATCCATACTGCTGTTTTCCTTACTTGGCATTAGTCGAGGTGTGATGAAATACTAAGAATAGATTAAAGAGGGTAAAGAAAAAGAGTGAGGAACAGATTATAGCAACTCTGGTTGTATACCAACCCACCAAAAGTCATTTATATTAGACAACTCAAAATATAATACTTGAATCCCTGATTTTCTTAAATTTCTTTGAAATGTGGTATACATATTATACCTTACTTTGATTATATTATCTATAAATATGAGTTAGTAAAATCTTCTTAATATATATTTAGTGACTCGGTTAAAATAAACAAATGACAGGTTAAAATACATACTATTTCTCAAAGTAAACATTACACGAGTTCTTTTTCATCATTAATTGTTGAATATTTGCAAACTATATTTATTGCCAGCCAATTTAATATTTCTGACCATATCAAAAAAGTCTATTAAAATGCAAAGTCCTGAGAGTAGAGATTACTGTCTATTCTGTTTCCTGCCCTAACACTAGCCCCCATACCCTATCTAGCATGTGATAGGCATTCAATAGATACTTGTTAAATGAACTGATGGCAGTGGAAGGCAACACTGTTATTAAGCAAATAATACCTTTTTGCATTAACTCTAATGTAATGGCTGCTGAGAAAAAAGAACTCATTCAAAGAAATACGTGCTTTCTTATTAAACATTTCAGATTTAAAAATACATCTTTTATTTACACATTACATGAAACACAAACATTATATTGTTACTTCAGAAGTACAAACTAATCTCCCACAAAATACAATGTCTAACATAGACATATGTCTAACATGACTAATTCTTACTCTTATTATAACATGATAAAAATCGTGTCAAACCTCAGCAAATTTGGTTTCCAATTCAAAATTACGTTCTTCCATTTGCTTTAATGAAGTCCTGACATGTTCATACATTTTTTGAGAGTGTTCAGCCCGCTGTCTTTCATTTAATTCCTTCATCTCCAGCATAGTGATTTTTTTGGAAATAGAAAGAATTTCACTGTTGGTTATTGATTTCTTTGCCTTGTCCATGTTCGATTCATTTCCTATATGCAACAATACTAAGTCAATCTCAAGCTATTATCAAAATCATATCCCAAATATTTTAGCCATTATAGACAAGGATGCAGTAATAACACGGTTCCGTGGAAACACAAGAGCCTTATGAATTCCAGCCTTAGCTCTACTCATGTCTGGATACCATCTATCCCATTTCATCTCTCTGGAACTTATATTCTTCATCAGTCAAGTGATCGTAAAAACTATTCCTCATAGAAATTTAGGAATTTCTATAGGAAATCCAACACTTATTAAAGAGGGATAAGGTAAAAGGTACAGAGAACTTACCACAATTGTATGTAATACCTTTTTTTATATCTTAGGATAGAAGATACCTTCTTTCATGTGGAAGCTACAGGAAAGTCAATTCCCTTACAATCTCTTAACGAATTAAAAACTGCATTTCTAAAAGTAGCTTATTTTAGATAATATTAGGCCCAATGTTAGCCTTCACTAAAGTACATGTCCCAATTGCCAATTAAAAAAAAAAAAACCCAGCTCTATTTCATAGAAACCTTGAACAGCATTAGAGCTCTAAGTGCATTAGAAAACATATAAAAACACTTTATCCAAAGGAGCAAATTTATGTGAAAATAAAGCACAATGCTAGTAAGAAAAAAAAAAAAAAAAAACTATTTAAACGCCATGAACTAGGATAACTATTTGAAAAACTAATATGGAAAACCCTAGCAGAAGCCACAAAGATTTTAAGATCTTGTGAGACAGTAATATCTATGTTCAATATACGTGAATATGTTCACTGAAGTACCATAAGCAATAGAAAAAAAATAAGACCTAGTGATTTAATCACTGAAACAGTAAGATACTGCATGAATATTTGTATGTATAAGATGACGAGTAAAACTAATATTTTGACATCTACTAAGTGAATATACTATACAATGTTAAATACAGTTAAAGTATATATATTTTTTCCATTAGAATCAAACTTACACTTTATTTAAGTTTTTATTTAAATTCCAGTTAGTTAACACACAGTGTAATATCAGTTTCAGGGGTACAATATAGTGATTCAACACTTCCACACAATACCCAGTGCTCACATAAACATGTATAAAGTGATCTAAAAAATAATAATAGTCAAACTAGGGCTATATAAATTCTTTGCAAAAATTTTTTGATGTTTTATGGTGACTTTTTACCTTAAGTCTATCAAATGATGCATTCCCAATAGTACTTTACACACAGTGGAAAATTCCACACACTACCACCAAGATATAGGTATTTAAAAATTATCACCAATCTTGATTTGTTAAATGGTTCAAAATAGCTAATGCTTAGACATAATTTTTTCTTTTTTCAAATTTTTTTTTTTAAAGATTTTATTTATTTATTTGACAGACAGAGATCACAAGTAGGCAAAGAGGCAGGAAGAGAGAGAGGAAGGGAAGCATATATGATTTCAAATCTAATTAAATAACTAAAAACCAAATTTTGGTAGAGATTAGTATAAGATATTACTCATCAACTGCCTGCTAAATTACACTGTTAAAGCATAGTTAATTTTTATCAAAATATTTCCTTTTCACCTGATATAGAAAAGGAACTATAAAAGAAAAATATTCACTATTAGGTCTTCATCACTTTATATTATAAGAGTCCTCATACTTACCTAGTTTAGTTTCTTGCTCCCAGGCTTGTTCGATAGTGTAAAGCTTTTCCTTGGTAATCTCCAGTTCTTTATTTATAGACTCCATTTGTTCTTTTAGGGATGCATTTTCACACTGAATAAAACAGAAACATCACTGAGAAACTACATTGTAATTCAGACTAATACCACAGCACTGATATTGCTTTATATAATATCTCCTTAAACTCACAATCTAATTTTTTTAACAAAATTAGGAGCTCCCATATATGTAATATATACATACAAACACACACACACAGATATACATATAGAAAATATAATTTTAAAATAATCATCAAAATCTCTTGTGTATCTGATCTGTGGCCTCTGAGCATTAGTTTCTGCTGTGTGCATTTTGCCCAGCTGGAATACTTAGAATTTCACAACCTTCACAATGAAGGTTGCTCACGTCCCTGTCTCACACAAATAGTTACTGAGCATCCCTAGCATGCTAGCAATGAGGTGCTGCATGTCCACGGTAAAAAGAAACATAAAATTCTGACCCTCATAGGCCTCACCATTTGGTGTCTGTGAGTATGTGTGTGTGGCAGGAGCTGGGGAGGGTGTGGAAGGCAGCGGTGAACAGGTAAGCAAAGAAAACAATCATTAAAAATGTAAAGATCGGGGGGCACCTGGGTGGCTCAGTGGGTTAAAGCCTCTGCCTTCAGCTCAGGTCATGATCCTGCCTCTCTGCCTACTTGTGATCTCTGTCTGTCAAATAAATATATAAAATCTTAAAAAAAAAAAAAAAGTAAAGATCGGAGAAACAAACAGAGGGTTTCAGAGGGGAGGGGTGAGGGGGGTGGTCGAGTCTGGTGGTGGGTATTACGGAGGGCACACGTTGCATGGAGCACTGGATGTGCTGCATAAACAATGAATTCTGGAATACTAAAAAAAAAAAAAAGAAAATTAAATTTTTAAAAATGCCAAGATCTAGGGGTGCCTGGGTGGCTCAGTCAGTTGGGCGGCTGCCGTGGGCTCAGCTCATGATCCCAGGGTCCTGGGATAGAGCCCCTCATTTGGCTCCCTGCTCGGTGGAAAGCCTGTCTCTCACACTCCCCCTGCTTGTGTTCCCTCTCTCACTGTGTCCCTCTCTCTGTCAAATGAATAAATAAAATCTTGGAAAAAAGAAAAAAGTAAATATCTAGAAAGATGCAGAGTATGAACCCAGAGAAAAAGCAGCCAAATCAAAATAAAGCAGTTGAAGAAGGTATTAAGTCCTGAAGAGATGGTATTTAAGCAGAAAGCTAAGGTATTTAGAAGGAGCCAGTCTCAAAAAGAAACCAGCCAGGGAAAGAGCTGATGCACAAATAAATCCAGATGCTCTGATGCAGGACTGAGTCTGGGGTGTCAGCAAAAGTCAGCAAAAGTGAAGAGTGCTATGAGGTAAAAAGGGAGAGATAACAGGGCCAGGCATGGTATATCAAGTTAAGGAACTGGAATTTAACTTAATATATAATAGGAAACCATCTAAAGATTTTAAGGAAGTTTTAAACAATCATTCTGAAGGCAATGTAAAGAATAAATAAAGTAGTACACAGGGAAATCAGAAATTAGGAAGATATCGCAAAGTTCTGATGAATAGGGTCCCAGCAGTGAAGATGGGAGAAAAAAGGACAGATATGAATGAATTTTATTTGAGATATAAAAATGACAGGGGAGAGAAATGACTAGAAAGTAACTAAGGTATCTTCCCTGAGTAGGTAATAGTAGTGCCTACGGAAACAGAAAAGACTGGGAGAAAGATAGACATCAGGAGATTATTTGGGATATGTTAAATTTAAGATTCCCTTGAAACAGGAGTTGTAAAGTAGGTAATTCCATTACAGCACTGAGAAGTCAGGCTGGACACATAAATGTAGGAGTTGGCATACAAATTTAATTTGCTCATTTTTTGTTATAACAAACAAAACGTTTACTGTATGTCAGGTATTCTAAGGCCTGGACTTTAATAATAAACAAATGCTATCCTAGAACTTGTGTTTGGGGGTGGGGGGTGCGTAGTTGGTAAGGAAGCCAATATATAATATAATGTCAGGTAATATGTGTTATGAAGAATAATAAAATAGGATTATGAGGTTTTCTTTAAAGGAGATGTTATAATAAGAAGAAAGGCAAAATAAGGGAATTGAACATGACTTTCTGGTAACAGGTATAATTAACCTGGTCTAGGTCCTATAAATACATAGGAAAATAATAAAAGAGGGATTAGTGTTTTTTTTTTTTTTTAAAGATTTTATTTATTTATTTGACAGAGAGAGATCACAAGTAGGCAGAGAGGCAGACAGAGAGAGGAGGAAGCAGGCTCCCCACTGAGCAGAGAGCCCGATGCGGGACTCGATCCCAGGACCCTGAGATCATGACCTGAGCCGAAGGCAGCGGCTTAATCCACTGAGCCACCCAGGCGCCCCGGGATTAGTGTTTTACAACATCTTTCTACCCCTTTTCTCTTACTTCCTTACTTTTTTTTTTGCTTTTTAAAAAATTTTTATTTATTTTTTCAGTGTTCCAAGATTCATTGTTTCTTTATCACACCCAGTGCTCCAGGCAATACGTGTCCTCCTTAATACTCACCACCAGGCTCACCTATCCACCTACATCCTTCCCCTCTAAAACCCTCAGTTTCTAAGAGCCCACAGTCTCTCATGCTTCATCTCCCCCTCCGATTTCCCCAAATTCACTTTTCCTTTCCTTATCCTAATGTTCTCCATATTATTCCTTATGCTCCACAAGTAAGTGAAACCACATGATAAATGACTCTCTCTGCTTGACTTAGTTCACTCAGCATAATCTCTTCCAGTTCCGTCCATGTCGATACAAAAGCTGGGTATTCATCTTTCCTCATGGACGCATAATATCCATTGTACATATGGACCATATCTTCTTTATCCATTTGTCTGTTGAAGGGCATCCTGCTCTTCCCACAGTTTGGTGATTGTGGCCATTGCTGCTATGAATATTGGGGTACAGATGGTCCTTCTTTTCACTATATCTGTATCTTTGGAATAAATACCCAGTAGTGCAATTACAGGGTCAGAGGGTAGCTCTATTTTTAATTTCTTAAGGAATCTCCACACTGTTTTCCAAAGTGGATGCACCAACTTGCATTCCCACCAACAATGTAAGAGGGTTCCCTTTTCTCCACATCCTCTCCAACACTTGCTGTTTACTGTTTTGTTGATTTTGGCCATTCTAACTGGTGGAAGGTGATATCTCAATTGGTTTTGATTTGAATCTCCATGATGGCTAATGATGATGAACATCTTTTCATGTGTCTGTTAGCCATTTGTACGTCTTCTTTGGAGAAGTGTCTGTTCATGCCTTCTGCCCATTTTTTTGACATGATTATCTGTTTTTTGAGTGTTGAGTTTGAGGAGTTCTTGATAGACCTTGGATATCAGCCCTTTGTCTGTAGTGTCATTTTCGAATATCTTATCCCATTCCATGGGTTGCCTCTTTGTTTTGTTGACTGTTTCATTTGCTGTGCAGAAGCTTTTGATCTTGATGAAGTCCCAAAAGTTCATTTTCAATTCTGTTTCCTTTGCCTTTGGAGGCACATGTCTTGAAAGAAGTTGCTGTGGCTGATGTCAAAGAGGTTACTGCCTATGTTCTCCTCCAGGATTTTAATAGATTCCTGCCTTACATTGAGGTCTTTTATCCATTTCCAGTTTATCTTTGTGTATGGTGTAAGAGAACAGTCAAGTTTCACTCTTCTACACATAGCTGTTCAATTTTCCCAGCACCATTTATTGAAGAGACTGCCTTTTTTCCACTGGATATTTATTTATTTATTTGACAGAGATCACAAGCAGGCAGAGAGGCAGGCAGAGAGAGAGAGGAGGATGCAGGCTCCCTGCTGAGCAGAGAGCCCGATGCGGGGCTTGATCCCCTGGGACACTGGGATCATGACCTGAGCCAAACGCAGAGGCTTTAACCCACTGAGCCACCCAGGTGCCCCTGTCGAAGATAATTTGACTATAGAGTTGCAGTCCATATCGGGACTCTCTACTCTGTTCCATTAGCCTATGTGTCCGTTTTTGTGCCAGTACCACACTCTCCTGGTGATCACAGCTTATAGTAAAGCTTGAAATCAGACAGCATGACATCCCCAGTTTTGTTTTTCTTTTTCAACATTTCCTTAATTTGGGGTCTTTTCCGGTTCCATACAAATTTTAGGACTGTTTGTTCTAGCACTTTGAAAAATGCCTGTGGAGGGGCGCCTGGGTGGCTCAGTGGGTTAAAGCCTTGGCCTTCGGCTCAGGTCATGACCTCAGGGTCCTGGGATCGAGCCCCACATCGGGCTCTCTGCTCAGCAGGGAGCCTACTTCCTCCTCTGTCTGCCTGCCTCTCTGCCTACTTGTGATCTCTGTCTGTTACATAAATAAATAAATAAATAAATAAATAAGATCTTAAAAAAAAAAAAAGAAAAATGCCTGTGGAATTTTGATCAGGATGGCACTGAAAGCATAGATTGCTCTAGGCAGTATAGACATTTTAACAATGTTTATTCTTTCGATCCATGAGCATGGAATGCTTTTCAATCTTTCTGTGTCTTCTTCAATTTTTTCATGAGTGTTATATAGTTCCTTGAGTACAGATCTTTTACCTCTTTGGTTAGGTTTATTCCCAGGTATCTTATGCTTCTTGGTGCTATAGTAAATAGAATCGATTCTCTAATTTCCCTTTCTACAGTTTCATTGTTAGTGTATGAGAAAGCAAATGATTTTTGTGCATTGATTTTGTTACCTGCCACATTATTAAATTGCTGTATGAGTTCTAGTAGTTTCTGTGTGGAGTTTTTTGGGTTTTCCATATAAAGTATCATGTCATCTGCAAAGAAAGAGACTTTGACATCTTTTTGCCAATGTGAATGCTTTTTCTTTTTGTTGTCTGACTGCTGTTGCTAGGACTTCTAGTACTACGTTGAACAACAGTGGTGAAAAGAGACATCCTTGTCATGTTCTCAAAGGGAAGGATCTCAGCTTTCCCCATTGAGAATGATATTTGCGGGCGCCTGGGTGGCTCAGTGGTTAAGCCGCTGCCTTCGGCTCAGGTCATGATCTCAGGGTCCTGGGATCGAGTCCCGCATCGGGCTCTCTGCTCAGCAGGGAGCCTGCTTCCTCCTCTCTCTCTCTCTGCCTGCCTCTCTACCTACTTGTGATTTCTCTCTGTCAAATAAATAAATAAAGTCTTTAAAAAAAAAAAAAAAAAAAAAAGAGAGAATGATATTTGCTGTGGGTTTTTCATAGATGGATTTTATGAAGTTGAGGCAAGTTCCCTCTATCCCTATACTTTGAAGCGTTTTAATCAGGAAAGGATGCTGTATTTTGTCAAATGCTTTTTCTTTATCAACTGAGATGACCATGTGGTTCTTCTCTCTTCTCTTACTGATTTATCACATCAATTGATTTGCGAATGTTCAATCACCTTTGCATCCCATGGATAAATCCCACCTGGTCATGGTGGATAATCTTTTTCATGTACTGTTGGATCCTATTAGCTAAGATCTTGTTGAGAATCTTGGAACCCATATTCATCAGGGATATTGGTCTGAAAGTCTCCTTTCTGATGGGGTCTTTGCCTGGTTTGGGGATAAGGGTGTAATGCTGGCTTCATAGAAAGAGTCTGGAAGTTTTCCTTCTCTTTCTTTCTTTCTTTCTTTCTTTCTTTCTTTCTTTCTTTAACAGCTTCAGGAGAATAAGGATTATTTCTTTTTTGATTGTTTGGTAGAATTCTCCAGGGAATCCATCAGGTCCTGGGTTCTTGATTTTTTGGGAAGTTTTGGATCACTGCTTTAATCTCGTTACTAGGTATTGGTCTATCAGGTTGTCAATTTCTTCCTGTTTCAGTTTTGGAAGTTTATAGGTTTCCAGGAATGCATCCATTTCATCTAATGTGCTTAACTTATTGGCATATAACTGTTGATAATAATTTCTGATGATTGTTTCTATTTCCTTGGTGTTAGTTATGATCTCTCCCTTTTCATTCATAAGTTTATTAATTTGGGTCCTCTCTGTTTTCTTTTGGATTACTTTGGCCAATGGTTTATCACTCTTATGGATTCTTTCAAAGAATCAGCTTCTAGTTTCGTTGATGTATTCTACTGTATCTCTAGTTTCTATCTCATTGATCTCTACTGTAACCTTGATTATTTCCCTTCTTGTGTGTGGGGTTGGCTTAATTTGTTGTTGATTTTCCAGTTCTTTAAGGTGTAAAGAGAGCTGGTGTATTTGGGATTTTTCAGGTTTTTTTTGAGTGAGGCTTAGATTGACATGTATTTCCCCCTTAGGACCGCCTTTGCCATATCCCATAGGTTTTGGACCCATGTGTCTTCATTCTCATTGGTTTCCATGAATTGTTTGAGTTCTTTTTAGTTTCCTGGTTGATCAAAACATTTTTTGGCAGGATGGTCTTTAGCTTCCAAGTGTTTGAATTCCTTCCAAACTTCTTCTTGTGGTTGAGTTCCAGTTTCAAAGCATCGTGGTCTGAGAATATGCAGGGAAGAATCTCAATCTTTTGGTATCAGTTGAGACCTGATTTGTGACCTGGAATGTATTCTATTCTGGAGAAAGTTCCATGTGCACTCGAGAAGAATGAGTATTCTGTTGTTTTAGGGTGGAATGTTTTGTATATATCTATGAGGTCCATCTGGTCCAATGTGTTATTCAAAGCTCTTGTTTCTTTATTGACTCTTCTGCTCAGATGATCTGTCTGTTATTGAGAGTGGCACGTTAAGATCCCTCACAATTAATGTATTCATATCAATATAACTCTTTTTAAAAAATTTTATTTATTTATTTGTCAGACGGAGATCACAAGTGGGCAGAGAGAGAGAGGAGGAAGCAGGCTCCCTGCTGAGCAGAGACCCCCCCCCCCCCCACCATGCAGGGCTCGATCCCAAGACCCTGGGATCATGACCTGAGCCAAAGGCAGAGGCTTAACCAACTGAGCCACTCAGGTGCCCCATCAATATAACTCTTTATTTTTGATTAACAGTTGGCTTATGTAGTTGGCTACTCCCATATTGGGGGCATAGATATTTACAATTGTTAGATCTTCTTGGTGGATAGACCCTTTAAGAATGATGTAGTGTCCTTCTGTATCTCTGACTACAGTCTTTGGCTTAAAATCTAATTTATCTGATATGAGAATCACTACCCAGCTTTCTTCTGAGGCCCGTTGGCATGAAAGATGGATCTCCATTCCTTCACTTTCAGTCTGGATGTATCTTTAGGTTCAAAATGTATCTCTTGTAGACAGCCTATGGATGGGTCCTGTCGTTTTATCCAGTCTGCAATCCTGTGCCCTTTTATGGGAGCATATAGGCCATTCATTTTGAGAGTGATTATTCAAAGATAAGATTTTATTGACATCATGCTGTCTGTGAAGTCCTTGTTTCTATAGATTGTCTCTGTGAATTTCTATTCTATGTCACTCTTGGGTTCTTTCTTCTTTTATAGAACCCCCCTTAATATTTCTTGTAGTGCCGGCTTGCTTGGTGGTCACATACTCTTTTAAACCTTGCCAGTTCTGGAAGCCCTTAATCTCTCCAATCATTCTGAATGTGAGCCTTGCTGGATAAAGTATTCTTGGCTGCATGTTCTTCTCATTTAGTGCCCTGATTATGTCTTGCCAGCCCTTTCTAGCTTGCCAGGTTTCTGTGGACAGGTCTGGCATCATTCTGATGGACCTTCCTCTGTATATAAGGAATCTCTTTCCCTTAAGGTGTCCTTAGGACCTCTTGTCTAAAATTATGATTTGTGAATTTCCACAATTAAGTGTCTGGAGATCTTTCGAGATTCATTGATCTTGCAGGGTGTCCTTTCTGCCTGTAGGACATGAACACTTGTTTCATTCCTCAGATTGGGGAAATCTTCATCCAGAATTTATTCAACTATAATCTTCTAGTCTTCTTTCTCCACCCCCTGGGGGGTCGCAGTAATTCGACGTTGGAACGTTTCATGGCATCATTTATTTCCCTAATTCTGTTTTCATGGCTTCTAAGCTGTTTGTTCCAGGTCCTCCTGATCCTTCTTTTGTATCAGTCTGTTTTCTAGATCACTAATTCTATCTTCTGCCTTGGTTACCCTAGCTGTTAAGAGTATTTAGATTATATTGGATCTCATTGATAGCATTTTTAACTTCTGCCAGATTGGCTCTCACTTCCACCCGTAGAGATTCTATATTGCCACTAATGGTTTTCTCCAACCTAGCCATTGCCTGGGTAATTATTACCCTGAATTCACTTTCATAAGTCCCTATGTATATACTGTTTACATCCATATCCAATAATTCTGTGGCAGAGGGCATGGTCTCTGAATTTTTCCTCTGTTGGGTGTTCCTCCTCCTAGTCATTCTGGTGAGATGTGGTTGAGGGGGATATATAGCTGAATATATCAACCACGATCCAGCTGAATATATCAACCACGATCCAGGCAAGGTGTATCCAGAATTCCCGTTCTCGTCTCCCTGTGCCCCCACTTCCTGACTTTCTTGGAGAACTTCAGTTTTGTTCCAGATCCTATTCTCACTCCCCTGCCTTGGCAGCAAAGGCACGCTTTTACCACCCTCCTCTCCAATCTTTAATTGTTCTCTCCCTATTTGCTTTAAATTTTCTTTCCCTCTCCCCTCAAACTTCATTGGTCTCCTTTATTTAAAAGAAAAAGAAGTTGATAAAACAAGTCTTTATCTTGATTCTACCTTGGCCCGTATCTATTTCTCTTTTCTTCTGTCATCTAATTTCTAGTTTTTCTATTGCCTTATCAGTCATTCATTTTTTGCATTTCCTTATCACCCACTCTATATTCTAAAATTTCATCACCTTTAATCTCAAGAACTTCACTCTTGACAGGCATCAATGATTTCCTAATCACCACATCTGATGGCCTTTGCACTATGGCTCTACACCATTAATAACTCTCTCAAGGTCTACACTTATTAGGTTTAACTGTGTGCCAAACAGGAGGCACTAAACACACAAAAATGAAATAAGTAGAGTTCCTGACATTAAGAAGCTAATATTCCAGTTGGGGATGCAGATGATCAACACTCACAATATGGTGTGAAATAAAGAGCCGAACTATGTATAAGACAGGGAACTAATAGAAACAGAGAATCTTTGTTCAATAAAGAAAGATGCTTCTGAAAAAAAGATAATGTGTGAACAAAGTTTTAAGCATGAACAGAAATTCACTGAGCACATAAGCTGAGAGAGAGGGGAGAGCTCCTAGACAAGGAAACAATGGTTATGAAAGAACATATATAGGGAAAAACACTGTGTTCCAGAAAACTAGTAGTTCGGTGTCAAAAACATAACTTGTAAAAGTACTTAGAGCATCACAGGAGATGACATGAGGTAAGTGGGGCCTAATCATGAAAGAAATTTGACTTTTACTCTTTAAGTGACTAGCAGCTGTTGATAGGTTTGAAGCAGGGTGTCACATGGTCAGGTTCATGTATAGAATAATCACTACAGTGGTAGTAAGGAGGAGGTAATATGGGGGATAGGGACAGGAGTAATGGCTACACACAATACACATAATAAAGAATAAAATGAAAACACTGTCAATAGGAATAAATATATATTCATAATTATAATCAAGATGCAGGAAGGAGAGGAAGAGATATAATTCAAATGTAATTTTTTTTTAATTTTAAAGGAAGACAAAAATATTCTTTGCAAAAATAAATAAAAGTTAAAAATTACTTATTTCTATGTTAACCTACCTAACACACTGCTATACTGGATTTTCAAATGCTTCAGAGGAAGAGGGCAAAGGACATGAAAGATGGGGAAAAAGTAAAATAAATTATTACCACAGCTAAATATTCAAATTTTCTATAAAAATTAACATAATCATCTCTCATTAGTAAAAACAGTAAAAAGTAAACTGATCATGATTACTTATAGTTAGTATTAATAAATAACTAAGAGCGGGGTGCCTGGGTGGCTCAGTGGGTTAAGCCTCTGCCTTTGGCTCAGGTCATGATCCCAGGGTCCTGAGATCAAGCCCCACATGGGGCTCTCTCCTCAACAGGGAGCCTGCTTCCTCCTCTCTCTCTCTCTCTGCCTGCCTCTCTGCCTACTTCTGATTTCTGTCAAATAAATAAATAAAATCTGTAAAAAAATAAAAAAAAGGAAAAAAAAAACTCAGATAATTTTATAGAAGTCATTCAAAGCTGTTAATGACATTTGGGTGTTCTTTGATTATGTCTCTCTACACAAGTACAATCTAAAAAACTTCAAAATTAGACCTCATTCCTGTCCTAGGAGAGGATCACAAAAGATAGTAAGTCAAAAGACATAAGCTCTTATTATTATTATTTTTTTTAGTATTATGTGCTGCCGAAGCAAGCACATAAGTTCTTATTTTTGAAGAAGAAGATGAACAAATCAGGAGCTGGTTTTGCCTACTGTTAAAGGTATGGAAGTCAAGTGGCTAGAAGAGAACTACAAAGGATTCTGGGCCAGATTCACATATTATTTGAAAGAAACTTAGGATACCTTGTCCTATTTTTCTTATCTGTACAATAAGAAAGGATGGGAACTTCCAGAGCTCATCCATGGTCCAGGAAGAGCCATTCTCAGCTACATCATCCCAAGGAACATAATAAGCCAAGGATTATGAGAAAATAATTTGCACTGGGAAGAGAAAGGGATGGGTACTGAATGATTCTCTCTCTTTTAGTTATAATTTTCCTATTTGGTTCATGCTTGTCTTTTTCTTTTTTAAGTGCCGGGGGGAAAGAGGCTTGATTAAATAAAATTATGCAAGTGGACTAAGGAAGGATGACAGGATGAAGTCATCTGGAAGTCATTCTGCACGTACCAGTACCACCACCCAAGAAAAACAGCTAATAGTACAAGGTTTAAGGACCACGTAAACTTACCTCTAAATGTTCCAATTTATTTGTTCTTTGAACCAGCATATTATCTTTTTGTAAGATATCTCTGTACTTTGCAGTCAACTCATTGTATTGTTTATTGGCCAATTCTAGTTCAGACAAAGAAACACTATTATCTATAACTTTTTGGAGAGCTGCAATCTTGAAAATGGCCATCTCCTGTGTAAATAAGGATACACTGAGTTAAGTTAGTGTATTTTTTTCTGGTGAAGCATAAGACAATACAGCTAAAAGGAATACAGATTTTAAAATCTTTTTTTTTTAAAGATTTCTCATGTATTAAAAAATTATAATAATTATTTTGTTTCCTATAAGAAATAATATTATTTAGAGATTTTAAATAATAAAAATAAAGGGAATTCTTTCATAACTATCACAATAAAACAAAATTAAATTAATTCCAGAAAAACACCATACAAAGGAGCAAGAAAATATATCACTCAGAATATATCCCTGGATGGCTTTTCTATATTTTGTAAGATTAAAAAAAACTTGCCTTTAGTTAGCTGAGTGGCAAAATTAGCATCACCACATTACGATAGCTATTTCTCCTTATTACAGTTACACAAAGTAGCTTTGTAATAAAAGAAAACCTTTTGTTCACATGAAGCAAACAATACCTGAGGACAAAAAAATTCTCTCTATCATAGCTATCTCTAATAAATAATATGAAAGACTTTCAGTTACTTGTTTCATGTTCTGCTCAGCTATACAACTATAAAAAGACACAACACCAAGACACTATATTAACACTAAGAAGAAGTAATCTGAACTTTTATTTCTCTCTAAAGTAAGTTGATGAAATAGTGTAAGGAATAACCAAATTTATAAGTGACGAAGATAAAGAATTTACTGTTGGGGCGCCTGGGTGGCTCAGTTGGTTAAGCAACTGCCTTCGGCTCAGGTCATGATCCTGGAGTCCTGGGATCGAGTCCCACATCAGGCTCCCAGCTCCATGGGGACTCTGCTTCTCCCTCTGACCTCCCCCTCATGCTCTCTCACTCTGTCTCTCTTTCTCTCTCTCACAAATAAATAAAATCTTAAAAAAAAAAAAAAGAATTTACTGTTAAAATTTCTTCTGAAGTACAATAATGAGCGAAAAATATTCATTAATTGCGCTTCACATCTCATTTTTACAGCTTTTCTTTTCCACCTACGTAAGTACACATTATTCTACCATACCCTAGGAGTTTGGCTTCACAATTTATTTGGATGGGGAGAAGATTCCTATTTCTAATTCCCTAAAAATACCCAATTTTTGGCTTTCCAGTGGTCATGTACCAGGCCCCAAACACAGGTTGAACAATCAGGTTAAGGAGAAGAGCATTCTAGTTCTTTTTTCCCTTCTACCCCATGCACTAGCTATATGTGCAATACTCCAAGAAAAACACAAAAATGAAAACAAGAACACTTTTGAAGACTCAAAGTTTCCTTATTACATGTCCAAATAAAAATAGCTTTCATTATTCAGTAAGTTCCTTTCTGCATCAGGGGTCAGCTTTAAGATCACATGGAAAATGTTTGTTAGCATTACAATTTCACCTATTACTATTTTTAAAAGTGAATAGTAAGGAACTCAGCTTCATTTTAATTCTATTTTGAATTCTTTTTTGTTTACATGATCCTATGTAAATTTGGACATGTAAACTCAAAATGTACATGCTTAAAATAGGCTAAACAAGATGTAACGCAGGTGTAAAAGAGTATACAGCGTATGCAATCATTAAAAGGATAATCAGTTACATAGAGCAGGGAGGGCAGAATGGAGTCAAAGGTATAGAGAAGTAAGATTTCTCTGACTATATGTTTGAAACATGCAAATGTTTTATATATTCAAATCAATTAAAAAAAGAAAACAAAAGTAACATCTGAGTTTGAAGACAAATGCAAAACAAATGAGCCTAACTTATATAGCAAATTTATAGCATAACCACACAAAGAAAATTATTTCAAGTTACTGTAGAATAGATTACCTTGACTATACATCCTATTGAAAGATATTCTAAAGAATATAAGAACTATATAGAAATTTTAAACTAAATTTGGTAGCACTGCTGCTGCTGTTGTTAATACCAATGCAAGATTATCTTCAAATTAATGTGTGAATATTATAGGATAGAGCAATTATTTTAATGTTAATAACAGATTTCCATGTAAGAAAAAGAAAATACGAGTACTAAATCAAAGTTAGTAACAACTCCATACCACTTCCTAACCCTATTCTATTAAATCTGAATTGGAGATAACAATATGAACTCATGGTTTAAATATACACGTTTTACTAATTTGTCCACTGAAGGGGACCAAGTAGCAATGAAACTTCAAGAACCGTAATATCTAGTGACCAGTTTTTGGTATCTAAATGCCTTTCCCACTAAAAAGAACCAGGGTTCTTTAGCATAATGGTTGATTTCAAATCTGGATAAAAGCATATAAGTTAAATCCTGAATATCTTGTGCCAGAAAACAAACCAACATTTGAAGCTTGGCTCAAAGACTACTGGATTCTTGTCAAAAGGAAATGAGAGCTGGCTTTACAAAGAGCTCCCACTGGCCACAATGAAGACTAACAAACAACAACTAAGTATGTGAGTCTGTAATGATACTGAAAGAACAGAAAGCTGGGTAAGTCTGGCAAAAGTTGAAGCAGAGTACACCATCTCTGATTTCTGAAGACTATCATTCGAAAGAAAGAATGAAGCTTTCTAGTAGGACTATACTTTAAGATAACTGAATAAATAGCCTGGACTAATGTGGAAAAGCGCTTTATTTTACAAAAGACTATTGGACAATACATGTAGAAAACAACATAATTAGAAAATAATTTTTGCAACTCCTAATGAAATAACTGAGTCAGATAACAACAATCATCAGTGGATCCTAAAGCCTGGCAAACAACTGGTTATTTGCATGGTACCAAAATATCACCAGTTAACTAAGTCACTTATTAATAGAGATATATGACTGTTTGCCCCTTAAGATAATAATCGTGCATGAAACATGGGACTATCAAACATTCTACCTCTTAAAGTGATGCAACATAGGGTATTAAAGTACAATGGATTATGGATGGAGTATTCTTTTTATTTTTTTTTAATTTTTTAATTAACCTAAAATGTATTATTAGCCCCAGGGGTACAGGTCTGTGAATCACCAGGGTTTACACTTCACAGCACTCACCATAGCAAATACCTTCCCTAATGTCCATAGCACAACCACCCTCTCCCTATCCCCCTCCCCCCGGCAATCCTCCATTTGTTTTGTGAGATTAAGGGTTTGTCTCCCTCCTGATCTCATCTTGTTTCATTCATTCCTTTCCTACCCCCCAAATCCCCCATGTTGCCTCTCAACTTTGGATGGAGTATTCTTATCAAAAATGTTTAATCTGGGCGCCTGGGTGGCTCAGTGTGTTAAGCCGCTGCCTTCGGCTCAGGTCGTGATCTCAGGGTCCTGGGATCAAGTCCCGCATCGGGCTCTCTGCTCGGCAGGGAGCCTGCTTCCCTCTCTCTCTCTCTCTCTGCCTGCCTCTCCATCTACTTGTGATTTCTCTCTGTCAAATAAATAAATAAAAAATCTTAAAAAAAAAAAAAAAGTTTAATCTGACATACCCAAGGCTTTAAAGCTTTTAGTAAATAAAATGAATAGAGGAATAAGCAAAATTACAAAAAAAAAAAAAAAAAAAAAAAAGAAAGTAAATCTTCAACATTTTCACAGAGGAAAAAAAACCCAGGAGCTTCTGTAAATATTAAAGACTTAATGACATATAACATATAAATATAATGCAGAGTCCTTGACTGGATCCTGGAACAACTGAGGAAATGTGAATATGGCCTGGACATTAGATAATGTAAGGCAATTATTGTCCCTTTTGTTAAATGTGATAAAGTTAGTGATATGTAAACAAAAAAAGGCATTTTTAGAAATGCACACTAAAATACTAAGGGAAGAAATGTCTGCAATTTATTCCTATAAGGAACAGATGAAGCAATAATGCACAATGTTAATAAATGTTACGTATTAATCCAGGAGATGGCTGTTCATTATATTATTCTCTCATACTTCAAAGTTATTATAGAGCCAAAAAAAAAAATCAGATGTACCTTAAATCGTTGCAAACGTCCAATTTTTTCACCAACTTCAGCTTCCATTGCTATCAATTCATTCTTCTGTTTCCCATTTTCTTTCCTAAGCTGTCGCTCCATTTCTACTAAAGTAGTATACTGTCTTATGAGTGACTTTTCATTCACTTGCAGGACTGTGATTTTTCTACTATTTTCTGAAAGTGTTTTTTTCATTTCATCTGAATCCATCTGAAGAGCACTGAGCAAATTCTGCACAAAGACACATTTATATTACTTGTTGAATGTAGCTATCTTAGTTGGTACAATATTGTACACTGATTTTAAAAGAGTTTTACTTACATTATATTCTTTTACTTTTATAGCATCTTGTTGGATTTGATCCTCTAGTTTTTTCTTTTCCTCTTTTACTGTTTCAGATTCTATCTTCCAGGCCTCCTTTTCACTTCCAAAAAAATAAAAATGACAATATAATAAAACCTAATAAAATATTTACTACAGGAAAACAAGAGGCATCACAGCTCCTGGTACCTGGTAAGAGAGTATCTCAAAATTCCATTTGACAAGGATTTAGCCTGTAAGTTCTATTCTTATTAAATAAATGCAATGTATAGATATTATTTTATCTATCAAGTTACTTTCATTATTCCATGAGTCACAACTCTACAACTGTTAAAATATAACAAATGAAGGTGAATCTTACAACATTTTATTAAAAACAGAAAACAAACAGGAAAATAATCAACACTCCAAACTAATTCTGGAAATCAGTTCTCAATATTCTGACCCTACTCTTAAAACTTGAGGGTTAACCAGTTGCAAAATACTTAGAATATAAACAACAGTAGTAATCATTTGATTTAAAGGAAAGTGTGTAAGACACTGTTGCTTACCTGAGAGACATTCTATAGTCACCTGCAATCTGGCTGGCATAAACAAATTACAGAGCCACCACTCTCTTTGCCACTGAATGGTTGAGACTTGAACGTATGACTTGGACAGCTCATTAGCCCAATTCTGGCTAATGTGATCGGAGTCAAAGTCTGCTATGTTAGAAGGTTCTGGAAAATTTTTTAAACTAAAAATAGAAAGTTGTGTGGGAAAAAAAAATATGTCTCTTCTCCAGTGGGCATGGTTTCCTCTTCCTTGAACTCCTACATCTATTTTATAAACTGTAATAGAAGATAATGACAACCCTTAAATGTGCCCTACCCTATAATTAGCTTTGGGTTTCTTGTTAAATCACATAACAATTACACTTCGTATTTAAATCACCATTGATCTGGTATTCTAACGACTTCTAAGAAAATTATTTGATTGATATAGATGAAATAGCAGAGATAAAGAGAAACATACTAGTTACCAATGAAAATATATCAATAATGATGACAGTAATGATGAAGAATGATTATAGCAGCTGACATTTACAAAATGTTCATGTGCCAGGACATTTGCAAAATATTCATATCTGAGCATTTTCATGTAACAATTCAATTAGATTTTGTAATAACCCTATAAAAAAGGCATTACTATCTCAGAAATTCATAGATAAGGAAACTAAGACATAAAATAGAAGGGAAGAGGCACGAGGGAAGGATAAAACAAAGTACTTTTTTACATTTCTTTCATTATTACTAAGAATATGCTGCAATTACATTACAAAAGTTTTGCTAACACTTATACCTTAGATATTCTTTATATAATAAGCTTTGCTGATGACGAATTACTGCAAATTTTCTGTTATAGTCTTCAAGAGAATCTTCTAAGGTCTTTAATTTATTTTCTTTACATTCTAGTTCCTAAAAATTGGTTGAGAAATAAGAATGCAAAAAGAATCAGAATATATTTTAAACTGGAAAGTATAAATTCATACTTTGACAAGATTATAGAAAAATATATAAAAGAGAATATAGTTATCCACTTCATTAGCAGCACAGGTAATTTCTATAATATATGGAACATCTTAGTTTAAGGCATATTAAAGGAGGCAATATGTATAAAGAGAAGTAGTATAAAACTGGTAAAATTATTTGTACCATATTTTATAATTTCAGTATCCACATACATGATCAGATCCAGTGGTTATGAACTTCTTCTAGTCACTCAGCCTCACATACACTTTTGTGAACATACCCGTTCGTGCCTCCATTCAAACAACTCTTTGCAATTACTTCATTTCATAGACAAAGAAAGGGACTTAGAAAGATTAACTCAACTTTAAAAAGCTCATAAAACTACACTTGGTAACCACTGCTGAGCACATATGGCAATCCTGGTGTCAGGTGCCTTATACACATGCAAATCCAACACTTAAAAAGTTAGTCTTGCATGGCTCCAAAGGCCTTGGCTACATCTATCACTCTTAAGGGATTGGAAGTCCAAGTACATGTTTTGTTTTGTTTTGTTTTTTAGTACATGTTTTGCTATGAACAGGTTTTCAGATTCCCAATTGGTGCTCTCTAATCTACCAAAATGCCTTTCATTTTTTTTTATATAAAGGTGAAAAAAAGTAATGTTTATCAAATATAATATACAAATACAAAAACATTTTTCAAATACAAAAACAAGTATTATTTAGTAATCATCACTCAGGTATATTCACAAAGGGATCATCTAGGAGATGGAAACAGTAGCGCTAATAATCAAAAACATATTTTCTTCATTCCAAACACATTTTCGTAATTATATTTCAAATGAATGTGATGTTACGGGCATTCACACTTCAAATGAAATAATGAAAAGTATCTCTCATTAGGCCATTCATAATGACCACAACATAGGCAGCAAAACTGACACACCCAGGGCAAGCACTACCCTTTCTAATTTACTAATGAATTAACCAACACAAGTTGAAAGGGAAGAAAAACATTAAAGACAATTTGATTTAAAAACTTTCTCTTGTAGTTAAAATAAAAAAGGAACAATTTAATCATTTCACTAAAAATTGTAGCAGACTTTATTCACTTGAATTGCTTTTCCAACCAGCACTAAATAAAAGGGCTCCTCTATTTATACATTACCACCTTAGCTACATCATTCTACCTGTTAATCATATATTTCATGACATGTATGTCCACAAAATATGTCAGCATGCTTCTTAATACAGATGAATGGAACAAACTGCTTTCATTCATAATATTCCATTTAATATCAAAATCCAACTGCCATTCTGTCTGCCTGTGCTCGCTCTCTCTCCCCTCTCTCTCTGATAAATTTAAAAATCTTTAAAAAAATCCAATAAAAATATCTCAATGATAATATTCTAAGAACACTCAAAGGAATATATGAAGAAACATACTATCAATAGCTTTTCTTATTGAGATGCAAAATTTTTACTACCTGTAAGATATGTATTAAATATTCATTTTGAGAATTAATAATATTGGCACTAGATGGTGCTATCCCATCAGGTAAGTCCACTCCTTTAAAAACAACATTTGATCCTTCTGATTGCCGTAAAAGAATGATCTCTTTTTCAAGATGATCTACCTGGAAACAAACAGTTCAAAAATGAGAGTCACATCTCTCAAAACCAAAGCCAAATTTAAGAGCTAGTAACTTTTTCTTCCTACTGAGTATTTTCAAAAAGTAAATGTATGAATGCCCTACCACCAGACATCAATTAAACTATACTTTAAATTTTATTTAGAACTACCTATGTATAGACTTAGAATTTTTGTATTCTTTTATATTATAAAAGGTACTTATTTCCCACTTATTTAGGAAAAATCCAAAAAGGAGTTTTCTTAATGTTGAATTAATTCAAGAAGAATTTTCTCAGTCTTTTAAAAAAAATTAAAAGTTTCATATTAAGACTATGTTCAGAATGTTTAGCATTTTCTATTATTTATTTATATTCTCACCTTTAAATTTGCTTTTGCCAACTGCTGAGAATAACTGATCGCCTCCTTCCGAGATTCCCTGAGCTCCTGCCTTAATTCTTCATTTCTTCCAGTAAGTTGGTCAACTTGGGCTTTCAAATGCAGATTAGCATCAAAGATTCCTTCTGCATTCTTCGATTCTATAGCCTAATAAATTTAGATTATATTGAAAAAGTGTAAAGCAAAATACTAAAATCATAATAAGAAAAAAAACTACCTTTTAAATAAAATTCACATTTAGGCATTTTACTCTTCACTGACAGGCATAATTACAAAATATGCCAAAACTATTTCTTATTTGTGAATCTAAATTCATAAAACTCTAGATTAATTTACATCAGTATTCCAAGCATAGTAATTACCTCGCTATAACATTTAACATTTAGCTAATTTTAGTAGACTGCTGGACTAGAAAAACAACTGGAAGGCAGTAAGAGGATTAGGGTTCAAATCTTAACCAATCTCTTACTAGCTCAGCAAGTGACTTAAATTCTTTAAACCTTAGTTTCCTTATCTCTACAGAAGAGGAAATAATGTCACATCTGCCCACTTTAGAAAGTTTTTATACAGTCAAAATGAGATAATTTATATGCAGATACTTTGAAACTATGCAGCACCCATATTTAAAGCACGATCAGAGGACTGAAATAGTTACTACATTTAATTAATTCTTCATTGCTTCCTCTCCACACAGTTGAAGCATATATGACAAAAAGGCAACATATGGTAACAAAGTATTATCCAAAACGGCTGGATAAGCAAAAATAGTATGTCAAATATTAAAATATTATCAAAAATGCTTCATTCATCCTAATTTGCCAATAATGGCATACATAAATATACATACACCCCAGTACACACCGACAGAGTACATACATATAAATATATATGCATTTTAAAGAAATTATATATAATAAAGCTGCTAACTGCAAAGTAAAGAAAGCTTCAGAAAACAAGGCAAAGACAAAGAAGGTTAGTGATCCAGTCAACTTGAGGCAGAAGTTTTATGGAAGTAAGCTTTAACCCTCAGGAGACTGAGGCAGGGATCATATGGAATAAGAAGTTACACTAATTCAAAGGGGATACCAGGAAGACAGAAGTAAGTAGAAGGAGGTACTGTGACAGACATCAAGGTAGCCTCGTCAGCTGTCTTGCTGAGAACAAGCACCATGTTGTCTATGTGCCCTTTTCTTAAAATGAGATTAAAGGGTGATTAGAGGTACTGAAAAATAACCTGTGGCGACAGAAAGTGAAATGAAGTACATAATCAAGAAATATCTCAACTAAAGTGTCACTGATTCTGAAGATTTCTTACAGCAGGAATTGTTAGGTCATTTGTGAGTTACAGACAGGGCATATCAATCAGAAAAGAACGACAACCCAGGATAGAAGCAGATGAAATCTCTGCAAACAGTGGTCCTGGCAAGACCAGAAACTGTCAACTGAAACAGAAGAAGTTAGAATTTCCTGCTCTATCTGTTCTGTTTGTATTTGGTCACTAAGTGGAGTTTCCCTTGGAAAATAGTTTGAGTTAGACACACTATCAATAGTGAGTAGCATCATAGATGAAAGATGTTCACAGAAAAAGCATGAAGAATCATTTTAGACACTCAAAATAACAGAGGCAAACAAAGTCACCAACAGGAGAAGGAACATAAAAATGAGTAACATATAAAGAGAATTAAATGGTTCTTATAAATTTGTCAAAATGATCTTCCTGCTTCAGAAGTTTTGAACATACCAGTATCACTCTTCTTCTCTGCTACAATACAGTGCTGCTAAGAACAAGTGTTCAACTACTGACTAATTCACCATAAAAAAAGCAATTCAACAAATAACATTTTCTTGGGAAGCACAAACTTGGGAAGCAATAATATATGTTAAGTATGTTCAGATTATGTAAACAATTTATTTAAATATTAATAATTTAAAATGCATATATTATTCAAGTTTATGTAATACTCAATAGTGTAGAATGCTCAAATCTCTATATAGTAGATGTAAATAGACTATTATTTGATGGCTAATATTTTTCCTGTAGCAATGCTTAAGCATTCCTTAAGCAATGCTTAAGGAATTTACAATATTCCTACTACATCCTGTTACACTTCTAGGTTTCTGGCATAAGGTCCTACCAGACTACCTTCCTACACTTAACAAGGTTCTAGAAAATAAACAAAAGAAAGTAGATTTTGGAGAGGACTTAAAACTTGGAAGACAGAACCACTGATGAGTGCATTTTGCAGGGGGGAGGGTAGTGCTATGGGGAAGGGACAGGCTACAGTTGCAGTGACCTGTCATCTTTCTGGCCAAGAAAACCAGAGACAGAGCCCAAAGTCTGGAAAGTAAGACAGGAATTCCAGAAAAAAAATAACCAGCAAAAAGGAACTCCAAATTCTGATAAAAACTCTACCAGGCTGACCTTTTAAATGGAAGACTTGAGAAGTTAGAGGAAAGTATCAGTGATCTTAAAAAAGATAAATAGCAATTATCCAATCAGGAGGAGAAAATATAAAAAAAATTAGGGGGAAAATGAAAAAAGCCTCAAAAACCTGTGGACACTATCAAAAGATCTAACATTTGTCACTGGAGTCCCAGAGACAATGGGACAAAAAAAATAACTGAAGAACTAAAAAAGAGGAAACTTTTCAACTGTAGTGAATAGCACAAGTAAACAGACTGAAGAAACTCAGCAAACCCCAAACAACATACACGCATACAAATATATGCGTGCACACACATACCTACACACACACCAATGCACACTATAGTGAAACCGGTGAAAACCAAGTAACAGAGGAAGTTCTGAAAGCCTGAGAAATCGACATGTAACAAACAGGGGAACAGTGAACAGTGACTCAAATAACTATAAAAGTCTCATCAGAAACAATGAAGGCCAGAGAACAGCTGAACAACATCTTTAAAGCAGGAAACAACCAAATAAAACCTATGTCGAAAAAACTTACATTAACTAGTCTTTCAAGACTAGGGATGATTAGAGATGTTTCTCCTCCTTTAACATCAGGATCTTTTTGCATTTCCTTAATAGCTTGCAATATTTCTTTCATACCTTCTTCCAGCTGCTTATTTTCTTCAGCTAATTCTTTTACTAAAATGACATATTTTTCTCATTCAGTAAGTACCTTCTTCACAACTTACACTACTCTATACAAATAACAAATATATCACATATAGAAAAAATACCCATTTGGAAAGGCCAAAGTAAATAAATGTACAAAATAATCACCTATAAATCCAATGTGTGAATAGTTGAATTCAATGATACACCTATTTAAATCATGTGCATATATGTTTCACTGTTGAAAGAAATCATAAACATACTTTGTCTTCACTTCATTAAACATCTTTTAAAATCATTTTTTAACTCCCAAGTTCATTAAACAAATAAGAAAAACTGACTCATTTATCACCACAAAAAATCTCCATTATAACTTTGACAATGAATATATCAAGGCAAACCAAATACATGAGAGACACTGAAGCTAATATATTATGGAGGTAATTAAAGTTAAAACAGACTAGAAAACAAGAATGTTTTAAAGTCCTTTTAGATCCATAATTTTTGGTATACGATAAATAAGTACAGAAAAATAAGAAACAATAATAACTTACATTTATTCTGAAATTTGGTTATTATTGTTCTACCTCTTTCTAAATCTCTTTCCTTTTCAATTAGTTCTCTTGAAAGAAATTCATTCTGTACAGAACACAAAGAATAAAATTGATTTTTTTAAACAAAATATCACTATAGTTTTCAAGTTAAAAAATTTTGACTAATTGAGGTATAATACACCAGAGATAAGCTATTACAGTAGTAATAACAATAAAACCCAAAAGGTAGAACAGCTGGTGGTCTTGCTCCCACTTTCTCCCTTTACCCACTCCCACAGCAAAAGGCAAAGAAATATAATTAAAGTTTTTGTCTTTAGTACCACAATCATCTCTTTTAATAGTCTGCCTTTATACTACCTGTTCTGCCTGGGTTCTATGACGTTCCAGCTCTATTTCTGCACTTCTATTCTGTGCTTCCTTGACCAATAAATCCTGTGCTATGACTTCATTCTAAAGGAATAATTAATAAATTAGGCAAGTCAATGATTTCATGTCAAACTCACTGCATTTTTAAATTTTTAAAAAATGTGTATAAATTTATGTTATGTGCAAGCATAAGAAAATTTTTATTACAATTATTGCTTAGAGAACTTTGTTAGAAAAAAAAAAAAGAGTTAATAAAAAAGGTGATCTCAGTAACAGAATCTGGAGGAAAGCTCACCTGAGATCTAAGAAATACTAGTTCTCTCCGTAGCTGTTCTATAAGATTTTCAAGTGGATCTACCTGAGATGATTTTGATTGTGTAGTAATAGGCACATGGTCCAGAAGATTAACATCAAGTTTACTTTTCAAAATCTCTGTCTGTAAAGGCACTTCACTCTTTCTTAGATCTTCTTTCAAACTGGTATCAGCATATTTTATCTGGTTATGAACCTGTTCATCTTCTGATGTTGCTACTTGTGATTCATCCATGTCAGCTCTATTATCACGAATTTGTTCACAAAATATTGCAGATTTCTGCCTAAGTGATAACTTCTGGATTAAGTCTGAAGCTGTTGATAAGGCCTGTAAAGATGAACTGCTTTTCTGTGTGAAACTAGTCTTCTCAAGTGCCTGACAGCTTCTTGACACTTTCTTCATAGAGTAGTCAGAAAGAGAGTATAAGTAGTCATCTATTTCTTCATGCCTCTCCCTATTAAAGCTATTGACTAATGATTCTAGATTTCTTAGAGATTGTAGACATGGTGCTTTAAAAATCTCCTTTATTGTAATGGTTTCTGGAGGTGAATTATTATCTTTTACTTGTACAGATGAAGAAGGTTTAGTTAGAGAGACAAAAGGATCCACTTCACTTTCTACACTATGTTGAAATTCAGATAACATTCTTGATAATGATCCTATGGTGACATTCTCCTCTGGTTCATTCTGATATGACTGTGGAAAACCAAATGATGGTCTCCTATGTGGCAGCTCTATTTTATCTGAACTCTTAATCTGTATTTAGAGTAAATAAAGTCTCATTAATCAATCTTTGGATCAACAGGTTATTTAAACTTAAAAAAAAAAGTTATTTAACAACTATAAAAAGAAGCAATGTCCAAAATCAAGTAACTGGGGAAGAAATGAAAGCACTTATAGTAACATTTTTCTTCTCTTTGCCATAACAATACTGTTTACCTTTGATTGAGCTTCACTCATTGTTTTGAGGCTTGCAAAGTCCAATTTCCTTTCTCCTATTCTATTTTCTTGAGAAAAGTTTTCAGTTAGGTTCAGGTCCTCAACAGTTAATCCTATATATAAAAGAGTTAATAATTAGAAAGATAAAATAACTCTCTCATTATTCTAATTCTTAGAAAGTAAAATCAAGAGCTTTTAAAAAATATTTTATTCATATATTTGTCAAAGAGAGAAAGTGAGTGAGCACAGAAGCAGCGGGAGCAGCAGGCAGAGGGTGAAGCAGACTCCCTGATGAGCAAGGAGCCCAATGCAGGACTCGATCCCAGGACCCTGGGATCATGACCCAAGCTGAAGGCAGACACCCAACCGGCTGAGCCACCCAAGCATCCCAGGAAAATCAAGTTTTAACTCAAACAAAAGGTAGAATATTTCCAAAATCCTTGATCCACATGTAGCCTATACAACCTCCTGATTTAGCTCACTTTTAATATTAATAATATGAGAAATTAATATGACTTTTATCTTCTCTTTAATTCTTTACACATTCTATACTTTAATATAGTAAGTACTGAAGTAGTTTAGAGACATATAAAATAGGTAAGAATCATGAATGAGTAAACTGGTTAATACATTAATAATTTAGGAAGTTTTGCCATCCTAGAAATTTTTTGATATATTATAGAGACTGTGATGATTTAAAAAAAATCAAAATAAGCAAACCAAAAAAAAGAACAAAGCAACAAACAAAAAGCCCTTCATTATTCAAATACTTGTGGACTTGGGTGAAGCTAAAAAAAATTCCTTCTCGGGTGCGTGGGTGGCTCAGTGGGTTAAGCCTCTGCCTTCGGCTCAGGTCATGATCTCAGGGTCCTGGGATGGAGTCCCACATTGGGCTCTCTGCTTGGCAGGGAGTCTGCTTCCTCCTCTCTCTCTCTGCCTGCCTCTCTGCCTACTTGGGATCTTGCTCTGTCAAATAAATAAATAAAATCTTAAAAAAAAAAAAAAGAAAAGAAAAGAAATGATTCCTTAAAAAAAAAAAATTCCTTCTCTATGGTCTTCTTTGAAAAAGGCACTACAATTGCTATTACAAAACTTAACCAACTGTTCCCTTGATATCAAATAAGATAAAAATGTTAATTTTTATTCAATAAAACATTGCTTTCACTTAAAGAATAACGTACAAAGAAAGTTTTCAATGTACTGCTTTTAAGGAAGATATTAACAGCAACAGATACCAATATAGAAATTACTAAATATCATCATTACTGATCATAGCATATTAGGATTGTGTGGGAGTTAAAAGACTATACTGTAAAGTTTTCAAAAGTCGATGATTCTGAAGTTTTGTTCAATTATTTCATTGTGTTTTTTCTGTTTTTGCCTGTTTCAGACTAAGGACAGAAATCAATGATAATTAAATACTCTTCATCAGGCCATTATTTCATTTATTAAGCTTGCAGCAGAATCATTATAATATATATAAGATACAAAAAATTTCAGCTCCAGACAATTCATTTTCCAATGATTCTTTCAAGAATTTGGAATAACCGCACATACCTGAAGCTGCAGCTCTTTTTCCTCTTTCTTGAGCCATCTGGCGAATTTTTTTTTTCAGATCCAGTCGTTCTTCCTCTAGACTTTCAATCTATAAATTACAAATTATTAATATTTCTTTTGGTTCAACCAGAAAATAACTAATTGACTATCACACTTGCCTCTTTCAAAAGAATCTGGTTTTCAGCTCTGTACTGCTGCTGTTTTAGGCTTTTACTATTTCTAAATTCAGTTAAATCAATCATTGTCTTCGGTTCGAGGCCTAAAATAAAAAGCAATATAATTAAAAACTTACCAACATTCAAATGAGCTATAAAAATTCACAAAGCAATTGGTTATCATCAACCAAATGGTTACAATTTATTCAGCTCACATCACTCAAGAATGAGGTACTATTTGTGCAAGAATTTCCAGATATTTGAACTATAACCTTATAAGTCAACATAATTTTATCACAATTATTAATAGAAGTCCTGAAAAAATACATCAGGATCTGTCTTCTTCTCCATGTTAGATTGCCACAAAAGTACTAGAATGTATTAAGTCAAAACAGAAGTTATGGAATAAAAGACTTGTGCTCAATTCCCACTTTCAATTATTAACGAAGTTGTAGGAATAATACTGCATTTCTTTTTCTTTCTTTCTTTCTTTGGCTTGTTGTCAAGGTGTTAAAAAATTAATCCATATAAGGTACTTAGTCCAATGCCTGGGACATAGTAGTCATTATTAACATCAGGATCAACTATATTACCACATGAGTCTGATGCCCCCATCGTTCCTCTCTCTTAACTTACTATTACTAAGTAGATATGAAGATTGTCTTAAACAAGTATAAGACAAGATGTGGAAGCTTTAAAATACAAAAGGGACATCTGGGTGGCTCAGTCAGTTAAGCACCTAACTTCAGTTCAAGTCATGATCTCACGGTCCTGGGATGGAGCCCACATTGGACTCGTGGCTCGACTGCTTCTCCCTCTGTCCTTCTCACTGCTGGTGTGTGTGCTCTCTCTCTCTCTTTCTCTCAAATAAAATCTTTTAAAATAAAATATAGGAAATCTGGTGTTTGTGAGAGCTATCTAATTCGTTCAGTCAGCTTCAGCAACTTCCAGTTTGAAGTCAGCTGTGTCCCAGTAGGTAAAGTTGATCAGAAGGTTAACTTGGGGTACTGGCATGATTCTGCATCCTACTGAGATATGTTTTCATAAATAAATCACCTTCATAAAAATTTTATTTTTCCTTCCTATAGAACATAGTTTTCACAAATGATCACTTAATTCTAAGAAAGCATTAATTGGTATTACCAAGTATAATGAAATCAATATTCAGATTTTTATTTTCACTTCAAAGTAGCAATTTAGATTGGACTGTGTAACCATCCCTCAGAACTACATACTGCTTAAAATATAACCTATGAGAAATTATACTAGTTACCAAGCATGCTTAGATAAAGTCTTAAGAAAAACATGAACTGACAATAGGCCTCTGGGGGACTGGACCATACGTCCTTGAAGCCCAGCAGCTGGGGATGCCTGGCTTGCTCAGGGTGAACGCTGCCTGCTTCATTTTTCTGTTATCTCCCCTTCCCCGGAACATCAGCAATTAGTCAGAGAATCCTTTCGTTTGGGCTTAGCTCACTATAGGTCATGTACTACGTAACCAGACATACTTTGCCTTTCTTCTTACATATTTACAAGACTCATGGTCAATGTGTAATCTACTCCAGCTTTGTTGGTTGTTACCCACTTTCTAATAAATAGGAGACTGAGGAGTTGTTCGGGGCGACAGTCTTTTCTACTGTCGTCCCTTGCTACCATTCTCTTGCAGCTGACTTGTTTGTGCCTCATTCTTCTTCCATGTGCTGTCAGGAGGCGGCAGGACTGTCATAATTCAATATGCAAATGAGTTACACTAAATGAACTATTTATTGAAATCAATAAACTCTCAAGCTATATTTACTAATTACTTCTTCGAATCAATAGTAACCTTAAAATACTCAACCAAAGTTAAATTTAAGCAGCATATATCATAAAAGTACTTAACCAGTACTTCCAAATGTCCTCATGAATTCATCTGAGTGAGAGTATTTTGCAAACCAAATGGGTCATACAGACCCTAACTTTGTTGAGGAAAAGGAAGGGGGGAAGTTAACTTCTAATATGTAGTATTAGTTTAGTAGACTTTCAGTTTTTAAACAAGGAATTGTTTTTAAGCAGTTTTTAAACAAGCAATTACTTGAAAAGATGCCAGACTGAATAAAGCAATGCTCCAGGCCAGCCCACCCACATCCCAAACCCATTAAATCCCTAGTCCCACTTCAATCAGAGCAGCTCCACTTTTGTTTTAAATATACTTACAGAAGGGTTAATTTGGGGGGAAAAAAGTACATTCAGCTATTTAAAAATAATAATACATAAACAAAAAGAAAAATAAAAAATGACTTGACAATTAGGATTGATCAAACTATGGATCGTAAAGGATGACTTACCCACACGCTCCCTAAGAGCCTCATTTTCATCAAGGAAATCATTGATCTTCAACTCAAGTTTATTGATTTCCTTTGTCAATACTTCAATCTCTCGATCTCTTATTTTAATTTGGTTTTTACAATTTTTTATTTCAATCACAGCTTCTTCTAAACCATATATTCCCTGAAAAATATCCAGTCCAAGTATAATGTAGTTTATTTGAATAAATTATCAAATTTATTTTCTTATTAAGTATGAGCGGAAGTACACATAAAGGTAAGATTTGTGTCATGAAACTGTGCTTTTTATTGTGCTTTTAAAAAACAAATCCATTAAGAACACAGGCAGCAACCTCTTTGACCTCAGCCGCAGCAACATCTTCCTAGGAACATCGCCAAAGGCAAGGGAAGCAAGGGCAAAAATGAACTATTGGGATTTCATCAAGATCAAAAGCTTTTGCACAGCAAAGGAAACAGTTAATAAAATCAAAAGACAACTGACAGAATGGGAGAAGATATTTGCAAACGACATATCAGATAAAGGACTAGTGTCCAGAATCTATAAAGAACTTAGCAAACTCAACACCCAAAGAACAAATAATCCAATCAAGAAATGGGCAGAGGACATGAACAGACATTTCTGCAAAGAAGACATCCAGATGGCCAACAGACACATGAAAAACTGCTCCATATCACTGGGCATCAGGGAAATACAAATCAAAACAACAATGAGGTATCACCTCACACCAGTCAGAATGGCTAAAATCAACAAGTCAGGAAATGACAGATGCTGGCGAGGATGCGGAGAAAGGGGAACCCTCCTACACTGTTGGTGGGAATGCGAGCTGGTGCAGCCACTCTGGAAAACAGCATGGAGGTTCCTCAAAATGTTGAAAATAGAACTGCCCTATGACCCAGCGATTGCACTACTGGATATTTACCCTAAAGATACAAATGTAGTGATCCAAAGGGACACATGCACCCGAATGTTTATAGCAGCAAGGTCCACAATAGCCAAACTATGGAAAGAACCTAGATGTCCATCAACAGATGAATGGATCAAGAAGATGTGGTATATATACACAATGGAATACTATGCAGCCATCAAAAGAAATGAAATCTTGCCATTTGCGACAACATGGATGGAACTAGAGCATATCGTGCTTAGCGAAGTAAGTCAAGTGGAGAAAGACAACTATCATATGATCTCCCTGATATGAGGAAGTGGTGATGCAACATGGGGGCTTAAGTGGGTAGAAGAAGAATCAATAAAACAAGATGGAATTGGGAGGGAGACAAACCATAAGTGACTCTTAATCTCACAAAACAAACTGAGGGTTGCTGGGGGGAGGGGGGTTGGGAGAAGGGGGTGGGATTATGGACATTGGGGAGGGTATGTGCTTTGGTGAGTGCTGTGAAGTGTGTAAACCTGGTGATTCACAGACCTGTACCCCTGGGGATAAAAATATATGTTTATAAAAAATAAAAAATTTAAAAAAATGTGGAAAGATGAAAAAAAAACCCAAATCCATTAATATGATGGAAAATGGAACAGCTGGAACTTCCAAGTATAGCATCCTAATGACAAAGTGACTCAGAGAATGACACAGAAAACATTTAACGAGGGGTGCCTGGGTTCAGTGGGTTAAGCACCTGACTCTTGGTTTCGGCTCAGGTCTGATCCAAAGGTTGTAAGATCAAGCCCAAAGTGAGTTCCACACTGGGCGTGGAGTCTGCTTAAGATTCTCTCTCTCCCTCTTCTCCACCACCACCCTGCTCTCTCTTTCTCCCTCTCATTCTCAAAATAAATAAAAAGATAAACAGACAAATAAATAAATAAATATAAAATTAGTGAATGTTGAGGGAAATTGGAAGGGGAGGTGAACCATGAGAGACTATGAACTCTGAAAAACAACCTGAGGGTTTTGAAGGGGTGGGGGGTGGGAGGTTGGGGGAGCCCGGTGGTGGGTATTATGGAGGGCACGGACTGCATGAAGCACTGGGTGTGGTGCAAAAACAATGAATACTGTTACGCTGAAAAGAAATTAAAAAAAAAAAAAATTAGTGAATATTGACTGTGTATAAGATCATGCTAGGTAATTCCGGGCTTATGAAGATAAAGCAAATGTTCATGCCATCTCCAGGGAGATTCTTACTCATCCCCTAAATAAACAAACTAAAAACACTTAACAAAATATAGGAAAGGAATAATAAGAGTGAATCAGTAATAGCATTAGAATATACGAGTCATTAGTTGCCTTAGTAGTAATGAGATTTAAAAATACAAAAAGTACAAAGTAAGTACTGTGTGTTGACACAGTAGGCAGCAAAACTGTCCCTGAAATAACTTCTGGCAAATAAACCAGTGGTGTCACATCTATAATGCTGGCACAATGACACCACTTATAAAGAAACTAAACTTGCTGTCTCAACAAAGCTGATGATCTGGGCAAAATGTTTTGATCAAATGGCCAGAAAACAATTCTCCGGCTGAGAAGTAAATGCTGCTCTGACGTTTGAATAGGGGAGTACAAACCAACCCAGATAACCTTTATCATAAAACACTTCTGGAACGTTTCTGAAGGTAAACGGTAATGGCACAGAACAGTGTAACTGTGAGTGGCAAGAATAATCTAAGCTCCTTGACTGACAAGATAAAAATACATACCGATTCATAATCTTTTAATCGCTTTAGTGTCTCAACTAGTTCTTTATCCTTTTCCCTAGCATCAGCCTCAGCCAGTTCAGCTGTTCTCTCGGCCTCTTTAGTTTTCTCTTCTAACATCTGAACCTTAGACTGAATTTTCATATAATGAGTCTGCTGGGAAAGAGTTGAAGCACCTGTAGAGCAAAACAAAAACAAAAACAAAAACAAAACCGCATGAATTACTAGAATTGATTACTTATTCCTTTAAATCCCTGATTCCTATATGAGAAGCAGGAAAAGTTATATGTCACTTAAAAAGTCTCTTTATTATTATTTTTTTATATTTGAAAAATAAAATTTGTTTTCATCTTATTGACAGGACAAGCTTAAAAAGTTCAATAAAATCTTAGCTGAATGGCTACAGATTATATAAGATTGCAAAACACAATGCTTTACAAAGAATGATCATTGTGGCAAAAACCACTAGCTATCTGTTCCCACTGTTCAAACTTTGTCCACTGTAACAGAAGAATGCAATTTTGGACACATGGCCACATGAAATAAAGACTAAATTTCCAGTCACCCCAGCAGCTAGGTGTGGTCATGTGACCAATGGGATACAAGCAGACAAGCCATGTATTTCAGGAAATGCTTTTAAAGGAGAGGAGTGAATCTGTTCTCTTTCCTCCTTCCTGCTAGATGGAATACAGATATTAAGTCTGGAACTCAAACACGGAGAACATGAGCTGGATACCACATGCTGAGATAGGAAGGGCAGCAAGATACAGGATGCCTGCTATCCCATATTTGGGCAGGTTATCACACCAACCCCAAACTAGTCACCTCAACTTTATTTATATCGTGGAAAAATACATTTCTATCTTGTCTAAAACGCTGCTATATTTGATTTTTTCTGTTGCCTGCAGCTAAACTTAGTCTTAATAGCTAAAAAAATCTCTACTTATATTTTCTTACCAAACTGCTGCTAGACCAAAATATAGCATTCCCATTATCAACACAAATCATTCTTATCCACCAAAAGTGTTCAGTGATTTATAGAGCATGTACTTATGTATAGGCATTGGGCTAGTGTGGGAAAGCATGCACATTTATAAGAAATGGGCCCTGTTTTGTTTTCTGGAGTGAAAAGCCTAGATGGAGCATGTGAGAGGCTGAGGTGTCCCCAGTGTCCCCCTACTCTCATTTCTTCCATGTGGCCTGCCACAGCACATTTGCCTATCCTTTAGTGTGAGCCATTTGTCTCTTCCTGCCTCCTCCATCTTGCTGTTTGGGATGTAGATGTGAGGGTAACTCCACTTTGGATGAGACAGATGAGGTCAACACCCTGGATTGCCTAATTCTACACTATCACACAAGTGAGAAAAATAAACTTTTTTTTTTTTAATTTTAAGAGATTTGAGAAAAATAAGCTTCTCTCTTGATTTTGCCACCATTTTTCAGATCTCTAGTTCTGATAGCTAAATATAATCCTAACCAATGGAAAGAAACACCATTAGCTGTCATATTTACAAGTTAATTTCAAGTATAGAGTATTTTCTAGTAGCCATACCTTCTGTGGACTTTAGGGATCTATGACTAGGGACAGACAGAAATGTCATTAGACAAGACCTCTTTCTTATCTGATAGAAGAGATCAACGGTCACTTTTTCTCCTGGTGGCTGGAATACGCAAAACCCACGGTATTGGTCACCCTTTTAAACAGTTTAAACCATGTCAAAGTATAATTCTAATAAATACATAATACACACTTATAGAAATAAGTATAACAAGTGGGCCTCATTAGCTCAGCAATCATATTACATTTTTCTAGTCTGTTCACTTTTTCAGATGATGATTTTATAACTTTCTCTTTTCTTCTTCTCTCTCCTCACACTTCTAACACATCTTCCCCTATCCTTTCAGTTAAGAACCTTACTTTCTTGTTTCCTGAGCAAAGAGAAGCAATCAGTACAGAAGCTCGCACCTGCTCTCACCATCAGGTCATCTCCAGTCACCTGCATCTGTATCTATGCACTCCACCTCCCTTGCTGTCACTACGGATGAATTCTTTGTGTTCCTAAGGCCCACTACCCCACTGGAACACTAGGCCATCCCAAGGCCTTCTCAAGGATATTGCTCTAGCAGTTCTCTCTCTCTCTCCTGCTTCATCGATGCGTCAATTTTCTTCTTTAATGGATCTTTCTTTTCACCCAGAAGCATGATTATCTCTTCCATTTTAAGGAGAGAAATAGTTTTTGTCATGCCCCTTTCCCTTCAAGTCACTACCCCATTTTTCTCCTTCCCTTCATACAGTCCTCCTCAAAGGAGTCTCTAGATTGTTCTACGTCATCACTATCCATTTTCTCTTAAACCAGAAGTGACCAATGCTAAATCCACTGGTTAACTTTCAATGCTCATCTTGATTTATCAGCAGCACTGAATACAGCTCTGAACATGATTGCTTATTCTCTTCCTTGCTGACATTCCTCATGTCGTTTTTCAGGACTCCACACATTCCTGATTTTCCTCCCATCTAGCCTCCTTTGGTTGCTCCTTTTCATCCCCTCAGCCTCTAAAGTAAAAGCATCCCTGGGCTCAATCTTTGCATTTTTCTTCTTAACATTTGTTCCTTTGATGATCTCCAGCTTCAGGACTTCAGCTACCATTTTTAGGTATATGGTTCCCAAATTTATGTCTTGAGATATAAATCTTGAGATATGTAAATAAATATATATAAATATATAAATCTTGAGATATAAATCTTGAGACTGGACTGTTATCCTAAACCTCAGACTTCTATATATACAAGTGCCTATTCAATACTTCCATTCAGATGTGTAGTGAGCATCTCGAACTTAAGATGACCTGTTTAACTAAGTACCTGATCATTTCTAAACTTGCTGGAAACAGTCCTTCCCAGTGTTCAGAACGGAAGTTCTGATAACTCTCTCACACCCTACATCTGATCTGCTAGCAAACTGCGTTTCCATCACCTTCATAATACATCCTGAACTGACTGCAACAACCCTACTGCTACCCACATGCTCTAAGCTACCAGCACCTCTTCAGATTACTCCAACAGTCTCATAATAGGTTTGCCTGCTTCTGTCCTTGCTACTCCTGTGATCTACTGCAGACACAGTCTAAGTCAAATTATTTCACTCCTGTCTTCAGAAACTTTCTTTGGTGCTTCTTCTCAATCAAAATAAAAGCCAAAGTCCTCACAGTGAATTGTTAAGTCACTATATGACATGGCTCCGGTTACCTCTCTGATCTATCTCATCACCTACTACTGCCCCACCTGCCCACTGTTCCAGCCACAAAGGCTTCTTTTTGTTCTTCAACACACTCAGTATATTCCTACTTTATACTATATATGTCTTCATATATATATACACACTATATATGCCTTTATACTTATTCCCACTATTTAAGAACATCTGCTTGGCTTAATACCTCACTTCCTAAAAGTGTTGGAGTATCTCCTCAATGAGGCTTTTGCTTCACTAAATTACAACCACATTTCCAACGACCACTACCATTATTTCACTTACACACACACACACACACACACTAGCTATTTTCTTTTGTGAGAGTTACGTTCAATACGTCATGAACTTGTCATGAATAGTTAGCCTTAATGTGTCCTGCTATAACTACAGTATGGAGCGCTGTAGAAATATAAGACCAGTGCTGTTTTAGGGGCTTATGTTCAGATGTATTAGGAAAGGTAGTATGTCCCAGGGTAGGGAGAATAAGATGAGACATTAAGTTGGGTACAGTTCATTCAAATGCTGACAAGTCAAATGACATCTGAAAACTATCTACAATGCTGCCACATTGATCAAAATTTCATTCTATTCTTTGTTAATTATTTAAAAAGGGGATAAATAACTATACTCAATTACATCACTTTTCATTTCTTTCATATAACTAATATGGTAATAAAGGTTAATGTAATTTCCATTGCAGAAAAATTACAGAAATATCTCCATCACTAATAAATTTAAACACTAATAATATATGCAGTTTATAATATACAGTTAATACACATAAAGTCATTTTTTAAAATGATAAAATCCAAAAAGAAAAATCAATATATATCTATTGAGATAATTTAATAAAAATAAAATACTTAAAAATTGGTAAATAAAATAGCTTTGTATGCTTATTTTTTCATTAACATAAAATGTACTATTTGTTTCAGGGGTACAGGTCTGTGATTCATTAGTCTTACACAATTCAAAGCACTCACCATAGCACGTACCCTCCCCAATGCCCATCACCCAGCCACCCCATCCCTCTCATGCTCCTCCCCTCCAGCAACCCTCAGTTTGTTTCCTGAGACCAAGAGTTTCTTAAGGTTTGTCTCCCTCTCTGGTTTCATCTTGTTTCATTTTTCCCCTCCCTTCCCCTATGGTCCTCTATCTTGTTTAACTTTCTATGCTTATTAAACACTGAATTACCTTTGTTTCTTTGAAGCTCATTTTTCAAATCTTCAATAATGAAAGTATTTTTTTCCATTTCTTTTGTATATTGTTCTACTTGCTCAGTGAGCATCTTAATTTGACTATCTCGTTCTTGTACACCCTATAAAATATTTTTGAACATTACGTATTATTTCTTCATGGATATTAACATACATTTTAAAAGTAAGGAAAAAAAGTAAATCTTATGTTTATATATATATATAATATACATATATTATATACATAATACATATTTTTGGGGTCAAAACTATGTCCTGTACTACTTTGTATACCTCAACTGAACATTAGACACACTGATGTCACTCTAAAACTTACAGATAGATATAAGAGCTAACTAACATCCTGGCAAAGGGAATTCCAGAACTCTCTAATATTTATGGCATCTTCTGACTCCTTTCATGTTACCCTTCCTCATGACCCACCCATTTCTATCTTCTGCCCTGTGGTACTTCTTTCAAAATACTGTCTTTTGCAATTGTTCTTATCCTCCAAATACTTTCCAAATGTTCTCCTTTCTTCCAGACTATGACTATAGAGCAGATAACGGAAGTATAACTTCTACATGAGTATATTTGTACTAAAAATAAAATTTAATGTAATACAAATTATAACGATGCTTTTAGCTTTTTTCACATTACACAGGATATTTCAGCACCAACATATAATATAATAAATGTTAACAACAGGGTATGAAGATATACTTAAGTTTCTAAAAGTTTTTAACTTTCTTATTAAATAATTCCCAATCAAAACAATGTGTCTATTATCTAAAACAACATAGAAAAATACACAAAATAATTCTATTCCTGACTCTAAACTTAATTCTAATTGTTTCTTGTGACTGGACTTCAAACGACTTTTTATATCCCCCATAGTATAAGCCACTAGGTTAGACACATTGTCTACTTCAATAAACCAAATTTTGAAAGGTTTTACCTGTTGTAGAGCCATAACATTACTTTTATCAGCATCAAGTTGGGCATTTTTCAATTTCTCCCTCAGGTTATGTAGCATTTGCTGATATTCAATAATTTCATCATCTTTAGAAGACAAAATTAACTAGATATAAACAACATAGGATCTGTTACATAAGAGGAAAATTAATAAATCATTTTTCACTTATGACAAATACTCTAATATATATCATTAGCAAGAAAATACAGGAAATAAAATTCATATTGAAGTGAGTAAGTAGCAGCAACTATTTGCATAACCATTGTTCTTTTTGGTTGTACAATCTTAAGTTCAAAGAAGAAATGATTTAAAAATATACAGTATAATTTTCGCTGTTTTAGAAATTCAATCTTTAAACAAGCTCAAGCTTTCAAAACCCATTCCTAAATAAGAATTATAAATACCTTCGTGAAACTACCAGGAAGTTTTGTACAATTAATTTTTATGGAGAAAACCTTAAAATGTCACTGAATGAAGGTGTCTTGTGTTCTCTGCTAGAAGAACCAACTTATAATTTATAAATTTACCACAGAGCCAATAAAATAAGATTTTTAAGAACTATTTCTAAAATTCATATTGAAAAAACATGTTCACAAGTGTCTAAAAACTGAAAAATGGTTTTCTCAAATATTTAAACATAACAATAACTATAACAAGGACCCATGTTTAGAAAAAAGATTGATCAATATAAAGCAGAGAGTCTAAAAATAAATTCAAATCCAACAAGCATGTCAAATGTAATAAAAATGAAACCGTATTTCAGTAGGAAAAAGATAAAATGTTCAATAAATAATGTTTGGACAACAGACTAGGTCTGCTGAAACCATACCTCACTCTCCATGCTAAAACTTATTACATATGCTTCAAAAACTTAAATGTAAAAGATGAAACTAGGAGGTACTAAAAGAAAATAGAGAAAACAACTTTATACTCAGAACACTAATTATGACACAAAGTTCAAAAGTCACACAAAATAATAAACTACATAATACAAAACAAAAACAAAAACAAAAACTTCATGGCAAAAAATACCATAGAGTCAAAGACAAGTGTCAGACTGGACATATGTATTTGGATATATATGAAAACTTGTAGCAATTTAATCTACATCTTTGCAAAATAACAAATACATGAAGATATTCATTATAATGTTGTTTCTAATAGCAAACATCAGTAACCTGTTAAATATCACACCACATGATATCTATTAAATAAATATCTACAAATATCTATTAAATAAATATCTATTAAATAAATATCTACAAATATCTATTAAATAAATATCTATTAAATAAATATTACAAAGCCACTAAAAAAACCAAAGCAATACTGTATATACTGATATAAATAATGTTTAAAAATATTAAGTGACAATGAAGTACAGAAGAACACATATACTACCATCTCTCCCCCCAAAATTAAATAGGATGTAAAACCTTTTTTTTTTCCCAGGGGTCAGTAGACTCAATCAACAGTAAAATTTGGTCTGCTGCTTGTTTTTGTCAAGTTACATTGCAAAACAGCCTTGCTCATTCTTTTATGTATGGTGTATGTCTGCCTTCATGTTATATAAGAGAGTTTAATTACACCAGAGACAAGATGGTCTAAAATATTTACTCTCTGCACTTCTTATACAAAATGTACTGACCCCTGATTGATTCGATAGTGCATCATTGCCACTGCTACTGCTTTTGTTTAAAATACAGGTTACCTGAACTTCCCAGATAAACAAATCCAAAGAGCCAACAAGATTTATGAGCTCTGTTAGAAACAATGACTACAGAAGTGATAGCTTTTAAAATTAGATTTATTCAGAATTGTTTTAGACTTTTTCCAAAATATACAGTCGTCATAATGTTAGCTTCTGACACAGTAAGGTCAGAGAATTTGGTTGGGGTTGGAGAGTGGAGAGGAGCAAGAAAGGTATATTATGAAAAACTTCTCAGATGATTCTAAAGGTCCCTTTCTTTATTCCCATTCCCATTGAAAACCAATCGTTGTATTGGTCTGAAGGAATTGAACCAGGAACTATAAATACACAATACATGGCAGCCATGAGTTATGTGAATATATTTTACTTAGAATTATTTATTTTAGATGACAAATAAGTTTTAGACTTATACTACAAATAGGCTAAAGGACTACACAGGAGAGAGAGCTTAGTGCTTTTCTAACTAGGACATTTAATGCACTTTAAAATAGCCTGATAAAAACGTCACTAACTACCATAAGGCCTTTAAAGAAAACTCTGACTTTGAAATAAAAAATACAAATGAAAAACCCATTAGAGGGGTGCCTGGGTGGCTCAGTGGGTTAACACCTCTGCCTTTGGCTCAGGTCATGATCCCAAGGTCCTGGGATCGAGCCCCACATCGGGCTCTCTGCTCAGCGGGGAGCCTGCTTCCTCCTCTCTCTCTCTGCCTGCCTCTCTGCCTATTTGTGATCTCTGTCTGTCAAATAAATAAAATCTTAAAAAAAAAAAAAAACCATTAGATCAACTGAAAAAAGCACCTTCCACTCTTCTACTTTTGCATTGACAGCAGCCATGACTGGATCATCTTCTTCATTTTTTGCTTTCAGAAGATCTGTAAGCTCCTGCACCTAAAAGGCAACAATTATTTCAAGAATCATTGCAAAATAGTGCAATATATGCATATTTACACACACATTACACATATGCGGTATACATACTCATATACATATGTATATATACAGTACCAATGCATATTCATTATTGGAGCAATTCTATATTTAGAGGTGATATTTAGTGGTTTCTGTATCATTACAGATGTATAACTGTCATTACTAGAGAATTATATTTTTGAGTATTATTCTATTTTTTACATTAATTTAATACCATGTAAAACATGAACAATGTATTGGTTTTCTGAAATTTATAGTGTATTTAATTTATAGTAAAAAACTTAACTTCAGGTCCACAGGACTTCTAGGCATTTTTAGTAGGAAAATCCCCATATTTATTAGTTTTCTAGGACTGGTATCTACACATTAATTCAGGTATCAACTACAAGGTATGCGTAAGGGCATTAGAGAAACACATATGGACAAACATATCAGCATGGCAACATGTTACAGTAAAGGGTATATTATAGCATAAGACAAAAATTCATATCCTCGAAAGTTAAAGTACTTTTTAGTTTCACATAAATAGTAATGATACGATATGAAGTCTGCATGAATGAGTTAATCTAATAGCAATTCTTACTTGAAGCCGGTAATGATCATTTTCCTTTTTTAATTGGTCCATTATGTTATCTGTTTGATGGACGACAGCTTTCATCCTATTATACTCATCAGTCATCTTTTCCATCTCCTGTATGGACTCTTCTAGATTTTTTCTCATTTCTTGATTCTGAACTTCAATTTTTTCATTAGCTTCTGTTAAAGTCTAATGAAGTTAAAGACACTATAGTTAACCTAAGAAACTGTAATTTAAACTAAATTAAAATTAAATAGAGTCATAAGTGCCTGCTGGAGAATAGAGAATTCTTTAGAGATCTGTGGTATCGATTGCTCTTGGCCAATGAAATCAAATTAACTATCAACAAAATTGTATCTAAAAAGCTTAGTTCTTCTCAATGCCCAAGACAGACATATGAAATCAATGAATTTGCAAGATTTATTAACTTTAAAGATGCAATTTATTTCATGTTTCCAAATGCATAGTTGCAGATTTCTACTACAGAAGTTAACTGTAGGACCAGATACTAGGTTTACATTATAATAAAATTGAAGTTTTATAAGAATCATTGCCTTGAACCGACTTCTATTTTACCTGAATTTCATCCAGATACTGGACAAGTTCATAGTTTTTTTTAGACAATTGTGATCGGTAGTCACTGTCTTCTCCTCTTCTTGATAAAAGTGTTTCTTTTTGCGAATCTATTTGTTTCTGATAGTCAATAATATCCTGACGAAGTTGCTCATTCTGAAGGAGAGCAAATACAATATTCACTATCAAGAAACTATCCAGAGAAACAAAATTTCATCATCTAACTAGTTGAGCTCAAAACATATCCTTAAATTCCCAAGGTCTCTCCACCCCTAAAGTCTCACCTTTTTCTTTAGGCGTTTGTTCTCCAGAAAAGAACAGGAAAAAGATAATTAGAAATGAGAAAGGCAATCCATAATTAAAATTAAGAATTAGAAATTAAAATAAAAAAGAGAAATTTTAGAAGGAGATATTATTTGGATAATCAATGAAAGCAAGAATATTAATTATCAACCAAAACAAAGACTACTTTGGTTATGTTAAAAAGATAAGAACTTCTAGAAGGATAAACAATGTACAAACATTATTTGGCTCAGAAGAACCAAATAATAAAGAATTTATAAGATTTCATGAGAAACAAAACATTTAAAAGAATACTGGGTAAAATAAGAGAAGACAGAAATCCAGTTTTTCAGCCAATTAGCAAAATAACAAAGAATGGCTAATGAAACAAAGCAAAATTTACCCACATAAAGTAATAGAGGAATGTAGTACTTAATGGCCTCAACTTTCAATTTATTTTCTATTTCCCTGAGACAAATTCATATCACAAAATTAGGCAGCTTAAAAGCACCAGTTACTTAGAAGATTCCAGTTCTGGTTAGAGTATAAATTTATGAAAATTTTTTAATAGGTAACTTTGTTGAACTACCACAACTACTAAAATTTTTTACCAACCTCTCTTCTTAATTTGCTGTTTTCATTTTCCGCTTCCTCATTTCGAAGAGCCAACTAAAACAGAAAAAAAAAAAAATAAGGTTCAGCAGTAATTCAATATAAAATTAGGTTTTCAGCTGATCAATTTAAATTCTAAATTCTCTCCAGTGAAGCAGAGAATGATTAACTACTAAGGATTTAGTTGATCATGTTGATCAAACATGAATAACAAACCAAAATTTGTGAAATCTAAGGATTATGAAAACAAAACAGGTTGAGTAAAAAATTTAAAAAATAACAAAACCTAAAAAACTAAAACCAAAACTCTAACCAAAGGATACAGAAACAAAACAACACACACATTATTCCCTCACACCCAAAACCTAATGAGTAATTTTCTGTCAAAGACCTTTAACATTTTGCAGTTCTTCTATATCAGAGCTAGAATACTCTTGGCTCTAGTGAGCATTTAAATTACTTAGAAATATAAGGCAGCACAACATAATGGTTAAAAGGAAGCAATCTGAAATCAAACTGGCCCAAGTTTATATTCTTTGTCTACCAGTTTCTGGTGGAATATGAAAAAGTGATTTACCATCTCTTAAATCCAACTTTCCCATCTCATATGTTGATGTAAAAATTAAGTATGATGTATATGAAGTCCTTAGCACAACGTTCAGTGCATGAAGTAACAAAAATTTATGGAGTGCTTTCTTCTCCTCACATAAATGATTTGATTTCTTTGTGACTCTTTTGTTTCTCAAAACAGGCAAATACTATACCTATCATCACATTTTTTTTTCATCCATTGTCCAAACCCCATCCTTCACATGGCCTTTCATTTTTTTCCCTTATTCAAGGAGAAAGTAAAATTCTCAGTGGCTTGCAATTAAAATATAGTTAAATGTCTATAATAAATAAGCAAATGCAGTATGTGATCCTTGACGGAACCTTGGATATTGGGCGGAGGGACTATGAAAGGCAGTATAAGGCCAACAGAAAAAAAAAATGCAATTACAGACTAGATATAAGGGTACTGAATAAATATTAAATTTCCTGCATATGGTAGTTATATAGCAGTTATGTTAGGGAATACTCCTCTTTTTCAGAGAGACATGCTTAAATATTTTAGTGTGCAGTATCATGGTATCTGCAGTTAACTCTCAAATGGCTCAGCAAAGAGAAGAGAAATATGTGTGTACAAAGATACTGATGGAGAGAGAAAGTAAATGTGACAAAGTTTTGACAACTGGTGCATCTATATGAAGAGCATATGAATATTTATTCCTTATCTTACAATATTTATGAAGGTTTGATAGTTTTCAAAATAAGAAGTTTAAAGAAAGTTTATTAATAAAATGCAAAATACTATACAAATCTCAAGAGAGATTTCACCTATTACTACTATCATCATCAACATGGTCACCTGAGAATTAAGAAATAGTCCCATTGGGTTTTGAATTGGAAAATTTTAACAAGACAAGAAATGTCAAGAACTTAACACTGAAGCATTTAGCACTATTGATGCTCTTTTCCCTTAGTTTTTCAAACATCACATTCTTGATTCTTGTATTTTCTTGTGCTGTTCCTTGAAGTACTTCTTCCTATTTCTTTAGACATTTCTCAGAGATCTCCCTTACAGTCATTTCTATGGCTTCTTAGCCATGTTCTTAATTCACAAATCTTCATCATCCACCCAGCGTCTTTCATGAATTCCAAATCCAATTATCCTTTTTCAATATGCCCACTGTGACCTCAAACTCAACATGTACAAAAGTGAAAACTGAAGTAATAATCACACACCTTCTAACTCCTCTGGCGTCTCTACTTAACGAATGACACTATCTCCTTATCCAGCGGCCCAATGCAGAAAACTCTCCATTCCTCCCTCTCCTCTGACAACCAGTCAATCACACATCCAATTACACCTACATCTCTAAAGTGTTTATATCTCTTAATCCCTTGAGTCATGCCTTTAATTAGTCCATCATCAGCTCCTGCCTGAGTTAGCACAGATGTCCCCTTACTCTTCTCAGTCCTCTTCAATCCATTCCCTGTAAAGCTGAATAAACTTCCTAAGTATAGATCTGATCATGATATTCTTTATTCAAAATTTTCATTGGCTCCTTTTAGGAAAAAGACCCAATACCTCAGCAACCAACCTCTGCTTACCTCTCCAGAGGATCACAAATGTTTAAATAAGAAGGGCAGGATAGTACAGTGGTTTAGAGCATAAACTCACTGAAAAAATTTGGATTCAAATCCTGGTTTTATCACTTACTGTCTCTGTAACCATGGACAATTACTTATCCCTCCTGTGTCTCAGTTTCCTCATCTGTAGCATGGGGAAATGTTATCTATCTCATATGATAAGTATGAAATGAAGAATAATGAATTAGTTCATATAAAATATCTGGCACATAGTAAGTATTCTACACTAGCTATTTTTACCTATATTTCAGCCAAAATGAGTAACTGCAGTTCCCTGAACTCACCATGCCATCTCATCCCTCCAGATCTTAGCAAACGCTTTGTTTTCAGGCCAGAATGCCCTGTCTTTAACCACCATGAATGTATACCCCATCCCTTTGCCAGACTAACTCCTATTACAGGTCTCAGTTTATAAATTACCTCAAGACTGATTTAGGTATCCCTCCGCAGAATATCCTCTGTATTACATTTATTATGGACAATGAATATAAAAAAAGCAGGGTATCATTGACTTCTGTATTCCTAGAACCTAACAGTTTCTGGCAAGCTATAAATTCTCAGTAAAGTGAATGACTGGTTAAGGGCAAAGAAGAAATTGCCAACAACTCATATTCCATCTCAAGGAATCTAGCAACTGGAATAGTACAGGAACCATATATCCAAGTTTTCTGCATTTGTACCTATGAAGAAAGATAGCAGTCTAAGAATAGACAAGGTAGTTCTGATTAGCTAAGGTTACATGGTATGAATGAGAAAAAGTTGATTAATGTATGGGCTACACAGAAGAACAGTTCAGAAAATCAACAGTTCAGAAAATCCCTAACAAGCAATTCTATTACTGCATATCACAGTGATTATTAAGAAATCCATAAGTCTGCTTTATTGGGTTTTATTGGGTCAACTAAACAGACAATCCTCTAAGAACTTATTTCTAACTTTTAGGTGCCATCAATCCATACTTTTTCACCACAAAAATTGTATGGATAAATCACTTTTACAAGAGTCTTCTAAATTATATTAAAAAAAAAAGATATATCAAGAAAAGACATGTTTTTCCTTACAAATCAATTTATTACAAATTCTTTAAAACAGCAACAACACCTTATAACCATTGACATCTACTTAAAATTCACCACCTCCTATTTCTAAAAGAACAATGGACAAAATAAAATTCTTAGGATATAATAAGACATTGACCTAGAGGACACAAAGGTAGAAAAATCTTCTGGGAATCAGGGATGGGACAGTTACAACACTTAGGCAGCAGATTTGTATAAGTTTACTGACAGGTGAGGCAAAATAAGAAACATTGTTTTCTGACAGGAATTAACAAAACCATCTGCGAAAATTTTTTTTTCCTCAAACTAAACTTAAGTGACTACTGCATGAATTATTTTATACATATAATTTTATTATATACATAAAAAGTACTAACTATATTTGTATAAAAGATGAAATGTCATACTTTAAAATATACATTGATTTATAAAATGCTGGCATTAACACAACTTCTTAAGATACTATACTTTTTTACATGTATTTATTGCACAAAGCAACATACTTCTGAAAACAAGAAATTTGATTTAAAGATGTGATGACAACATGAATAGTGATATAAAGCCTTAGCGTTAAGTATATATCAATTCTCATATAAAACATATAAATTGATAGTTAGCACTATAAAAAGTATAATCAGGTGTTTTTAGGTAACTCCATCAGTTAAAATTCATTGAGGAAAGTGTGCCTTACTTGTTCATTAACCTTCTTCTCTTTCTCTAATTCCTTTTCCATGTCCTCCAATTCTCTATCTTTTTGTTCCAACTGTTTTTCAAGTTGGCGAATTTCATCACGTAAAAACCGAGTGTCACGTCCACCTGCAGACTGCTGGGCCATCTTAAAGTAATAAACCAAAAGTATAAATCAATCCCATTATAATCAGAGAATCAACAACAAGTTGACTTTATATTTGTATTACAATCAGCACCAGTTATTTAAAATCATGTTAGCCTAAGAACCTATTTTTAAAATTGTTTACTTAAGCTTTAGTCTGCAGACTGACATGCCCTTAAGCTTTTTCTGAGCCACCCACATCTAGGAATTGAATGTCGATCGCTCAGCACAAGCCACAGACACCAGACTAAACTGCACAGGCAGAGAACACAGGCAATGAACTACTAAGCCTTGTCTTCAGCGTCAGAACTCTGAAACCGGGCTACAAACTAGCAGGGATTCCACCCAGTCATTGACTGTTGGTGCCTTTTTTTTTAACATTTTTACTTATTTATTTGAGAGAGAGCATGAGTGAGAGAGAGAGGAGAGAGAACCTAAAACAGACTCTGCACTCAGCACAGAGCCCAACACAAGGCTTGATCCCACAGCCACAAGATTATGACCTGAGCCAAAACCAAAAGTTGGACATTCAACTGACTGAGCCACCCAGGCAACCTGACCTCTGGTCTCTTTACCTGCTTCTTTCCTCATACTCTATTTAAATCAGTGATGTCCAACAGGACTTTCTAGGATAATGGAAATGTTCCTGCACGTCTGAATACTGTAGCCACTATCTACAAGTAGTTTTGAGCACTTGAAATGTGGCTACTGCAAATAGAGAACTGAATTTTTAATTTTTTTGTAAGGAATTTAAGTGTAAATAAACCACAAGTGATTATTGCTACTGTACTGGATGGCTCAGGCTAAGATTACTTTGATAATCTTGTGCCAGACTGGGGGACCTGGCAGGTTCAATAGGTAGAGCATTCAACTCTTGATCTCAGGGTCATGAGTTTGAGTCTCATGTTGAGGGTAGACTTTAATTAAAAAAAAAAAAAAAATCTTCTGGCAGATTAAATCCATTTCACTTCATATTCCTGTTATTTGGGGTCATGGTCCAAAATAAGTCCTTTATTATCTACCTATCTCCTATTCATGTCTTTACCATACAGCTGTTACTTCTACATATTAAGTAGATTTTTCTTTTTTTTTTTTTTTTTTTTTTTTTTTTTTTTTTTTTTTTTTTTAAAGATTTTATTTATTTATTTGACAGAGAGAAATTACAAGTACACTGAGAGTCAGACAGAGAGAGAGAGAGAAGGAAGCAGGCTCCCTGCCGAGCAGAGAGCCCGATGCGGGACTCGATCCCAGGACCCTGAGATCATGACCCGAGCCGAAGGCAGCGGCCTAACCCACTGAGCCACCCAGGCGCCCTAAGTAGATTTTTCTTACTCTTTTCCTCCTTCAGAAAACTTTCCTTTGTGCTCTTAAAAATCTTTCGAGATAAATTAATATTTTACACTCCTAGCTCTTTTACTGCATCATGGTCTCCATCTCCCCTCCTTAGCTGCAAATTGGTTTCCTTAGTATACTAAATCCTTTAGAACTCTTTTAATTGGGAGATGCTCATTCTTTCACATCCCAAGAACTCATGGGCAAGAGAAGGTGCTGATTTACTTCAACCTGCAACTTCTAGGCTATCATTCCTCTACCACCTTGTGAAAACTCCAGCTGCTATGAATTCCACATGACATCCAGCTATCCAATTCCTACCTACTCATGGTAGCAGCAAACTACTAACTTCCTCTCAACTGAGAATTCTTGGCACATGGCCCATAGTGTTCCACCAAAAGCCCCCTAAGCAGTTTCCACATCCATAGAACTTTCATTCTAGTCTCTTTTTACATGCTTCTTGAATTCACTATAACCTCCCACTCTCAATGCCCACATCAGAACATTGTCCCAGCAGAAACATTTTCTCATTATTCCTTAGTATACCTGCCCTCTGACCTCATAGGACCCTCTGATTCCTTGACTCGCCCCTCTCCTATCATTCAAGTCTTGATTTAACCATTCAGCTGAGATTTCATAATAATCACTTATCACTTCAACCACTTTCTTACCAATATCTCCCACTGCCCTGTCCTTCTCTTCTACAGTAGCTGCCTGGATAAACACTAACAGAATCAATCCAACTTCATAATTCATTTAGTAAGTATATATTGAGAATGGTTGGTATTTTTCTAGAAGATAGATATACAGTACAGAATAAAAAATAACTTATCCTAGTTCATAGAGTTAGTAAGTGAAAGAATCAGGATTTATTCAAATTGTCTGAGTCTAGATCCCTTAATCTCCAGCTCATTCCCCACTATATTTCAAGCTTAAGCTTTGTTCAACTTCCTTCAACTTTGACTACACATCTTCCACTCTTATTTTTGGCAAATGGGCCTTCCCTCTAAACTTTCAACTTCCAGGTTCTACATAAAAGCTTCTGCACACATCCGTATTTCCTTTTACAAAGGAAGAAGGTCTTTTCTCCTCTTAAAGGCTAATTCATTTGTATCACTTTCCTTCCCACATTCTCCGGAATGTCAATGTATTCAGTTCCTTAACAATGTATTCATATTTTGGGTCGTAGCTTTCTCAAAAGCTACTTCTTCTACAATATCTTTCCATCACTATTCCTCAAATTCCCATGTGCCTCCACTCCAGCTCTCTCTCTTTGACAGAGAGACAAAGAGAGAACACCAGCAGGGGGAGCAGCATGAGGAGGGGAAGGAAGAAGTAGGCTCCCGGCTGAGCAGTAAGCCTGATGTGGGGCTCGGTCCCTGAGCCAAAGGCAGCAGTTTAACCTACTGAGCCACCTAGGTACCCCTCCTGAATGTTTTTATTTTGTTCACAATTGGATGCTCAATCCTAAGAATTTATATAACGTGTAAAATATATGTTGAACAAACAACTAATTAGGAACACAATATCATTCTTGTGATTTTTCCAAGCAATAATAAAAAGATTTGAAAACAGTAATTCAACATAATAAAATTAACAAGTGCACCCTAGTAATACAAAAGGACATACCTCCAGTTCATTTTCCAGTTTCATTACTTTAGTTTTTAATTGGTTTTCTATTAAAAAAAAAGTTTCAGTTAGATTTACCTCAAAACAAACTTTTAAATAAACTTCAAAGTACTAAAATTGTTATTTTTAAAGATTCAATCATGATTATAATAAGGTAACGTAAGAAAAAATAACTTTTACACCTTATCCATCAAACAAGGGTTCTAGAAATGTCTTTCAAAATAAAGTGAGTATATAAATATTATGGAGCATACTAAACAGACTCCCCTATTTAACATCATGATAAACTTTTCTAGGGCCTTTACCAAATTTTGCTTGTTCTTCTCCAGCTTTTTCAACTTCCTCCAAAGCTAGCTCTACTTCTTGAGCTTTCATCTAAACATAAAAAGAAACATTATTTCAATATGCCTTTACATAAGCATTGAAAATGAGGATTTTTTTTTTCATTTGCTTTCCCAGTATTCAGTGCATTCAATCCCTGGGATATGGAGACTTTCTTAAGTATTTATTGAATGAATAGATGATATTCTTACTTAAGGATATAATTATATAAAAGGAATCTTTGATTCCTTTTTCCTTCTGTTTTATATCCAGTAGTGTAACTTTTCCCTTTGTATTGTTTTCTACTATTTCTACTATTTTTTTCTATTACATTCGCCTTTATTTTAGTCCATAATTTTATATCTAACCTTCTTCATAATGTTATGTCTAAATAGCTTCAATTTCTTTCAGTTTGTTTATTAACATATCTATTTTAGCCTTGTTGAGCCATAGTTTAGCCTAGTTTAGCCATACTTTTGTATTTACCAATTGCGGCTCAAAAACCTCTAATGGATCCTCATTGCTGATAGCATAAAATACCCCTGTAATACCCTTGACAGCCCACTGCAAGCTATACCCAATATTTGTTTCCTCCATAATCTATTAACAATTTTCTGCACCTGTCTCCTCAACTGTAATGAATAAGCATATTTTCTCCTCCAAGTTTTATTTAAGGCGATTTCCAGCTTTAGAAGCTTTCTAAAATTTACCACTGGTTTTCATTTACCTAAAATTACTCATCAGTCTTTGGCCCTTCTCTCACCTAAACCTTTTCCCCTACCAATAAATCCCTATACAACTTGTTCACATTTTTCATTCTGACTTCAGGATTATGTTAACATAATTACAAAAGACCTCACTATGTTATTTTAAAAAATACCCATTCTGTTTCTCTTAAACATTCTTTTGCACACTAAAATTTTCAATCCACACTGGAAGAGATCTCATTTTTGAGTGATTTTGATATTACAAAGTATTTTCCTAAAGATTAACCTATTTAAGAACAGTTCCTTAAACGTCCTCTAATAGTCAAAACCATTATTAAAACCTACTGTATACAAACCTTCATTAGTGATTGAGTAATTCTGAAAAGGTGTATCACATTTTCTTGACTTTCAGTTTTTAGCTCACTTATTTCCACCTAAGTAAAAAGAAAAGCAACTATGTTTTATAATCCTTGGGCAAAATATAAAAACTCTTCCATTTGTAACATTCATTGACTTCAGGAACAACTTAGATTAATAATACTTGTGTGTATATATATGTGTGCGTATCAATTAAGCACCTTGGATAAGGAAATCAATAAATTATCTGCCAATTCTTCTTGACGAGGCAGGTCATCTGGGTCAACTTTTATTATTTCTTTCCAGTTTATATTAGGTGGCATCTTGAAATCTTTCACTGTGCTTTACTTTCTGTAACAAAACAGGTGGGTATTAGCATTTTCAAGGTAAGCAGCGTTACTATTTTTATAGATTACATCATTATAACTCTCTCTGTTGTTAGCAAAGAGTTAAGGCTCTTTGTGTAACAGGTAAGTGGGCAAAATAGCCTTGATCAAAATTACAGCAGCTGGCACAAAACAACAAATACTGAACCAGCTGAATAAACGATGACGGATTCTCTCATACAACTCATCTAGGTCAGAACTAAGATTCTGAGCCCCCTTCTCCACGCCCCCTTACCACCGAGGCGCGCGAACATCTAAAGGTGCCAAACGCGGGGGTACTTGGAAGGCTGAAAATGAACCCTGATTCGGTGAAGCAGGAACTGGGAGTAAAAAGAAAAGGTTTGGGGGGGGGGGGGACGACTGAAATGAGAGCAGGCAGGCCGGGGAAACCGGGGCTGAAGACAGGAGAAGGCAGACGGATGCGGACCAAAGACTGAGGGTTGCGGAAAATAGGCTGTTACATTCGGGCCCTGAGGCTTAAAGAACCGGCTTGGGAAGAAACTGGCTGCTCCTGCTCACCAAGATCCACCCACCAAACCGAGCCTGGCAACCAGCAAAGGCTCCTGATGTGCCGCACGGACCAAGGTCAGTCCCGCTGCCACGCCTGACCGCTCCCCACCGCGGTTCCGCCGGGACTCTGGATCCCGCCAACAGCTCCCGTGCAGGCAAGAGCGGCGCGGGTGCTAGGCGACACCATTCCCCACCCAGCCAAGGACGGCACAAGGCCCCGGATGCGAGGGAAGCCTACATTTCACGACTTTGGGTGATGCTTTGCGTTTAGATTCTCCTGCAGCGTCCCTCGGACTCTCTGTTAAAGACGGGGAGAAAGCGAGGGATAAGGACTCCAAATCCCAGAGTGCAGTTCTGTCTGGAGTCTTTTGCATGCTGGGAACTGAAGTCTATGAGAAGTGGAGGTAGGCCGTTCCCGGCGTGCAATGCGGGAGGCTGCGACGGTACCCGGGTGGTGGGGGGACGACCCAGAGGCGGGAGGCGCAGTGGCTGAGGCGCGTCTGCGCCGGTGACCTGAATGAGGTAGACCATGACTGTGCCTTTGGTGGCGTTACCAGCTGGGCCGCTTTTCCTGGGATTTCTCTAAGCCATCTGCTGGTGGAACCGCTCCCAGGTGAGGTCGGGCTGTGGGTCAGCGACGGGGGAGGAGTTGAGGGGAGCGGTCCCGGCTTAATGAAGCTCGTGCTGTTGGCGCGGGAGGACTCGGTCCAGGTCTGAAGAGGGGAGAAGACCCCCTTTTCTTGGGCGTTTGCACACGTTCCACGGGTGCTGCCCTCTGTAAGAAGAAAAAGAAAGTTTTAGTTCTTCGCTAAAAGAACTAAATCGACTCCGTACAGCGGAGTGGGGCCGCACGGCCAAGATCGTGGTCTCGGGGTGAGTGAAGAATTGAGAAGAAGACATATTCTCTTCTGCCCGCCTTACCTGTAGCGCCGTAGCCTTCGCGGATTGGAGGACTTGAAGATCGAAGGGACTGGTCTACAGTGGAGGTTCTAGAAAGGAGTGGTTAGAATTTGCCCAACCTAATGCTGGGGTGGAGAGACAAGGGGCCTCAGTACTCATCCGCCTAGATGCTGTCCCTTCCTTGGTTACCGAGGATGCCCTCCTATGAAAGCGTTTCTCAGGTGTTTTCAATTCTTTCAGTCAAGTTTTGTTCATCCCGCTGTGCTTAGACATTCATGAATTTGATACACTACTAGACAACTTTGTTAAGACGCTGTCGACTTGAAATCTAAATGACATTTTCAACTGCGAAACCAGTGCCGCCTCTTTTTTTTTTTTTTTAAAGACTTTTTCTTACCTATAATTGATAGAAGTTTTCCTTCTGAAAATATGGTTTCTTTCCAAACCACGTATTTGGGTAAAACAAAAAATAAAAGGTATTGATTTAGTGAGCTACGTTTTAAAGACATTCATCAGATGTGTAGGGATGATAATTTTGTTGTATCCTTTACTGAGATTATATGCCACATACCGTTCCTTATTTTTTTAACCATGCTGACATTACATCCCCAGAACTTATTTGTCTTGTAAATCTTAAGTTGGTACCTTTTGACCAGTCTCTTCTTTGTTTCGGTGAATTTGGGGGGTGTTCTGGGTTTTTTTGTTTTTTAGATTGCCTGGGAGATACATATAGTACTTGTGTTTTTCTGTCTGGTACTTAGCATAATGCTCTCAAGATCCATCCAGGTTGTCCCAGATGGCAAGATTTCGTTCTTTTCATGGTTGAATCATCCATTGTATGTACCACATTTTCTTTACTCATTTGTCAATGGCCACTTAAATTATTTCCATGTCTCGGCTACTGTAAATAGTTATGCAGTGGATGCGGGGGTGCAGATATCTCATGCACATAGTGATTTCGTTTTCTTCGGATATATACCCAGAGATAGAATTGCTGGATAATATGATAGTTCTGTTTTTAATTTTGAGTTATTTCTGTAACTGCTTTCCATAGTGACTACTTTAGTTTCCATTCCCACCAGCAGTGCACAAGAGTTCTCTTTTCTCCCCCGCCTCGCTAACCCTTGTTATCTCTTGTCTTTTCCATGACAGTTAACTGACAGGTGTGTGGTGATCCCTCCTGGTTCTGATTCACATTTCCCTGATTACTGATGTTGAGCACCTTCTCATGTAACTGTTGGCCATTTGTATGTCTTTGGAAGAAGTTCCTCTCTCTGTTTTTAAATCAAATTATTTCCTTTTTTGCTGTTGAGTTGTATGAGTTCCTTAAATATTTTGGATATTATCCCCTTATCAGATATATGATTTGTAGGTATTTTCTCCCTCCTATAGGTTGTCTTTTCATTTTGATGATCGTTTCCTTTGTTGGGCAGTTTCCTTTGTTGGGTTTCCTTTTTTAGTTTACATACTACCACTTTATGTTTATGTTTGCTTTTTGCCTTTGCTTTTGGTTCCAAATCCAGAAAGTCATTCTCAGCGAGCATGTGGCCTCTCCAGTTTTTCTAGCACCATTTATTAGACTCTCCTTTCTTCATTGTATATTCTTGGTATTTGGTCTGTTTTGTTCCATTAACCTGTGCGTTTTATGCAAATGCCATTCTCTTATGATTACTATAACTTTGTCACTCTATCATTTAATCTTCATAACAGTCCAGTGAAGTGAGTGCCTATATCATCCTTATTTTCCAACCAAGTTGTAAAACTGAGGCTTGGAGAGGTTAAGTACTGTGCTAAAACTTAAATGGTGTGATTGAAAATGGATTTTTCAGGCTGGAGGACATTCTGTTTAATGCCATACTGCCTCTTCAGGCATGGTAAGAACCAACATCTGTGAAGTGCTTGTTCTTCAGCCTTGCTGTCTATAGTAAATATCATATTCTAATGATGAAATTTTGTTTATTTAGGAATTTGAATTACGTATTTTTCATGTTCAGTTTTTAATTCATAATTTAGCAAGGGAAGGAAGACATGAGATCTAATTTCTCTATCACATGAGTCATATGCTAAAAACTTCATGTTTATTTTTGTCATAAGAATCTGTTTTTACTGCAGCACCTTGTTTTTCTTGGTTTTCCTTTGTTATAACTATCCTATATATTCATTTACTAGTTTTGTCTTGTCTGTATTGGTCTTTACTGCCCTTACTTCCCCTCACCCTGTTGTTCATATTTATATTCCCAGAACTCAATGTACCTGGTATAATGATGAATTTTATTTTCATTTTTCAGAAGTGGAAATAGATTCAGAGAAGCTAAGTTATTTCCTAATAATTAATGAATCTCATTTGTAACCCAGATCTCAATTACAGTCCTAACTTAAATTTCAGTCTTTTTTACTTATTCTAACAGTATTTTTGACCTTTTACACTGTGCTAGTGTTGGTTCATAACCTCCTTGGGAGCTTCCCAGATAAAATCGGAAACTGGCTACTGAATGTGGAGGGCAGAGAGACCAAAGAAATGGGAAGGCCACTCCAGCTTGGTAGGTGGCAGTTTCACTAAGCAAAGGCGTCTTGCCTAAGAGGCTTGTCTTTGACAGCCAGAAGAATAATGGATCCCTGTACCCACCACACAAATCTTAAAAGTTTATGTAGAAAGAGGCCTTAACTGGGTTTAGTCAAGTGTATCATGCAGTGTTCTCAACACCATATCATTATCTCAAGGCTATGTGGTTGCAGCAGCCTTGGGGAGCAGGAAAAGCAAACAGAACCACATTCCAAGGGGAGGGGATAAGGAGACTCAGATCACCTGGGTCCAGTTTATAGATCAACTGGCAGTCTTTTCAGTGACCTGCCCCAACAGCTATATGGGGGGGATACAACAGGACACAAGTTTGAGGTGGTCTAGATCCTAGTGCATTGTGGTAAGTTTGTACCTAACTGTGAATCAAGAAATTTAATCCAAGTTCTAGTTCAAACAGTCACTATGTAATTTTGAGGAAAGTTGCCAAAACTCGCTATTACATTTCATCAGACTTTCTGCATCAGTCAGTTTTCACCAAGAGAAGAGATTTATGTGATAATTTTATAAGTGGACTTATTAAAGGAACACTTGTCTGGACCTGCCTTCTTTTCTTCTTCCTGGTTTTATGAGCACTTTTATATGACCAAAATCATCTCACAAGAAAGGCTTCCCTTTTATAATTACTACTTTTTCCCTATATCAGGACACTTATTTTATTTAAATGTTACTTCCATTCCCTTTTTAGCTGCCTTATAGAGAAAATGAATGGTAACTTATTTTTCCAGCATCTGTAATAAAACATGGCCATGAGAAATTTAGTATCCACTGTGTGTAATAAATGTTTTGTTTTGTTTGTTCTCCTGGAGAGGATTCAGTGTGCAACAAGCAGATACTTGTCTTTTGACAGGAGACTGGAAAGATTAGGAGGAACAAGCGTGAATGCAGCCTTCACAAACTTTATGTGCTTTAAAAAAGTCATGAAATATAGATTATTCTTACTGAAGAAGATAACATCATGAAATTATTTTATGGAGAAAACTTTACTTTCCAGGGTAGATAGTCCCAGATTCATACAAAAGTTTCCTACAGGTTTATTTTTTTCCACAATTATACTGTTGGATTTTTAGGAAAAGGGGTTCATGGTACAGTTTTGCTGAAGGAAGTATATTGTTTTGTATCTCTATGTTGTAGCCCTTAAGTGGTCTTCCATTGCATTTAGTTTGTTTGTGTGTATGTAGTGACATGCCATTGTTGTAAGTAAACACAAATCAGTCGCATTCACTCAGACTATGAGCCTGCGTTGAATATGTTTATGTGGCTAGAAGAAGTACTGGAATTTGCCTTAGTCTACTCATATTGCTTTGACAGAATACTCTGTACTAGGTGGTTTGTAAAAACAGGAATTTATTTCTCACAGTTCTAGAGACTACAGAGTACCAAGATCAAGGCATGAGCATTTTCAGTGTCTGATGAGGGCCCACTTCCTGGCTCATGGGTAGTGTCTTTACTGTTTCCTCACACGGCAGTGTTCATAGCGCTCTAACAGAATACCCTATATTAGGTGTTTTATAAAAGGAGGAATTTATTTCTCATAGTTTTGGAGACTAGAAAGTACTAAGATCAAGGCATGAGCATTTTCAGTGTCTCATGAGGGCCCACTTCCTGGTTAATGGATAGTGTTTTTACTATTTCCTCACATGGCAGAAGGGACAAAAGATCTCTCTCACGCCTCTTTGGTAAGGGCACTAATCTCATTTGTGAAGACCCATCCTCATGACCTAATCACCTTTCAAAAGCCCCACCTTCAAATACCACATTGAACATTAGGATTTAACATGAATTTTAGGAGTACACAAACATATACTCTGTACCATTCCCACAGCTAACATTTAATACTGATGTGGTACATTGTTATAGTAGTGGCCCCCAGTGAATCATGCCTCCCTCTATATATTCCTTTGCGTAAACCTTTCTCTTTCCCTTAACTTCTACCCTTACAAGTAGTTCTTTTGGGCAGAACCTAAAATGACTCCATAGCTGAGCTCATGACATCCATGAGAACTACTAGCTGTCATTCCCTTTCTCCCGTAATATGCTCCCTTGGAGATTCTTCAAAAATTCTACGATCTTAGCCCTTATACTAACCTCTCCTTCAGTGACTATGGTTTAACCTTGCTTCATGGGGGAGGGGGGAGATACACACACACACACACGGATATATTTATATGCCTTAAGTAACGATGTGAGAAAAGTTTGTGCACTGGGATTTGCGCCCCTTCTCTCCTGAGCTCACCATTTAAGGAAGTTTAGGTTAGCCTACTAGAGGATATGACCATACATAGCAGAAACTAGCTTTCCAACCTAAGACCTCTACAATTTAGCAATTTTTATTTAGATTCTAATTAGTTAACATACAGTGCAATGTTGGTTTCAGGAGTAGAATTCAGTGATTCATCATTTACATACAATACCCAGTGTTCATCGTATCAAGAGCCTTCTTTAATACCCACAACCCATCTAGTCTATGCAATAACCACCTCCCTCCATCACCTCTCAGATCTAAGAGTCTTATGGTTTTTCCCTCTCTCTCTTTTTCCCCCTTCTCATATGTTCATTTGTTTTGTTTCTTAAGTTCTGTGTAGGGGTGAGATCATGCAGTATTTGTCTGTCTTTGACTGACTTATTTTATTTTACTTCATATAATACACTTTACCTCCATGCACATGGTTGCAAATGGCAAGATTTCATTCTTTTTGAAGGGTTTTTATCCCCCTTTATTTATCTTTTCTTTTGTTAATGTGGTGTATCACCTCTATTGATTTGTGAATATTGAACCATTCCTGCAGCTCAGGAATAAATCCCATGCAATTGTGAATAATTCTTTTAACATACTGTTGAGTTCAGTTTGCTGGTATCTTGTAGAGAATTTTTGCATCCATGATCATCAGAGATATTGGCCCGTAATTCTCCTTTTTAGTGGAGACCCCCTACACTTTAGATTTCCTGCTTTAATCAAGCAAAATAACTTATAAGCAATAGGGATCCCAGGCACAACCAGCAACAGTAATATATATGTATAGTTACATATTTTTATATGTATATATATACCTACATATACTTGTGTATATATATCAAATAAAGATATTTATATCAAGGAATGGACTTAAAAAATTATGGGGCTGGTAAATTCAGAATTTGTAGAGTTTGTAGATGTAGAGTAGGCTGGAAAAGTGGGAACTCTCCAGCAAGATCTGATGCTGCACTCTTGAGGTAGAAATTCTTTTTAGGGAAACTTCAGTATTGCTCTGAAGGTAATTCAACTGGTTAGATGAGGTCCATCCACATTATGGAATATAATCTTTATTTAAAGTCATTGGATTGTAAACGTTAACCACATCTACAAAATACTTTCATACCAACACCTTGATTAGTATTTGATACTACTCTCGCCTAGCCAAGTTGACACATAAAACTAACCATAACAGTACTCATCATGAATAGTAAGCATTTTATAATGCCATTTACTTGATGAATAGCATTTCATTGGTAAACCCACGTGATGCTCCTTAAACCCCTCACCCATACCAAGTTTGTAGAATTTTAAAGATAACCCAAGTGAGTTTAATGATGAAACAAAGGGACTGAGCTAGTTCTAGTGCATGTTTGTGAACTCAGTTGTGGAATCATCTGAGATTCTGCCCCCAAAGCCACCGGTGGGAGTAGAGGATGGAAGTAGGGGTCATGATTGCAAATAGATCTCAGTGAATCAAAGCTGGATATCATGTTTCCGAGGAGGGACTAAGGGTCTTCATTCTAATGAAGGAAGTTGAAATAGAAATAAAAGGAACTTGAGGTGATGATTCCCAGTAGTATGGGGTTTTGTGCCATACATGTCAAGTAAGCATTTTTGTTTTCCTTTCTTTCACCATTTTGCTCTAATGTTGTAGTGTTCAAAAACTATGTTTAACAAGAATGTAAGGTACTCTCATATCTAAAGAAGGAAGAGTAGAACCCCATTCTATGACAGGAGGCTTCTTATTTGCAGTGATCCAGAGCTTGGAGCAGAGGACAATCCCCAAAGTTAAATCAAGTTGAGAGTTTTGATTATTATGTTGGAATTGAGTGTTTCAGTTACTGAATGAACTGCATTGCAACTTAATGTGACTTCATTAACTATTTAGAAATCCTGGGAACTAAGTTTCTTAAAGTTGCATTTTATAACCTTAGGTTTTTTTAAACCTTTAAATTCAACCTAAAAAAAACCCTTATTTTATAAACTTACCCTTTTTCTCTATAACAACTCAAATTGAAAGGACTAAGTGCCTTAGTCAGTTTGTTTCAAAGTTGGTCAGGGCATCTGGGTGGCACAGTCAGTTAGGCATCCAAGTCTTGGTTTCCACTCAGGTTGTGATCTCAGGGTTATGGGATCAAGCCTGATGTGGAGTCTGCTTGGGATTCTCTCCCCACTGTACCCCTCTGCCTCCCCACCCCCTACACATGCACACTTGCTCTCTTTCTCTATAATAAACAAATATGTCTTTAAAAAAAAACTTGTTTAAATTCCCTTAATTTAAAATTGTATTTATAGGGACACCTGAGTGGCTCAGTCGCTTAAGCATCTACCTTCAGCCAAGGTTATGATTCTGGAGTCCCAGGGATTGAGTTCCATTTGGGCTCCCTGCTCAGTGGGAATTCTGCTTCTTACTCTCCCCCAGTCCCCTTCCCTGCCCCCTGCTCATGCTCTCTTTCTCTTCAATAGGGGATAAAATCTTTTAAAAATTATATTTACAATTTGAATGTATTCATTTGTATTCAAGGACTTCAGATATCTGACTTAAAAAGCGAAACTTTCTCAATACTTAAAACAATTTGTATAAACTAGTAAATTAAGCTTAAAACTATAGCAACTCCCAAGTCCTTACAAAATTCCAATAATATTTGTAAACTTGGCTAAATTATTATACTTTTCAACTAAAAAGTCTAAATCCACAAATTGCATGGTTTATAATTTAATATATGTTATATATTATTGTATCATATAAAATTGTACTTTATGGTTTTGAAGCTCATATACCAAGAGTCTACGGTGTATGTCGAGTCTCTTAAACATGATTAGTACTGTAATGATCATATGTATATTGTTCCCCAATATAACTTTGAAGTAGTAGAGGTTTAATTTACTCTTTTTCTTCTACTAATTTTAATTTTTCCTGTGGTAAGAACACTTAAGCAAACAGTTTGACAAACAGCAGTTCAGGGTAAGAATCCCAAATGTTCCCAGATCAGGGTCCTGAGATTTTATGTGGGAGAGAGATTTGTGACCCATACACAGGACTTGATTTTCACCTTCCTAGTGGTGGATGTCCTGAATTGTTTTGTTTTTCTAAATTACAGTCACACACACACACACACAATGGGAGAATGAAATGGTTTTTACACATTAGGTGCTCTGTTTATATCTTCCTGAGAGTATTGCTCAAGAACCTTCTGACCTGTTCCAGTGCTGGCTAGTGGACCTGCTTGCATGGTTCTCATTCTGGGTATTTCTTTTGTTGCTGTCTTGCATTGGATCCCCTGTTTCCTGATTTCCCTCCCTTTCTGTTTCTTGGTATATTCCCTCATTTATTGGAATATGTCTTCTGTTAGTTTCCTGAGAAGAGGAGACACCAGAGATAAGGTTTTTGAGAACTTGAATATCTTAAGATTTTGTTCTGGAAATTTGTGTTTATTAATATCAAATTTTAGGTTAGAAATTATTATCCCTCAGAAATTTGAAGCATTACTCCTTTTTTTCTGGCTATCTCCACCCCCCCACCACCCCAACCCCCAGCTTCCAGTGTTAATGGGAAAAAAAAGAGATTTGTTTGAATTCCTAATCTTTGCTATGAAACCTGCTTTCTTCTTTTCTGGAAGCTTTTAGAGGCCTCTTTTTTGTTTGTTTCCAGGGTTGTAAAATTTTATAAGATTCTGAGCCTAGTTGGTAGAAGATAACTGGAGAGTCTCAAAATACAGACTTTTAGTTAACCTTCATTTTCAGTTTGCTACCTTTGTTTTCACTTGTATCTTCTTTATCAGACACACTGTGTTTCATCCATTTCGGAGAAGAAGTCTCTAGTCTTCTGCCATGCTACAGGAGAAAAGGTTACTTGCCTATACCCAATGACAAAGGAGTCTAAATTTTAACAAATACATCTGTTCCTTTTTCTTGAGATTCTTGTCACCAGTTTTGAGATTGTTGCTGGCAGTGATGCAAAAAAACTTTTTAGCTTTACCCCTTAAGCTTAAGATGCACTTTCCTGAGCTCTATTGAATCACCACTAAACTTTTGTTTTTGGAGCTTCCAAAATCCAATGGTCTTTATCCTTGAGAATTTATTTATTTTCATTTTTATTTATTTATTTTATTATTTTTTTGCTTTTTGCTTTTTATTCCTTGATTGTCATTTTAGTCTGTGATTGAGAAGAAGTGAGGCAAATGCCTATTCAGTATCTCCAATCTTTAAACAACTGCCACTAATTTTTTCTGGGATAAGGTGCAGGTTCATATTCTTTAGAGATGATAAAAAAGTTCTGGATTCAGATAAACTCTTAGATCATTTTTCTCTTACTAAAAACTATTTCTTCAAAAGGTACAGCTTACTTCCTTTTGTAATTTCTAAGATTGGATTTTGCATTTCTTTAAGTATTATATTCTAAGGTTTTCCTATCTGATTCTAAACATACTTTAATACTTTCTTATAGGCTTTTGTGTGTCTGTATCCTTATATAAGTCTTTCACCTGATTTTAAGTCTCTCTGCCCTCCCTACTGTATTCTTCTTTCATCTAGCAAGAATTCCTATAGATACATATCAGGTCTTAGATCTTCTGGCTCTTTAATTAGTTTCTTCTTGCTGCTGTAATAGATTACCACAAATAAAGTGACTTAACACAAATTTATTATTTTATAATTATGTAGGTGCAAAATAGGTTTCCCTAGACTAAAATTGAGAGTCAGGGGGCGCCTGGGTGGCTCAGTGGTTAAGCCGCTGCCTTCGGCTCAGGTCATGATCTCAGGGTCCTGGGATCGAGTCCCGCATCGGGCTCTCTGCTCAGCAGGGAGCCTGCTTCCTCCTCTCTCTCTCTGCCTGCCTCTCTGCCTACTTGTGTTCTCTCTGTGTCAAATAAATAAATAAAATCTTTAAAAAAAAAAAAATGTTTAAAATTGAGAGTCAGTAGGCTGTGGTCACTTTAGAGGCTCTAATGAAGAATGTGTTCCTTTGGTTTTTCCAGCTTTTGGAGGCCACCATCGTTCCCTGCCTTGTGGTCCCAGCCTGCCATCACATCACTCCCGTCTCCCCTTTCCTGATTCTCCTGCCTCCCTCTTTAATTCTAAGGTCTCTTGTCATTGAATTGGCCTACCCAGATAATAAAGATATAATCCCCTCATCTCAAAACCCTCAATTTATATTTTTAGTAGTTTTTTTATAAAGATTTTATTTATTTATTTGTCAGAGAGAGAGAGGAGCGAGAGTGAGCACAAGCAGACAGAGTGGCAGGCAGAGGCAGAGGGAGAAGCAGGCTCCCTGCCCATCAAGGAGCCCGTTGTGGTACTCTATCCGAGGATGCTGGGATCATGACCTGAGCCAAAGGCAGCTACTTAACCAACTGAGCCACCCAGGTGTCCCTCAAAACCCTCAATTTAATCACATGTTGTAATGTCTCTTTTGCCATGTAAAGTAACATTATCACAGATTCAGGGGATTTGGTTATGAATGGTTTTGGTGGGCCACAATTCTGCCTTCCACAGATAATACTAAAATGATACTAATGACACTACTCAAGCTGGAAAAATGTATCATTGGCTTGGTTTTCCCAAGAGTATCCTCCAATCTTATTTTTATTATACGGCTCATTCTTCAGTATTGTCCAGTTAACACAGCTTCTTTTACTCTAAACCATTCTCTTAAATTCTTTTTAAAGCAGTGACTTAATTATGAATTGTCATATATGAAGCCTGTTCTCTAGATTAAAATCATTTGTTGTAATGAGAAATACACTGATTTAGATCTGGGTTTTAAGCTTATTGTTAAGCAGATAACATACATCAATCAAATAAATCAGTGTGAAAAAATAGGGAGACTATAGTTAAATGGCTAGTATACAGTTAGCTTAGGCTTAAAATGCCTTTAAACACATTTAAGATATATTTAAAAGGCTCGAACCAAATTAAACAGGGCTGCAGACTCACAGTTTGGACGCCTAATTTAGTTAATAGTTGATCTTCAGGTATATAAGGTACTAAAATATAAGCTTCATCTACATTTCAGAAAATCTATGTTCAGTATCTTTTATTTTTTTTTTCTAACAAAAATTTATTTACTGGAGTATACCATACTCGGTTTTTTGTTTTGTTTTGTTTTGTTTTTTAAAGATTTTATTTATTTATTTGACAGAGAAGTAGGCAGAGAAGTAGGCAGAGAGAGGGGAGGAAGCAGGCTCCCCACTGAGCAGAGAGCCCAACTCGGTAATCCATCCCAGGACCCTGGGATCATGACCTGAACCGAAGGCAGAAGCTGTTAAAGCTTCTTGGCTCAGTGGGTTAACCACTGAGCCACCCAGGCACCCCCCATACTAGGTTTTTAAAGTGTGTGTGTGTGTGTGTGTGTTTCCCTGAGTAACCTGACCTGTGACAATTGATAAGGAGTCACTGTCTTGTTAGCTGAAGAGGTAAGTCCAGAGATTAAATGGTGTGATAAAGTTTCTAATAGAAATATGAAATACATGAAGGAGCAATTTTGTTTTAAGTTAGGAATTTGGAGAGGTGGTTAGCTAATACTTTTCAGAGGTGGATGAAATTTGAGCTGAGCTTTGAAGAATTCTCTGGGAGAATTAACATTCACTATTTTACTTATCTTTTGATGAAAATTTTATTTAGATGAAGAAACAATGATGCTTATTTCATCTTATCTTCATGATTTTTCCCCCCCCAGATTTTGTCCACAAGTGCTTGTGGAAAAGATGGCTGATATTAACCTCAAAGAAATAACCTTAATAGTAGGTGTGGTTACTGCCTGCTATTGGAACAGCCTCTTTTGTGGTTTTGTTTTTGATGATGTTTCAGCAATACTGGATAATAAAGACCTGCATCCATCTACACCTTTAAAAACTTTATTTCAGAATGACTTCTGGGGAACTCCTATGTCTGAGGTAAGTAGTTATTTATCACTTATATGCATCTTATATTTTTAAATATTCTAAGTTTATTACTTCTGATTTCTTTTATCAACATTGTTATCATAGTATTTATGAATTTGTTTCCCTAAAATGTATATGTTAGATAGGAAGTAGAAGATGTGATTTTCTTCTTCTTCTTCTTTTTTTTTTTTTTTAAAGATTTTATTTTTTATTTATTTGACAGAGAGTTCACAAGTAGGCAGAGTGGTAGGCAGAGAGAAGGGGAAGCAGGCTCCCCGCTGAGCAGAGAGCCCGATGTGGGGCTCAATCCCAGGACCCTGGGATCATGACCTGAGCCAAAGGCAGAGGCTTTAACCCACTGAGCCACCCAGGCGCCCCAGTGTGATTGTCTTCTTTAAAGCAGTACATGATTCTTTCCTTGGTTGTGTACCTTGGTTTAATCTTTTTAAAAACAACGTACGTGTGTGAAAACCAAATGTGTTAGGATAGTAATAAGTGTAAACAAATCTATTTCTTGCTAACTTTTTTTTATCAATCAGGCAAAAGAGATGACCACTTATTATATGTTTAACCATCTAGAAATATGTGACTTCAGTATAAATAGATTAGACTTTAAAGGTAAAGATATTGAGTTTTTTTCTGCAGAAAATTTTAAATTTGTGTCATATCTGTTACCTAATAGTTATTTTAATTTTATATTGAGAATCCAATAGTTTAGTTCATTTTTTTATGAAGATATATTTATTTTGTTAGTATTTTATCTTGAAGGTCACTATTAAACTTTTGGGAATTAAACTTTTGTCATTTTGGGATCCCATAGATTGGATCCTCCTGTTATATTACATAATAGTTGTATGAAATTGGTGAGACTATAGCTTTTAGATGGCAAGATGTATGAAAAATATGATCTATAAAAGAATAATACCTCGAGGATAAATAAATTAATTAATTTATAGTACCTGGTGCATAGTTGAACTGTAACATACAACAGTCTTTCATAGTTTGTCAGTTGTCATTCATGGTCCCTTTTCACATTCTTTAAATATGGAAGCTTCTCAAGAATGGGAACAAAGTCTGTCATTCCTCTAGTCACAAGCACCTAAGTATTTTTCCTTGTTAAATAAGCAGACTTTATTTTCTTGTAACCTTCCTCTTCTCACCCAATTCTAGCCTTTAAAAGAAATGAATATTTGATAATGAGAAAAAAATACGATTCTGTATTATATGATACATTATGTTCTAGGCAGTTTCTTTCCTTCTACCCTTGCATTTTTTTTTCTAGTGAGCCTTATAAAAATGTGTCCATTTCCCCAACTTAAGCTAGTATCTGTAGTGATTTTAATCATGACATTGAGATTTTAACTGAAAGATTAGCTGGCCAGGTTAAGGGTCTCATGAAAGTTATCATACCATGGTGTCAGTGGCTATGTTTTGTGACATCCTCAGCTTTACAGATTGAAAATTTGATTTTGTTCAGAGGACCTGTAAGTGGACAGATCAAGAAAAATACTCATAATAAAAACTCATAATAAAATACTCATAATAAATGAATGAACAAATTTGAATAACAGTATATGGTGGAGATTGTTGCTTACTCCTTTTTTAGGAGGGGCATATTCTCTTTCTGTGGGGAAATGTGCCATTACTCTTTTTTTTTTTTTTTTTTTTAAGATTTTATTTATTTATTTGACAGAAAGAGGGAACACAAGGAGGGAGAGTGGGAGAAGGAGATGCAGACTTCCCACTGAACAAGGAGCCCATTGCAGGGCTCCCTGGGATCATGACCAGACCCAAAGGCAGAAACTTAACAACTGAGCCATCCAGGCATGCCCCAAGGAAGAATTATTCTGAGTAGTATTTAGGTATTACAGGTTTTCTTGACCAGCCTGGAATTGGCACATTCAGAGATCTAATGGTTGGTATCATCAAGTAATGATACCCTGGAAGCCTATCTCTGAGTGCCCAAACCTTCATAAGGATTTTTGTACCAGTGTAGATCTTAAAGACACCTTTTGGACTTTGGACATACTCGTGAGCTGTACGAATACTGGCATATTAGGGATCTTTGGAGTCCTCTGGGCCTCTTAGTGTTTAGATTATCTCTTTAGTAAACCCATTCTTGGATAAGTAATACTCTTGTTTTTGAATGGTTCATTGGATTAGAAGTCTAGCTACAAATTAGAATCTGCCTGGGGCTCTTAAAAAGTATTACTAAGGCTCTGCTCACATTTGTTACAGTTATCTCAGAATGGGATGTGGACATCAGTGTTATTTTTGTGTGTGTTTGCTTTTTTATTTTTCTTGTGGGATTTGAGGGGTAGGGAGGAGTAAAGGATTAGACTTTTTCTGTTTATCCAAATAATTCTCTGGCGCAGCCAGGGTTGAGAACCACTTAGCTATAATGAGACATCTCTTCCAGCATTTGGCTTATGATTTATCTTTGTTAAGGTAAATTTTGCAAATATCCCATTTCACTTTGTTTTACCATCACTAGATGGAGATTCACATTAATAGGAGACTATTAGCCTATTCATTATATTTACGCTTATGTTTCTGTTGCCACCTAATACTATGAGTAATTAAGTTTTTTCTTTAATATACCTGAATTTAATAATGACTTATATTGTTTTGTTTATAACAGAACTAGCTATTTTACTATATTTTCACAGAGTAGTCTACTGTTGTATACTACACTGATGACTTTTTATCACAAAGGAGGCTTAGATTACGAATGTATTGTGTGAATAATTAATTATGTTAATAATTTAATTTTTAATTGGCCATTAGCTGTGATTGTACTTCTAATTTACTTAACAAAACATTTTTGCATATTGCAATTAAAAATAACCTGTTCCCTGCACTTTTGGACTTCATCCTTTTGACTGGCAAATATGTCCCACTGGAACTTTGGTAACCTTTCAGGCACTCAAAAGGTTTCTAGCCCTTTTTTCACTTTTATATACACATCATGGCAGCTCAGTATAATGCCTTAAAAAAAATTTTGTATAGCTTAGCTAAATCAAATGATGTACAAAAATTAAACAGCAAAGAGCATTCTAGTTAACATCACTCATGGTGTTTGTAGTCCATACAGAGATACTAAAATGTTCCTGTCTTCAAATTGAGAAATGTTTGTTCCTCATGGTTCCTAATGTTCCCTAGTAGGGATGAACAGGCTTAAGTCAACACTTGTAATATCAGAGTTACAGCAAAATATGGTAAGGAGTATGAGAGCAAAGAAGGTGAGTGTGAATACCCTTACATAAAATTTAAAAAAAAAAATAACTAGGCTATTTTATGTGTTTTTGTCCTGTGTATTTTATTCTTAAATCTGGTTTGATTTTTATCTTACGGTAAAAATATTTCTGGTTAAATGAAACTTCTAACCGGTAAAGAAATTCAGCAGCTTCACCTAAAATTTGATTTATTGCCAGGAATACTACCATAACAAAGGTATCTATTCTGTTATTCTAAGAAAGTTTTTGTTCTTGTGTTATTATGTGTGTAGTATTTGGGGATTTTTTTGGTTTAATATATTCAGGCTTTACATACTATGAAGGTATTTTTCATTAAACAATTAGTACTTTTCTGAGTCTTCACTATTAAAACTGACCTGGTAAACATTTTGTTCTTTTATTTCCTTTTGAGAATCTGGGCAGCAGTTACATAAATGCTTGTATTAGTAATAGATAGGAAAGGAGGCTTTGGAGAGAATCCTGTGTTCTAATATGATCAATGCTACTATTGTCTTGCTTTATTTTTGTTTAAATTTTTTGTATTGAAGAGGAATTAATAGTCATATGTTCTTCCTCTACTGTTAATGGGATGGGATATTTGCAAAAGGAGGAAATTGCCTTTGTTTTGGGACTAAGGAAATAGGAAAACACATAAAACTATCTTTTAGGTTTGTGTTGTCCTTGGGACATTTCTTTACTTTATTGCTATATCTCAGCCAAAAGTAGATTGTTTTAATAGTAAATGCAAGGATTAGTTTATGTGCCGTGAAGGACCATCCTACTTTAATGATGATTGTTTTTTTTTTTTCCTTTTAGGAAAGAAGCCACAAGTCTTACCGTCCCTTAACAGTGTTGACATTTCGCTTAAATTATCTGTTTAGTGAACTGAAACCAATGTCATATCATCTCCTAAATATGATTTTTCATGCTGTGGTTAGTGTGATATTTCTTAAAGTCTGCAAACTTTTTCTGGACAACAAGAGTAGTATGATTGCTTCTTTACTTTTTGCAGTGCACCCAATACACACAGAAGCAGTAAGTAAAACTGTCAATCAGTGTTCTTTTCTTCTTCTTTTTTTTTTTTTAAACAAAGCTTACATAGTGACTATAATGGTACGTTTTTAAGAAAAAATTTAACCATGGCCTTAATTAAAATATTTGAAGATTTTTGAATTGATATAAGTCTTAACTTTCTAGTGTAGAGTCTAACTTCCTACTACATAAAATTTTTTAATTAATTTATTTATTTTTAAGATTTTATTTATTTATTAGAAAGAGAGCACACAAGCAGGGGAGCCCACAGGCAAAGGGAGAGGGGGAAGCAGGTTCCCACTGAGCAGAGAGCCCAATGTGGGGTTCGATCCCAGGACCCTGGAATCATGACCTGAGCTGAAGGCAGGCACTTACCTGACTAAACCACCCAGATGCCCCTAAAATTTTTAAATTTAAAACAAATTTTGAAACATAAACATTTGTTATTTAAGGACGTAAGATATAATTGCTCAAGATGAATAATGTGAAGTAGAAATGAACATAGTCCTTTGCTAATTGTTTTTTTATGAATATAGATTTAAAATATTTGTCAACTTTGCAGTGTATTTCAAAGGACAGAAAATAATAAAACAAATTTAAGTAAAAGAATGAAAATGTATGTAAATATACAGCAAAATATATGTAAACATTGTAACTGATGAAAATAATCAGTACTTTCATGTTGTCTGATGCCACACGTTTTAAAATTGTGAACTGTCTTTGCTGTACCAGTATGTCTGTCAGCCCCTACCTACCAAGACATATTACAGCTTTTTCTTGATAACCTTGTAACCCCAAAATTGCCTCTCATCAGAGCAAAAAGGACTGTTTATTGCTTTGTTATAGGCTTTCAGTTGTAAACAAAAGTATGTTTAACTTCTGTTGTACTTGAATGGGTCTGTGTGTATTGGAAGGGATTTGTGTATCTCTCTCACTGTCTTGAAACTTTTTATGTCTAGTTGAATGAACATTTTTCCATGCATTTATAAAAATGATAGGTGGTTTTTTTTTGTTTTAAAGATTTTATTTATTTATTTGTCAGAGAGAGAGCAAGCGAGAGCAAGCACAGGCAGACAGAGTGGAAGGCAGAGTCAGAGGGAGAAGCAGGCTCCCTGCGGAGCAAGGAGCCCAATGTGGGACTCGATCCCAGGACGCTGGGATCATGACCTGAGCCGAAGGCAGCTGCTTAACCAACTGAGCCACCCAGGCGTCCCATGATAGGTGGTTTTAAATTCTACAGTGAGTTCAGAATAAAGGAAAGGGTTTGAGCGTTTTATATTTAAAATTTTAGAATTAAAAAAAGGACTTTTATTTATTTGAGAAACAGAACACAAGCAGCCGGAGGGCAGAGGGAGAGGGAGCAGGGAGCCCTGTGTGGGTATTGATCCCCAAGACCCTGAGATCATGACCTGAACTGGAGTCAGACTCTTAACTGGCTGAGCTACCCAGTAACCCCCAAAAAGAACTTATTTAAAGTTTATTGTCTTGAGTTTACACATTTATTATGAGATAGAACTTACTGAATTTATGAGTATTTTTATATTTTAAGAATACTTGTATTTTAAGAAAATATGTAAGGTCTTAGGGTTTTTTTTTTTTAATTAAGAACTATTCTAGATGCTATACTAATATTTAAGATGTTTCTGTTGAGGGAAGCTGGGTAAATAGTACGCAGGACTTCTCTGTATCTATTTTTGTAACTTCCTGTGAGTCTATAATTATTTCAAAATAGTAATCAAAAAACTATTGTAGAGTCACTGGTAAATTTATTTTTATGGAAGTTATACAAATTCACCACATGAGGGCACTCAGAGAATGTCTAAGAAACTGGAATGTGTGCTTTAAAAATTACGGCAATTTTATTTTTATTTTTATTTTATTTATTTATTTTTATTTTATTTATGCTGTTATTATATATGGTAGTTAAATTTTCAAGAGAGTCTTCATTAATATGAACTACCCTCCCTTTTCCATTTTAGGTAACAGGTGTTGTAGGAAGAGCAGAACTTTTGTCCTCTATCTTTTTTCTAGCTGCATTTTTGTCATATACCAGATCAAAAGGACCAGATAATTCCATAGGTGAGTGTCTAACATTTAATTTTTTTCTCTATATCTATAAAACTTGATCAAGTAATGTTTATTTACTCTGTTTTTTATAAAATGTATGCCACACTTGGGTTTATCTTTATATATTGTACTACTTCAGCATGTATGGACATATGAACGTGATATGCAACATTATCAGTATTAAAAATTTTTTGCATGTAGTTTATACTTCATTATGACTAACAGATTCTGTATGTTTTAACTTAAAAATGTTACCCTAGAATATAGGAGTTTTAGAGTCATTCTTAGTTCCATGTGCTGTTATCTATAAATGGTACAACTACTAATACTTAAGTTGTCCTTCTATAATAACACCTGTAAAGGCTGTGAATTGTATTGTTTAGGTAAAGTTGAAAGCTTATTGGAATATAACTTTTATTATGTGTTGATCATAGTTCAGCTACTTATTGAGTCCCTACCGTGTGGCCCACCCTGAAAAATGCTTTGTACAAATTAGGTTATTAATCCTGCAAATTTCCAGCTATTAGCAGAAAACAAGCTCCAGGCAATAAAAATGGCTTTTTACAAGTGTGGGAACAGTGGTCATGAAAGAGTTTACGTGATGGTAACCTATATTTGATTCATCTTAAAATGTAACTCTGAGTTTTTTCCCTACATTTCTGGACAATTTTCTCATGATAGACCCAAAGTACTGATGATAAGGAGCCTAATTTTGTATTAATGTAAACTAAGGCTCAAGAAATAAGTGATTTAGCCAAACACTTATAGTGTCTTCTAAGATTTGCAATATGGGTACATTTCTGTCTCCATTTCCTAGAATGGTTCCTTATATACAGTAAGGGTTCATTATATATGTATTTAGCAAATGACCAAGTGAACAATTAAACAATTCTGATTAAAAAGATGCTGACCCTGCTTTTGAACCTCTCTCTATCCTCTTAGCTTCCATAATACTTCATATTCCACATTATGTAATTTTACACTTGAGACAATAAACAGTTTTGTTATCATCTTTGTATTCACTGTTTTCTAATGTATATTGTCCTTTGCAGGTTTTTTTCAATTTGTAATTATTTGATTACTTTAAATTCTAGGCTATTAATGACCCATCCATAACCCCCTTCTTTTTTTTTTTTTTTTTTTAATACTTTTTTTATTTTTTATAAACATATATTTTTATTCCCAGGGGTACAGGTCTGTGAATCACCAGGTTTACACACTTCACAGCACTCACCAAATCACATGCCCTCCCCAATGTCCATAATCCCAACCCCTTCTCCCAAACCCCCTCCCCTCGGCAACCCTCAGTTTGTTTTGTGAGATTAAGAGTCACTTATGGTTTGTCTCCCTCCCAATCCCATCTTGTTTCATTTATTCTTCTTCTACCCACTTAAGCCTCCATGTTGCATCACCACTTCCTCATATCAGGGAGATCATATGATAGTTGTCTTTCTCTGCTTGACTTATTTCGCTAAGCATGATACGCTCTAGTTCCATCCATGTTGTTGCAAATGGCAAGATTTCATTTCTTTTGATGGCTGCATAGTATTCCATTGTGTATATATACCACATCTTCTTGATCCATTCATCTGTTGATGGACATCTAGGTTCTTTCCCTTCTTTTTTTTTAAAGCATGATCTACTTGAGGGCCTTTGTTCCTTTCTGTTAGCTTGGGTTTCTGCCCAAATGTCATCTGTACACCACTCGTCTTCCCATTCCCTTCGGTTTCCTTTCACCTTCTATTTTTTTTCATAGCACATATCATTTGACAAATACATCTTCACTTTTTTGACTGTTATCCCTCCCCACAAAATGTAGCAGTTAACTCGGAATAATGGTCTGAATATGTGATTGCTGGAGGTTTATATCTTTACACATGTAAAATCAGTTTAGAAGCTTATTTTTTGAAGTTGGAATGGATTTTAATTATTTAAATTGAATCTATACTTATACGTGTATCTATTTTTAAGTATTGTTAATGTATTTAGCTGGGAGACTTGTTTTTTACAAAATCATACATGGTAACTTTAACCACAGAGAGCTGTTTATAAAATCAAAGTTTTTGTTCACACAGTAATACAGCCACCAAAAGTTGAAGAACTAAAGTGACTGGTTTCAATAAAGCTCTTGCCTTTACTAGAGCTATTAGTTGCTAAGATTGAATCCAACATTGCATAAGGCAGCTGTTTGCTCTCTCTGTCCTGGAATGTAATTACAAACTAGTAAGAATCTCTGAATTTAATGTCAGAAGAACCAGGATAAAGTCATGATTTCTTTATTGTGCATGACTTTTTTTTAGACCTCCAAAATTATTTCCTCACCTTAAAAATGGGTATGATTATATCTACCCTCATATCCCATTGGTATAATCTCCTACTTTCGTAGTTTTGGTTTCGATCTAACTAGAATATAAGGGTTTTTTGTTTTTGTTTTTGTTTTTGAGGAAAGGAATACTATTATACAGTTTCAAAGTTTTTTGAGTTGTTTAGCTTTCAATAATTTAATCGATAGAGTATTTTAAAGTTAAAAGCAATTTTAAAAATAAATGAATTTCTGTATTAAGCCGAATGAGAAAAGAAAATATATTAGATTCATAGATTGTTTTTTTATTTATACCTGGGATTAATTGAGTTTTTACTTTGATTAATGTTCTTAATAAATAAACCTAAGGTCACACAATCATACTATAATATATCCTTTAAACTGGAAAAGAATTAGAGATTGTATTTTCCAGTAGCTAAATGATCTCGGAAAAGTTGCCCAAGGTCACAAAGCAAGCTAGTAGTAGATCCAGAATTACTCTCACAATTAATTCTTCTGTAATCAAATTACTGTTCTACTAGTAGATGTTTGCTAAAGTTGATGAAGTAGGTTTTCTGTTTAAATAGAACTTATAAATATTCTATAGCAAATTTTTTAAAAGAATAGAAAATTCTTACCATGAACCTGTTTCAGTTTTTATACTTTTTTTTTTTTTTTTAGTAGATGTTAGTCTACTTTGCCCAGTAGTTTTCAGTTTCAGGTTTTTAATTAAACATACAGATGTCTGTGTAATAAAGTATTTGTCTTCATTACAAACTGATAGTTCATTAATTACTTCATTAGTCACAACACTCCAGCCTATGAGTTTCTCTTCTCCACAAAAAATTTTAGTATAAGTTATATGTCTTGATGTTTTGTTTTCAGTATGTAAAGGAAAAATCACTTAAAACATTTGAATACATTTTAAAATGTAAAGTACAGCTTAGTGGGAAATAACATGAATTTCAATATAGAATCACAAGTAAAGTTTATTATAATAGTTGTCTAACTTAAAATATCTGTTTATGATGTTATAAAATTGTTTTGTGTAGTTCTATATTTTTCTGTTTTTAAATTGCAGTATGGACTCCAATTGCCTTGACAGTGGTTTTAGTTGCTGTTGCAACATTGTGTAAAGAGCAAGGAATAACAGTTGTGGGAATTTGCTGTGTATATGAAGTATTTATTGCACAAGGGGTAAGGAGAAATATGGTTTTTTGTTGCTATCCTTTATCATACCTAAATTCTCTTGTAATAAACTTGTTTTCTAAATACATCATTATGTAAATTAATCTGTATACCAAAAAAAATTGCAAGAAACCATGTTTTATCTTCAAATCCATTGAAAATTACTGAACATTTTATGACTCATTTTAGTTTTTTAAGGACAACTCTTTGAATTTCAATAATGGAATCAGGAGGCAATTTGGGAATGTGTACAGTAATATTGTACAATATAATTCAGTATTAGATAAGATTATTTGGCTCAGTTTTATTCATTATCAGTTTCACAAATTGCTCTATATTGATTTTATAATTATAGTCAATTTATAACTAATCTTGCATTTTGAAAATCCTGCATTGAAAACATTATAGTATATTGTTATTTAAAACTCTTTTTTCCTTTTGCAGTATACTTTGCCATTATTATGGACTACTGCTGGACAGTTTTTCCGTGGAAAGAGTAGTATTCCATTTTCTATGTTGCAGACACTAATAAAACTCATTGTTTTGATGTTCAGTACACTATTACTTGTTGTAATTAGAGTCCAGGTTATTCAGTCCCAACTTCCAGTATTCACCAGGTATGAAATTCAGTTTTTCTTTCTAATTTTTTCTTTCCTTTACTCTTAATGTTAAGATTAAAAGTGTTTCAGAAAGTCTTTGATTTATATTGAGGTTTTTTAATAGCTTCGTTGAAGTGTAGTATTTTTTTAAAAACCTGTATATATTTATAATGTACAAATTAGTAGCTTTTGACCTATGTGTGTACTTGTGAAACCACCAGAATGAAAACAATGATTTTTACTTAATGGTACAGTGATTTTAACTTGATCAGTTAAGTGGCAAGTCTTTTATATTCTTAATGATTTTTATCCACTGTTCTAATAATTATTGAGAAGAGGATGTTAAAATCTGTGACTATAATTATGTCTATTTCTACTTGTAGTTTTATCAGTTTTTGTTTCATGTTAGTTAAAGCTCTGTTACTAAGTGCATAACATTTAGGCTTGTGTTTAAATGAGTTTTTTTAATCTCTGATGATACTTTATCCCTGGTCTTTACTCAGAAATTTGCTTTATCTTCTTTTTCTTAGTGTTATGTTGTTTATCTTTTTTCATCCTTTGCCTTTTTATCTATCAGTATATTTATATTTATATTATATTTAAAGTTGACTTCTTGTAAGCTGCATAAAGCTGGATCTTCCTTTCTTGTAATATTTTTAAATAATATTTTTTTAAATGAGCTGTTTCAACTGTTTACATTCAATGTGATTTTCATTTTGTACCATTTTTCTTTGTGACTAAAGGACTTTCTTTAACATTTCTTGATTTGTAGGTCTGCTGGTGCTGAATTGTTTTAGCTTTTACATATAAAAATATCTTTATTTTACATCTGTTTTTGAAAAATAATTTGAATTCTGAGTATAGGATTCTGCATTGATTGTTATGCATTCAGCACTCTGGTAATGTTGCTCTACTATTTTCTAGCTTGCATTATTTTCACTGGGAATCTGTCATCTTTATTTTTATGCTTCTACGTGTAGTGTGTCTTTTACTCTGCCTGCTTGTATTATTTTCTCTTTGTCATTTTTTCTCTATTTTTTAAAAATTGAGGCACAACTGATATATAACAGTATTAGTTTTAGGTATACAGTGTAATGATTTGATACATGTATATTGAAAAATGATTATCATGATAAGTTAATATCCATCCATTACCACACATAATTACAAAAAAATTTTTTCTTGTGATGAGAACTTTTAAGATCTATTTTCTTTGGAATTTTCAAATACACAATACACTATCATTAACTATAGTCACCTGCTGCATATCACTACCCTAGGATATATTTATCTTAAAACACAATTTGGGTGAAGTTGGTTATATAATGCAAACTTCCAGTCACTCTTTTTTATCATCATGTGTCTTGTGTCTAGGTTAATTGAGCTTAGGATCTGTAGGTTTTACTTAATGGAAATTTTGGAAATTTTCTATTACTTCTTAAAATATATTCTCATTATTTTCTCCTTTTCTAGGATCCCAATTACATGTATATTAAGCCTTTTGAAATTGTCAGACTAATGCTCTTTTTATTCCCCTCCAAAAGCTATTTTCTTGTTTTTTTCATTTTGGATAGTCTCTTATGCAATGTATTCAAGTTCAGTGATCTTTTTTCTGCAATGTCTAATCTGCCTTTAATTTTTTTCTAGTTCTTTTTCACTTCAGATGTTGTCTTCATCTTTGGAATTCTCTTTAAGCCTTTTTATGTTTCCTGATCTCTCCATGTTCTAGGGCTTTAATTTCTACTAATGTTATTGTATGTGTCATTTCTTAGTCACTTTAGATTGAATAATTTTCCTCCTCATGGATTATGTTTCTATTTCTTCACATGCCATGCAGTGTTTTAATAGATGTCATATATATGCATATATAAATATTTTAGAGCTTTGTTCTGGGATGCATTTATTTGAGAAATTTATGTGTGTGTGTGTATGTTAGTCACCATCATTAGTTTTTGATGTACTGTGTTACATGATTCATTGTTTGCTTTGTTCTGGGATGCATTTATTTGAGAAATTTATGTGTGTGTGTGTATGTTAGTCACCATCATTAGTTTTTGATGTACTGTGTTACATGATTCATTGTTTGCGTATAACATCCAGTGCTCCATGCAATCTGTACCCTCCTTAATACCCATCACCACGTTCACCCATCCCCAACCCCTCACCCCCTAAAACCCTCAGCTTGTTTCTTGGAGTCCACAGTCTGTCGTGGTTCATCTCCCCCTCCGATTTCTCCATCCCTTTCATTTTCCTTCCCTTCTCCTAATGTCCTCCATGTTATTCCTCATGTTCCACAAGTAAGTGAAACCGTATAATAATTGACCTTCTCTGCTTGACTTATTTCACTTAGCATAATCTCCTCCAGTCCCATCCATGTTGATGCAAAAGTTGGGTATTCATCCTTTCTGATGGCTGAGTAATATTCCATTGTGTAAAGAAGACCACATCTTCTTTATCCATTCATCTGCTGAAGGGCATCTCAGCTCTTTGCACAGTTTGGCTATTGTGGATATTGCTGCTATGAACATTGGGGTATATATGGCCCTTCTTATCATTACATCTGTACCTTTGGGGTAAATACCCAGTAGTGCAATGGCTGGATCATAGGGTAGCTCTATTTTTAATTTTGTGAGGAACCTCCACACTTGTTTTCCAAAGTAGCTGTACCAACTTGCATTCCCACCAACATTGTAAGAGGGTTCCTCTTTCTCCACAACTTTTTTAACATTTGTTGTTTCTTGCCTTACTGATTTTTGCCATTCTAACTGGTGTAAGTTGATATCTCAATGTGGTTTTGATTTGAATTTCCCTGATATCTTCTAGCCACATTTTTAATCTTTGATATATAAGACCATAGCAGCATTTACAATCGGTCAAATTTTCTTCTGCTACTGACACAAGACACTTCTGACTACTCTATCTGATAGACTGTTATTTATGAGGATTTTCATTCTGGCTGCTGAGAAACTATTCCCGCCACTATATGGTATTTGAGAATTTTTATCTAATCCTTTCCTAACTGCATTATTTTTCCCAGGTCTGCTACAATAAATTACCAGAAATTGGGTAGCTTAAAGCAGTAGCAATTTATTCTCTGCCAGTGCTGGAAGTCCAAAATCGAGGTGTCAGGCACAGTTGGTTCTTTCTGAAGACTCTGAGGAAGAATCTATTCCATGCTTCTTTCCTAGTTTCTAGTGGTTGCTAGCAGTCGTTGGCATTCCTTCTTTCTTGTGCATTTCTCTGTATTCTCTCTTCGTATAAGAATAACTGTCATTAGATTTAGGGCTCACCCTAATCCAGTATGACCTCATCCTGACTTAATTAATTACATTGCCAAAGGAATAGGTTTCCAAATAATGTTACAGTCTGAGGTGCTGGGTAGATATGAATGAGAGACATGGTTCAATCCACTACACTGACCTTGAGTATTTCCTCATATACATATGCTGAACAGTTCTCATCAGTACTAAAAACTGGAGAGAGATGTTCTACACTTAGAAGTTCTCTTTCTCAGCAGCTTTGTTCTCTCTGGTATTCTGCCAACTGACCCTAGTCCCCTGGGCCTCTAGGGCTCCCAGTTCAGTTTTGCAGTCTAAGGATACTACTAGGCTCCACTAGGTTCCCCCTTACTGTTCCACAGACTAAAAACTATATCTAGGTATTGAACTTTCCAGATAGGGTTTCCTTATTTGTTTTCTTCTTTTAGGTATCATTGTCCTTTTTTCCCTGATGCTTAGTGTGTTAAGAAAAGTTTTATATATCTTGTCTGGTTCTTTGCTTGTTTAAAGCTAGAAGCAAAAGTTATGCTGAATTTAACAATCTACATCTCTTTTTTTCCTGCTTTAAAATATAGCATTTTTCCATTTCACCTTACTCAGCTAAAATTTAAAATGAAATTCATACTAGTTCTTTATTCATTTACATTAAAGTATCATTGAATGCAAGAACTTTTTTTTTTTTTTAACAACAAAAGGCCAAAATGTTGTTCATGTGTCATCCAGAAGAGTGCAATGCTGGCCCTGGTTAGAATAAAATTTTATTCAGATAATTCTCTTACCTTAAACATTTTCTTTGTGTCATTTAATGTATAACTATTTTGAGTAATTTTGGTGCATTTTTTTCTTTAAAGAATACTTCCTAATTTCATGAATTTTTACTTCTGAGTCTAGCCATGCTAAACTGAACAACTCATTTAAGTAGTAAAATATGGGAAATAGATTGAATAGTAAATATATACTATAATTTGCATTTCCTTCTTTACCCTCAGTTTCAGTGTTACTGTTTTTGTTTTTCCTTTTAGAGAATTTCCATAGACTTTTTCATCTCCAGTTCTATAGTGTGAAAATGTAGTTTATAGATATGAATGTATTTGTTTTGTGTAAGTATGTGTGGATGGCTATATGGGTATGTTACATCTAAATATATATTTTCCAAATAGGGGCATTTAAAAAATGTTTGTATATACATTTTCTTCTATTACGTTACCCTGTGAATTGACTATAGTATTACTTGACTTGCTTTGACATGTGTTCTTTCTCTAAAGTACAGTTATTAAATTAGCTGTTCTAAATAAACCATGAGTTATAAAAATGAACTCTTGAGTAGTGGATTATAGGAAAAAAGTTTGTATTCATTCTTTTGGTTATTTGAGAATTCAAGTCCTGACTCAAGTTTAATTATTTTTCATACATGTAGATGTTCAAATATGAAGGTTTTTTAGATATTATTTGTTCAAATAGTATTTGCTTTTTTCCAACCATTTGAATTTTTAAGAAGACCAAGTCAAATGTTAGGGGTTGATTTTTCATTAACTTACTCATTTTAAAATGAGGAATTATCTTTATATATTAACATAGCCAATAAAATTTTGAACATAGCCTAAAAAAATAAAAATCAGAAGCTATTTATTTGAAATATACTTTAAAAAGTGATTCAACTATGATTTGACTTAGTTTGCAGGAAACAGACTAATTTAATGAAATGAACATTATGTACAAATGTCATGTACATAATATGTCATGGCCTGCACAAATATAATTTCGGATATGTTTATATTAGTATGTGTTAGGAGAAAAAGTAGGACACAGATAAAATGTTACATAGGCCTGTACAGTACTATTATGTGCTGGAAAATGGGTTTTTGCCTTCCTAGAAGTCAGAGCAAAAGGAAAAAGCTCATAGGTGATGCACTTTTTTCTGCCCACAGCAAAAGAAAAACATAGTAATTCTTTCTAGGAAACATAATTTTTATTAGCGTTTAGTGCTGAAAGAAGCCATCTCATGCAGAAAAAAACATTGGTTAGTGTTCTCAGAAACACTCATACATCACATACAACAATCAATCCTTTAAAATTTTTCTTTTTACTTTTAATCAGAAGGTTATACTTCTGTAGAATATCATAATATTGTAGTGATTTTGTCTGAATTATTCTAATAATAAACTATAAATAGATAATCTAGGTCCCCTTTAAACAGCTCTTCATAATTTGTCTCAACTAGAAGTTTCTTAAAGATTAGTTTGAACTCTAGTGAGGACTGACATATCAGTAAAAAATATTTTTCTTTTTAATGAAATTACATGTAAAATACTGCTTTTATTGTTCAGTGTTGTATTTAAATGTTATATATTTTGTGTTTACAAAGTGTTTTAGTCTAAATAACTTTTTTTTTCATTCGTTATACAGGTTTGATAACCCAGCTGCCGTAAGCCCAACTCCTACAAGGCAACTAACTTTTAACTATCTCCTTCCTTTGAATGCTTGGCTTCTATTAAATCCTTCAGAACTCTGCTGTGATTGGACCATGGGAACAATACCACTTATAGAGTCATTTCTAGATATTCGAAATCTTGCCACATTTACTTTCTTTTGCTTTTTGGGGGCTTTGGGAATATTCAGTCTTAGATACCCTGGTGATTCCTCCAAGACTGTTTTAATGGTAAGAAATTCCCTTAATTTTTCAGATGTAAAACAGTCAGTTGATTTGAAGACTGCCTTTTCAGAGCATCTTCTTAGAAACAGCATCTTTCTTGCTCAACATCAGCTTAATTATTAGCTTTTTTTTGGCTATCCTAAAATTATATATCAGAATTCCATATGTAGGCATAATTTGACATTCAGCATGTAAAGTAAAAACTGGTTATGAATTTTCTTGATTTGCTAGGAATTCTGAAACCGTGAAGCATGCCATTGGCATCATTTTCTTCTATTTCTTTACCCAAGTAGGTTGTATACTTTGAGGAAATAGATCATTGTTTTCTTGACACAGAGAAGAGTGTCATGCAAGATAGACAGCTAGAAATATTTAGTTTAGTTCTCATTAGCAAGGTTTTCATTACACCGCAAGTTATTTTTTACTATGTTCAGAGAACTCTGATTGTTTACACAGTGTTATTTTTCTGAGGTGTATTTCTTTGTAATTTTCTTACTCTTCTGTCACCTCTTGTAGTGTGTGTTTTTTTTAAGATTTTATTTATTTATTTGACAGACAGAGATCACAAGTAGTCAGAAAGGCAGGCAGAGAGAGAGAGAGAGAGGAGGAAGCAGGCTCTCTGCGGAGCAGAGTCCGATGTAGGGCTTGATCCCAGGACCCTGGGATCATGACCTGAGCCGAAGGCAGAGGCTATAACCTACTGAGCCACCCAGGCACCCCCTTGTAGTGGTTTTGTTGTTTTCTTTAAATTACTGAAGATAGTAATAATCTGTAACATTTTCTTGAGCATTTGCTATGTGCCAGAAAGTGTTTTTTAATACTATACAAATACATCATATCTGACTACAGCCACTAGGTTCATTTATTCATTCATTAAAAAGGTTTTCTTGTAGCCTATGTACCAGGCAGCCTTTTAGGCACTAAGGATATGATAAAAAGAAATACAAGGCTCCATTTACCAGGGAACTGGCATTTTGGAAAAATTTGAAGCTGATCTCTTAGATATAGAGAAGACTGAAAAAATACAGAGTTTGGGGGAAAGGTCATATTTACTATTAGTTTTTAATCTCTTGAGTTTGATCCTAGCAGTGATTTTGAATAGCACTTGATGCCTAGAGTTTCGGAGGAGAGTCCTAAGCGCCACATAAAAATTTGATAGATGGTATAGAGATAGTAATTGAAACCAGGATGTGAATAAGAAGGTCTAAGGAGAGGTTATGTAAAGAGCAGCGTTTCTCAACTGGGGTTTTGTGACTTTTCTCAAAGATGGTAGCTAGCTATTACCATTCCAAATACATAGAATAGAAGATAATTCATACACATAATGAATGTCTAAGAGTATTTGGTCTTTATTCTCCCTCAGAAAATAGTTGAAGGGGCTAGCTAGATAGAGTGATAAGAGAAGAAACCTACAACTCGGTTTGAAAAAACTTCTATAGAAGGTATAGGAGTTTATATACAGTAAAAGATAACTGTGTAGAGGAGAATGAACCTAAATAGGAGATAGACCAAATGGACAGAAAGGTAGGTGAGTATTTCAAGAAAGATGGAATGATTATCACTAACAGATACTCTGAGGCAGAAAAGTGAGATCAGTCATATTTAACCTATTTTAGGAATATTAGTTACTTAATGAAATTTATTTCTGTGGAGAGATTGAATTAGGAGATGTGGATATGAAGAATGGTAGTATAGATAACCTGTAGGGTTACCTTAACTTTGAATATTTCGAAGGAGGAGACAAGCTTGAATTTATTATCAGCTAAGTAAGAGAAGACTGTGCCAGCTTAACGCATAACAGACTGCTGATCTCATGTAGAGCTTGGAGGGAGCATGAAGATCTAGAATTAGTGAACCTTCAGAGGTAGGAGAATCACTTTCATTGGAGAACTCAGTTCGCCGACTTTTAGAAGGAAAGGAAATCACTAATAGGTTGACTTGCAATGTTGATTTGAAATGTCGATTGGTTAAGTGGGGTGAAAACCAGCTACTTATTACCTTGGCTGTAAAGTGCTTGCCTAAGAATGTGGGACCTTGTTTTATACCTAAGGGACATAATGAATGGGTAAGGCAATTTAAAAATGTGTTTGTTGTCAAAGGAGACATTTAAGGTTGAAGAGACAAGAGCGTATTTGAATATGGATAGGAACAATACAGTTGATTAGAAGGTGGTCAAGTAGATGAAAGAATGGTTAATTGTGAGATTTGCGAGGAGCAGGGGCACTGTAGAGCTCAGGTTTGGCCCGAGAAAGATGGAAACACACACTTCTTATGTCGCAGAAAGGATGGAAATGACATCAGTGTGTGGATGTTGGTAGGTTTAGTAGCACAGAATTGAAAGAATTCTTGTTTTATGGCTTTAGTTTTCTCTGTAAGTTTGGAAGTATGGTCACCCGCTGAAAGTGACATGAATCAAAAGCCTAAGAAAAGTAATCAAGATACAAAATAAATGAGAGAGGGAGTGATCCTATCAAAGACACCTAGAAGTTCTGAGTTTTAAGGATCAATTTGAAGTTGATAATCATTAATTTATGATGATACTAATATATTTTGCTTTGGGACTGTCTCTAGTAGAGCTTTGCTGTTCAGGTAAATACAGACAAAGCAGCTGCATGGTAGAATACATCCAAAGCTGAGGTTCTACTAAAAGGAAGGAAAAGTAAGGAAGGGTGGATGAATGTAAAGTTTTGGCATATAAAATAATGATTTCTATAATATAAGCTGAATAAAAACAGGGAGGGTAGTACCAGTGAAATAAGCAGAGATTTGTATAAATTTTATTTTATGTATGTAAAAAGGAACAATTGTGATCTTAGGTATAACTTCTTTAAGATAGTCTTTTTTTTTTTTTTTTTTAAGATTTTATTTATTTATTTGACAGAGAGAAATCACAAGTAGATGGAGAGGCAGGCAGAGAGAGAGAGAGGGAAGCAGGCTCTCTGCTGAGCAGAGAGCCCGATGCGGGACTCGATCCCAGGACTCTGAGATCATGACCTGAGCTGAAGGCAGCGGCTTAACCCACTGAGCCACCCAGGCGCCCTCTTTAAGATAGTCTTAAACATGCTATATTATATAGTGATGTTCTGTGAAGATCTTTTAAAGGGATAAGTATATCAAAGGAGTACCTATGAAGTATCAGATGCCGTGTTAAGCACTTATTAAAATGTCCTGTGTATCCTGACAATATAACATCAGTAGTTATTAACCCCAATTTGTAGAGAAACACAAATTGGGAAGATGATTGATTAGTTTACTTTATATTACCTAGGAAGTAAGAAACAAAACAGATTTGTTCCAGACTCTTGCACTACCACCTTTCCTTTTAAAAAGTTTTATATCACTGAAGAAGTAAATTATGGTAGCCATAGTTAGCTAGGTTGGCATATATTAATAGAGAGTGTATTAGAACTTTTAAATAAGTTAATCATTAGAGACATTCCTTTATCCAAGAACGAGTAGATTTTTTGTGAGGTTGCTTTTTGTGTATATAGCTTGTGCATCAGTCCATGATACATCTTTGAATGAATTTAACACTTTTAATTATTTCAAATAAAATAGCTTTAGAGCAGCCATGAATTAATAAAAAATATGTTTGCCTGTTTGTTTTTAGAAAAGGACTACAGGGTGCCTGGGTAACTCATTCAGTTAAGCATCTGACTCTTGGTTTTGGCTCAGGTCATAATCTCATGGGTCATGAGATCAAGCCCCAAGTGGGGCTCTCTGTCTGTGGGAAGTCTGCTTGAAGATTCTTTCTCTCTGCCCCTACCCTAACTCCCTCTCTCTGAAATAAATACATCTTATATGTGGGAGTATCTCTGTTTCTCAGCTAGCTGGTTGTTTTTATCAAGCACTCTTGGGAATGGAAAATTAATTATGTATTCTTAATGTTTTACCTTTTTGATCAAAAAGAAAACATTAAAATTTCAGATATATGTATTAGTATGATACTTAGTAGTTCAGTAATGCTTTTCTTTAGATTCTTTACTTCCTCATTACAAGTTTTTAATTTATCATACATGGTGAAAGTATTTTTTTCAATGTGTATACATCTTTTCATCCGTATTTTACTAATAAAGTATAATAAAGAGGAAGCAATCTTTCAAACTGTTAAAAGACTCTCAAACTTCTGAAGCTGAAAGAATAACTTGCATAGTTATTCAATTAGGTACTATAAAACAAATCAGGGTAACAAAATACGGAAGCACGTGTTCATAGAAACAGATGTCCTAATAACCAGCTTGGTTCCTTTCATAGGTTATTTGTGTGTTAGTTGTTGGAATACTACCTTTTTAATGGATTTATTGTCTGGGAACCATATGCTCTCTCATTTTCAAAATAACAAAATCTAAGCATTTTTATGATGTATTTCAATGTGTAGTGTTAGAATTTTAGAAATTTTTATAGAACAAAAGACTACTGTTTAAAGGGGGCAGTTTTATTTTTATACTTATACTAAGCCTCTTAAATATATAGGACTCATCAGAGTATTATGCAAAGGAATGCTGGGGTACAGACACAGTAGTCTACTGTCTTGCCTGAAGGATACCTTCTATCATTTTTCAATTTCCAATATAATATGAATATTAACAATAATAAAAATATGAAAACTTGCATGAATGGCTTTTATGTCAGCCATTACAGTTTTGTAAAACCTGTTAACATCTCTGTCAATGTATTTTTACCATACATACATAAGTTGGGTGTATAAAAATTATTAATGTCTTATTTTATATTTATTTAAAAAAAATATTTATTTCATTGGATGAGCCCTAATTATAATCTCACCTTGATCTCACCTTGGTGATATACATCCTGATGTTTGTTGTTACTGACCCTAAGTTGCCTTCTGTATGTTTAAATTAGTATTGTTTATAATATTATTAAAACTGGTACCAATACATTATTCAAATTAAATAAAGTATTTGGTTTTAACTTTTGAATGGCCATATTTTTTTTTGAACTTACTAAAATACCTTATTTTTCTTTGTAGGCCCTTTGTTTGATGGCGTTACCATTTATTCCTGCATCAAACCTTTTTTTCCCAGTTGGATTTGTTGTTGCTGAGAGAGTATTGTATGTTCCTAGCATGGGGTTCTGTATTTTGGTAGCCCATGGATGGCAGAAAATATCAAATAAAAGGTGAATTAAAATGTTAGTTCATTTAATGCTTACTAACTGTAGAATTAAGTGTGATACATTTAAGTATTTAAAATGTTTAGTTCATTTATATAAATCCTACTTTTATGTTTTTATTTTTCATCTTGATAGTCTCCTCATTTTTCTGTAATTCAGGTTAGGAAAGCTTCATAGCACCCACCTCATCCTATGTTCTTATTAACATAATTTTATTGTACAGCCTGTGACATAACAAACTTTGAGTCAGACCCAAGCGAAAACAAGGATATTGTTGAGAATAGAGTTATAAATAACCATTGCCACCTCGATGTGCGATGACATAGTCTTCTTACTTAAGTGAGTTATGTTGAGTTTATTTATATATAAATGCATATAGTAAACAGTCTATAATTTCTTGATATCATCACTATCTGCATCATAACCATCATGTCCTAGTTGCCTTAACTAACAGTTAAGGAACAGAAGAGTCACACTGTATGCAAGAAATGTCTGCTTTCTCACTTTCCAGTCATCCTTCAACCCTCAGCATTCTTACTTGTCTCTACCTCATTGCCTCTACTAGCTAACTCCAGTCAGTGCTTGTATTTAAAATTTATTTCCCTGGTGTCTGTAGAAAGTCTTTCTCCTAATTCTCTTTCATGTCATCTCATTGCTGCTCAGTCCCTTCTCAGAGTCTTCTTGCTGTAGTTGCTCTTTAAATATTTTTTATTTGCCACAATTTTACTCACAGTCATTTTTCTCACACTGCATATTCTCCCTGGGTGATGTCATCCATGTCTACAATTTTCACTAATATCTAGCAGGCCCTTTCTCTTAACTTCTACCCATATATCCAATTTTAATCAATACCAGTTTTGGAATGCTTACCATGTGCCAAGAGCCATGATAGACCCTTTAGATTTGTTTTCTCATTTAATCTAACATTCCTTAACTCTCGTGCACATTTGAAAATTAAAGCTCATATAGATTACTTGAATCAGGTTACCTCAAGATCACATAGCTGGTAAACAGTAGGATTTTTCTTCAGATTTATATTTGACTACTTCCAACGTCCATGTTTGTTCATTCTCTCTCTCCCTCTCTCTCTCTGTCTCTCCATGGTCCATGTTCTTTCTGATCCATGCAGTCTTATCTTAAGTGGATCTCTCAAAATGAAAGAAGTTGAACTGTGTTATTAAGACAGAAACATACTTAGAGAATATTAGTACCAAATAAGACTATAGGGATAATTGAAGTATAACATTTTTATAGATGAGGAATTAAGTCCCATATAATTAGCCTAAAGCTGTATAAGTAATTTGTATCTATTTCATAAAGAGTTAGTTTTACTATGACTCGTAATAAATAATTCTAGCTTTAAAATATGAAATTATTCAAAGAATGTCATGATAATCTGTGGTATAGATGCAATTTGTGTAAGCCAATTTTTAAAAAAAAAAAAATATAGCCAGTGAAGATTGACCCTTGATAAACACAAGAATATTCAAATTGTAAGTAAAGGCCCCAAAAAGGAAAAATTGCAGTTAAAAACTGGTATGTCTGCTTTTTGCCATTATATGTAAACAGAGTTTTTGAAATACTAATATAATTAAAGACTCAAGTAGAAGGTAGTATGCATATTTAATTTTTTTGGTGTTACCTTTGAAGTTAGATGATTGCCAGAATGATCCTCATTCCTTAGAATAAACTCAAAGATGATATTTGGGGATATTTAACATTATTTCTTACCTCTATTCTAAAAGATAAAATGCTTCTGGTGATGTAGACAATGGTTTCTTTGTTTTGCTTTTTTCTCTTAAACAGTGTATTAAAAAAGTTATCCTGGATTTGTCTGTCTATGGTGATATTCACTCATGCCTTAAAAACACTCCACAGAAATTGGGATTGGGAGTCTGAATATACATTGTTTATGTCAGCCTTGAAGGTAAAGTATTATCCAGAATGACAGGAAAATATGTCATTAATGATTTCTTATAGTCATGTCTAGGATGTTTTTATATTTAATTAGACATGTTACTGTCAATTTTAAGTACTACTCCAAAAGATCAGTAAAAATAATTTGTTCTTTATATAATATATACCATAACCAGTGCTTTGAATCATATTTAGTTGATATGTCTGTGGCATATATGAATAATTCCCTAAATGCTATACTGTTGTTAGAAGTTCAAATGATAATAAAATGATTAAATAAGAATACTATATATAGGGGCACCTGGGTGGCTCAGTGGGTTAAAGCCTCTGCTTTCGGCTCAGGTCATGATCCCAGGGTCCTGGGATCGAGCCCTGCATCAGGCTCTCTGCTCAGCAGCAAGCATGCTTCCCTTCCTCTCTCTGCCTGCCTCTCTGCCTACCTCTGTCTGTCAAATAAATAAATAAAATCTTAAAAAAAGAACACTATATATAGTTCATAGTTCTGAAGGTGAACTTTTTTTTTTAACCTTTTAATGTTTTAAAAATTAGAATAGATCTCACAGTGAGAGGCATCTTACAATTAATTAGTGGCTTTTTGTTTTATTAATAGTGAGTCTTAGAATTAATGGCATCCTAGATTTATTGAAGTAAAATACGTAACTAAAAATGGCACCTTGCTATGTGGAAAATAACTAAGGTTACAATACTATAGAAAAGATAGAAACTGGCAGAAAGTAGTGATAAAACATTTCTATAGAATGGACAACATACCAGGAATAAGGTCTTTTTAAAAAAATCATAAAATACTGGTTTCTGTAAGCTACAAGCAATGGGTTTTTTCAGGTGCTTCTCTTCAAAACTATAAATTCTTAACTTCCTTTGGCTATTTCTGTACTCCCCATTGCTTGGCTTTCCTGGAATATTGCCTCATTCCAATAGTCTGTGTGACAACTTAAGGTCATGTGACTATCCTTTTGTCTCACTCAGTAACTGCACTCTCTCCTCTAGCTTAGAAGTCTGTTAACGAAAGAGACCTCATTACTATTCTTCTTAAGCTACACTCATAGAATATCAGTGGAAACCTATAATTTTCAAGAGTTTTGTTTATCGTTATTCCTAGAACAATCTAAGAACCACAGCCCTACTCACTGAGGCTAGTTCCTCGGCCAGATACCATCCTCTCCCTACAGGAACATCATGCCCATCTGTGAATTAATAAAGCACAGATAAATTTAGAACTTTAATCCCAGGTTTCCCATTACCATAATGGACTACGTAAATAACTTTATAACAAGCCTAAAAATAAGTAATCAGTGCAAGTTAAATATATTCTCATGTTCAAATACCTTCTCTCCCAAAAGAATACAGATAGTAGAGCTTAAGTTTTCAAACAACGTAATGCATTTTTTTCTTTTTTTAGTTAAGTTCTATGCCCAGTGTGGGGCTTAAACTCATGACACCAAGATCAAGTTGCATACTCTACTGACTAAGCCAGCCAAGCACCCTGTGATACTTTGATCAAATAAAACTTTTAGCAAAATTCTAATACATCAAATAGATGAAATCAGACTGCTGTGGTTTTAGTTTATGTTAAAAGGAGGAGAGTAAATTTGGGGAAATACTTCACTTGGCTCCTTTCTCATCTCCAGGGGCACCTCCTTGGAACACTCCATTCCTAACAATATACTAAACAAATATCTTTGTTAATTGGAGGTATACATACAAATTTTTCTTTTCTAAAAGAAAAACCTGAATTATTTTTTCAAGTTTTATTGAGGTTAATTGACATATAATGTATTAGTTTAAGATGTACAACATAATATCTGTGTATATTATAAAATAATTATAATAAGTTAACTTCTGTCACCTTACATAGGTACAATATTTTTCTTTTGATGAGAATTTCCAAGATCTACTATCTTAGCAACTTTCAAATATACATTACAGTATTGTTAACTATCGTAACCATGCTCAACATTGTATTCACAGAACTTATTTGTCTTATAACTGAAAGTTGGTGTCTTTGAGCACCTCACCCATTCATGGATACCTCTGTGGAACACTCCATTCCTAATGGTATTCCTAATGGTAACACTCCATACCTAATGGTATTCCTAATGGTAATAAATATCTGTGTTAATTGGAGTTGTATTTTTTAATTTTTTTTTTTAATTTTTTATTTTTTAAAAAACATATATTTTTATCCCCAGGGGTACAGGTCTATGAATCACCAGGTTTACACACTTGAGGGTTGCCGGGGGGAGGGGGTTTGGGAGAAGGGGGTGATTTGGAGTTGTATTTTTTAATTGTAATTTATTTCTATCTATGCTTATGTATTGAAGGTAAATAAAAATAATGCCAAATTATGGAATAATGTGGGTCATGCTCTGGAAAACGAAAAGAACTTTGAACGAGCTTTGAAATATTTCTTACAGGCTACCCATGTTCAGCCAGGTAAGCGTTATTAATTAATAAAACAATTTGAATAGATTGATTCAAAACTTGATTATATTTGGGGATAATAAGGTAGAGTTTTGTTTTCAGTCTTCATTCCAGGTGATATAAATACTATAGTGTTTGATGCTGGCTTATTTTGAATTAGATTATATATTAGATCTACTTAGACATTTAGGATTTTTTTCTTTACTATAAGAGTTGGTGGTACTGATGAGCAATTTTGGTGGAATGTTAGATGCAAAAGCCTGATAGGAATGTGTTTAGGAGAGAGGGGGAAGAATAATTGGAGACAGCTGGTATTGAAAACTCTTAAAGAGTATCAATAGGAAATGGTGGTATTGCTGGGAATGGAGTCAAGAAAAGGTAAGTAGGATGATAGGAGTTTTTGTTTTCAGTTTTAAGGTGGGAGAAACAAAGCATATGTACAGCTAATCCACTGAGGCTGGGAAAAGTAATAATTCAAAAAGGAGGGAACAAATTATGGATCAGTTGTCCTTAAATAAATGAGAAGAAATAAATAGAATTTTGTGCACAGGATAAGGACTTCATTTAGTCATAGAATTGCTAATATACTATAAGGAAGGCAAAGAACATAAATAATGGATATAGGCAGTCGAATAGATCATCTGGAGGAAGTTTCTGGAAATTGTCTTTTGTTTGCTTCTATTTTCTCATTGAAATAGAAAGCAGAGTCATCAGAGTCAGGAAGGGTTGAATCTCTAGAGATCTAAGAATAAGAGTGGGTGTGAAGTAGCTGTCTAGGACAGTGCTTCACAAACTGAAATGTGCCCTTGAATCACATGGAGATGTTATAGTGGATGTTCTGATGGATAGAGGTTTAGAATAGAATCTGAAGTTCTGCACTTCTATTAAGTTCCCAGGTAATGTTTAGCCCATGGATCACACTTTTAGAGACAAGATATAGGAAAATGTGTAATTGCCAAGCAGTTCTAACTGCTTGAGGTTAGAATACTTTATTTAAAATTATACTAGTTGATGTAGGTGTATGCTTTTCACTTGCTACTTTACAGCTGAAATGGCACAGGCGTGGAGAACTCTGTTAAATAGAATTAGGGCATTTTAAAATGTGCTATTACTAAACAAGAAACAGATAATGATTATAATAGATGAAGAATCTAAGTTAAGCAGGGAGGTGAGGCAGGGTGATAGGATCAATGATTTATAGGTGTGAAGAATTGTTGGTGTCTGAGTAGGATCTAGCTTACAGCATCAGTATTTTTCAAGAGGAATACTATTGGTATTTTGAGTGTACAAAACTGTATTTCAGGATATAAACCAACATGGCCCTCATCTGCCAAATGCCATCATTACTGTCAATTTATAATGATAACCAAAAGGTACTTCCCTCAACACATATACACCCCAACACCCCGGTCACATTTGTAAATATCCTCAGAGAATCGGGGAGTGGCAAGCAATACCCACTCTTTGTTAGATATGACTGTGGTCATTGCACTAACTAGTTAAAGGAAGATGGAGGTGAAAATCTTGGAAGAAAGGATATCAAAGCCCAAGTATTAGAAAATTTGTATTTGTAGATTCTGAAATCACTTAAGAATTATGAGAACCATAAGCAACCAGGAGATTTGACTCAGAGAATAGTGACTGCAACAAAGAAGGATGGTCAATTATAATAGAGTTTAATGACCTGAAATTCAGAGACAAGTGATTTTAAGAAGGAGCAAGAGTTGTCTGGAAGTGTTAAAGATCACCAAAGACACCTACTCTTCCTCCAGACCCAGTGCTGCAAAGAATAAGAAAAAGAACACAGTCGCTACTTGGACAAGCTACATGTAAAAAACCACATCCCTGAGGCAAAGCCAAATTTCATTTAGAGAAAGATGAAGAGAAAGCTGTAGAAATAAAACAGATGGTCTAGCTTTTCAATTTTATTTTCCCTAACTCTTTCTATAGTTTTTCTTGAGTATATATTCCTGGTTTCCTCACCTCTTTGCCTTTGTTTATATTATTCCTTGAGCCTAGAATTCCTCCCTTCTCCCTTGCCATTTACCTTCTATCATATCCTATCCATCTTTTACAACCCATCTTGCATGGCTTCTCTTCTCTCTCTTTTTTTTTTATTGTGTTATATTAGTCACCGTAAAATACATCATTAGTTTTTGATGCAGTGTTTCAAGATTCATTGTTTATGTACAACACCCAGTTCTCCATGCAATATGTGCCCTCTTTAATACCAACCACCAGGTTCACCCATTCCCCCAACCCCTCTGCCCTCTAAAATCCTCAGTTTGTTTCTTGGAGTCCACAGTCTCTCATGGTTCATCTTCCCCTCCGATTTCCCCAATTCACTTTTCCTTTCTTCTGATGTCCTCCATATTATTCCTTATGTTCCACAAGTAAATGAAACCATATAATAATTGACCTTCTCTGCCTGACTTATTTCACTCAGCATAATCTTCTCCAGTCCCATCCATGTTGATACAAAAGTTGGGTATTCATCCTTTCTGATGGCTGAGTAATATCCCATTGTGTTTATGGACCACATCTTCTTTATCCATTCGTCTGTTGAAGGGCATCTCAGCTCTTTGTACAGTTTGGCTATTGTGAACATTGTTGCTATGAACAATGGGGTACAGATGGCCCTTCTTTTCATTACATCTGCATCTCTGGGTTAAATACCCAGTAATGCAATTGCAGGATCATAAGGAAGCTCTATTTTTGATTTCTTAAGGAACCTCCACACTGTTTTCCAAAGTGGGTGCACCAACTTGCATTCCCTCCAACAGTTTAAGAGGGTTCCTCTTTCTTCACATCCTCTTCAACACTTGTTTCCTGCCTTGTTCATCTTTGCCATTCTAACTGGTGGAAGGTGGTATCTCAACTAGTTTTGATTTGAATTTCCCTGATGGCTAATGATGATGAACATTTTTCATGTGTCAGCCATTTGTATGTCTTCACTGGAGAAGTGTCTGTTCATGTCTTTTGCCCATTCTTTGACATGATTATCTGTTTCTTGGGTGTTACGTTTGAGGAGTTCTTTATAGATCTTGGATATTAGCCCTTTGTAGTGTCATTTGCAAATCTCTTCTCCTATTCCTTGGGTTACCTCTTTGTTTGGTTGACTGTTTCCTTTGCTGTGCAGAAGCTTTTGATCTTGATGAAGTCCCAAAAGTTCATCTTCACTTTTGGTTCCTTTGCCTTTGGAGACATGTCTTGAAAGAAGTTGCTGTGGTCAATGTCGAAGAGGTTACTGCCTCTGTTCTCCCCTAGGATTTTGATGGATTCCTGCATCACGTTGAGGTCTTTCATCCATTTTGAGTTTATCTTTGTGTGTGGTGTAAGAGAATGGTCAAGTTTCATTCTTCTATACATAGTTGTCCAATTTTCCCAGCACTGTTTATTGAAGAGACTGTCTTTTTTCCACTGGATATTTTTTCCTGCTTTGTCAAAGATTATTTGACTATAGAGTTAAGGGCCCATATCTGGGCTCTCTACTGTGTTCCATTGGTCTGTGTGTCTGTTTTGATGCCAGTACCATGATGTCTTAGTGATCACAGCTTTGCAGTAAAGCTTGAAACCAGGCAATGTGATGTCCCCAGCTTTGTTTTTCTTTTTTAACATTTCCTTAGCAATTCGGGGTCTTTTCTGGTTCCATACAAATTTTCAAATTGTTTTAGCACTTCATAAAATGTCGCTGGTATTTTAATCAGGATGGCATTGAAAGTATAGATTGATCTGGGCAGCATAGACGTTTTAACAATGTTTATTCTTCCGATCCATGAGCATGGAATGCTTTTCAGTCTTTCTGTGTCGTCTTCAGTTTCTTTCATGAGTGTTCTGTAGTTCCTTAAGTACAGATCTTTACTTCTTTGGTTTGGTTTATTCCAACGTATCTTACAGTTTTTGGTGCTATTGTAAATGGAATCGATTCTCTAATTGCCCTTTCTACAGTTTCATTGTTAGTGTATGAGTAAGCAAGGATTTCTGTGCATTAATTTTGTATCCTGCCACATTATTGAATTGCTGTATGAGTTCTAGTAGTTTGGGGGTAGAGTCTTTTGGATTTTCCATATAAAGTATCCTATCATCTGCGAAGAGAGAGAGTTTGACTTCTTCTTTGCCATTTTGAATACATTTTATTTCTTTTTGTTGTCTGATTGCTGTTGCTAGGACTTCTAGTACTACTATGTTGAACAACAGTGGGAAGAGTGGGCATCCTTGTCATGTTCCTGATCTCAGTGGGAAGGCTCTCAGCTTTTCTCCATTGAGAATGATATTCGCTGTGGGTTTTTCATAGATGGATTTTATGAAGTTGAGGCATGTTCCCTCTATCCCTATACTTCAAAGCGTTTTAATCAGGAAAGGATGCTGTATTTTGTCAAATGCTTTTTCTTTATCAACTGAGATGACCATGTGGTTCTTCTCTCTTCTCTTACTGATTTATCACATCAATTGATTTGCGAATGTTCAATCACCTTTGCATCCCATGGATAAATCCCACCTGGTCATGGTGGATAATCTTTTTCATGTACTGTTGGATCCTATTAGCTAAGATCTTGTTGAGAATCTTGGAACCCATATTCATCAGGGATATTGGTCTGAAAGTCTCCTTTCTGATGGGGTCTTTGCCTGGTTTGGGGATCAAGGTGTAAAGCTGGCTTCATAGAAAGAGTCTGGAATTTTTCCTTCTGTTTCTTTTTCTTTTTCTTTTTCTTTTTTTAAACAGCTTCAGGAGAATAAAGATTATTTCTTTTTCGAATGTTTGATAGAATTCAGGGAATCTGTCAGGTCCTGGGCTCTTGTTTTTTGGGGGAAGTTTTTAATCACTGCTTCAGTCTCATTACTAGGTATTGGTCTATTCAGGTTATCAGTTTCCTCCTGATTCAGTTTTGGAAGTTTATAGGTTTCCAGGAATGCATCCATTTCTTCTAGGTTGTTTAACTTATTGGCATGTAGCTGTTGATAATAATTTCTGATAATCGTTTCTATTTCCTTGGTGTTAGTTATGATCTCTCCACTTTCACCATAATTTTATTAATTTGGGTCTTCTCTGTTTTCTTTTAGGTTAGTTTGGCCAATGGTTTATCAGTCTTATTGATTCTTTCAAAGAACCAGCTTCTAGTTTCATTGATGTGTTCTACCATATCTCTAGTTTCTATCTCATTGATCTCTGCTTTAATCTTGATTATATCCCTTCTTGTGCTTGGGGTTGGCTTAATTTGTTGTTGATTTTCCAGTTCTTTAAGGTGTAAAGAGAGCTGGTGTATTTTGGATTTTTCAGTTTCTTTTTAGTAAGGCTTAAATTGATACGTATTTCCCCCTTAGGATTGCCTTTGCCGTATCCCATAGGTTTTGGACTGATGTGTCTTCATTCTCATTGGTTTCCATGAATTGTTTAAGTTCTTTTTAATTTCCTGGTTGATCAGAACATTTTTTGGCAGGATGGTCTTTAGCTTCCAAGTGTTTGAATTCCTTCCAAACCTTTTCTTGTGGTTGAGTTCCAGTTTCAAAGCATTGTGGTCTGAGAATATGAAGGGAATAATCTCAGTCTTTTGGTATTGGTTGAGACCTGATTTTGGCCCAGTATGTGGTCTGTTCTGGAGAAAGTTCCATGTGCGCTCAGAAAGATGGTTCTCCATCCCTTCACTTTCAGTCTGGATATATATTTAGGTTCAAAATGTGTCTCTTGTAGACAGCATATGGACGGGTCCTGTCTCTTTTTCCAGTCCACAACCCTGTGCCATTTTATGGGAGCATTTAGGCCATTCAGATTGAGAGTGGTTATTGAAAGATAGGTTTTTATTGTCATGTTGCCTGTAAAGTCCTTGTTTCTATAGATTATCCCTGTAAATTTTTGTTCTGTATCACTCTTGGGGTCTTTCTTCTTTTAGAGTCCCCTTAATATTTCTTGTAGTGCCGGCTTGGTGGTCACATAATCTTTTAGTCTTTGCTGGTCTTAGAAGCTCTTAATCTCTCCAATCATTCTGCATATCCTTGCTGGATAAAGTATTCTTGGTTGCATGTTCTATTCAGTTAGTGCTTGGAATATGTCTTGCCAGCCCTTTCTGATTTCCCAGTTTTCTGTGGACAGGTCTGACATTATTCTGATGTTTTTCCGTCTGTACAGAAGGAATCTCTTCCCCTAGCTGCCCTTAAGACACCTTCTCTGAGCTTATGTTTTGTGAATTTCACGATTACATGTCTGGATGTCTTTCTGCCCCTGTTGATCTTGGGGGATGTCCTTTCTACTTCTACTACATGAACACTTATTCCGTTCCCCAGATTAGGGAAATTCTCATCCAGGATTTGTTCAACATATATCTTCTAGTCTTAGCCAGGATTTGTTCAACTGTATCTTCTAGTCCTCTCTCTTTCTCCACCCCCTCAGGAATCCCCATAATTCTGACATTGGAACATTTCATGGCATCATTTATTTTCCTGATTCTGTTTTCATGGCTTCAAAGCTGTTTGTTCCAGGCCTCCACCTGATCCATCTTTTCTGTCAGTTTGTCTTCCAGATCACTAATTCGATCTCTGCCTCATTTTCCCTAGGTGTTAAGAGTATTTAGGTTAGATTGGATCTCATCGATAGCATTTTTAAGTTCTGCCAGATAAGCTCTCACTTCTTAGAGATTCTATGTTGCCACTAATGGTCTTCTCCAACCTAGCCGTTGTCTGGAGAACCATATCCCTGAATTCTGACATATTATTATGTTCATATCCAGTAGTTCTGTGGCAGAGGTCACAATCTGAATTTTTCCTCTTTTGGGTGTTCCTTCTCCATCATTCTGGTGAGAGGTAGTTGAGAGGATGTATAGCTGAATATATCAACCATTATCCAGGCAAGGTGGAAAGTTTCAGAGCATTTGGAAGTCACCACCGAAAAGAAAGAGAAAAGAAAAAGGAGAGAGCAAAGGGGGGAATAAAAGAAAAAAACCAGCCAAAATGAACCCCAAGAATAAGATTTATAAAGTACAAAAACAGAAGTGAACAAATAGACTGACAAAAGAAAAAGAAAAAAAGAAAAACCCAGCCAAAATGAACCCCAAGAATAAGATTTATAATGTACAAAAACAAAGCAAACACACAGAAACACTGACAAAAGAATAATATGGGATGGTGGTTATAAACCCTCCATGTGGGCAAGGAACGTTATTTGAGTTCTTCCTGGGTGTATCTTATCTTTGTTAAAGGACTCAACTTTGAAGAGATACAGGGAAATTAAAGCTGGTATATATAAATAGGGTAGTATTGAATAGAGAAAAAGGACTACCTTGAACCTCTCTCTCTATAGATATATCTATATATTTATAGTTATTTTGGCTGGGTTTTTTCTTTTTTTTATTTATTTTATTTATTTTTATTTTTTTATTCCCCCTTTTTCTCCCTCTTTTTTCTTTTCTCTTTCTTTTTGGTGGTGACTTCCAAATGCTCTGAAACTTTCCAGGGTGCACCTTGCCTGGATAATGGTTGATATATTCAGCTATACATCCCCTCAACTACCTCTCACCACTATATAACTACACACACACACACACACACACATACACACATATATATATGTTTCTATATATAGGGAGAGAGATACAGATATAGATAATATATATATTTAATATATATAAAAGGTATATTTATGAAAAAAAGTTCAAGTTAAAAAGTTACTATGGAATGTGTTGTATTAAACATCTAATTGAAAGGCACCTGGGTGGCTCAGTTGGTTAAGCGACTGCCTTCGGCTCAGGTCATGATCCTGGACTCCCAGGATCAAGTCCCACACCAGGCTCCCTATTAAGCAGGGAGTCTGCTTCTCTCCACTGACCTCTCTATTCTCATGCGCTCTCTCTCTCTCTCTCTCTCATTCTCTCTCTCTCAAATCAATAAAATCTTTTTTAAAAAATCTAATTGAAATTGTAAGTAGATTAAAAAAAAAAAAAATCCAAGAATCATGAGAATGAATTAAAAAAATGTAAGAGAAAAAAGTTGTACCTACAAAATACAGGTTTTGAGCCAGTACCATGAGCTTAATATATTATTTTCTCCTGATACTGGGGTTTTATAGTTTTGGGGGGACCCTGTGGTGGTTGTCCTCTTGTTCTTTTGGCTTATCTTCTGGGGGAGAGGCCTGCTGGGTTATTTTTCAGTCAGTCTTTGGGCTGAGTTGCCCTGCCCCCTGTCGAGAGGCTGGGCTCTGTGGAAACCTGTTTTTCAGGCCTTTGTTCTCTGGAGGTTTTTGTTCTTTGGCAGCTTTTTGCACTTTTTAAGAGGGTCAGAGCAAAGTAAACTCTGCACCCAGACCTCTGCCTCAGAGAGAGGCCACAGTCGGCTCCCCTCTGAATGGTCCAGAACACACAGACTCACCCCTCTGCAAACTCCGTTGAACACTGCAAACTCCCACAGGTGGTGCGCACCCCCAGCCACTGTCTCAGTGGTTGCCAGAGGTTCCTGCTTGTCTCTGTGCCCATGTGCCACCAAAACCATGCTACCAAACCGTGAACAATAGTGGTCCAAGTGAGCCCAGTCTCTGCGGCTGCCATTCCCAGGACTGCTGTCTGGAGCCCATGCCCATGCTGGGAGCGCTCAGTCAGGTGGTGTAGAGGCAACGAAGGCAGCTGCAGTGGCCATGGACCCAGGGACCATCGACTGGAGCCCCCAGTCGCCTGGAGGCTTTCTCAAGCACAGGCAGGCACCGGCTGTGGCTGTCCTGGGACTGTGGCCACCTAATCCCTACAGTTGTCCCTTAAGTCCCTTTGTTGTTAATCAGTCTCCAAGCTAATGCTGGTTGCCAAGCACAGGGCACTTTCGCACTGGGGTATTTCTAATGGGTCGCTTCTGGTGGCTCCCTTCCCCCTTCTGTTTATCTTCTGATATCAGTCCATGCACTCCCAACTCCCCTGTACCTTCCACTGGTGACCTCTGCCTCCATATAGAGATCCAGAAGTGTATAATTTTACATCTCAGGCTGATTTCGTGGGTGTTCAGAGTGCTCTGGTACATATTTAGGTCAATTGAGGGGACCAGTTGAAATAGGGGCTCCTCCTCCTCTGCCGTCTTGCCCCTCCTATTATATGGCTTCTCTTTAATAAACCTTGCTATCAATCCAATTAGAAGCAAATATTATTAATCTTTAAAACCTCTTGCAACTTCTGTATCTTTCCTATAGTATTTATAACTGTTTAATACTATATTTGTTTGAATATTTATTAAAAATATGTATTTAAGCTAAGGAACTCCCTAGAGACATCATGAACATCTGATTTATCTTTATACCCTCTGAATCATCTACCATGGTTTTATACACAGTCAACATTCATTTATTTTATTTTATTTTATTTTAGAGAGAGAAAGGACATGAGTGGGATGGGGTGGGGAAGAATGAGAGAAAATGAGAGAATCTTAAGCAGGTTCCTTATTACCCTGAGATCATGACCTGAGCCAAAATCTAGAGTCAGATGCTTAACCAAGCAAGCCACACAGGCACCCCAACATTCACTAATATTAATTTATTACTTTCTAAAGCCTTTTAAGTTATTTCTAGGAGTCTTTTTTATTATGATGATGTTTAGTTAGCCAGCATATATACATCGAATGAATCATTGAATACTACATCAAAATCTAGGATTCTTTAGAGAAGCAGAGTCATCTTTGATATCAGCCGTACAGGGACTTTGAAACTTAAAAGATGTAGGCCTCTTCCTTGTTTTTCTCATTTCTAAATGAGAATAGTAGTTTCTATCTCATTGCATTGTTTTAAAGAGTAAATGATGTAGGTGAGTATCTATGTTCATGTTTAGTTTTGTCTAATAAATAGTGTGCATATCACTAGCTTATTGCCATGATGAGCGCTCAGTTTTAAAATATTTTTCCCCCTCATTGTCAGTTATCACTTTTTGCTGTTTTTGAGATACATCCTGAAATATAGTATGACTTTCCTACTATACTTCTCGCAAAATTGCTTTTTCTCATAAGCCAGTGACTAGAAAAAGAAGTAAACCCATTTATTATAATTTATTGTGGAAAAAGTATTGTAAAGTTAGAAACACTGAATTTGGTATTCAGAGGCATCTTGGCTTATTCTGTTTTTTTAGTCATGTTCTTCTTAGATTTGATATATGAAATGACATGTATGGAGGGACATCAAGAATCCCTTTTTTTGTCACTGTTAGGCATACACAGATTTATAAGACTGGAGATAAGGGAACTGGTCAGGACCAAAAGTAAAAATTTGAGGTAGCAAATTTTAGGTATTTAAAAACTTAGGACAGTTTAGGAGCACATTGAGTAGGGATTTATAGCATTTTAAAGTTAATTAAAAAAAAGTGGGTGCCTGGGTGGCTCAGTGGGTTAAGCCGCTGCCTTCGGCTCAGGTCATGATCTCAGGGTCCTGGGATCGAGCCCCGCATCGGGCTCTCTGCTCAGCAGGGAGCCTGCTTCCTCTTCTCTCTCTGCCTGCCTCTCTGCCTGCTTGTCATCTCTCTCTCTGTCAAATAAATAAATAAAATCTTTAAAAAAAAAAAAAGTAATTCTGAAGGTTTTTCTTGCTTAGCTAGAATAAGAATATAAACTATGTGGTGGTCTGACCAGGTGACATGCATGTTACACTAAAAGGATAGTGATTTTTTTTTTAATGATTTACAAGTGTTTGAGAAAAAAATCCCAATTCACAAAGATAAAATTTTTGCAAATGGAATTCCAGTTTCCATAAACATCATGATAAAACAAGAGTGAATTTTTGTTAAGGAACACCAGAATTCTGCAAGGTTTGTTTGCCTTAAAATCAGTGATTTCATTTTTTATCTAAGTCCAAATTTTAAAATTTTTCTCATGGACCTCTAGTTGAACTTCGATGCTATCGATATGGAAATGATTTTTAAAGAGTTTTTAGGAGTTTACAGATAATTTTGTAGAGAGGAAATACTGGAAAGCAACATAGGTAGGTGCCTGGCTCATCACACTGAAAATGCTTCATTGGTGCTGGATAAAGAGTTATTGGGCACAAGGTTGCCTAGTACTTGCCAGTCTTCATTTACATTGAATAAAAGACAGACTGCTGGATTCATGCTGCTGTTGGCTTGGATAATACACTCATAAGAATAATCGTTGAAATTTTGTAGATTTTTAGACTTCTAAATGTCACTGGTTTTTATATCTTGCCTAGTTTTCTTACCCTTCTTTTCCCCCCTAAATTTAAATTACCTTATCCTAGTAATGGTTACTTCCTTCTCTAGAATCTTAAAACTTTGTAACTTAGAAGAAATTGCTTAGAAATTACGTCTTTCACTTTATTAGCTGTATTGTATAGTCCTTTTTATGCATAAGATTATCTAATTGCTATCTTAGTTCTTTGAAAAGTAGAGTTGCCTTACTCTAGTATCTGAAGTCTTCATTGATGATATCTCCTTGCCATAATTTTAAGACCCTGATTCCAGTGAATATTAATTTGCCTTGTCTTTCATCCAAGTAGATAACTTCTTTTTTTTCTAAGATTTGTTGGTACTGATATGAGTGACATTTTAAGTACTTTGCCAGTAATTTTATTTATCTAAACTTCTAATTTCTTTGTTCTTCCCTTAGGTTAAATTCTTACCATATAATTAATTTTTTCAGGTTCTTAGTTTTACCTAAGTAGCTTTCTGATCTTTATAATAAATAGTAAGATTTATCTGATGTTGAAAAAAAATGAGCTATGTAAGAGCAAAGACTACCCACTCTTTTTCTACACATTTGGTAATACAGTGAACTTCAGCCTTGGGTCTACATCAGAACTGCCTTTGAAACTTTTTAAAAACTTTTACAGGTCCTATTTCTATAAATTCTATTTTCATAGAGCTAGGTGGCGCTAAGGTTACCTGAATTTTTAAAATTCATAAGTATCCAGATTTGCAGCTAAAATTAAGAATGTTTTGCCTAAGCAATCTTTTTCCTTTCTTTTTTTTTTTCCTTGCCCTCTCCTGAAACCCCATGAGACTCAGCAGTATGTCAACCAAAAATCAACAAATAAAAAATCAAACAATCAACAGCAACAAAAAATCAACCCTTTTTTCCTGAGCTTGTCTGAGTTCTCTAACCAAACCTGTACTGCATGTGGCACTTTCTGTTCAGTGCACACAATTACCAGCCTGTAACATAATGTATTGTAGCAGGATGTTAGGACTGTTACTGTCCTCATAGGGCAGTGCCTAATATATATATTCTTGGCTCTTGTGTGTCCTAGGATTTGCACACAGAGAATTATTCCATAATTGTAAAATCTCTGGTGTCACAGGCTGGTAGTAATCTTGTCTTATCTGTTAGAGATTCACATTAATACAATTTAACTGATTTAAGATCTTCTCCCATCTTTCTGTTTTTATTCCAAGCCTTTGAAATAGTTTCTAGGAAATGTGTCTTAAAAGTAGTGTGCAGTGAACCCTAATATGAAATCTTTCTTATTTAAATAGCGTATTTTTCTGTCCCTGAAAAAATTCGCTGAGAATTTGATTCTCCCTATCAAAAAATTACACAAAAGTTCCTGGCATACTGATAGTAACACAAGTTAAAAAAATGTAAACGTTAAAATATGTAGGAGTTTATCATTTAAGAGAGATGGGCTGCTGCATCTTAAGTAATACTGGAGATTCCGGGTATTATACTTGCATTCCATCCACATTCACAAAAGTTTTAAACAAAATCACAAAATCACAGGGGTTTTTTGTTTTTTGTTTTTTGTTTTTTTCTTGCAGTCTCTTTGCAGGTGTCCCACCATGGTGCATATTTGTTGGTTTCAGCACTGGAAATAGCTCTAAGAATCATGATTATCTTTTTCACTTCTGGATATTTTCACTTTTAGAATTGAGCCATACTTTTTGAGTGAATTCCAGAGCTATGCAATCAAGGAAATAGAAGCAAGCCTTAGTATAGTATAATATAGTATAGTGTAGTGTAATAAAATCTAGTGAAGAGAAATGATACATATTTCTTTATTACCTCTGTATCTCTTATCATCTCTTAGCCTTTCAAGGATTCATTCAGATAGTTTTTTTCATGTCATCTGTGTATTTTCTGTCCTTACAGTACTTTATTAATTTTCTGTTGTAGCATTGATCATAAATTATAACAAATTGTGTTAAAAGAACTTTAAGGAGAATGCAGGATCTGTTGACTGCTTTTGCATTTTTTGCCTAGTGTTTTTTTGCTAAAAACTTGTAGTTTACATTGAAGACTGTTTCGTATTCATCAAATGATTTTTTTTTAATTTTAGATGATATTGGTGCCCACATGAATGTAGGAAGAACTTACAAAAATTTAAATAGAACCAAAGAAGCTGAAGAATCTTACATGATGGCTAAGTCACTAATGCCCCAAGTAAGTTGTCGTGATACATTTCTGTTGTGTTATATCCACTATATGTCCACACTGAATAGAATTACCTGGGTGGAAAATCTGTATCTTTTCTTTAATTTGTTCACATTAAAGTAAAGTATCCAATAAGCCATTTTTTACTACAGGTTTTTTTAAAGTTTTTATTTAAATTCCAGTTAACATTGTAATATTTAGTTTCAGGTATACAATATAGTGACTTAGCGCTTAAGTACAAGTGCACTTATTAATCCCCATACCTGTTTCACCCATCTCTCCCCCCAGCCTCCACTCTGGTAGCCATCAGTTTGTTCTCTATATTTGAGTCTGTTTCTTGGTTTGTCTTTCCTTCCCTTTTTTTCCCTTTACTAGTTTGTTTTGTTTCTTAAATTCCACATGAGTGAGATCATACGGTATTCATCTTTCTCTGAGTTACTTCACTTAGCAAAATACTACAAGTTTTATAAAGGGCTACATTTACTTTTATAGCTCAATTGAAAACTTTTTCCATATAGTATGTTTAAAAGGTTTGATAAGGTTATAAATTTTAGATATCCTTGATTAGAAGTTAACATTGAATTAAATGACTTTAAATAAAGAGAATTTTATATATATACATTAAACACTAAATTCAGCATTATTCTTCTCAAAAAAAAATGAGTAAACAAAGTAATAAAATGAATGGATAACATCTCTGTTGCTATTTGGTGTTCAGTTGTTGCAGTGACACATGCGCAAGATTCATTGGTTATTACAGTATAGCCTGGAAACTGGAAAGCCAGATTCTGGCCTTGACCAGCTATGTTTCATCAGAAAAGATAGCTTACCCTATACTACAGTTTTCTCCATAGTAGTATATATTAATATTATGTTAATAATATAATGTTAAAATGATTGGTTGTAGTTTGATAAAATGTTTCAGAAACAGAGCTGGACCACATGATGTCTTAAGCATTATTTCAGTCCTAAGATACTAAAGTTAAATTGTGTTCAGTATAGATTCTTATCAGACACAATTTATTATTTTCACTGAAAATTTGGGTCTATGTATATTTTATAACTTTTGCCTAACCTGAATAATCAGTTAATAAGAATTTTACTTCCTAACTCTATCAGACAAATGAGGCTTTAGTATAACTCTGAATAAAATTAACCACCCTGTTGTCACAACCAGAAATATTTTGCTGACAACATGAAAGTTGACATGGTGTAACAAATACACTAGAGTGAAGGGAAGGAGACCTGAGTTCTTTCTGTTATGGGTCTGATGCAAATATATTAACAGACCTTAGCCTCAAGAGTTTAAATTTATAGGACTTTATAAAATGATGCATATAAATAAAAAGCTAACAATATTGTGTTGAGCTAGTATGAATGAAAAATATATCTTTTAAAGCCACAAAATATTAATTATTTCATTTACATTTTGTAAATACTGTAGGTGCTTTCACATTTTTATGACTTATTTTAATTTGGCAATAAAACTAGTACCATAACCTTTATATGTCATGTATATTTTAAATAAGCCACTAGGAATACTTATTTTTATTTTTATTTGGTACTGAAATAATCAGATTATGTTCTTTTGGACAGATTATTCCTGGTAAAAAGTATGCAGCCAGAATTGCCCCTAACCACCTAAATGTTTATATTAATCTGGCCAATCTTATCCGAGCAAATGAGTCCCGGCTGGAAGAAGCAGATCAGCTATACCGACAAGCAATAAGCATGAGACCCGACTTCAAGCAGGCTTACATTAGCAGGTATTGTAGTTCTCTTACGCTATCATTATAGAAAATTGAAACTGCATCTGCACGTACATTTCACCATCGGAACTAAATTGGCTTTTTTTTTTTTTTTTTCAGTAATCTTACTTAGCAACCAAGAATATAAAAACATAGCCTAGTTTAGACTTATGAAATTTAATTGATTTGATTTGAAATTGACAAGTCTATTAACATATAGTGACAAACCCAAGTTTTATACGAAAGAAAGAAAAGCTCCTTTTTAGTTTCATTTGCTTCTTATGGTCACATTCATGTTTACTTAAAACACCTGAAACTTGGGGTGTCTGGGTGGCTCAGTGGGTTAAGCCTCTGCCTTCAGCTCAGGTGATGATCTCAAAGTCCTGGGGTTGAGCCCCGCATCGGGCTCATTTCTCAGTGGGGAGTCTGCTTCCCCCTCTCTCTCTGCCTGCCTCCCTACCTACTTGTGATCTCTCTCTCTCTGTGTCAAATAAGTAAATAAAATCTTCAAAAAAACAAACAAACAGACACCTGAAACTTACATTTTATAAGTATTTCTAATATCCAACTCTAAAGAGCTTTCTGACAATTGACTGGTTATTGATGCTTTTACCAAAAAGAAACTTTTCAGTTGTCATTAAAAAGAAATTTGGCATCACATGCTAGAACTTAATACATTTTCCCATGTAAGGATCATCATCTGTATTATACTTGAGGAAAATTGTATGTTAAACTTGATTTTATGGCCTGGCCCAGAAACCTAATCATAATTTATGACATTGCTCCTATGGGGAAAATGTATTCAGAATTTCATAAGTTTTTGAGATAAAATCTGTTCATAATTTGGAGGCTGTCTTTGCTCAACCTTATCCAGTAGTTGTTGAAATTAGCTAAGTTTAGTGGGGTTGCATTTGTAAATAAAACCTGTCATGTGTTAATCTATAAAGAATTATTCAGTAGTCTGCATTTTATAAAAGCAATTTGTACAAATACTCATTCCAGAAGTTGCTTTAATTGAGGATATTAGTGGTTCATTTGATATCATTCCTATGCTAATGTTAAGGAAATAATAGGATCATAATAAAAATAGCTCTCCTGTCACTACTCGAATCGATTTGCACATATTACTTTTTTAAACTTTCTAACAGAAAATAGAACCATATTAGAAAAATTTGTAAAATGATTTTCAAACTATGATCCTTAGTTCCAGATATATACCTCATAGGTGTCTGCTGGTCACACATGTACCCTCCAATCCTTACCCAGTCAGCTTTTTAAATTCTCTTTTTGTTATTTTTGGGGAGTTTTTTGTGTTGTTATAATGAATGGCCATTTTATAAGAATACATTGTAGAAGACTGAATTTATATAAGAAAAGGCAAAACTTTTAAATGTTCTGCACTTTATAAATGAGACTTATAGCATAGACTTAAATACTGGAATTTCCCCATCACCACCATATTGGTATTCATTCTTCAAATGCTATTACTTGGTCTCCTGAAAAATTGATCTCCCATTCTTTTTACTGTCATTTTTTTTATGTAGTCTAGTCTAGTCTGCCTTCTTTCAAGATGTACATAAAGAATATTTTTTCTCTGCCTCCCCTTTATTGGATACCTCCTCATATCTTACCCTTTAAGGTTTCTTTTCTAGTAATAGTTGAAAACAATCAAATTTGCTAAACTAATGAGTTCAGGTTTGAGGACATATTCAAATAGTTCCTTTTGATAGAAAACTTTAAAAGCTTTAATTAAAAGGAAAAAAGAAAGCTTTTTGTGGAAAAGCTTAAAACTTGTGAAAAATAATGTCTACAAAGTAACACGATAATGTGAATAAAGCTTGCGTTTGGTTTTTCCACAGAGGAGAATTGCTTTTAAAAATGAATAAACCTCTCAAAGCAAAAGAAGCATATCTTAAAGCACTAGAGCTGGACAGAAATAATGCAGATCTTTGGTACAACTTGGCAATTGTTCATATTGAACTTAAAGAACCAAACGAGGCCCTAAAAAATTTTAATCGTGCTTTAGAACTAAATCCGAAGCATAAACTAGCATTATTCAATTCTGCTATATTAATGCAAGAATCAGGTATGTTTTCTCAAAATGTTTCTATATTTAAAATATACTGTTTGAAGTATAATAAAATCTGAACTTATATTACTTGAGGCAAGTGTTTTGTAAATGGATAGTTTATATCAAAACTGTACATAAATGATTTTAAGAATATTTAAAATACTTGAAGTACTATTTTCAAGTAATATGCTCTAACAAGATTGTTAGTTCTTTGGGTATATGTTAAGACTTATTTTTCAGGCAGTCTATTAAGCAGTGCCTTTAATCTATTTTGTAATTTTATGTACAGAAATAATCTCTTACATATACATATTATACCATTTCCAAATAATCAGAACTTGCAAGATTTTTTATATAATTACTTCTAGGGAGACAAGAGCATTATATATTTTAGGAAAAAATGTATTTTCTCTTGATTCATGTGACCAAGTGCTTTTGGTATCATCTAGTTTTATTGTCTGAGATACATTAAAAAATCTAATTTTGTAAGACTGAAGCATTTTGTTTATCCAATAATAATTACTATTTTCTGAACTTTTTTGCATAGGTTTCATGTAATTCTTAGAAAATTCAGCAGGCTGGAGCGCCTGGGTCCTGAGATCAAGCCCTGCATTGGGCTCCCTGCTAACAGGCTGCTCTCCTTGCTTGTGTGTGTGCACACATGCGCTCTCTTTTTCTGTCTCTCTCAGCAAATAAATAAAGAAAATCTTTTGAAAAAAAAAAAAAGTAAAGAAAAGAAAAGAAAAAGAAAATTCAGCAGGCTAACCCAGAGAACTTAAATGATCTGTGCCTAAAGTCATAGTGTTAACAGAATCCAGATTGAAGGCATGTCATTGCTGGTAAATCCAATGCCTCTTCCTCTTAATTGCATAATCTTCCTCTGCTACTCTCAGTTTGATTCTAAACTATAAAGAGATATTTTGCCCCTTCAGGTTTTTGAGGCATTCTTCCAGTCTTATAGAAAGGAAATGAGCTGTCATTTCAGTGTTTGAAGCACACAATCTTTCCTGTGAAAACTGGGTTTTTGCTTTCTACTTTTTGATTTAGGTACAGAAATTAATTGTTTTGATGCTGTCTTTTTCTAATCTAATTAGATGAATACTGAAAGTGGCTTTTTGTTCTTCAGACTTAATTCATTTGTTAACGATATGTGTTTTTTTCTTTTTAAAAAAATTATTCTTAGGTGAGGTTAAACTCAGACCAGAAGCTAGAAAACGACTTCTAAGCTATATAAATGAAGAGCCACAAGATGCTAATGGTTATTTCAATCTGGGAATGCTTGCCATGGATGACAAAAAGGACAGTGAAGCCGAAATGTGGATGAAGAAAGCCATAAAATTACAAGCCGATTTCAGAAGTGCTTTGTTTAATCTGGCTCTCCTGTATTCTCAGACAGCAAAGGAATTAATGGCTTTGCCAATTCTGGAAGAGTTACTCAGACACTATCCTGATCATATCAAGGGTCTTATTTTAAAGGGAGACATTCTGATGAATCAAAAGAAAGATATACTTGGAGCAAAAAAATGTTTTGAAAAGATTTTGGAAATGGATCCAAGCAATGTGCAAGGAAAACACAATCTTTGTGTTGTTTATTTTGAAGAGAAGGACTTATTAAAAGCTGAAAGATGCCTGGTTGAAACATTGGCATTAGCACCACATGAAGAATATATTCAGCGCCATTTGAATATAGTCAGGGATAAAATTTCCTCATCTAGTTTTGCAGAACAGCCAATATCCCCAGCTGGTAAGACTTCAGGTGTAGAAGGAGACAAAATTCCAACTGAAAATGTACAAGAAGATGTAAAAAGTGAACCTAGATCTACACAGATCATAAAACCGAGTGATAATAAAAGTCAATCTAAATCCAACAAACTATTAGGAAAAAATACAGACAAAGAGACCCCCCACAAAACAACAAAGGAAATCAAAGAAATTGAGAAGAAAAGAGTTGCTGCTTTAAAAAGACTAGAAGAGATTGAACGTATTTTAAATGGTGAATAGTATTATTTATTGTGTCACAATGTCCTCAAAGAACTTCAGTCTATCTTACGTGATTGCTTATTCTGGGAGCATTGAAAAATAGCAAGTATACACGTAACAGTCTGTCATGAGCTGCCTCTACATACAATCAAAATGCGATTTTCATTAAACACCTATCTTACCCCAGGGTATGTATTGTATAAGATGTGACAGTTTTCTGAGTTTTGGTGACTATGGCAGAAATACTAAATTACAGTTTGCAGATTTGTATCTTTTATATGGAAGGAAGGAAGGAAGATTTCTTCTGTAGAGTAATCTTGACTACTCGCAATTAAAAATAATCTGAAGTGTGAATGATAGTCCCTTGTGGGCAAATTTAACATATGCTGGTTTATTCTATGAATTGACATTTATTAGTTGACTTCATTACCTTCTGTTGGAATCTGATTATGGATTGAAAACTCTTATTGAACACATTCTTTTTTCTTTGGTAATTTCTGTTTAACTGAGGGACTTCACACCATAAAAGAATACTGGCTTCCTTTATGTTGTATTCTTATGTTGATTTTTAGAAGGAATGCCAGATGAAACTTATTTAAAATAAGTCCAGTGACATATTAGCTTAAGAATGTATTTTCATAGTTGTGTGCTTTGTCCTTAATTTTACTCTGAAATGCAGTTTTTAATCAGGTAAAATTTTATACATATACATACCCGCACATTTCTAATGGTGCTCATATATACTCTGTATTTTTTTACATACTAAGAGTTTCACAGCATGAACCACATAATCATGACTATCCTTGAGTTTTTACTCCCCAAATTGTTCATGTTTATTAGGATCTTAGTCATACTGAAAATGTCCCAGTAACTGTAACTTTAAACCTTTGAGTTGAAACATATTTTCTCATTCATCTTGGTCTTATCCCTCTAGTGTTATTTGAATTTTAATTGTTCCAAAAACACACCTTAATCATTCTTAGATACCTTAAGCAACTAAATTGTGTTCTATTTAACTGAAGGAAAAACAATATGACAAAGTTTATTTTTAAACACTAAGTTCTTGTTATCTTCCTATGGTGTATATTTTTATTAAATATTTATTTTGACTACTGAGCTTTCATAAAAATTTTAAAACTGTTTAAATTCCATCAGCTATGGAAAACAAATTGCTATTGCATTTTCTTATATATGCATCTATTACAATTTAACCAAAATTTCATCATTTTGGCCTGCTATCTAGCTATGAAAAGTACTTAGCCTTGTATGGGTTTAATAGTCAGTTGGTTTTAGCAAATTTAAATCTGAAAACTGTTAAGTTGAAGACATAAATCAAATTTATTAATTTATATCTGATTTTTTCTTGAGTTAAAGTACATTTCAGATGAATTTTATAATACCTAATAAGTTGGCTTTAATTTAAACTGTTAAAGCTCAAGCTATCATCCTGAGGTAGTAACTAATTTCTAATTATGTAGAATTTCAAAAACTGAGAAAACTAATTTCTAAATATATATATTTCAAAAATCCTATTACTGTAAGTTTTTATAAAGAAATATTTTATAAATAGGTCACAAGCAAACTTGGTCTACATTAAAGACCCACTCTTACTAGGTTCCCTGAGGTTGTGTCATAAATTTATTTTTTAGGCAGTTTATATCAAGCACTGACACCAATCGTAGTTCATTTTTGATTTAGAGATTCTGTTCAGCATTAAAGCAATATCCAGTTTCAGTTTTTAAATTATGGCTTTGCAACTCCAGATATAAGATGGAGAATACCTCATATTTACTATGACTTGAAAAACAAAATCTATGTTAATTTTGTGTTCTGTCCATGTATCTTGAGAAAAAATTTCTGAGTTTGATCTCTTCTGTTACAGTATCAAGTGAAGATAAGTCAGAAAAGCAGAAGGGAATCTTTTGTGGCAGAAGATGGTAATAAGAGCTTTGAGTAATATTTTAATAAAATTATGTAACTATTCAAAAGTTTAAAAATATATTGTTACCCAATGATTTTTATAGGAAAAAGAATTCCTCTTTATTTGCGCTTAGAACAATGCCTATCATGTAGGAAGTGCTCATATTTGAATTTTAAATAATTTATTTAAATCAAATCCACCCTGATTAGTAATTTAGTAATTAGTAATTTTTCCAACCCTCACTTCATATTAGAATCATCTGGAGGACTCTTTAATATGGACCCCACCAACAACAATTTAATCTGAATTTCTTAGGAAGGGAGCTATGCCTCCATTTTCTTGAAGTTTTCAGAGTGATCCTAATTTATAGTCAGGGTTAATAATCACTGCTCTAAATTAGTTCAAGGAAATCCTCTTATCTCTCCTGCACTAACTTTTTAAATTAGTGTCATAACCCAGTTAAGTTTTGATATTCTAATGAATATGCTCTTCTGATAACTAGTATTTATTTCATCTTAAGTACCATCAACCTTGTTTATGTGAGATTGATTATTTTCTTTAAACTCATAGTAGAATTTTATTCAAGCTGTTCAAGTGAAAAAAGGTAATAGATTTTCCCCCATCTTTGGAATTGCCTTTTTGGGGAAATGGATGGTAGGGATATTTTAACCCAGCTTGCTACCTACAGTTCAGAGTTGTGAGCATTTGAATGTTTGGAAAGAAAGCATATCACAGGTTTGTGTGCTGGTAAAGGGATGTAGTTTTAGGTCTCACTGTTTACAAAAGAATCTATTCCCTAGGAGTTCTGGGAAAGCTTTGACAATCCCCAAGGGGCAATTATGTTACTTTTTCACTACTTCTCAGAAGGAAGAATTAAGTTTTTCTCCTGTTGCTCCTATATGTATTTCCTTATTAACATTCATACTTGGGAATTTTATCTTGTAATTATCCCAGTAAGTAATTTCATGAAGCTAATGACTCAGAGGATAAAACAATTATGTTTGCAATTTTATGTTTACTTTTATGTAAATATTTAGTATGTGAATTACACAATTCTAATAAAACCTCATGCCTTTTCATTACATCTATTTTGAGCTCTCAACTTCATGTTACCGAATACTAATTTGAAGATCTTTAATGAAAACTTCTACGAAAATATATAGATTTGTATGTCAGTTTCTACTTCAGAAATCCATATATTTGTCATATTTATTTTTTTAAAAGCCTAATTGTTTGCATGACTAAATGGTATTTAAAAATAACCCCCCCCCCCCAAATACCTGGTATCTTTGTTCGAAATTTTGTCTGTTGGGAGCTGTCAGCCATCCATGTTAAGAGTTTATAAGAAAATAGTTTTAAATTTTATGCATTTTTATTATTGTCATTTCTGTGTGTACAATATTTCTAAATAATCGGTATAAAATTGATACTTTTTAAAACCTTCACCTGAATTGCCTTTTAGTGTTCAAATCAAAAGTAAAATAATGTGTCAAGAAATTACTGCTTCCTTAAAGACAGAAGAGCTGGTGTGTAGTTTTATTAGCAATCATCTGAGAAAGGCATGTGTTAAATTAGTTCCAACAGTGATACATTTTCAATCCTTAGTGACAGAAACTAAAAAAAAAACGAGATGATTAAATTCAAACGTGGAATTTTACATACATAAGTAGAAGTCAGTATTGTGAAATAATTAGGAGTCCAAGTTATGGATCTGCCTGTATTCAAATCCTGGTTCCACCCTTACTAGTGTAACTTAGGGGAATTGTTCAACCTATAATTCCTTGTGTATACACACACACACACAAATTATATATATTGTATATATAATGTGTATTGTATATATACACACACATACACACTCTCTCTATATATATATGTATACATATATACATATGTGTGTGTGTGTGTGTGTCCTATTGTATAAACTGGCAGGTATCTTTGTAACTATAAATAGTGCATGCTCAACCACGTGCATTGTAAATAGCCTTTACCAAACATGTTTGACAAGAACCTTAGTTAACATCACTTAGTAAATTGTGATAAACAAAAAGCCATGATTTATTTGATGTAATTGGCCTTATTGTTTTCCATGTGGCACCAAGAACGAAACAATTTGCCGCTATAACCAAGCCATAGTACTGATCTATCTATTCAGTGTTGTCTTTATTTTATTTGATTGTGGTTTGGTGATATTTCATTGTCAGATTGGAAAACATTAAAAAAAAATTATTTTCATCTTTCTGAAGACTGACCTTATTAATGGGCAGCTTTCCTAACAAGTGATTATTAACTTTTATCAGGTGTTAACATCTGTTTCAGAACCATGGTAGTATGTTTACATGTCAGAGGTTTTGTTTAACTCTATTACATTTCTAAATTGATTTGTTTAAATAAATCCAAATGGAAAATACATATATTTATATTAAATATATTAATATGCTTAAATTGCTTAAAATAGTTCTTGCTATAAATGATAGTTGTTAACTATTAATGTAATCATAGGGCTTTGATATGTAGTAAATAATAGATGTTAATCGTTAATGTAATCATAAGGCTTAGGGTTGCATTTGATTGGTTTTATATATGTGTTAGCAGAGATAATGTCAGTGATGGTCTTATAGCAGACAAATTATATTTAATATTAATGCTTGTTCCTTAGCCATCTAAACCAGTTGGTATACAGATAAAATAATATAAATAAAATCTATTTGTTAAATACTAAATTTATAAATTAAATAAAATAAAATTTTTAAATGCAGAAATGAGAATTCAGAAACCTTAAAATTATAGTACTTTGTTCTTTTGCTGTTCATTGCCATCAGAGCGATAGCATAAGATAAAATATTAATGCCTAAAAGTCTCTGAAGACTTGATCTCAGGTAAATTCATGTCCTTTGGAATCTACTTTCTTCATGATTAACATTTCTGTGACTATATGGATGGACAGCATATTTCCCATCGAGTAGTATTTTTATTCTATAAGAACCTGATAACTTCTGGGCGCCTGGGTGGCTCAGTGGGTTAAGCCGCTGCCTTCGGCTCAGGTCATGATCCCAGAGTCCTGGGATCGAGTCCCACATCGGGCTCTCTGCTCAGCGGGGAGCCTGCTTCCCTCTCTCTCTGCCTGCCTCTCCATCTACTTGTGATTTCTCTCTGTCAAATAAATAAATAAAATCTTAAAAAAAAAAAAAAAAAAGAACCTGATAACTTCAATTTTTACCTTAAGCAAAATACTCCTCACCAAACCATTCTAGTTTGCCTTTTCTTACTGATTTTCATGGTTAAAACTCGGTCTTCTTTACTCCTTCCTTTCCCCATTGCTTTAGTTTCTGATATTAGGAAAGTCAACTGATTAATACTAAACTAGAAATGATAGGTAGTGGATCTTATTAGTCATTCCAACAGTTAATTCAAGTGCACCTCTTTCTTTGTAAGTTGCAGGCAGTATAGTGGGAGTTATTTGAGAGATGTAGAGTTTCCATCATTCTGCCTATCTAAGCAAAGAATTGAGAAAGGCTTTGTAACTGCAAGGCCACTTTTGACCAGAGTCCTGTTTTTTGATAGGCACTGGCAGGCCAGGTAACTGCCTTTGAAGAGTGGAATCAGAGTAATCAAACTTGTCAGCGGAATTAGACTTATGCCCAATAGTGATATCTGTAAAATTAATTCCTGGGCCATGAATATCCAGATGTTGGTTGATTTACAATGGGGTTACATACCAATAACCTATTTTAAGTTGAAAATACTGTAAGTTGAAAACGCATTTAATATATCTAACGTACTGATCCTGGGACAAGTGCCACGTCGGGCTCCCTCAGTGGGGAGTCTGCTTCTCTTTTGTCCCTCCTCCCACTTGTCCTCTCAATCTCTCTCTCTGTCAAGTAAATAAAACCTTTAAAAAATTAAAGGACTAATATATAGCAGTAGTTAAAATGAAGGTAAAATAAGTAAAACCTAACAAAAAAGCTCTTAGAGTTCTACTTTTATGTTTTAGTTACATTAGGTTTTATAAAATATTTACCTTGATTTATAAATACAAGGTCCAAAAAATAGTCTATGAAACACTTATATAATAGAAAAGTCAAAGAAGTTCAAAAAGTCTTAAGCAATCTGGGGTAGCAATTTTAATACATGAAAAAACAATTCATGCCAAAAGCAAAGGGAAAATAAATGATGAATACTAGTAAAAGGAATAATAGAATAAGATGCCCCTCATTTTTTAAAAGATTTTATTTATTTGACAGTGTAAGCAAGGGGAGCAGCAGAGGGAGAGAGAGAAACAGGTTCCCCATGAGCAGGGAACCCAATGTGGGGCTCCATCCTAAGATCCTGGGATCATGACCTAAGCTGAAGGCAGATGCTTTACCAACTGAGCCATCCAGGTGCCCCAGAGGAGATGTCCACCATAAACACATGTCAAAGATAAAACCTAAAAATAAGCAAATACTGTTCAGCAATTAAAATTGTACCTTTGAGCAAAAAGAATCCATACACAAAAGAGTATATATGATTTCATTTATATGAACTCCCAGAACAGACTAATCTATCATGGATATCTTTGCAGGAACAAAGGAAACCAACGGAACTTTTTAGGATGATAGAAATATTCATGGCCCAATAATTCCACTCTGAGGTGTGTTGGTAAAAGAAGTACATCTACAGGTGCACTAAAAGATAGAAGAATGTTCTTAGGGTTAATTGTTTAAGTCCAAACCTTGAAGTAATCAAAATAATCATGAAATTGGGACTCCAGGTGTTAAGCCTCTGCTTTTGGCTTAGGTCATGATCCCAGGGACCTGGGATTGACCCCTCATCGGGCTCCCTGCTCAGTGGAGAGTCTGCTTCTCCCTCTGCCCGTCCCCCCTGGCTTATGCTCTCTTTCTTTCAAATAAATAAAATCTTTTTTAAAAAACTTCAAAATACTCATGAAAAACAGATATTTGATATAGTTATAGTCATACAATGAAATGTTATGAATATATAATGAATATGCATGAGCCCCTACTACATGAAGAAACATGGATGGATCTCACAAATATAATGTCTAAAGCCAAACGCAAAAGATGTAACTGTTAAAATTCTATTAATATGAAGCTCAAAAACTGGCAGGCTGAATTTGGGCTATTATAAGTCAGGACAGTTGTTACCCTAGGAAAGGAAATACAACCTTTATTGGAAAGGAATGTGAGAGAGGGCATCTTTGTTCTGGTATTGTTCCCTTTCTTTATCTGGGTTATATTTGCACAGATAGTTTCAATATTGGACAATTTAGGATATATGCCTTTTTCCAGATGTATATAATAAACTTCAAAAATATAATATTAGAAGATGTATTTAAGGAAATGGAAAAAATAGACTAAAAATTTATGCAGTCTGGGCCATTAGGTGAAAGAATTCTACAATCACAATTTGGTGACAACTATCAAATACAAAGAATAACTGAAGAATGTTCAATAGCACATTTTTAAAACAGCTTTATTGAGATATAATTGACATAAGGAACTGCTCATATTTAAAGTGTATAGTTTGTTAAATTTTGACATATATATATATACATATACCTGTGAAACCATCACTATAATCATGATAATGTACGTATACACTTATCAAAGTTTCCTCATGCCCTTTGTAATCCTTCCAGTCCCACAACTCCTTTCCAGCCCTGTCCCTAAAACCATCGATGTGCTTTCTGCTTCTATAGATCATTTACCTTTTCTACAGTTTTATATAATGGCATCATACATTATTTGTCTGGCTTTTCAATCTGCAATAGACTAAATGTTTGTGCCCACCCCCCATTCATATGCTGAAGTCCTAACCCTTAATAGGATATTCAGAGATGGAGCCCTTGGAGGTGGTTAGGTTTAGATAAGGTTGTAACAGTGGGGCTCCCAGGATTAGTGTTTTGTAAGAAGAAGAAGAGAGATGAGATTTCTCTCTCTTCCATATTAAATGGCCATCTGCATGCCAGAGTTAGTTCTCACTGAGACAGTATTTCATTTCTTGGATTTCTCAGCCTCCAGAACTATCAGAAATGTCTATTGTTTAAGCCACCCATTTATGGCGTTTAGTTATAGCACCCCAAACTGAGACACACTCAGAATAATTAGTTTCATTCATCAAGAGTTTGTTACCAAGTAGTATTACATTATATGTATATACTATGGTCTTTATCCATTGTTTGGTTGATGGACATACAAATGCAATTTTTTATCTGGTCCAGTGATTTTTTTTCTCCTGTAGGCATTGTGTATTTTTCAAATACAAATCAATAAAAATGTTTTAATTCTATTTGTAATGCACATTTTCTGACTGTCTATATATTCAGTTTACTCCACTTTTACTAATGGTCATTTAGTCTTTCCTCATAATTAGCTCATTTGTTTTTGGAATTGTGGAGAACAGAGCATAGGACTCAGACCAGCCATTAATCACTTGGTATTAATCCATCTAATGTGATTCATTTGGGAATGAGAATAACCAAATCAAAGCCAATGAAATGACCTGTGATTTTGCTAACACTTTATTGACTTAAATGAGAAAGAATGTAAGTTTAACATTGTGGCAACCATTTTCTCACCAGAAGGAGAGAGCCTGTTTAAAAAAGAGCCAGGACAGAGTGGCAGGTCAGAGAGGCCAAAAATTAGGGCAAGTAGGTATTATTCTAATTAAAGTCCTGGTCAAGCTACATCTGGAAAGACAATAAAGTAAAGGGGAATCAGTTTGAGCCAAATTTGAATGGTTGTGCCAATTTCTGAAAGGAACTGTACTTTTTATGTAATCTGGCCAAGCTCATCAAGGGCAGTGTCGGTCTTTTCAATCCCTGACTTGAAAACAGTTTTGATTAAATGTAAGCAAAATAACTGGTTAAATTGTGTGTCTTGTACTGAAGAAGGCAACGAGATAAGGGAATTTGTGGTGAAAAATTCAGCTTCGTAGAGCCTTCAGTAAGGTCAAATAAGAACAAAAAGGTTTTAAGTTGGATATGTTCCATCTGAAAACAAATCAGAGAATATTGTTTTGTATAAGGGTTCTTCACCTGCAGTCTGAAATCTGAGATAGCTACAAATATAATAACAGGGTTGGAAAAGCCAAGTTTTTTACCCCAGGCCACCATTGACTCAAGCAAAATCGGAGGTGTGAGATTTAGCAAGAATGTTGATAAAAGATTCTAGTATCTCAGGCCTCTCCCACATACTTCCATTTAAGTAGTCATTGTCCGAGAAGGGGATGAATTACTACCATTGAGAATATGCAGTCCAGGGGCACAGATACAAAAAACAAACAAACCCTAAAAAACAAAGACAAAACCATTCCAGCTCGAGACTAAAGTGATTGACAGTGCACTGTATCTGTATTTATGTCCTAGGACTGTAATAAGAAAGTACCACAAACCTGGATGGCTTAAAACAAATTAATTGTCTCATAATTCTGGAGGCTCGAAGTCTAAAATCAGGCTATTAACAGTGTTGGTTCCTTCTGGGAGCACTCAAAAGAGAATGTGTTCCATGACTTTACAGCTTCTGGCAGTTGTCAACAATTCTTTTTATGTTCTTTGTCTTGTAAATGTATCATTTTAATCTGCCTTTATTCATACAGCATTCTCTGTGTGTGTCTCTTCTCACCTCTTATAAGGAGACCAGTAATACTGGGTTTAAGACCCACTCTACTCTCTCATGACCTCATCTTAACTAATTATATCTGCAGTGGCCTAATTGCAAATAAGGTCACATTCTGAGATACTGGGAGTTAGGACTTCAACATATTTTTTATGAGGACATAATTAAAGCCAAATAGTAGCCATAGTCAATTTCTAGAAGACAGGAAATTCAAGGGTTATTTTCAGATTTAAACACAAATTCTTCATATCTCTCTTTGTTTACTACCTGATGATGCAGAGCAAATGAAAATAGATTAAAAGTATACCAAAAGTTTAAATAGGGGCACCTGGGTGGCTCAGTGGTTTAAGCCTCTGCCTTCAGCTCAGGTCATGATCTCAAGAGTCATGGGATCAAGCCCCGCATTGGGCTCTCTACTCAGCAGGGAGCCTGCTTCCTCCTCTCTCTCTCTCTGCCTGCCTCTCTGCCTACTTGTGATCTCTGTCTGTCAAATAAATAAATAAAATTTAAAAAAAAAAAAGTTTAAATAAATTTTACTATTTGTGAAATCTCATTCTATACAGACAAGAGGCTCAAAGCTGAGAATAATCATCAGGCTCCAGAACTTGAGGTTAAACAAAGTATACTGATAAAGAATTATATTATTCATCTCAGTTATGGTCATGGAAAACACTCATGTTTACTTAGTCAGCTGAATTATCAAAGCAGGCCTACTAAAACCATGCACCTTACCCTACATCAAACTTTACTAATAATTCAAAGTATATGAACAAATACGAGATATAAGCAAAATCCATAAATCTCAGATTTTCCTATAATAAGAATAGATGGATCAGAAATACCCTGTTTTGTAGATAGGGAATCCTATGTGCAAGAAGAAAGAAGTCATTCTTTCCCCATTATCCCCACCAGGAAAAGAGTGGTTTATTAACTTGTCATTAATCATTTTCTTCTCAACAATGAAAGAAAGATCTTTGTGGAGAGTGGAGTTAGAACAACCAGACTTGTTGACCAAGGAACAACATTTCACTTCTAGATTGAGGTCTTTGCCTTCTCTGTCACACAAGATATGAGTTACATACTAGCAACTACTATATGTTGTATTTCTTCCACAATGGCAGGTTAGCAAGGAAATGTGTATTGGGTGTTTTGGTATTTATTAAACTTACTACTTATTTAGCATTAGTTCTCTGGGCCAAAAGGAGTTAACTAGCGGTAGGTCTGACTGAGAAGACTGTGCACTGAGCAGATATTTTGGACTTACAGCATCATTTGTAGCCAAGTTCAGGAATTTGTATGTGACATAATCAGAATTAGTAAAGTGCTGGAACTTCCCCAAATCTATCTATCTATCTCCCCCCCCCCCCCCGCGCTTTGGATTTGTGGAATAATTCATGTCTGGAGATAGAACAGCCACCTCAAAGAGAAGGCATGAAATCTGACAGTAGAGGAGCATGATAAACAGAATCAAACAGAATCTAGGTCCAACTGACATTGTAGTAGAAGCCAAAGAATGGATTTTTAAAAGTTTTTATTGAAGTATAGTTGACACACAATGCAGCATTAATATCAAGTGTACAACATAGTGATTCAACAAGTCTATACTTTATACTGTGCTCATCACCAGTATAGGCACCATGTATCACTACACAATACTATTACAGTACAGTTGACTACATCTGTACCTTTTAACCCTGTGACTTACTCATTCCATTAACTGGAAACCAGTACCTCCCACTCTCCTTTACCCATCAAATAATTGATTTTTTTAGATACATGAAGCACTTACTTTCCTTTTATTCTTAAACCTTTTTGGATTTAGTTTCCTGTCGCATGAAATTAAATAAAACCCACTGACACATAGTTTGTCTATGTTCAATTAGCCGGCATATAGTGCATCATTTGCTTTTGATGTAGTGTTCAATGATTTATTACTTGCGTATAACATGACGCGTAATTTTTAAGCATTTAAACTTTCAATGCTTTGTAATCCAAGAAAAACTTTTTTAAAGCAACATACTGTTTTCCTGAAGTCAGTCTGACATTAATGAAAGACAGATTGGGACTGATAAAATTGCACAACAGGAGGGAATATTGGGATTTTTTTTTTTCACATTTTCTGGGTTTTGTATCCTCTTTCAAAAAAATATTCAAGAAATAAAATAAGCCTAATTAATGTGCTTTTTTTTTTTTAAGATTTTATTTGTTGATTTGACAGACAGAGATCACAAGCAGACAGAAAGGCAGGCAGAGAGAGAGAGAGGGAAGCAGGCTCCCTGCTGAGCAGAGAGCCCGATGCGGGACTCGATCCCAGGACCCTGAGATCATGACCTGAGCCGAAGGCAGCGGCTTAACCCACTGAGCCACCCAGGCGCCCCAATTAATGTGCTTTTAAAAACATGATGCGTCTGGCTTAGCTCCTACCTCTCTGGTCCTCAACCATTTCACTCCATTTGAATCAGCCTCCTTGCTGAGCTCCCACGTAAGGGCCTTCATGCATCCCATTCTCTTCCTAGAACACGCTTCTTCCAGGTAGCCCTATGGGTTCGTAAACTCATTTAGATTACTTCTCAAAATTGAACCCCAAATAAGGGTAAAGAGCTGGGAAGGAAGTAGTGATTGGTTATAGGTCAGAACATTTATAATAAATGGTAAATCAATAATTAAGAGAGAATTATTGAAAATTTAAAAAGGAACTAAATTAACTACTATGGAGACCATGTCTTCAAGTCCATTGTTTAGGGCACTGCCATCCTAGAATGGATATACCTAGGGTCAGCAACATACAAGGGTAGTTGAGGCAGGTTGTGGAGATCTCAGGGAGTGGCCTAAGGATATAAGTCCATAAAATTGTGCTCTTTTGTTATTTCCTGTGTGTGGTGCTCTCTTCCTTTTGATGTGTTTTCTTTTGATAATTATTTCTTTCCCCTTCGTTACCTTCCTTTGTAGATGGTTTGTATATGGAATCACATCTAAGCACAACTCTGAAGGCCTTTGAAAATCTCGAATAGTAGATTGTAGCCAAGATGTAACTCAGAGGACGGAGTCTGTGAGGTAGACAACATTTTACCTGTTACCTTCATGTGTAGTTGGAATAATGAAGCATTGAAATGTAGCCTGAATTTCCATGCAGGGGCAGGCAGGAAAGGAGCAGGCAGTCTCTGTTCCGATCTCCAAGCAGAAAAAGGCAATTCATACGTAGTACAGGGCTAGGACATGGGATGGGCAACAGAGGTAATCCCTCACATGCAGACACATTACAAGGATAGATTTTTTTTTTTCTTTTGTAATCACCACTGCTCCTGGTATGAATTGGATCAAAGATGTACAGGAGTACGAGAGAAATTTAAATTAACTCAACAAGAAGGAACTCAGGTAAATTTGAGGGGGACTTGACAAGTTTGCCAAACTCAAGGTTTGGTGAGCATAGAGAAGTTGAGTCAATCAAGCCACACTTGTTGAGTGCAAGAATATTTAGTTGTTCATCTGCAGAGCCTGGTCTATTTTCCGGTCACAGAAGCCGTAGAATACACAATGACTGTGCTGGTGCTAACATTAAGAACTGTGCTACTAGTGGGCACCTGGGTGGTTCAGCTGGTTAAGCATCTGCCTTCGGCTCAGGTCCTGGTCCCAGGGTCCTGAGCTCGAGTCCTGTGTTAGGCTTCCCTGCTTAGTGGGGAGTCTGCTTCTCCCTTCTCTGCTCTACCTTCAACCCCCAACTTGTGCTGTCTCTTTCTGTCTCAAATAAATAAAATCTTAAAAAAAAAAACCTATACTACTAGTATTTCCTAGTATCTTTGTAAACACCATCATTGGAGGCACATGAGCATTTGTGCATGTAAGCATATGTGAGCCCCTAAAGAGCCTGATGATTACTAGTATTGAAAATGTATTCAGGGGCACCTGGGTTGCTCAATCAGTTAAGTATCTACCTTTGGCTCAGGTCATGATCCCAGGTCCCTGAGTTGGGCTCCCTATTCTGGAGATCCTGCTTCTCCCTTTCCTCCCTGCTCGTGCTCTCACTCTCTTTCTCTCAAATAAATAAACAAAATCTTTTAAAAGAATGTATTCAGTAACAAGCAATTAGTAATGGGCTAGTGATCCTTTAAGTTTATATGCTTCAGAAACCTGGGTGATCAGATGGAATTTAAATAATTCATTTGTTTCTACCTATAATCCCATATTTTTTATTCAGGAAGTTATATTCTAAATGTATTTAAATTAAGAAAATATTTATTTACATACTAATAATTACCATTTATTGCCAGAAATTATTCTTGGAGCCTAAGTACATCTTCTCATTTGATCCTCACATCTAAAGGGATAAAATTGTAATTTCCATTTTAAAAATGATAAAATTGATTTTTAGAGAAGTTAGATAAAATAACCAAGGAAACACTTAATGATAAATTTGGGATTTGAACTCAGATGTATCTGATTTTGGAATCTGTTCTTTGAATCTGACTTGGAACACTGGGATGTTCTTCATTGAGTGTTGCCAGTTTATTCATGAGCATTCATTTTCTTAAACAAGTATTTATTTGCCTAATAATAATAGCTATCACATACTGAGCACCAACTACATGCTTGGTATTGTGGGAAGATAATGTTCTTGTCAGCTTTACTTAATAGTGTAAAAACAGATTTGTCAATGATAATTGTAATAATATCTGAAAGAGTACATATAGTTACACAGTTAATCCCGGCAGGCTCATGCTTTGAGTCGCATGAGGAAATTGAGGCTTACCAAGGAAGAGCAGATTCAAGTAATTCATTACATTTTTACTCTTTCACGTGTCCATTGGATGGAATGACAGGTAGCAAGGCATATATTTTTACACTATTTCTCTTTTTTTCCTCAAGCATGCAATTTAATTCAAGTAGTTTCAGTGTGACTAGAATAGAATTCCAGTGTACTACAAACATGCAACAGTAAGTGCTAAATGTATCCCTCTGCAATGAAGACTCACTTTTTAACACGGTGCCCACAGCACTCTTGTATGATGGAGTGGGAACCGCTCTTTATACACTATGTCACTTAATCCTCAGGACATCCCTATTATGGAAGTAGGCATTTGTTCCATTTTATGGGTGAGGGACACAGGGTGCAGAGAACTGGCATTTGCCCAAATGTGCATCCATACAGTGGATAGCAAGTTAGAAATAAGTAGTTTATGAATCAGCTAAGTGACTTCTCTAGTTATGAGTCCCCTGGTGCAGTGATGGTGATAGGCTGAATGATGGCCTTCAAAAGATGTCCATATCCTGTGGAAATCGTTAAATATGTTCTTGGAAATCTTTAAATATGTTCATTTATATGGCAAAGGGCTCTTACAAATGGATTAAATTAAGGATCTTCAACTGAAAGTTTATCCTAGATTATCTGGGTGGATTCAATGTAATCAGAAGGGCGCTTACAAGAGGGAGACAGGAATGTCAGAAATAGAAAGGACATTACCAATGGAAGCAGAGTTTGTGATGTGCTGTGGATTGGGGAAAGGAACTGTGAGCCATCTCTGGGCAGATCAACCTCTGAAACACTCTGAATTTAATTGTTGCGGGACTATATAAACTTTCTTTTTTTGCCTTCTCTTTTCTTGATTCCTGTGTCTTGCTGCAGGGTCTATTTTCTTGGATAACATCCTAAAATGATGTTTTTCTTCATCGGCAAGTTCTATGTAAACTCATGTTGATAAATTAAAACACCTTTTAGTAGTTAGCTGTTTCAACATAAATAATAAGATTGGATTATGGTTCATTTTAATGAGCCGGTAGATAAAATCACTTAAGATCCAAGTTTGTTCTAATGGCTGAATAAGCAATGTTTCTTGACTATTGCTGTAGTTAGGCTACTAGCTGATACTGATGAGCAATTTTAAGAATAAGAAATTTGGGAAGTTATTCGGCTGGGGTTTCTAAACCCCTAAGATGTCGTATTAGGGCTTGTTAAAAGTTCCTCCATGACAAATTAAAAAATACACAATATTATCAACTGTGTCTTGGCAGCTCATTTTCTTCTTTTATAAACAGTCAAAAAAGCAGCTCTGGTTTATTTAATTCTAAGAAAAGAAGAATTGGAACCATTTCGCCTGCTTAGTATCAAAACCTATCTGACCCAGAGAAGAATCAGGAGGAATTTCACAGAACACAAACTCTGACTGCAAATAAAATAGAATTTTTTTAAAAGCCCTAATGCAAATTTTTATAAGGTTCATTTTTTTTTCCTATTATTTCTCTCCTTAGTGCTCCTTCTCTGATTTCTTTTTTTTTCCTACCACCCTTTAGAGATTTCCAGGAATTAATCCTTTGTACTTTGCTCCTTTCCCTTAACATGTATCTCTTTCAGAACATAGCCCATTCTTATGTTATGAATTTCCAATTTTGCATGGATTGATTGAGAAATACTGAAGTCCCAAACTGTTGGTGATTGTATGTAGATCAGTTGTGCTCCTAGCAAACGCTACACTGCTGTCTTTCTTTCCAGAAAATGATACCTTTCAAAAATATATACAGGCACTCGTGCTCCATTGTATCATTACCTACATATCTCTCATGTGGGTGTTTTACCAGGACCTCCAGAATTCATAAAAGTGATCAAGCTCAGGTCACTTCTTCAACTACTCACCAGGCCTGCCTTACCTTTTCTTCTTTTCACTTCAGCTATTCTATTAGGACCCTGAAGAATTGGGCCACTTGGCAGGTAAATTGTGAGTAGCCATCAGTCATATGAGAAGATAATGAGAATTATGATTTTAGAAGATAGCTCTAGCTATAGTGCAGACATTGGGTTGGAACATAACCTAAAAGGTGAGTGTAATTCTTCAGTGAAGTTAGGAAAGAAGGAGGAGCGGAAAATGCAGGTCATAATTACACGTTAGGATGTGATAATGGCTTTCTATGTTATCTTTTCCAGAGAACAATCATATTTAAAATGGCCCAAAACTGAAGAAAAGGAAAGAGGAAAAAAGGAAAATACTTAACACAGGAATGCAGGCAACTTGGTGTGTGGTATTCAATACATACTTTCTGGTTAGATTAATGGCTGACAGGTCTGATTAATGGTGAAAATTTAAGTTATCTTGAAGGGCTGGTAGGGGACATATTTTTTCCACTGAAAGTGGTTTTCTCAGCCCATCTCCATTTACATTGTCCACCTGGAAACCAGAATTATTTCTGGATATGGCTGCCTATCTCTTATCTTCCCTGACTAATCACATTTTAATCCCATAAGTCTTCTCTGTCATTTTAATATTGTGTGCTCCTTGATAATTGTCATGTAGTAATTCTACATGGTTTCACTTACGTTTACCTCGAGTACTAAGGAGTATTTAGACTCCTTAATGTCAGAGACCAGATCTTCTGAAATACCTCACAGTAGCTAACGGAGCACTCTGCGCAGTAGAGATCTAAACATGCGTGGTGCCTTATTCTGGAGTACTAATTAAATATGTTAACAAATACCATGTTAGTTCAGAAAATACCAGAGTATTCTATGTTAAAGGGATTACATTTTGAGCATGGTGAGTTGTTTTGTTTTTTATCTATTCTGTTTTCATATCTAAATCATAACATTTCTCATGTTAGAGGAAAATTACCTTTATTTTCCAGGAAACCAACATTTCCAGAAAATGAATCATTTATTCCTTTGTTTCCATGATCCCATTTCTCTCACGATGTAAATTTCCAGTTGTCGAAGTATTTTTTTCTATTTCTGCTTGTGAATCTTTATATTTGGTTGTATTCATATACAAAAGTCCTAAAATTGAAATATATTTAGTACACATCCCCAAACAGCTTTATAAGTCACTTCTTAAAGCCTTGATAAGAATGTTTGATCATCTGGGATTTAGCTATAACTAGTATAGATTCTGAAACCTAGAAAACATTATTTGGCAGCTCCTTTGTGGAAGAGATATTGTGTATTATTTTTAAAATTTACATAAGGGACGCCTGGGTGGCTCAGTTGGTTAAGCAGCTGCCTTCGGCTCAGGTCATGATCCCAGCGTCCTGGGATCGAGTCCCACATCGGGCTCCTTGCTCCGCAGGGAGCCTGCTTCTCCCTCTGACTCTGCCTTCCACTCTGTCTGCCTGTGCTCGCTCTCGCTCGCTCTCTCTCTCTGACAAATAAATAAATAAAAATCTAAAAAAAAAAAAAAATTTACATAAGATTAATTTTTTGGTATTATAAAACATTTTTAATATTTTCCAGTTTTACTGAGATTTCATTGAGATGTAGCATTGTATTAGTTTAGGGTATATAACATGATAATTTGATATAAGTATATATTGTGAAAGATTACCACAGTAAGTTTAGTTAACATCCATCATTTGATATTGTTACAAAGTTTTTTTTCCTGTGATGAGAATTTTTAAGATCTACTATTTTAGCAATTTCAGATAAACAGTACAGTATTTTTAACTATAGTCAACATGCTGTAGATTACATTCCCAGAATTTGCCTGTCTTATAACTGGAAGTTTCTTTTTTAATGTTAGAATTTATTTGTCATGAAGATAGCTGTTTGCCTTCTTGTAAGTAAAAACTTGGTGTGTAGTTATTGAATCTTAGAGTTGTCATATGAAATATTGAAAAAATTTAATTACTTATCCTCTCTATGATAGAAAACATTTTCATCAAGGTAGTTTTTATTTTAACACAGTTGAAATGCTAAAGAAGTACTTAGATTACAAAATTTATTGAAGTTTGTATTAGTTTTCTATGGCTGCCATAACAAATCACCACCAACTTAGTATCAAAAAACAACAGAAATTTATTATCTTAAAGTTCTCTGAATCAGAAGTCAGACACATAATCTCACTGGGCTAAAATCAAGATATTAGTGTGGACTCTGTTCCTTTCTGAAATTAAGAGAAGAATTTGTTTCTTTGCCTTTTCCATATTTTAGAGGTCACCTACATTCTTTGTCTCATGCTCCTAGCCCTCCTCTCCAAAGCCAGCAATAGGCAAAGTCCTTCTTATGGTACATCTCACTGATCATTTCTCTGTTACATTTCTTTCTCTGATGATAGCCAGGAAAGGTTTTCCACTGTGAAGGACTAGTGTGATTAGATTAGACCCCAAACTCTAAAAGACACCAGCATGATTTCCACATATGAAAAATTTGAGATTATAACTTAGTGTACTAAAATGTCTCTGCCTTCAGTCTGTATCAGACATCAAGAAGATAGTAAATTCAGTCTCAAACCAGATCTCTTTTCTTAAATGTTTAAAGGCTCTCTTATCTGTAACTACCTTTTTTTTTTTTTTTTTTTTTTTTTATTTTTTGTTTGTTTGTTTGTTTGTATTTTCTCCTTGTAAATAACAGAAGACAAAGTACATTATTAAAGATAATGAGGTGGAAAATTTAGAATAAACAAGATTGTTTCTCTATACCCAGAGGAAATTTTCAGGGTGTAAATGTGGCTATTAATTGAAGGTATTAAAAGAATAAAAATGTATGAATTCTTATTTATTTTAACCACATGGAAAATGGATAAAATAAAATGTATTTGTATGTGCATGCAGTATTATTTATTTAGGAAGAATTTTATGCATATGCAGAGCTCCTCTCTTCTGTTACCATGCTCAACTTAGGATGGGGAAGAAAAACTTTAAGCAAGAGAATTACTTCAGTAACTCCATGATGGTATCAATGGAGAGACAAACAGAGAGACAGAGATGGAGAGAGAGAAGGAAATAAATATATTATTATATACTAATAATTAATAATCAATAATATCTTAATTATATAGTATGTAATTATATTACATATAATATGACAAATATAATATAAAATTAATTAATAATTAATTAATAGCATTGATTGTTAATATATATTAGAGGCTGATTTAAAGGCTATTTGGCTTTAAAAATTATTGAAACAGATTTTAACATTTATAATTTTCCTTTTACTGTTCAAGTTTCAGATTTAGAACTTAAACATATTTGATTTTAATGAAAGACCAGCACATGCATTGTTCCCAGGTTTTCTCTGCTGGATTTGAGATCCTTGAGCATCTCAAGCAAATGCCAAATCCATGATACCATACATTTGATCCCTGGTCATTGTCTCTAGTAGAAGTTTGTCTGTGGTTCTGAAGATAGACTTACGCTAAGCCCAAGGAAGACCAAAAGGAAAGAGAGAATAGAGTCTGGAAGAAACCAGGTGAAGTGTCAGTTCATAACATCAACACTTTGTGACGCTCAGATGTTTAGCTCAACTGTAAATTTTACTCTTGTTTCTCCTGGCATAGATATAACCCATTCAATATCCACAGGGGAGCTCAGTGGATAACTCTGAGCAACCACCACTAGCAGAAAATATCTCTACAATGTGGAAGGTAGGTAGAGTAGAATAGGAGTAGGTGACTTCAAAGATGAAACTTTAGATTCTGGTCCTTCTTTCTGTTTCTGGCTTCATCCCTCCTCTGCCAGAGCCTCTTCAAATTGCTCACTCATATTATATACCATACAATACACTCATATGCTGTAGGATATATTTACTATGTATACTATACACATCCTGTATAAAAATGATAAAAACAATGGTGTTGTAAAACGTAGAACTCTTCGGAAATACAAAATATTGTGATGGGTAGCCAACATTAGAAACTACCAAAGAGCACCATGTTTGTGTGAGGTATTAGATTAAGCACTTAATATTACCCACTTCAGTCTTCACAAAAACCTCTCTTGGGCACTAGTTGTCCTTGCTTTACAAAGGAGGAAGCCAAGACAACTTTTTCTAGGTCACACAGCTAATAGGTGGCAGAGCCCAAATTGAATCCATGTTTACTTAACTCAAATCTTTTCTTTTACACATTAATCAGTGTGGTATCACTTAATAATTAAACTCTCCATAACCGTATTTTTCCAAGTTTCATTTCCAGGTCATCTGGAACACTTCCTAATTCTACTTTCCTTTGTCACTGTAGTCTTTCCAGTTTACTCCTTAGTCTACACTGAAATTTTACTTCAAAATCATTTGATGTGGGCAAAACTTCTAGGTTTCTGGTTTTTTTTTTTTTTTTTCTGAGTAAGAGAGGAAAACTTAGTTAAATAGTATAGATGAATCCGTGCTTCCCCCTTTAAAAAAACTATGTAAATGAATAGCAGTGTATAAAATATAAGGGGGAAAATGGATGGGAGATGATAGTATATAAAAGATGGCAACACATTTCTGAAGAGGAAAAACTGATGGATGAATAGGTAACTGATTTAAGCAAAGAAGAAAAAGTAGATATCTAAGTTTTGTAGAGAGAAATGTCAATGACACAAGAGGGTAAGTGTCATAGAACTATAAAATCTCGAGACTCTGAGGCAATAGGTACCCAGGGAGGCAGAAAGACTGTTTGAAAATCTGTTTAAGAAGCAGTTAGACAGGGCCACCTGGGTGGCACAGTCAGTTAGGCATCTGACTCTTGATTTCAGCTCAGACCATGATCTTAGGGTCTTAAGACCAAGCCCTGCATTGGGCTTCAGGCTGAACATGGAGCCCACTTAAGATTCTTTCTCTCCCTCTCCCTCTTCTCCCACAAACCCCCTCAAAAAAGAAAGAAAAAGGCCGTTAGCCATCTTAATTCTATCTTGCCTTTTGCTTGTATCTATCTTCCTAAATCCTGGTAGTAAAAAAGAAATTTGTTCTCTGGAGAAATTGAGTCAGACTGGCACTAGACTGAGAGACAAATACTGAAGACTTGATTAATTGAAAGTATTCAAGAGACCCTGATCCTCTTTCCATATTCAGCTGGGAGAGTACCGAGAGCTAAGTCTTTGCTGTCCATCAAGTGCATTCCTTAGTAAATCATTGGAGCAGTGCTTCCTGTAGAAACAAAACAGTCTAAAAGGAAAATTCTACAAATTCTATAATTTGGAGGTCCTAAATTAAGCATCTGTGTCCCCAACCGCTCACCAGATAATTTTCATCCCCCAATCCAACATCTCACCTCTGAACATGCAGTGTCCAGTCAGCATCTCAGTGCCCCATTCTTCAATATGAGTGAAGAGCCAAAAAGGAAGACGCATGGTTTTCCATGACCCTTTAGTGTATACATATCATGTTCCTGTATTTCAAAATGAGGTCATGCATAGCATTTATTTTACCAAAGTCTCAAAGCATACCTGCTTCAGACTGAATGCCTGCCTGAAAGTTGATTATTGGTCTCATTCTCTGCTATCCTTCAAAGAATTGCTTCCTGTACCTTCCTCCACTAATCACCACCCACTGTTAAGTTGACTCTTCTCCCCTTGCTGAGTATCATGAATGTTTATTACCTTAAATTTCAAACCATATATACTTATTTTCAGATTGTTATAGTTTAGTTATATAAAAACTAAGTTTTGCTCAATTTATACGTTTTCTGTGAAAATCATTTGGCCATTTTACATTTATAAAGAAAAGCGTCAAAATGTTTTCCCTTTAAAATTAATGGAACTTTTTAAAACAACTTTTTAATTAGGAGCAGGGTTCTCAGAAATAAACTAAAACTGTTACTTGAGGGATGAGTGTATAATAAAGACATTTTCAAGTACCCAAGATCTTTCCTCTGAAACAACAACAAAACCCTTTTCAGGAGATTGTTATGCTCCAGAAAATAATGCGTATGGGATTCAAAAAATAGTGTTGCAACCCAGGAATCGTGAAAGGAATTCCCAGATGATGTGGGGAAGAGAGTTCTAGATCACTGTGGGGGAGGCCAGGCTACCATCTGGTCCCAATTAAAAGCAACCTCCAGTGCTGGTTTAATAGTGTAAGTAATGTTATTTAGAAAATGATACCTATTGTCCTAGCCAGATTTCGACAGCAGTCCCTAGATAACTTGATTTCTGGCTGGGTATAGACCCATGAGGCTCTTCCGTGTTTTCTGATTCTCAAACCCTAGTCTCTGCCAGAGATCACTGTGCTTCTTCCGATAAGCCCTCTTATTCTCAACACTCATTCATATCATTGAAGTCTTGAAAGCAGCTTGACAAAGTTAAGCACTAAAGCCCCTCTTTTTTGTCTCATAGAACATCAAGGAAGTATGGCCAAGCCCCAGTCTAGCACAAGAGCATCATAGAAGGTGAACTCTTCCTACATCTTAAATAAGATATTGGAGAACAGTCACACTATCTACCCACGTTACCTTCACTTTTCTAAATTACCTTTTCCTCTCTCTTAAAATAAAGTGAGAAGGGGGAGAGAAGGTGGTCAGACACTCACCTCATGCTTTTTATTTTTCCCCTTTCTGTCACTTCCTAGTCTCCCCTGGAACCAGAAAATGGGTTTTTTGTTTGTTTTTCTTTCCATGCATCATATCTCCCTTCTGCCATTGAGCAGAAGCAAGCTTGGGCAATTTTCTGTCATAGGTTAAAAAGCATCTCAGCTGTGAGATGCTTCCTTCGAACCCTTGATATTTGAATGGAGGAAATGAAATAGTCTGAACAGTTTTCTCTCTGTCTGTAGCCTTACTTCTTGGTTATTGCGGAGCTCTATTTTGCATGTTAGTGGCTGAATGTGACCTCTTCACTTCTTGTATTTCTCTAGTAACAAGTTCTAATTTCTTTCCTGTTAAATAGATATTTCAAAACAACTTGGAAAAAGAAAGGAAAAGAAAAAAATATATTAATAACTTAAAAATTATTACCTGATGTCATTGATTCATATAAATTCTTTTCTTGAAGATTCCATTATAGCACACACACAAAATGCATAATTTGAATTTTTCAAATGTTTAAGTTCTTTTTCCCAGCAACATGAACATTTTAAGGAAGAAAGTAAGGATAAGATAAGGTTGTGTGAAAAAAGAATAGAAATATGGAGGGATTTTAAAAATAATATTTATTTTCTAGTTTGTTTATGTAACCTATAAGGAGAAATCTATACCAGCTCAAGTAACACAAATTCAGTGTATATGTGAGGGGGTGATTCTCTGACTTAGTCAGACAGGAATGAGGCACTTTGGAACCTCAGTTGCATAGTTAGTTTCGTTGCCCAAGCTATTCTGTATTATAGTATCAGGTTGATAAATGTTAAGACCACCAGACTTAATTATATGTCATAATAATAACAACAGTTGCCATTAGTTCAGAATCTATTCTGTGCTAGACATTTTATATGCATATATAATTAATTTCTTACTCTAAAATTTTTTTTTAAGATTTTATTTATTTGACAGAGCGAGAGAGATCACAAGTAGACAGAGAGGCAGGCAGAGGGGGAGGCAGAAGAAGAGGGGAAACAGGCTCCCTGCCGAGCAGACACTGAGATCTGAGGACCCTGAATCGTGACCCAAGCCAAAGGCAGAGGCTTAAACCACTGAGCCACCCAGGTGCCCCTTACTTTAACATTTCTAGGTAAGTAGGTATTACCTCCATTTTTTGAATGAGGAAATTACTCATTTGATATAACTTGAAGAGGTTATATCATAGCTCAGATTTCCACTGTTAGTGCAGGTTCTGGCATGGAATTTAAGTCTTCTTTTCTTGGATAAACTCCAGAGACTGTGCTATTCCTTTTTTTTTTTTTTTTTTTTTAAGGTATTTATTTATTTGAGGGAGAGAGGGAGAGCATAAGCAGATGGAGGGGCACAGGGAAAGGGAGAAGCTGTCTTCCTCATGAGTAGGGAGTCGTCACAGGCCTCAATCCCAGGACCCTGGGATCATGACCTAAGATGAAGGCAGACGCTTAACAGACCAAGCCACCCCGGCACCACAGTGCTGTTCCTTTTATATACTAGAAAGCCCCCTGTGAACTGGGAACACTGCCTTTTCTTCCTCTGCTAACACTCACAGATTCACCATTATTAGTATGCTCATTTATCTGAAAATACTTCAAAATTCTGAAGGTAACCTAATCAGGTATACTAACTATAGTTTACTGATATTGACAGGAGCTAAGTATCAAGGATTGTTACTGAGAAAACATAAACACGATTACCCACAAAGGTGAAGTTCAGATTAGGCAGCGTAGTGTTGGGTCAGGGTTCCAGGGAAAGGTTCATGGAGGCTGAAAGAGGAATTTTAGAGTCAGATTGATAAGTCTGAATGTCATATGATGTTCAAGATTTCAGAGTGAGGAAGCGGATGAAGTAATTGGTGTCTTTATTGTTGCCATGGCAATGACATGAATATAGCCTCTTCCCCCTTTATCTCTTCTTCCCAGGGGCTATATATTCAGGGCTGTGGCAGATGGAAGAACTTTCACGGGAGATTTGGGAGTCAAGGGAGAAGGGCCATCAATGAACACTCATGTAACATTAAGCAAAAGAAGCCCCTGTTTTTAAAAAATTTTGCAGCTCTGCCGCCCCATAAAGCTTCTCAATGTTTCCTCCCTACATGTGATAACCTGGACTTTCAATATTTCCCTGGCTCCTCTTCCTCCTCACCTTTTCTCCTCATCTCTCCCAGTAGGAATGTGCCATTCACTCCATCATATTCCAGTTTCTTCTCATTCTGTCCTGTAGAGCAATGAAGTTTTCTTCAGACTTTCCTGAATCCAGCATTCCACAGCTGTATCCAGAACCCACAGAGATGCAGTTGGAAAAGGGCACCAATGCTAGTGAGACTCTACACTCCTTTCGGTCATAGTCACTAAGAGCAAAGTGATTTTTCATACATAGAGCAATTCATTTATAAATTATATACACACACTACTGTCAATTCATATTTTAAATACAAATGTATTTTACTTCTTTCTGTATGAAAGCTACATGATAAGTAGAGGTAAATGAATTTTTTCTTCCCATTCCCCAGTGGATTGCTTTGCACGACTGCTGGAATGTGACCATCTCATTTCGCAGACTACTGATTTACCATAATTTTGTCAACAGAAAGGACCAGGAAGGACCTAGGGTTATCTTTCCTTTAACAAAAACACAAAAAGCCCTTTCACAAAAGGAATACCTTCCTTTATCTAGAAATGTAATACTTGAGGCAAATGGTAAATAATTGGTAGAAAAGAATATAAGAAAAGATATTTTTCTTTGATACAGGAATGATACTCTTAGCAAGAAGATTTATTCTCTTAAAAATATCCAGAGAATCAACACACTATGTTATCTTTTGGAGGGGAGATATCTTTTTTTCATTAATGGGAAGACATTAGTTTTTGCTTGGTTTGGTTATCTTGATACGCAAATACATGTTTTAAAAGATAGTTCTGTTTCTCGTTATTTGCCCTATGACATAAAAATAGTTGGCTACGAAAGGTAATTATTTTTAATTTATCCTCAAAAATATTTTTTATGGATCCACAATTTCATTTTGTTCTCCACAAAGATACCTAAACATGAGTCTGAGTCAGAGTCTCTTAAAATCCAAATAAAGGCTTGATTCTCTAAAAATTCTGATCTTTAAGATACTGCTTGCAAAGGAAAACTAACAGTAACACAAGCCCCTGCAATTTGGAATATGATATATATCCCCTTTGTACACATTACCAATAATTTAATTTTTGAATTTATAGATAACACTTAGAAAGGTAAATGAATTCAAATGACCTGTCAATTCATTCAGTAGTTTCCTTCAGAAATTATCTTGCCCTCACCAGTTGTTTGTTCTAAGTTAATTAAGTCATCTTGTTAATTTTCTAGAGACACAATCAGAATCTTTACTTCAACCAACAATATGAGATAAATTCTTATTCTGAAGCCGCAGGACAAAAATCATCGAGAGTATTTTTTTAGCAAGAGCACACCCTCAACATACTGAGGACAATAATTTCTGATCTCTGTTAAAATACTGGCATTAAATATCAAATGATAATTTTTAAAACAAGTCACTACTTCCCACTGTCTTCAAAAACTACATAAAAAACCTCTTGTAGACTCTCAATAGAGAAATATCCAGCTTTTTAAAAAGTAAAATCATTACTTACCAAAAAGATAAAATCAGAATGTTTTCCCAAGCCCAAACACATTAAAGAAAAAAAAAAGTCTCTTGTAGTCAGTGTACATCTTTTTACCACATGTATGTTTTAGTCAAATTATATCTCTAAAGTATATTTTTAAATAATGACTTTAAAACAAAGAGTTTTGGGGCATCTGGGTGGCTTAGATGGTTAAGCATTTGCCCTTGGTTCAGGTCATGATCTCAGGGTCCTGTGATTGAGCCCCACATTGGGTTCCCTGCTCAGTGGGGAGTATGCTTCTCCCTCTGTGTCTCTTCTTTCCTCCTGCTGTCTCTCTCTCTCTCAAATGAAAATATAAAATTTTTTTTTAAAGATTTATTTATTTATTTATTTTTAAATTAAATTTATTTATTTTCAGCATAACAGTATTCATTATTTTTTCACCACACCCAGTGCTCCATGCAATCCGTGCCCTCTATAATACCCACCACCTGGCTCCCCCAACCTCCCACCCCCACACCACTTCAAACCCCTCAGATTGTTTTTCAGAGTCCATAGTCTCTCATGGTTCACCTCCCCTTCCAATTTCCCTCAACTCCCTTCTCCTCTCTAACTCCCCATGTCCTTCATGCTATTTGTTATGCTACACAAATAAGAGAAACCGTATGATAATTGACTCTCTCTGCTTGACTTATTTCACTCAGCATAATCTCTTCGAGTCCCGTCCATGTTGCTACAAAAGTTGGGTATTCATCCTTTCTGATGGAGGGATAATACTCCATAGTGTATATGGACCACATCTTCCTTATCCATTAAATCTTTTAAAATAAATAAAACAGAGAGTTTTAAAAATGTGCCACAATGATCTTTGTGGTAAATACAAGAAAACATTTGGTTAATATCCTAGCCAAATTCATGTAAGTCAGTGTTTTCTCAGCCTTGATTTTCACCTAGAATTACTTGGAGAACTTTTTGAAAAATACTGATGTCCAGAACCCATTTTAGAGCAATTAAATCATAATCTCTGAGGGCGGTTCCCGGGGTTTATTGTTTTCTTAATGATTCCCATGGACATTCAGAATTGGGAATATCTCATCTAAATAAGTAATTGTAGCTGTGATAATAATAACCATCCCCACCTATGGAGTGCCCCTCTCTGTGTCAAATATCAGGCTATATGTTTGACCTACATCATGCAATTTGATTTCTACATTAAAAATCGTTTTATTCTCTATGTAAGAAGACTTACTCAAACCCACCATAGTGAGTATCAGTGCCAAGACTCAGACCCCACACTGTCCCTCTCTGAAACACCATCATTCTCCACTCTGCTCTAAGACCCCAAAGCAAAGATTAAACAGACAACACTCAGATCGGTCAGAAGCTGGCCAAAGGAAAGTTATTTCCTTTGATTTTCCTAGAAGTTCTGAGCAATAACCACAAGAAAAAAAATAGATTGGAATACTTAATGAAATGTTTTCAAGGCAGCCCTCAGTTTAGGATGTGGTAGGCAGAATAATGGTACCCAAATATGTCCACATCCCACTCCACAGAAACTGTGAATATGCTACCTTACAGGTTAAAAGGGACTTTGCAGATATGGTTAAGGCAAGGATTTTGAGATAAAGAGATTATCCTGTATTATCTGAGAGGGTCTAATGTAGTCACAAAATTCCTTATAAGGAGGAGACAAGAGAGTCAGAGAAGGTGAAGAGATCACGGATGGAATCAGAGTGATACAGGACATGATACAAGGAATGCTGGTAGTCTTTAGAAGCCGGAAAAGGTAAGGTAATCAGTTCTCCGCTAGAGTCTCCAGAAGGAAGGCAGCCCTATCAATACATTTTGAACTTCTTACCACCAGAATTGGAAAACAATAAATGTGTATTTTTTCAAGCCTCTAATTTGTGGCCGTCATTACAGCAGCAGTGGTAAACAAATACAGAAGATACTGTATTTGCTATGTAAAGTCATGAGATTATGTAAAGGTGCACCTACTGAGATAGTTCAGGATAGTTCACAGAGTATCTCAGTGTTGTGGAAAAAAGAGAAGCTGCAACTCATAGATTGCATTAGTTGGCCTGATATATGCAAAGCAGAGGAAGGGAGAGAAATCACACAAATATTCAGGGGTCAGCCACCTCCGTGATGTTTCTGGAGCCCAGTGGTTTGGAACCTATGAATATATTCCCTCAAAAGTGGAAGGCATGTTTTACCTTGTACCACCTAGCACTAAACGGGGCTTTGGTGCTTGGTGGCCTTTATGGATTTTGGAGACAACATATACCTTATTTGAATGTATTAATTGAAACCATTTACGGAATAATTCATGAAGGTCCTGATGTTGAGTGGGGACCCAGAGCAAAGAAAAGACTGTGCAACAAATTAAGTCTTCATATAAGCTGCTCTGCTAATTGGGCCTTATGACCTAGCCGATCCAGTGATACTCAGAGTGTCTATGGCAAATACTGATGTACGGTCAAGTCACTTGCAAGCACCAAGAGGAGAATATCAAACCTCCAGTATTGGGGGGTAAACAATTATTTCTCTTTTGAGAAATACATCCTAGCTTCCTACTGGGTCCTGGTACAGACTGAATGCCTAGTCATGGGACATTAAACAGCCATGTGGCCTAAGCTTTCCATCATGAGTTGGGTGTTTCTGATTCACCAGGCCATGAATTTGGGCATATACAGCAGTATTTTGTTATTAAGTGCAAGTGGTATAGGCTCAGGCTCCTTTGATAAGGACTTTTATTGCACTGTCTCTTCTCTTTCAGCACATACCTGTGATTATAGAGAGCTCCTTATGACCAGTCAGCTGAGGAGGGGGAAAAAAGGCCAGGTTTCTGGATGGTTACCAACAATTTGCTAGCACCAACAGTATGTGCATTGCTGTAACATTATAGTCTCAGGGGTGAGCTGGAGGGAAAGGGGGAGTGGAAATCATCCTAGTAGGCAGAACAGTGAGTGGGACATTCTATTGTCTACCTTGTCTACACAAAGGCATGACCAGAAGAATGGATCTACACTGACTGATGGGAAATTGCTTTTCATTTGGTTTAATGATCTTAGGAAGAATAGGGCTCAAAGTGTAGTGTCAAGGTCTGGAAAAAAATGCATGTGGATGGATCTCTGAAGCTTGACATATAGTATGAAAATAATTGTGTCTTGCAATTGTTCACCGTATGGCATCTACTGTAGAGAAGGTTTTCAACAGTTAGGTATACTAAAGGACACATGCTCTAAATGTCAGATGCCTCTTTCTCCATCTAGTACTTGTTCCATGAGCTCATAGGCAGAGTGGCCATGGTGACAGGAATAGAGGTTATATACATGGGCTTAACAATCTGAATGTCCTCTTATCAGGGCTGATCTGGCTACTGTTTCTTAGTAGTTTCTTAGTAATTCCTGCCTATCAACAGCAAACAGAATCACCATACTCTTGATTATGGCCATATCTTTATCTATAATAAAGGATGTCAGTCCTGCAGTACATATAAGTTTTATATTTGTTCATGCTCTGTGATTTGCCTGTTGTATTAATGATGTCTTTTAACAAGTAAATTTTTTTTATTAATGAATTCTGTTATTTTTTGTTTTATAGCTCTTGTCTTCTCTTACCTGAGAAATCTGGCTACCTCTGGGTCACAAAGATTTTCCGATTATTCATTCTAAAAATTGTATAATGTTAACTTTTGGATTAGGTCTATGATCCACCTCAAATTAAATTTTGTGTATGGTATGCATTAGGGGTCAGAGTTTGTTTTCATGTGAATATATATTTATTTCAGCACGATTTGCTGAAATGGCTTTCATTTCTCATAGGATTATTTTGAATTCTTTATCAAAAACCAAATAACTAAATAAGTGTAAGTCAATTTTGAGCCCTCTAGTCTGTTCCATTGATCTGTGTATTTATTTGTATGCCAGACCCACACTGATTATTATAGTTTTATATCCAGTCTTGACTTTCCAGCTTTAGTCTCCTTTCTCATATATTTGGGTTACTCTGGGTTCTTGCATGTCCATATACATTTTAAAAAATAGCTCATCAATTTCCATAAAAAAGCCTGCTGGGACCGAGATTGGGACTGATGCTATCTTTGTTGTCCTGCTGGTAGATGAGAAGTGTTTCACTTTTCCTAATAGGATTATTATTTAAATAGTGAACATTACAGGATTTTGTTAAATTAGACTTCTATGTTGATTTAGTCATCCTTTCTGGTGCTGAGGACATGATGCTGGCACTGATAGTGTTGTCTTCTGTGTGTGGCCTGGACCAAAAAGATCAATGTAATCTTAAAGTAATTCTTTATCTTCTGTACCTAGCCAAAATTTCATTGTTTCCATCGAAACAAACACCAGTAAAAGCACTACAAGAAGGAAATGATAATAAATGTGCTAGAAACAAATGGCCATAAACACAAAAAAGGAAAACCATGTTTCTGTTTAATGATTACCATCTGTTCCTAACAATTGGTCCTGTCCCATAGTGAGATGGGTTTTTGAAAACAACTTCATTTGGGATATTTCAGAGTCAAACCACTTTAGCAGAATTCAGGAGTCCTTGTTGTCAGATACTATTTAATCACAATGTACTATTTTATTCTTTCAAGAGTTATAAATGAACTCCTTTAACAATTCAATCAGAAGCCTTTTGAAACCCTTTATCAGGCATCCAGAAAAACTCAACGTTCTTCAGTTGCTGCTCACAGTCTCTTTATTTCTTAATAGTTAACTTGTATCCAGATGGATCATATAGGCTTTAAAGAAAATATAGTTTAAAAACTTGATCTAGGCATGTGATCTATCAGATAATACATTTCACGATTTATTTTCATAGCTGTACAAAGGCACCAAATTCTGCAATTTGCTTAAAGAGCTTTTAACAGAAGGGAAGCCTTTAAGTCAGTAGATACTTTGCCTTTTGGCTAAACATAATCCACAGAGAGTTTTTTAAAATGAAAATGTAGATGAAGCATGATCTAAGAAACCAAAGAGAAATAAACTGAATGTAGAAAAATTTTGGCTAAAAATGTTTGCGGCAGCTGCTAGTATGACTCATGGTTACTTTTCTTTCTTCCTTCCTTCCTTCCTCTCTCTCTCTCTCTTTCTTAAGATTTTATTTATTTATTTATTTGAGAGAGAGAGAGAGAGTGAAAGAACATGATGGGATGAGGAGCAAAGGGAGAAGCAGACTCCTTGCTGAGCGGGAAGTCCGATGTGGGGCTCACTTCTGGGACTCCCAAGATCATGCCCAGAGCTGAAGGCAGACGCATGACTGACCGAGCCACCTAGGCACCTCTCATGGTTACTTTTCACTGGCTGCATATGCACCATTCCATCAAACCCATACTTAATAAGTGACCACTCAGTTTTAGCCACTGTATTAAGCACTGGAGATAAACATACTAATAAGATGCCATCCATGCCTCAGATAATTTCACAGCTAGTAGGAAAGGAATATGTAGCAACTCACTCTAATAATAAATTATCACAGAGTTATGTAAAGAGTGTTCTAAAAGCCCATATGGAGGACAGTGAGTACTGCTGGAGAAAGTGTCTGTATTTGCAGACAGAGGTCAAAGACAGCTTCACCAAGGAGACGGTATTTGAAATAGGACTTAAATAATTGAGTAGGCATGCCTAGTAAATCTGCAATTGGATGAAAACAAAGTGTGTCTTAAGTCTTGAATAAATTTTAGAATGTGTTAAATTTTCAGTTCCAACACTGTTAATATTTTATTAAAGTGCTTTTTAAAATATGTATTCTGAATCTGTATCTTTTAGGATTATACTAAGTATTGGCCATTTTTATTGTTATTTATTAGGGAACCAGGAATGCTGTCATTGACAATGGAGGAACACAAACATTTTAGCTCATTGGCAATCCAAAGTGTTGGAAAGCATTTTCTCCTATCTATCAACCGGTAGCAGGGTCTATAAAATGGTTGTTGTAGGAACTCTTTGCACACCTTGGTGGGAATCAGTTACACTGAAGAACTATTCTCTGAGAGCTGTGCTAACCTAGCCATTCAGGATATCTGAATATTAGCAATTCCTTTGTAGTTATTGGATTGTATAATTGCCTTTAATAAAAGCTTAAAGGGTTACTTTACTTGGGACTTTATAAAAATAATGTAAGGCTATCTTGAAAATACCTGAATATATATTAAAATTTAAGAAAATAATGTGTTACTATGCAATCACCTTAACACTAACTATAAATACAGCCTGCTCTTGATAATGCAGTCCTTATATGAGCTATGGTGAGTATGTGAAGTGTATAAACCTGGCAATTCACAGACCTGTACCCCTGCAGCTAATAATACCTTATATGTTAATAAAAAAAATAAAAGAATTTTTTTTTTTTTAAAAGTGCATTCCTTTGGGGGTTCCTGGGTAGCTCAGTTGGTTAAGTCACTGCCTTTGGCTCAGATCATGATCCCAGGGTCCTGGAATCAAGCTCCGTGTCAGGCTCCCTGCTTAGTGGAGAGCCTGCTTCTCCCTCTCCCTCTGCCTGCTGCTCTATTTGTACTCTCTATCTCTCTGTCAAATAAATAAAAATCTTAAAAAAAAAAAAAAAAAGAATGCAGTCCTTAGGAACCTGGATTCTCTGGTAAAACCCTTGGCATATGTGGCTTAAGGAATATCTCTAAAGATACTAGCTCAGCTCTATTTGATTTCTTTTTTTTTTTTTTTATTTAATTTTATTTTTTCAGTGTTCCAAGATTCATTGTTTATGTACAACACCCAGTACTCTAGGCAATACGTGCCCTCCTTAATACCCACCACCAGGATCACCCACCCCCCACCCACCTCCTTCCAAAACCCTCAGTTTGTTTCACAAGGGTCCACAGTCTCTCATGTGTCATCCCCCACTCTGATTTCCCCCAATTCACTTTTCTTTACCTTCTCCTGATGTCCTCCATGTTATTTCTTATGCTCCACAATTAAGTGAAACCCTATGATAATTGATGTTCTCTGCTTGACTTATTTCACTCAGCATAATCTCCTCCATTTGCATCCACGTTGATATGAAAGTTGGGTACTCATCTTTTCTGAAGGAGGCTTAATATTCCATTTTTTATATATGGACCGTATCTTCTTTATTCATTCATCTGTTGAAGGGCTTCTTGGCTCTTTCTACAGTTTGGGGATTGTGGCCATTGTTGCTATGAACATTGGGGTACAGATGCCCCTTCTTTTCACTACATCTGTATCCTTGGGGTAAATACCTAGTAGTGCAATTTCAGGGTCATAGGGTAGCTCTATATTTAATTTCTTAAGGAATCTCCACACTGTTTTGTGAAGTGGGTGGACCAACTTGCATTCCCACCAACAGTGTAAGAGGGGTTCCCCTTTCTTCACATCCTCTCCAACACTTGTTGTTTCCTGTTCTGTTAATTTTGGCCACTCTAACTGGTGTAAGGTGGTATCTCAATGAGGTTTTGATTTGAATTTCCCTGATGGCTAATGATGATGTACATGTTTTCATGTGTCTGTTAGCCATTTATATGTCTTCTTTAGAGAAGTGTCTGTTCATGTCTTCTGCCCATCTTTTGACATGATTATCTGTTTTGTGTGTGTTGAGTCTGAGGAGTTCTTGATAGATCTTGGGTATCAGCCATTTGTCTGTAGTGTCATTTGTGAATATCTTCTCCCATTCTGAGGGTTGCCTCTTTGTTTTGTTGACTGTTTCCTTTGCTGTGCAGAAGCTTTTGATCTTGATGAAGTCCCAAAAGTTCATTTTCAGTTGTTTCCTTGGCCTTTGGACACATGTCTTGAAAGAAGTTGCTGTGGCTGATGTTGAAGAGGTTACTTCCTATGTTCTCCTCTAGGATTTTGATAGATTCCTGCCTCTTGATTTCTCTTCTTATTTAATCATTAAATTCATTTCTCCTTGAGTCTGTGTCTATTCTTGTCTGAACTGGAAAAGCCACTTCCTTGTATCTGGGAGGTGTGTCAAGGCTTTAAAATCAATTGCCAAGACTTTAAAATCATCTGAATATCTCTATCCAGCATTGTTCAGCAATTAGTGAAAATAGGCAGTCAGCATCATTTGTTGCTCAGTAATATTTATCTCAAGAGATACAAGTGAAAATAGGATTTAAGATTGTCTTCCTTCTGTAAAATCTTGAGAGCAACTTTAATTTTTTTTAATTTTTATTAACATATAATGTATTATTAGCCCCAGAGGTACATGTCTGTGAATCTTCAGGTTTACACACTTCACAGCACTCACCATAGCACATACACTCCCCAATGTCCATAACCCAACCACGTCTCCCTACCCCCTCCTCCTAGCAGCCCTCAGTTTATTTTGTGAGATTAAGAGTCTCTTATGGTTTGTTTCCCTCCTGATTCCATCTTGTTTCATTTTTTCCTTCCCTACCGCCCAATCTCCCCCATTGCCTCTCAAATTCTTCATATCAGGGAGATCATATGATAATTGTCTTTCTCTGATTGAATTATTTCAATTCTATTTCCACCCACATCGTTGCAAAAGGCAAGCTTTCATTTCTTTTGACGGCTGCTCAGTATTCCATTGTGTATATATACCACATCTTCTTTATCCATTCATCTGTTGATGGACATCTAGGTTCCTTCCATAGTTTGACTATTGTGGACATTGCTGCTATAATCATTCGGGTGCACGTGCCCCTTTGGATCACTACATCTGTATCTTTAGGGAAAATACCCAGTAGTGCAATTGCTGGGTCATAGGGTAGCTCTATTTTCAAATTTTTGAGGAACCTCCATACTGTTTTACAGAGTGGCTGCACCAGCTTGCATTCCCTCCAACAGTGTAGGAGGGTTCCCCTTTCCTGCTTCTTCACCAACATCTGTCATTCTCTGACTTATTAATTTTAGCTATTCTGACTGGTGTGAGGTGGTGTCTTATTGTGGCTTTGACTTGTATTTCCCTGATGTCGAATGATGTGGAGCACTTTTTCATGTGTCTGTTGGCCATCTGGATGTCTTCTTTGCAGAAATGTCTGTTCAAGTCCCTTTCCCATTTCTTGATTGGATTATTTGTTCTTTGGGTGTTGAGTTTAATATGTTCTCTATAGACTTTGGATACTAGCCCTTTATCTGATATGTCATTTGCAAATATCTTCTCCCATTCTGTCAGTTGTCTTTTGGTTTTGTTGACTGTTTCCTTTGCTGTGTAAAATCTTTTGATCTTGATAAAGTCCCAGTAGTTCATTTTTGCTCTTGCTTCTCTTACCTTTGGCGATGTTTCTAGGAAGAAGTTGCTGCAGCTGAGGTCAAAGAGGTTGCTGCCTGTGTTCTCCTCAAGGATTTTGATGGATTCCTTTCTCACATTGAGGTCCTTCTTCCATTTGGAGTCTTTTTTTTAAAAGATTTTATTTATTTATTTGACAGACAGAGATCATAAGTAGGCAGAGAGGCACACAAACACACAGAGGAAAGGAAGCAGGCTCCCTGCTGAGCAGAGAGCCCGATGCGGAGCTTGATCCCAGGACCCTGGGATCATGACCTGAGCCAAAGGCAGAGGCTTTAACCCACTGAGCAACCCAGGCACCCCTGGAGTCTATTTTTGTGTGTGGTGTAAAGAAATGGTCCAGTTTCATTTTTCTGCATGTGGCTGTCCAATTTTCCCAACACCATTTGTTGAAGAGACTCTTTTTTCCATTGGACATTCTTTCCTGCTTTGTTGAAGATTAGTTGACCATAGAGTTGAGGGTCAATTTCTGGGCTCTCTATCCTGTTCCATTGATCTATGTGTCTGTTTCTGTGCCAGCACCATACTGTCTTGATGATTACAGCTTTGTAATAGAGCTTGAAGTCTGGAATTGTGGTGCCACCAACTTTGGCTTTCTTTTTCAATATTCCTCTGGCTATTCGAGGTCTTTTCTGGTTACATATAAATTTTGGGATTATTTGTTCCATTTCTTTGAAAAAAAAAAAGGATGGTATTTTGGTAGGGATTGCTTTAAACATGTAGATAGCTTTAGGTAGCATAGACATTTTCACAATATTAGTTCTTCCCATCCATGAGCATGGAACATTTTTCCATTTCTTTGTGTTTTCCTCAATTTCGTTCATGAGTACTTAATACTCATGAGTACTTAATACTCACTTAATAGTGTTCTGAGTATAGATTCTTTGCTTCTTTGGTTAGATTTATTCCTAGGTATCTTATGGTTTTGGGTGCAATTGTAAACGAGATTGACTCCTTAATTTCTCTTTCTTCTGTCTTGTTAGTGTATAGATATGCAACTGATTTCTGTGCATTGATTTTATATTCTGACACTACTGAATTCCTATAAAAGTTCTAGCAGATTTGGAGTGGAATCTTTTGGGCTTTCCACATAAAGGATCATATAATCTGCAAAGAGTGAGAGTTTAACTTCTTCTTTGATGATTTGGATGCCTTTAATTTCTTTTTGTTGTCTGATTGCTGAGGCTAGGACTTCTAGTACTATGTTGAATAGCAGTGGTGATAATGCACATCCTTGCCGTGTTCCTGACCTTAGTGGAAAAGCTCTCAGTTTTCCTCCATTGAGAATGATATTTGCTGTGGGTTTTTCATAGATGGCTTTGATGATACTGAAGTATGTACCCTCTATCCCTACACTTTGCAGAGTTTTGATCAAGAAAGGATGCTGTACTTTGTCAAATGCTTTTTCAGCATCTATTGAGAGTATCATATGGTTCTTATTCTTTCTTTTATTTATGTATTGTATCACATTCATTGATTTGAGGATGTTGAACCAACCTTGCAGCCCTGGAATAAATCCCACTTGGACGTGATGAATAATCCTTTTAATGTACTGTTGGATCCTATTGGCTAGTATTTTGGTGAGAATTTTCACATCTGTGTTCATCAAGGATATTGGTCTGTAATTCTCTTTTTTGATGGGGTCTTTGGTTTGGGGATCAAGGTAATGCCAGTCTCCTAAAATGAGTTTGGAAGTTTTCCTTCTATTTCTATTTTTTGGAATAGTTTTAGGAGAATAGGAATTAATTCTTCTTTAAATGTTTGGTAGAATTCCTCTGGGACCTGTCTGGCCCTGGGCTCTTGTTTGATTGGAGATTTTTGATGAGTGATTCAATCTCCTTACTGTTTATGGGTCTGTTCAGGTTTTCTGTTTCTTCCTCGTTCAGTGTTGGTAGTTTATATGTCTCTAGGAATGTTTCCATTTCTTCAAGATTGTCAAATTTGCTGGCATATAGTTGCTCATAATATGTTCTTATAATTGTTTGTATTTCTTTGGAGTTGGTTGTGATCTCTCCTCTTTTATTCACGATTTTATTTATTTGGGCCCTTTCTCTTTTCATTTTGATAAGTCTGGCCAAGGGTTTATCAATCTTATTAATTCTTTTTTTTTAAAGATTTTATTTATTTATTTGACAGAGTTCACAAGTAGGCTGAGAAGCAGTCAGAGAGAAGAGGAAGCAGGCTCCCTGCTCAGCAGAGAGCCTGATGTGGGGCTCAGTTCCAGGGCCCTGGGATCATGACCTGAGCTAAACACAGAGGCTTTAACCCACTGAGACACCCAGGTGCCCCAATATTATTAATTCTTTCAAAGAAACAGCTCTTAGTTTTGTTGATTTATTCTATTGGGGTTTTTTTGTTTCTATTTTATTGATTTTTGCTCTGATCTTTATTATTTCTCTTCTCCCACTGGATTTATTCTTTCTTTGCTGTTCTTTCTCCAGCTCCTTTTGGTGTAGGGTTAGGTTGTGTATTTGAGCCCTTTCTTCTTTCTTGAGAAAGGCTTGTACTGCTATAAATTTTCCTCTCAGGACTGCCTTTGCTGTGTCCCACATATTTTGAACAATTGTGTTTTCATTAGCATTTGCTTCCATGAATTTTTTTAGTTCTTCTTTAATTTTCTGGTTGACTCATTCATTCTTTAGTAGGATGCTCTTTAGTCTCCATGTATTTGGATTCTCTCCAAATTTCCTCTTGTGATTGAGTTCTAGCTTCAGAGCATTGTGGTGTGAAAATACACAGGGAATTATTCCAATCTTTTGGTAGTGGTTGAGACCTGATTTGTGACTCAGGATGTGATCTATTCTGGAGAATGTTCCATGTGCACTAAAGAAAAATGTGTACTGTTGCTTTGGGATGGAATGTTCTGAATATATCTGTGATTTCCTTCTGGTCCAGTGTGTAATTTAAGGCCTTTATTTCCTTGTTAATCTCTTGCTTGGATGATCTGTCCATTTCAGTGAGTGGGGTGTTAACGTCCCCTACTATTATTGTATTATTGTCAATGTGTTTCTTTGATTTTGTTATTAATTGGTTTATATACTTGTCTGCTCCCAAGTTAGGGGCATAGGTATTTAAAATTGTTAGATCTTCTTGTTGGACAGACCTTTGAGTATGATATAGTGTCCTTCCTCATCTCTCTCTCTCTCTCTCTTTTTAAACATAAGTCCTTCATCATCTCCTCATCATCTCTTATTATAGACTTTGGCTTAAAATCTTATTGATATGATATAAGAATTGCCACCTCAGCTTTCTTTTGGGTAAATTGTTTTCCACCCCCTCACTTTAAATCTGGAGGTGATTTAGGTCAAAATGAGTTTCTTATAGACAGCATATTGATGGATTTTGCTTTTTATCCATTCTGATACCCTGTGTCTTTTGATTGGGCCATTTATCCCATTTACATTCAGAGTAACTATTGAGAGATATGAATTTAGTGCCATTGTATTGCCTGTAAGGTGACTGTTATTATATATTTTCTCTGTTCCTTTCTGGTCTACTACTTTTAGACTCTCTCTTTGCTTAGAGGACCCCTTTCAATATTTCCCGTAAAGCTGGTTTGGTATTTACAAATTCTTTTAGTTTTTGTTTGACCTGGAAGCTTTTTATCTCTCTTTCTATTTTCAGTGATAGCCTAGATGGATATAATATTCTTGGCTGCATGTTTCTCTCATTTAGTGCTCTGAATATATCCAGAAAGAACTTCTTTTTCTCCAGAGTTGCTCTAATAACTTCCATGCCTTTTTTGAGTGCAGATAACACCTTGAGAATCATCATTCTGAACTCTAAATCTGACTTATTACCAATGCCCATATTGATTAGGTCTCTAGCCTTCGGTACTGCCTCTTGTTCCTTTTTTTTTGTGGTGAGTTTTTCTGCCTTGTCATTTTATCCAGATAAGAATATATGAATGAGAGAATAAAATACTAAAAGGGTGGCAAATGCCCCAGGAAAATGTGCGTTAACCAAATCAGAAGAGACCCCAAATAGTGGGGAGAAAAAGGGGGTTATAAAAAAAGTTTAAAAAAATTTTTTATATTATATATTTATATTTATATTTATATCAAACTGGTAATAGAACAGAGCCACCCACTTGACTTTGGGTGTATTTTGTCCTCTTAGAAGAAACTACCTCCCAAAATTTTAAAGAAAAATTATACACACACACACACACACACACACACACACACAAATAAGGGTAAACATGATGAAGGGATGGAATATGACTGTAAAGATGAAAATTTTAAAAAATTTCTGAAAAAGGAGTTGATATGTTGGTTGGGAAAAGAATGAAAAAGAAAGTGGAAAGAATTTTCTCAGGCTGGAGACTAGAACAAATCCCTGTGCTAGATTTAGGTTATATTACAATGTATTAGAAGAAGTTGTATCCCAAAATTTTTTAGACAAAAAACTATATATATATATATATATATATATATATATATATATATATAATAAAATTAGATACAATGAAGGGTAAAATATGACAAAAAACCCTATATATATATATTAAATAAAATTAGATACAATGAAGGGTAAAATATGACTATAATAATGAAGTTTCAAAAAGATTTTTTTTAAGAAAGGTATTGTTAAGATAAACTAGTTAAAAAGATAAACTAGTTAAGGTAAACTAGTTAAAAAATGTTAAAGGAGGAAAGAGTAAAAGTTAAAAAAATTAGAATAAGAAATTAGAATAAAAAAAATAAAATTAAAAAACTTAATTACCTTTGCAAGACTAATGAATCATGGGGAGAAAGCCATGAATCCCATGCTTTGCTTTCCCCTCCTTTGGAATTCCACTGTTCTCCTTGATCAGTGAGCTTGTCTTGGCTGGATGTTCTTGCTGATCTTCTGGGGGAGGGGCTTGTTATAGTGATTCTCAAGTGTCTTTGCCTTTGGCAGAATTGCACCACCCTTGCCAGGGACTGTGCTAAGTAATCTCCTCAGGTTCACTCGGGAGCTTTTTTTCCCAGAATGCCTTCCATAGAGCTCTGGAGGATGGGAAGGAAAATGGTGGCCTCCCAATCTCCAGCCCAGGGTAGCTGAGAGCTCAGAGCCCCACTCCTCAGTGTGCACTCAATCCTCCCATCTCCCTGGTTTCTTGCTATGCTCCTAGTTCACCTGGCCTGTCTCTGGCACACAGCCCTGTTTGGAGTCTCCAAACCCAGCAGATTCTTTTCACTCTGGTCTTCTGGTGGCTCTCCCCGGATCTGCCACTTGTGGGGTCCCTGCTCAAAAAGCAGTGGTCTGATTGTGCCACAGATCAGAGTTTAAGGTAACCCCCAAGCTGAGAGTTCACTCCTTGGTCCTGTCTCTTTAGCCGGCTTCCCCGCTCTAATACCTGTGAGCTCTGCTACACTCAGATACCCCCAATCCTTCTGTGACCCAACAAGACATTAGACCATGCTGTCCCAGCCAGGGCTCCACCCCTGCTTAGCCTCTGGAGTGATGTCCTTCAGTGGAGCAGACTTTTAAAAGTTCTGATTTTGTGCTCCATTGCTCTGCCACTTGCTGAGAGCCGGCCCCTTCCCCCATAGTCTATCTTCCCATCGCTTTGGAGTCACTTCTCCACAGGTCTTACCTTTCAGAAAGTGATCAATTTTCTGTTTTTAGAATTGCTGCTCTTCTTCTCTTCAATCTCCTGTTGGGTTTGTAGGTGTTCTGAATGGTTTGATAAATATCTAACTGAACTCCTGCGACCTGATGTCGTCTCAGCCTGCTACTCCTCCACCATCTTGACTCTTCCCAAATTTCCTGTAGTGAGAGCTACTTTTTATTGCCTCTCAATATTTTTCAATTAGGTTCTGTCTTTCCTCTCTTTTTCCTCTGCATGGTTCAACATTGCCATGACTAAGATTTTCTCAAACACTGCATTTCTCGTAATCTTATTCTTTTTAGTAAAAATTATTTCCCACACTCTAATTACTCTTGCTTTGGACAGTGCCTAAAGATATGAAGTGTATGCTTCATGGATACATAACAAAGGCACCATACTGGGATGGAGATTTTTATGGGAAGAAAAGGGAACCAGAATTTCCTTTCCTCTGGATTTATCTTCCCTAGTAGAATGTTATGATTGGATTGGCAATTTTTTCTTGGAGGAAGCCTCTGTGATTGAGAACTATACTTCTTATAGGAGTATAAAATAGCCTGAGAGGACCTCAGCACTGGATGGTCTTTTGGAGCGCACATAGAACCAAGGGAAAAGGGACCAATGGGAGATAGACTAGCTGTGTACTAACTTTAAGAAATAGATTTAAAAGTGAGAAACATTTTTTATGTTTATTACTTTTCCAGCCAAATTCATTATAGCAGAGATTTGGGAATGGAACCCTAGCAAGGAATAATGTACATACATGAAGTGTAACTAGTGTCATATAGCTCAACCATCTTAGTGGCAAGCCATCCAATAGAGTACAGATGCATTGCTGGAATGGAGCTTTAATATCTTAGAAACTTCATTAACAAAGGCAATTAGTTCAATAGAGGAACTGAAATGTAATACAGGATCTCAAAGAAATGATCTTTTGTCAGCATGTCTACATAGATTCTCTCTTCTTCCACCTCCACCCTCCCCAGATCATTTTTATAGACAATGAATACATTGTTTGTATTCATTGACAATACTCTAAATGTAGGAAATACCTTCTTAGGACAAGCTAAATGACTCTCATCTCTATATTTTACTAGTACTTGTTTAAAAAGGCTTTGTAAATCAATTAGCATATTTCAGGGCTGTCTTCATTAAGGAATAGACAAACTAAGTTACTAATTGATCTTCTCTGAAGACATAGTCCAATATAAATGAAGAAATTTTAAGATTCATGAACATAATGAGGATGTCTTACTTTCATATTTTAGTAGTTAATATAATGTTAGTATTTAATACATTGTCTGCTGACTGTAGGAATGGATGAATGAAGAGAGCTTAGAGATTTGGAAGTCATTAACATGGACAAAAAGGCACAACAGTGCTTTTAAAAAACATAACATTTAAGTTTATAATTCCTAATCATTTACTAAAAGACAGTTCTCCTGACTCCAGAAGTTCCTGCCAGTTCGAATCTGATTTAGAAATTGAAAAATCTCTCTTTTTGATGCCTCTAGCTGTCTTACCTGCATATTTGGAAGTATTCTGAGCAAAACAGAAGAATGGGGTCCAGTTTTCCTTTGGAGATTTATTAAACTTAATACTGGTATTAAAATAATATTTTAGTAAATTGAAAACCTTCTCTTCAATCAAATGCTTACTGAACTAGTTTATTACTTAGGGGGAAGAAAACTTCAGCTTACTAACAACCAACAAAGGATGCCCAGTTACGCTGTGTGGGGCATATTGTGAGGGGTATGTGCAGAGGGAAGGGCAAAGGCTCAAACCTCCCAGGAAGGCACAGTCATTGCCACTTCTCATCTCTGGAGATGAAATAATTTCAAGTTTGGAAAACATAAGGATGTAATTCCTTATTTTCCAAATGAGAAAGCCAAAAGATAAAGCAGTTTAAGAAGTCCTATTTTGTCTAGCACAGAGGAAAAGAAAACAGCCTTGCAGATTTTCAATGACTATCATAGAGCTAGAGATTGAAGTATTCATAGTTAAGGCTTTAGTTTAATTAACCAAAGTTAAATAAACAAGGAAAGTATTCTTTCAATTAATTCTGATGGTGTTATTTTATCTTCCTCTTCAGTTCTGATGAAAGGGGCATAAAAACCTTGACTTTTATTCCTATTGCTTAGTGACTATGTTCAGAGAAATATGGCACTTTTGCCATCATTTTGGCAAACTTTGTTATTTTTGTATAGCCATCTGTTTCTCAGCTAGATTATTAAGGATATTCTTAACTGATCTTTCGATGTAAAAACAGAGAAGAAGGAAAAAAATAAAAACACTGAAATGTTTTTCTGTGCAATACCTAGGTGGGCGGAAGGGGGTAGAGGAAGAGAAAGAACACACAGGGATATGCTTTAAGTACTACTGAATTATAAGATAGGAATTAAGCATTTAACTTTTACAAAATCTAGTGCTACTTAAAGAACATGGCACTGCTATTTTTTTTTTTTCTCTGTCAAGTCTTCTGGACTATGAATTCCTACGATTTGCTTCTATAAATAGTATGCTTTTTATTCTTACTGGTACATGCAATGGTGACCTTATTTAGAAAAATACTTCTTTACTATGAATAATTACCTAGTAATATCCTGCCACAAAAGCCATATACGTTCACAAGGGCATCTAGACATTAAAAACAAGAAAAAAAAAGAGATAAAATAAAAATCACATGCAATTTCACCATCTAGAGATATTTCTCTTATAGGTTAGTATAGATCTTTGCTGTTAGAAGGGATGTTTGAGAGGTTTGTGTAACAACTTCTAGATGAGTTTAACAACATTTGAAAACGTTCATGACATATGAAGTGAAAATAATCATATTTTAAAAACCCAGTTCTGGATCAAGTAGGCATACTTGCCTCCATTTCTCTTGCTAAATACAATTAAGTACAACAATCTCCTACTCTCTCTAGCCAAAGGAACAGGAAAGGGGAAACCTAGCAAAACAGAAAACCTTTAGACACTAACCACCCTACTTCACACAAACACCACAGAAAATGAAACAAAACACTGCTCCAGGGACACCTGTGTGGCTCAGTCATTAAGCATCTGCCTGTGGCTGAGGTCATGATCTCAGGATCCTGGGAAAGAGCCCCTCACTGGGCTCCCTGCTCCATGGGAAGCCTGCTTCTCCCTCTCCCACTCCCCCTGCTTATGTTCTCTCTCTCTGTCAAATAAATAAATAAAATCTTTAAAATAAAACACAACACTGCTCTGTTTTCACCCCAGTCAGCAAAATCCAGAAGTGGGGTATAGATCTCTATGCTTACCTGAGTGTAATGAAGACTCTCAACTTCTTCACGAGGGTGGTAGCAGAGAAGGTTGAGTAGGGAGCTGGGACTTTCACTTCTGTCTGGTAGCAGGCATTACGCCCCATGGTTTCAGTGGAAGCAACATGAGGATCCTGGATTTCTATTGCCATCTAACCATAGTATGTACTTTCCTTTTTCCCCACCAGTGTCAGAGGAGACAAAGCAGGAAGCCAGAACATTCACCATGATCTAGTATAAGGAGCCCTCTATCTGCAGTATCAGTGGAAGTCATGTAAGAAGCTTGTGATTTTTTTTTTTTTTATCCTGCGTGTATTGTGTATTGTGTTAGGAAACTCTAAACCTTACTGAAATCTCTGTTTTAGCAGACCTCTTCTGACATGTGGCTATGAGAGTCTTGGTTGCTCAGCTGCTTGCTCAACCTATTTGATATCCTAAGGGAGGAAACCTTGTTACACCTAAGCAGAAATGGTATTTCACATTCTCCACTGAGGGCACTGCTCTGCCTAGAAGAGGGAAAAGCATCTCCCAATGCAAAAACCAGGAAATCTCAACTTGTATTGGGAAAGATAATAGATGATAACCCCGAGAAGATACCTATGTGGAGATTAACTGATAAAGATTTCAAAGCAGCATTATAAAAATACTTCAGTGAGCATTATGAACAGGCTTGAAACATGAAAAATTGTAAAATCTCAAGAAAAAAATAGAAGATACCAAGTAGAAATTTTAAAACTGAAAATATAACAACTGAAATGAAAAACTTGATGGATTGGCCCAATATCAGAAAGAAGTAGACAGAGGAAAGAATACATAAACTTGAAGACACTACAATACAAATTATCCAATCCAAACAAAAGTGAAAAAATAGACTGAAAAAGAACAAGACCCAGGAACCTGAAGGACTATAATAAAAAATCTAAAATTGGAGTCCAGAAGGAGAGCAGAAATAGTATGGGGCTGGAAAGTATCTGAAGTAGTGGCTGAAAATGTCTCAAATTTGGAAAACAAAACAAAACAAAACAAAACAACAAAAACCATAACCTTCAAATTCAACAAGCCAAGTGAATTCCAAACAGGCTAGACCCAAAGAAAAGTTTTACAGATGTGGCTTAGCCTTAATTATATTAAAAGTTCTCCTTTTGTTGGTTGCTTTTAGCAGATTATTTTTAACTTTGACTAAATTATGGTGTCTCTACAAATAGAAATTATGCAGCTATTCTCGTAAATCAAATATGGACCCAAATTTCTCATTCTCTCCATTGAGGGGTGGAGTTTATTTTACCTCCCCTTAATTAAAGTCCTGTGACAGTTTATCACATGGAATGCAATGGAGGCAATCTTGTGCTAATTCCAGGTCTAGCTGTTAAAAGGAATATCAGTTTCTGTTTCCTCTTTCTTGGAATGATCATTATAGGGAAATTCTGTCAGAACAAAGCCACCATGCTGAGAGAAACCCAAGCCCCATGGAGAAGCTACAGTGCCTGACTTACACATCAACTGTCAGTCATGTGAGTGAGCTCATTTGGACAAATTCCAACTCAAATGATCCCCCAGATCACTGCATCCCCAGACAACACGATGTAGTAAATCAGAACTGCCTAGATGAGCCTGGTCAACCACAGAATAATGAGATATAATAAAATAGTTATTTTAAGCCATAAGCTTTGAGTTTCTTGTTAGGCAGTAGCAGATGCCTGAAAAAAAACTAATAAAAACTGTCAGAAATAAAAATAGAAATAAAACTTAGGAAATAAAAACTATTAGAAAATAAACTTTGATGATGTGAGAAAATATTGATTTTAATGTTAAATGCAAAAAGAAACAAAGTATGATAGATATTGTTTAAAAGCTTATAATACAGATGATATAGTTAGTACTTCAGTTATATGTGTATGATATAATCATCTTTGTTTTTTATAATTGTATAACTAGAAGGAAATACATGTATACATATATATTTACTATACATAAACATAAAAATATATTAATATAATATAGTATATAATTAAATGTACTAATATATTATGTTATATGTTTATATGTATATATAAATTTATATTATATATTTATTTATATTTATCTTGGCCTTTTATAATTTTATGACTAGAAGGAAATGTAATGTTACCAGTAGTTGAATAGCTAATTTCCTAAATCTCTATACTTTTTACAATTAACAGGCAATACTAGATGTAAGAGAAAACACTTTCAGTATTTTCTCTATCAATTAACAATGGACAGAATAAATATGATAGTATGGGGAATAAAGTACACATAATAATAATTAGATCTCAGTTTGGAAGAGATATTAAGAGTAGTATATATAATTTTATATACTACTCTCTCTCTATATGTGTGTGTGTGTGTGTGTGTGTGTATAATGTTATAATTTAGACAAATAAAAATTATTAGGAGAGTGAATCCAGTTATAAGAAACACCAGTTCTAATTTAGCTTTGCTCTGATGACTAAATAATTGTTTAGAGTGTCAGAAGGTCAATAAACATTGCCTCTTACTAGCAAGGTATATTTACAGTTCTAATTTATGATTGAATTACTTCTGTTTTAAAGTTAAAATTATTTTTAGAAACAGTTTTTTGTAAAAGTATTTAGAAGTGTATTATCCCTCTGATATGCTAATTAGAATCTCTAAGCAATATATACATCATAGAGAGTAAGACATGAAAGGGAACTTTATTAACCTCTAACTAGTTAACCTTTCAATTTTGAGAGAGATAAATGTAAGCTAAGGAACCGATCAGATTTATAATGCAAGACAGAAACTGTAAGGGGGAGAGTAAATTTGGTAATCACATTGGGTCATGAGACATTATACAACCTTCCTGAGGTGGGGGTGTTGGGGTGAGTAGGGATGAGATATAGATAATCCCACCAAGGAGGATTTAGAGGAAAATTAGGTTCTAAGAAGTAGCAATATGTATAGTTTTGCTTATAGTAAGTCATCATTTGGAAAACCAGTGTATATAACCTTGGAAAAATTTTGGGTGTTACATTATGTTATGCAGCATGCCAAAATTAAGTGGGTGATATGTTTTAGAAAGTGAGAACTCTAAATTTTTCCACAAATGGCACATTATCTACTTGAACACTCCAAGGATTTTTATAGAATTAAAATAAAATTCATTAGTTCTCTACTATAAGCCAACCATATGCAAACACAGTATTCTGCTAGAGGGAGATATTCTGTCCCTCAACAACAATCTCTACTAGGGAAGACAAACAATAATTCATTCGTTTAGTCACATATTTTTTTATTGGGCACATTTGTATTCCATTCACTTTAATATAGTCTGGGATACACTAATAAATAAAATAAAGTACCTACTCTCATGGAACTTATATTTAAGAGAGGAAAAAATATAAGCACACAAAGATATGTATAATTAAAGTATTAGTAATAAGTGCTATAGACAAAAATAAGGTAAGATAATGGGGCTATTTTAAATATAATGATTTGGGAAAACATTTCTGAGAAGATTATATTTGAGCAAAAACTTAAATGAAGTGAGAAACAGAAGAAACTACATAAATAAATATTTATTTGAAAGTGTTGGGGTATAAACAAAGTGAAGAATATACAAATCACATCACCATTTATTTGACATATAAATATTTCCAAAGATTTATATAATCTAGCCAATGTCAGTAAGTTACTCTAGTGGCAGTCTTTTCTCAATTAGAGAAAATCTTCTGTGTAACTTAAACAAATGTTTTCATGTAAGGTGAATTTTTTTTTACATTTGCTAATGCTTGTATACCTTGCTTAATGAGATATTTATGTTATTCAGTTACTTACAAATAAACTTTAGTTACTTACAAATAAACTTTAATTATAAATTAATATGTTCTCCCTGACATAAAAATTAGAAAATTAGAAATGCTACCATGGAGAAACATTCACCCAACTCTTTAAAAAAGATAAAGCATAATTTTATAAATCATACAAAAGGAAACTGTTTCATGGTAAAAATTATGACTTTTTACTTTTTTGTGTTTTTTTTAATTTTTGACTTTCAAAATAAGAATAATAGTACTAGAATAATTAAAAATTTTCCAAATAAAAGTAACTTTCTCAGACTGCTTTCCTCTGGAGAGTTCTTCAAATTAGAAGAGGAAACACAAAAATTTGCATGTTTCTTTGAATATTTTCTAAGAAATTAAATAATCTTTGTCAATACACCTTATGCTATATCCCAGTTAAGGAAGGGTATGTTTAAAATCCTCAAGACAAAAGCTGTGGTGTATCATCTGTTTATTGTTTACCATCTTTGAATCTGTGTTTGGTTTATATTAAAATTTTTTTTGTTCTCGGTTTGTTTGAGACAACTTTCCACATTTTGTTGGTTTTCCTGGGTCATTTTTCCAGTTGATTTTTTTTTCTTAATACATAATTAAAATTAGTATTTTCAGGTGTTTTTGAAAGCAAGTATACCATTGAAGTAATGTTTTGAAACTCAGGGATTTATAATGTTTTCATCAGGATTTTTTTTTTTTTTTAAAGTCAAGATTTCAAAAGGCCATTCTCCAAAACAATCGTTTCCTATCAGATTTTTTGGAAAAATTACTCTAAAAACCCCAGAGAATAGGTCAAAAAGAGTCAAAACAAATTTTAACTTTGACCATATGGGTAAATTACTCAAATTTGTGAATCCAAATAAGTGTGCCAAATAAAGTTAAAACCCTTGAAAAGTGGTAATTTCTGATTTTCTTTCTTTCTTTTTTTTAAAATAGTTTACAGATGTTTTCCAATCATACTTGTTCTCTTACTTATGGAAGAAAATGAGATTCTTGCCACAGCATTTTTTTTTTTCTTTCTAGAGATAACTGACCATTAATTTTATATTTTATAAAACAGGTGTGGTATGCTTGAATAGTGGCATTTGAGATCTAAAGATATACTAAAAATGTAAGAAAATTCAATGCAAGTGATTTCACTGATACAACTCTTCCAGGTAGAAAATGATATAAAATTGGAAAGGAGCTCTAGAATTCCTAGGTTTGCTTTTTCCCCATTGTCTTATATTAGGAAACTGGACTGAGGAAATATAATCATCATCAACAACATTTTGTTGAGGATTTACTTTGTTCCAGAACTTGATGTCATGGCATCATCTTATTCTGTCATTTAATCCCACAAGAATTCCATATGGTATGTTGCAGTCATTATTACAATCTTGTGAAGGCTCCAGTAGATTAAATTTCCAGTTCCTAAGTGGTAGAGCTAAATGTCTCTATTGTCTACATGTATTTGGTGTCAGAGCTCTAATTAGAATAATTTATAACCAAATTTTTTTCTCCCTCCTATCCCATTGTTTAGTTTGTTGTCAATAAATTATAAATATTTTTTCTCCTTAAATCCAACATGGTTAAATTTATCATGTCAATCATACTTAGTTTTATCATTGGTTTGTCTTGTTTTATTTTTTTTCTGACTCCAAAAGTTTCAGAGCTCAGAACTTTATTTTTGGTTTTAGTTGATTTTTATTTTGAGATGACAACTGGCTCATCCAAGAAACTCTTATCCAACACACTTATAATTTTTTATCTTTAATACTCAGGATGTTGAGGAGGACTAGTGAAACAGTTCTAACTTTTGACATTTTACAAAATATACTTTTTTTTTCAATTTATTTTCAGTGTTCCAGAATACATTGTTTATGCACCACACCCAGTGCTCTATGCAATACATGCCCTCCACAATACCTACCACCAGGCTCACCCACCCTGCCACCCCCCTCCAAAACCCTCAGTTAGTTCCTCAGAGTCCACAATCTCTCATGGTTCGTCTTAACTTTTGACATTTCTTAAATGCTTTTTCTTTTAACTTATCTGACTCCAGAAATTCTAGAGATCTGCTACTAATTGTAATGGAATTCTATTTATCTCTTATTTATCTCTTATGTAATGCTGAACTAAAATTTAACTAAAACACATTTAGGAACACTTACCAAACAGAGAAGTTTTGAGAAATAAATGATAGCAATTATTTTTAAAACACTCAGAAAAAAAAAAAAAAAAAAAAACCCAAGTTGTTCTAAATGTTTTAAAGTGGAACTTTAATGCAGCCTACCAACCCTATAAATACCCCAAATCACATTTTTTCTCTCCTTTCTTTTTCTCTTCTCTCTCAAACTTTTAGAGAGAATAGACTATACCCACTCTTTCTAATATGCTTTTATTTTCTTTTGTTACTAACCAACCGCTATCTACTTCAGCTTTGACACACTGAAATTTTTGTCATCACCAGCAGTTAAGAGCCAACGGTAGAGGGCACATTTATCTTTTTCTGTTGGTGTCTTTTACTACTTCTTTTTTGATCTTCGACATTGTGGAGCACCCAAATCTTTAAAAGGCCCCATTTTCTCAAAGTCTATGATATCATTCTTTCCTGGATTTTCTTCTATATAGACCTCTTGTCTACTTGAGGTCTTTTCCTATTTTACTTAATAAATATGAGTGTTTTACATAACATCCTGTGCTTTTATTATTTTCTCTTTTTTTATACTCTTTTTCTGATAACTCATCCATATCTATACACTTTATTAATGTTTATGAGCTGGTAGCTTCCAAATCAATAAATTCCAGATTTAATTGCTGAGCTTCAAAGGATTAGTCTAGACCTTTCACTTAGAAAATTCTCAAACAGAATTTAGCTTTTCTTCCAGATCTTTTCTTCTCCTGAAGAAGAGAAGATGTTTCTCCTGAATATGTTTTTTTGAGATTTCTACATATATCTAATCTTTAACCCAAAAACCTGGGATTTTTCTTAGTGTACTTATTCAACACAAACAATAGTCCATGTTTTTTCTATTCATCTTCTTTAATTTCTTCCCAATTGTTCCAAACTGTCTATTATTACTAATATTGCCTTAATATTACCTTAATTCAGAATTATCAGGGTTTATAAAACACTCTCTCAAACCAGTAGAGAAATTTTGAAAACAAAATGGCATTTGGGAGTCTATAGATAGCAGATAAAAGCATATTTATTCTAATCAAGCCAAAGTGGAAGACTCGAAGTGCTATTCATTTTGTATCTGTCTTTACCTCCTGTTGGGACTTCTGTGATACCTCTATATCCTCTGAGCCTTAGAAAAAGTGCATTTAAAATACTTCCTTCATTTTTCTGAGAGAAACTAGACCCCCAAAAGGCTACACCTGTATGATTCCCTTATATGGCATTCTGGAAAAAGACAGCTATAGGAATAGAAAACAGATCATTAGTTTCTGGGGATTAGGAAAAAAGGAGGAAGTGGCTATATAGGAGCCACACAGTGGGACTTTTAAGGTTATAGAACACCATACTGCTGAAGTGGATATGTTTTTTCACCATCAAAAAAGGTATTTACGGGGGGGAGGAGTCAAGATGGCGGAGAAGTAGCAGGCTGAGACTACTTCAGCTAGCAGGAGAGCAGCTAGATAGCTTATCTAAAGATTGCAAACACCTGAAAATCCATCGGCAGATCGAAGAGAAGAAGAACAGCAATTCTGGAAACAGAAAAACAACCACTTTCTGAAAGGTAGGGCTGGCGGAGACGTGAATCCAAAGCAACGGGAAGATAGACTCCGGGGGGAGGGGCCGGCTCCCGGCAAGCGGCGGAGCAATGGAGCACAAAATCAGGACTTTTAAAAGTCTGTTCCGCTGAGGGACATCGCTCCAGAGGCTAAACCGGGGCAAACCCATGCGGGGTCAGCGTGGCCTCAGGTCCCGCAGGGTCACAGAAGGATCGGGGGTTTCTGAGTGTCGCAGAGCTTGCGGGTATTGGAACGGGAAAGCCGGCTACAGAGACAGAGCCGACAGTAATCTCACAGCTCGGTGTTACCTTGAACGGTCGCAGGCTTGGTGAGCTCAGAGCGCGGCCGGAGGTCAGGCAGACGGGAGTAACTGGGTGCTGTTCTCTGAGGGCGCACTGAGGAGTGGGGCCCTGGGCTCTCAGCTCCTCTGGGCCGGAGACCAGGATGCCGCCATTTGTATTCCCGTCCTCTGGAACTCTACGGAAAGCGCTCAGGGAACAAAAGCTCCTGAAGCAAACCTGAGCGGATTACTCAGCCCGGTCCCTGGTAAGGGCGGTAAGTTCTGCCTGGAACAAAGACACTTGAGAATCACTACACCAGGCCCCTCCCCCAGAAGATCCACAAGAAATCCAGCCAAGACCAAGTTCACCTACCAAGGAGTGTGGTTTCAATACCAAGGAGTACAGCAGAATTCCAGAGGAGGAGAAAGCAAAGCACGAACTCATGGCTTTCTCCCTGTGATTTTTTTTAGTCTTGCAGTTAATTTAATTTTTTTTCTTTTTCATTTTTTGTTTTTTTTCATGCCTTCTGGTAAAATTTTTTTTTAACTTTTACCCTTTTCTTTTTTAACGTTATTAAACTAGTTTATCTAATATATATATTCTTTCTTTTTTATATTTTTCTTCATTGGTTTTCTTTTTTTAAAAATTTTTTTCCTTTCTTTTTTTTTACTTTTTTTTTCTTTCTTCCTTTCTTCTCTTCTGATTTGGTTAAAGCATATTTTCCTGGGGTTGTTGCCATCCTTTTAGTATTTTACTTGCTCCTTCATATACTCTTATCTGGACAAAATGACAAGGCGGAAAAATTCACCACAAAAAAAAAGAACAAGAGGCAGTACAGAAGGCTAGGGACCTAATCAGTACAGACATTGGTAATATGTCAGATCTAGAGTTCAGAATGACAATTCTCAAGGACCTAGCCGGGCTCGAAAAAGGCATGGAAGATATGAGAGAAACCCTTTCGAGAGATGTAAAAGCCCTTTCTGGAGAAATAAAAGAAGTAAAATCTAACCAAGTTGAAATCAAAAAAGCTATTAATGAGGTGCAATCAAAAATGGAGGCTCTCACTGCTAGGATAAATGAGGCAGAAGAAAGAATTAGCGATATAGAAGACCAAATGACAGAGAATAAAGAAGCTGAGCAAAAGAGGGACAAACAGCTACTGGACCACGAGGGGAGAATTCGAGAGATAAGTGACACCATAAGAGGAAACAACATTAGAATAATTGGGATTCCAGAAGAAGAAGAAAGAGAGGGGAGCAGAAGGTATACTGGAGAGAATTATTGGGGAGAATTTCCCCAATATGGCAAAGGCAACGAGCATCAAAATTCAGGAGGTTCAGAGAACGCCTCTCAAAATCAATAAGAATAGGCCCACACCCTGTCACCTAATAGTAAAATTTACAAGTCTTAGTGACAAAGAGAAAATTCTGAAAGCAGCCTGGGAAAAGAAGTATGTAACATACAATGGTAAAATTTTAGATTGGCAGCTGACTTATCCACAGAAACCTGGCAGGCCAGAAAGAGCTGGCATGATATTTTCAGAGCACTAAACGAGAAAAACATGCAGCCAAGAATACTATATCCAGCTAGGCTATCATTGAAAATAGAAGGAGAGATTAAAAGCTTCCAGGACAAACAAAAACTGAAAGAATTTGCAAACACCAAACCAGCTCTACAGGAAATATTGAAAGGGGTCCTCTAAGCAAGAGAGAGCCTACAAGTAGTAGATCAGAAAGGAACAGAGACCATATACACCTTACAGGCAATACAAAGGCACTAAATTCATATCTCTCAATAGTTACCCTGAATGTTAATGGGCTAAATGCCCCAATCAAAAGACACAGGGTATCAGAATGGAAAAAAAAACAAAACCCATCTATATGTTGCCTCCAAGAAACTCATTTTAAGCCTGAAGACACCTCCAGATTTAACGTGAGGGGGTGGAAAAGAATTTACCATGCTAATGGACATCAGAAGAAAGCAGGAGTGGCAATCCTTATATCAGATCAATTAGATTTTAAGCCAAAGAGTATAATAAGAGATGAGGAGGGACACTATATCATACTCAAAGGGTCTGTCCAACAAGAAGATCTAACAATTTTAAATATCTATGCCTCCAACGTGGGAGCAGCCAACTATATAAACCAATTAATAACAAAATCAAAGAAACACATCAACAATAATACAATAATAGTAGGGGACTTTAACACTCCCCTCACTGAAATGGACAGATCATCCAAGCAAAAGATCAGCAAGGAAAAAAAGGCCTTAAACGACACACTGGACCAGATGGACATCACAGATATATTCAGAACATTTCATCTGAAAGCAACAGAATACACATTCTTCTCTAGTGCACATGGAACATTCTCCAGAATAGATCACATCCTCGGTCCTAAATCAGGACTCAACCGGTATCAAAAGATTGGGATCATTCCCTGCATATTTTCAGACCACAATGCTCTAAAGCTAGAACTCAACCACAAGAGGAAGTTTGGAAAGAACCCAAATACATGGAGACTAAACAGCATCCTTCTAAAGAATGAATGGGTCAACCGGGAAATTAAAGAAGAATTGAAAAAAATCATGGAAACAAATGATAATGAAAATACAATGGTTCAAAATCTGTGGGACACAACAAAGGCAGTCCTGAGAGGAAAATATATAGCAGTACAAGCCTTTGTCAAGAAACAAGAAAGGTCTCAGGTACACAACCTAACCCTACACCTAAAGGAGCTGGAGAAAGAACAAGAAAGAAACCCTAAGCCCAGCAGGAGAAGAGAAATCATAAAGATCAGAGCAGAAATCAATGAAATAGAAACCAAAAAAGCAATAGAACAAATCAACAAAACTAGGAGCTGGTTCTTTGAAAGAATTAATAAAATTGATAAACCCCTGGCCCGACTTATCAAAAAGAAAAGAGAAAGGACCCAAATAAATAAAATCATGAATGAAAGAGGAGAGATCACAACTAACACCAAAGAAATACAAACTATTATAAGAACATACTATGAGCAACTCTACGCCAATAAAACAAAAGTAACTTCCATGATTGACATCCAAAGCTTTGCTCATGTGGATTCACATTAGGCTGCCCTGGGTGCCAACCAATCCTGGCACTGGGAGTGGGTCCCAAAAGGCCAAAACAAAGAAGAATCATCATGTGAGAAACAGTTTAGAGTGGAAAGTGTCATAGGGTTGGGTATATGTCAAAAAATTATTAAGGAGAATTAATAACCAAAGGTAGGGAGACTGAGTATAGACATCCAAATCCAAAAAGTAAAATATATGATTTCAATTTAGAGCCAGGGCTGAGTCAGAGCCAGACAGGAAAAAAAGGTGAGAATATGAGCAAGTTAATGGAACAGGGTTTATTTTCATTTGGGTTTCAGGCTCTCAGGAGGTCAGGCTGACTTAAAGTAGCAATGAGAGAAAAAAAATATTTAAAACATCCTATTACAAAATTTTAGAATATTTAATATGCTTTGAGAAACATCTACGTTTCTAACCCTTTTCTTTCTGCCACACCCTCATCTGTCAAAATTCATGATGGTCTAGCTCAAGTTCAACTTTCTGTTTGAAATCTTCCGTGCTCCCATCGGATGTGATTTCTCTTTCCTTTAAAATCATGCAGGTTTTATTTATCCTGTTTGTAGAGAATACAAGTTTGTCAGCACAGTGAAATTGCAAACTGGTCTTTAAGGTTTGAAAATTTACAGAAGCCTGGGGTGGCATATATTATGTCCGTTTATGTGGCATATTGTGTGTAACTTTTAGTGAACTAGCAAAATGACAAAGTGCTATAAATGTACACATATCTATTAAGAGAAAAACAATAAGGAAGATTGTCACCCAGGACAAGTACACTCCTCTTGGAAGCTGTGTTTTATCTCAGTAGCTAATACTTTCACTTATCTGCTAGGTACTTTCCTGCTTGCTTTTGAGTCATAAATTTTTCTTTAAAAGCTGGTATAGTTCCCACTGTGAGAGTTTACACATTAAATTTTAATCTAGAACATTTCCTTTGCATATCTTGGTAAGATTTAAGTTAGGCCTCCAAGCCACCAACATTTTCTAGTTAATCATGTTTCATTAATGCTGTTGAGATTAAGACAGAAGAGGAAAAAAAGGAAATGTGACAGATTGTCATTCTTTCATTTTAAAGAAATAAAGATACCAGTGCATTATTATATTGCTGCTATTTCTCATATTTTACAGATTTTCAAATTAATGAGATTACTTCAATATTTTCGATTCCTGAAATTTTTCTTCTGGGATGTGATAGTCTTTTTATGTAATGAACTATTGCTATTTATGATTATGTTGTATTGCCTCTGATCTACAAATTGACTTTCTTTTCGTATTGATTTATGATCAATTTATGATATACTCTGAAATGAACTTTTGGTATCTCACATAATGAAGCTGTAACTCTTCTTATAACTTCTTACTTGACTTTTCCATTAGGAACCCCCACAGGTGCCTGAAGCTCAAAACCCCAAATCCTACTGTTTACCCACTCTATCCCTTCTTTTGTAGGGATCTTCTTCTAGTATCTGGGGTTATTCTGGTTCTCTGTCCCTTATCTCCCACATCCAACCAAATACCAGTTCTTCTCAGACCACATAATTTGTATCAGATACAAATTATTAGGATTTTAGATGATACATCCATAGTCCCCCTTATTCTTTGCCTAGTGCAGAGCCAATTGAAAAACGGTGTCAGGAGTGATGATAATATTGTGTTAATTGGGCTAACTGCTTGAAGTCAGCCTTAGGAGAGTTAATGCCTAGATTGCCATGTCATGGTAGCCCTGGATTCTCTCATACCTCCCATTTGTGTCTTTAGAAAGTTCTGTGGGTAAATTTAGTGTTGAAAATGAACTTAAGCTTTCTGTTCCCACCATTCTGGTAGAGAGAGGAGAAAAGAATGAAATCCTCAGAGAGAGTAAATAATGACATGAAATGTAGACCAATGACTTGCACTGTTTGTCTTCTAGAATTTGCCGTATGCCAATAACTGTTTATACCTCTTTTTTTTAAATGTAATTATTTATAACTTTTCCCCTCCATGAGAGTAGGAACTCTGAAAGTACAGATGTATGCTGCAAGATAAATGACCAGTACATTTTTGCTTCAGGATGTTTATCACTACACAAATATCAAAAATACACAAAACAAATATTTAGGTTGGAAGTAACCTAATATCCATTATATGAGCAGATTTGATGAATTGTGTATAACCACAATGGAATATTGCACATATTCTGAAAGTCATGTTTTTAAAAGTATATTGAGTAATAATAAATTTTAAAAACCTGGCATCATAGGTAGTTAAATAAGTTGCACAGTAGTTTATAAAAATTATATATCAGTATTTAAAATTTACCTACATATATTTATATGTAAAAACATAATTTCTAATAGGAAACATATCAAAATATTAACCATGTTTTTAATATTTTCTTTATGCTTTTATATATGATTTTATATTTTCTTTATGCTTTTTGACTTTTTCCAAATAATAAATATTAGAAAAAATAACGTAAAACATAATTCTGTGAACTATGGTTCACTGGTTTTCTACCTCTGGTGCACAGTTTTCGTCACAGTATTGACGTGCAATAAATCTTGCTGAATTTCTAGGAATATTGGGGAAAACTGGTTTGTTGACATCTTTTTTAAAGCTTTCAATCATTATGTTCCTATAAATGCTCTGGTAAGTTAATCTGAAAATGTGTATTTAAAATTATTTCTCCATCTTCTCAAATAAGGCACCAACGTATCATTATTAGCTTCACCTATCCATTCTTTCTCTTGGGAAAACAAACGAACACACACATGCAAGAGAACTTCCTATTATCTGAGAAATGAATCTTCAGGGTGATTAGTAAGGGTAGACCCATCTGCCAATTCCTAAGTAAAACATGCTATGTTGATTTTAACATATCCAAATTGGATATTTAAGTTGGTCTTCCAATGTCTGTTAATTTTCCTTTTCTATGTTTATGTCTCAGCTACTCTACCCACCCCATATGGCATTCTTTCTGGGTATCTGTATCTATATTCATAGTTCATTAAGAACATTAAATTGTCTAAATATAGTAATTCTATATTTTTATTGAGGAATTTGGTTCTTCTCCTTGTTTTTCATATGAAGAGGTATAATTTCCTGTAGAACTAAAAGAGACACACAGCTGTTGAGACCTTTTGTCTCAAAATATTTTGTTTTTGTATTAATGTAAGTTATTGAATTTTTTCTTTCTATGTAACTTTCTTTTAAGCATGCTTTGTTAAAATTATGTCATATTTTAAACATTTTTCTTGTATTGACAGGAGTTTCTTTTATAAGTCTCTCTATGTTGCCAGTATCTTTACTTAGCTCTTTGTACTGATAACCACAAAGAACAATGGGAAGCTACTTATTGCAGAGGGTAACTAGGCATACCTTTTGAATTTGTACAGAAATCTGTGGCCTACTGAATGTTTGATACAAATGTTTGGTATAAATTCTTAATGTTAGCCAATAAAAATCTGCCTTAGCAATTGAACCACTTTTTCTCTTGGTTTATAGAACCATAATCATAAATGCTTTTCATTTTTACCCAAAGTCTCTTTTCAGTTTTAGTGTTTCTTTATTATTCTTTATGACTGTCTTCTATTTCCTGAATGTCAAAATATACCTGTATTTCCAATACTAAAGGTATCACAGATCTGGGTTTCCTTGATGTCAAATGCAGACTCTAAGAGAGCTCCCAATGATTTTTGCTTTCTGGGTGTTGTGCCCTGAGTAATTCTTTCCACTTAAATGTGGATTAGATTTAGTAACTCCTTTCTAGTGAGTAGAATGTAGCAGAGAAGATGAGATGTTATAAGACTAGATTTCAGAAAGACTATGGCTTCTGTCTTGGCAGTCTCTCTCTAGACGTCATCCAGCAAAGAACTGAGGCCATCAGTTCAACAGCCCATGAAGAACTAAATCCTAACAATAACAATGTTGAGGGAAGTTGAAAGTGGATCATCTCCCAGTTGGGTCTTCAAGTGAGATTACAGTCTTAGCCAGCACCCAAAATACAACCCATGAAAAAACCTTGAGCCAGAGACACCAAGGTAAGCCACACTTAAATTCCTAACCCACAGAGATAGTGAGATTACTGTTCATTTTTTAAGGTGCAAAATTTTGGAAGAATATGTTATAAAGAAATAGATAACTAAAACACCCAGCCATATACCTTTTCTGATATTCTTACATAAAGGGAGTTTTATAAGTATAATTTTATAATTATTTTACCTTAAGAAGGGTGGGAATTCAAGACTTGCAAGATGTTGGACTATGTTTAAGTTCAGAATATACAATCTTGGTTAAAAGAGATAGATATGATCTTACGTTTTCTAGCATATTACTGCAATATTGTCTATTCCTTAGTGCAAGCAATGATCAGAGAAGATGCAGACCTCCATGTCAAAAGAGCTAAACACAGAATTGCTTAAGTCTGTGAGATATCAGTTCTCACTTCTTAGGACACAAGCTTGAGAAAGATAAAGCAAAATAAATGGGGCTACCACTCTTATTAACAGAAGCTGGAGGAAAAGGAAAGAGAGAGGAACTCTGATATTGAACTCTCATCATAGGCCAGGGCTGTAGGATTTGGCATGCTACATTCTGCCTATTTAAATCAATTTAAGATCTGTAACTCTACTTCTTGGTTTAGTCTCAGAGCAAACTCAGCTGTGGTCAAGCCACATTTCTGAGAGAGGCATCAGCATCCACTTCTACCTCAAGAGAACTTTGCTCTGACTAAAGGATAACCCATTACAGTGATACAAATTGGAGCAGCATCTTTGTTTTCAGTCTTTACCCTGTGACTGTGCTGACGTCAACACCCTCTGCCCCTAAAATACTTGCCTGGCTAATGCATCAAGGACAGAGACACCTAATCTAAGTTGTACAAATCCAATTCTTTTTCTTGGAAACATGAATATTGAACAGAGCCCCATAAAGAATAAGGGTTACTAGCGCAGAGATAACTAATAACAACACTCAAGAGAAGATTCAATAATTTCTGATGTTGAAGACCCAGAGCAGTCTTTGTCTTGAGACTGTGTCAAGGCAAGATGGTGGTTCAATATGTTTTTCACTTCTGTGGGCTATCTTAGTAATCTAGTAAATTTAACTTTTTTGCTTGAGTTAGCCAGAGTAATTTTCAGTTATTTAATAGTTATGCCTTAACTTACCTTATTTATATTCTACATACCTACTAAATAAACTTATGCTTAAAGACGTTGGTCCATTACAAGTTTGTAATTTAGTCTTTCCACACAGGTGAGTTAAAAAAAAAAAAAACAAATAAACTGTTTTTATAACTCAGTTGGTTACGATTTTTTTAATTAAATAATTTTGAATTTCTTATAGATTAATGAAAACAAGAATATGTGGCATATGCAGATAAATCATTAGGGCATTTCTGCTTGGTGTCTTTTTGTTAGTTTTTCTATAGTCCCAATTACTTTCTTCCTACTTATTTTTCTTATTTATTTTGATTTGACTTCTAATACATTTTTGCATACACATAATCATAGATATGGAGTGATATATATCCATCTCATGATTTTACTTCTATGAAGTATCTTAAATAGTCAGACCCACAGGAGCAGAAAATAGAACGGTGGTTGCAGGTTTCAAGAGGCTGTGGCAAGGGAAAGTTGCTGTTTGATGGATATAAAGTTTCAGTCATGCAAAAGGAAAAATTTCTAGAGATCTGCTGTGTACCACAGTGTCTAAAGCTGATAATACTGTATTATACATTTAAACATTAAGACAGTAGATCTTGTGTTATATATTTTTTACCACAGGTTTTTAAAAAGCTACTTTCAAAGTGATACGAACAAATGTCTAGCCAAAATAAGATGCAGTTATGATTTTTGATCAACTTGTATCTTAAAAACAAATACTGAATTTAAGATGTGGAAAATATCCTTAGAAGGCAAGACCATAAAATCTCAGGTCCATTCTAAAATCCAGTGGAACCTTGTGACCTCTTGTATGTAAGACACAGCTTGAGACCATATCTTGGTAAGACTGCTACTTTCATGTAGCTTTTATGCAGTCTCTCAGGAAGTATTCTGAATCACTAAGTCTGATTAAAACGGCATTGGAGAAGTTCTCTTATTACTCTAATTAATTTAGAGCCATCTGGAAGAGCAAGATAGTATTTTAGTCTAATGTTATCTTACAAGTCTATTATTACAATTTAGTAATTGGAAAGATTACTCTCATTCTCCTTAGAAAAAGACCCAGTACAGTACAATGATTAAAAGTGTGAGATTTCAAATTATTGAAAATCTTAAGTCTCCTGGATTTTAGCTGTTCCTCCATTTTAAAGAGTCTTGGTCAGATCTTCCTGGCAGATTTCCCTATCAGTGTTGTACTCTAAGGAATTTTTACTTGATGGATGAATATTTATGCCTGTTTGGTTAACCCTCTTCTGTGGCTGAGCAGCTGTGTCCTCCTGGCTATGAAACTTGGTTGGGTTAAATTAAAATGACATTGCCATTTTGTTTCTCCTTCCACTGCTGCCGGCATGTGGGAAGGGAAACAACTTCAGGCATTTATTCAACAAATATTTATTCAGGCCTTATTAGATGCCAGAAACTGAAGATTGTTAACAATAACAACAAAAAACATTACGGTTTCTGACTTCACAGAGCTTGTCCTCTAGGGTATCCAAAATGGTATCCAAAATCCATACTTCTGCAACACATCCAAACTGCAAGGGTCCAATCTCCAAGTAAGGGATTTTTGGGGATATTGCTTACTTTCTTCCCCCAAACAGCATCCCACTCTTAATTATGGTACATATGTGTCAAAGATGAGCATCTCCCTCTTATTTAAATAAAATATTATTAAAAATGACAAATATATTTTAGATTCTGCAGTAAGAGATCTTGGTACTTTACTAATATCTTTATAAATAGAGATTCCTTTATTGTTTCTTGTTGTGCTTATTATTTTGGCCAATGTAATATGCAGACGTGGAGTCATACACCATTATCTTCTCTGGAAGTCTAATTTGATTCAAGGTTGCACATTGAAAAAATGACTGATAAACATTCCTCTAATCTTTGCCATCTAGGTCACTATTTCAACTGCTTTTCAAAAATGATTCATGAATGCAGACTCAGATTTAAAATTTTATGAATAAACTTAACTTTTTTGCAATCAAACTTTATTTTATTTTGTTTAAAACCATTTTATTTATTTATTTTAGAGAAAGAGAAAGAGAAAGCACATGACTGGGGGAGGGGCGGGGCAGAAGGAGAGGGAGAGAATCTCAAGCAGACTCCCTACTGAGCATGGAAACTGACTCATGATCTGTGAGATCATGACCTGAGCTGAAATCATGAGTCAGATATTTAACTGACTAAACCACTCAGGCACCCCTTAACATTCTTACATACATCTTTCCAAAATGTCTCATAGTCATACACACACTGAAGGCACACCCATGATTTTGCCTACTCCTTTTAATTTAAATAAGTAAAATTATTTAATGCTATAAGTCTACTTTGTAATTAGCTTTTATCCCAGAAAATATATCATGGACATATTTAGATTTCAAAAAGTATAGGTCTATAGCATCTTTTAATGGTTGCATTTAGTCCATTTCATGCCATAATTTGTTTACTCAACCTTCATATTTAGTTTTTTTCTTTTTTGTTTGTTTTTAGGAAATTTCATTCAGGTAATGTCTAGTTCCTTGTTATAAACTTTTTATTTATTTGTATCCATTTAATACTTCACAAAGACTCATTTCACCCACTATAATTCTTAAAATTAGAAATAATTGCACACACTATTGTATTATGAAGTAACATTGATTCCATACTTTATGCAACAAACATTGGTAATTTGGGTTTAGCATTTTTCTCTGGCCACTTTCCATTAGTTTCAAACTGTTCTCCTTCCAAATTTAGTAATGTTTATTCCAGAATGAATGTATTAAATCTGAACTGTTTCGTGAAAGCAGCCAACCTCCAAAGTAAGAATAAAGAGAAAGACAAACATACCATCCATCCAGGAGCTGGGGCATTACCAAGATAATTCTATCATCTGTCTCATCCACAGTGTGAGATTTTGCATTCTTGTCTACTGGTTTCCTTGGCTGCAGCCAGGAGAAGGAAAGAAGAGAGGTATCTTCCTTACCCCCAAACACATTCAAGCAAGCACAAACGAAGGCAGAAGTATTGTGAATTTGCCACCGAGTCACATCTGGCTCTTGCCTCCCACTCCTTGGTATTTGATTATGGTATTCCTGGTTTAGAGGGACAGGAGAAGAAAACAAAGGAGACCTCATGAACTCCTTCGAGGTAAAGCAGCTAATAATAATAGCTAGCGTTTATTTAGTATTTATTGAGTACCAGGAATTGGTCTAAGTCTTTTATATGTGCTAATTATTATACCGGTCCCATGAAGAAGTTATCATTATTATTTGAAGTTTATAGATAAAGAAATGGTACAGAGAAATTTAGCAACAAAAATCAAGCAGCCAGTGAATGACAGAATGGGGTTTCAACCCCGGTCAGTCTTATTTTACAACCTGCCTTCCCAACCAATTTCCTGTGTCTCTATCTATAGAGGTAGAGATTATAGAGATTATAGAGATTCCTCTATCTCTATCTATAGCTTTATTAAGCTAACTAAATGAAATAAATGCTTGGCAGCCCAGGCATTTAAATTTCTGACAGGATTTATCTACCAAACTTAGTTTTCAATTAGCAATAATCGCGCCTCGGATAAACCTCATTGGCTACGATACTGCCACTGCGCAAAGCTATCTACCAAACTTAGATTAAGATTAATCATTATAATCAGACAACATAAAAGAGGTTATTGTTAGTCCCCACAGACACTGTTCTAACTTTACGATGAGCTTCAATTATGTCGTCAGCGCTGATTGTGGAGACGTTCTTCTAGACCCTGATGATCTTGATCTTCAAAACTCTTAGCTGGTGGTCTTGTAACGGCCAATTCCATTGCAGACTGTTATGGACCCTCTTTAGCTGCCATTTTATCCCATTGATGTAAATGTCATCATTATCACTGCCACACCTTGTCCAGATTCTAGGGGCCAGGCCACTGGGTGGGGCCAGGGAGACCAGAGTGTCACTTGCACTCTTCCCGAAGCAAGCTTTCTCTGCCTTTGGAGCTGGGATTTCATGTTGGGGCCACTCCTTCAATTTCTCCTTGAACACTCATGACACTCTTCCCTTGGAGAGGATTTTACTTTTAGCCACTGAGAAGCTCCATCATTTCTCAATTTTAGTTCTTAAGAGTTAATCTCATCCCAGTCTCAAGTCCCAACTAGCCTTTCATCTCCTACTTTGTTATCTGGTTTTGCTATTGTTTTATTGAAGAGGAGAATTTTGTTTACTAGTTTTATATTCATATTACCTAACCTGTATTGATAGGTCTTTTTCCTAACTTGTGTGCTAGGCTTCCAAACATTCATTTAATATATTTAACTTATAAACTTCAATTCATAGTGTTTCTGACACTATCTCCAGTTAAGATTTTTATCACACTGCTTTACATTAAGAAGAATAAATACAGTTTAGTAAGCCACTCCCTTTGGGGAGAGGTATGGTTAAGTAATTGTAAAGTCTATAGTCAATTATTACTCGTATTGTCTAATTTGTGAGAAACATGTACTATAAAAAAATAGTTCCTACAATAAATATATTTTAAATGATTGTCAGACAGTACCATTCAAGAGTAGCAAGCAAATCATGATTTCCATTTTTCAGGTTGAGAAGCAAAATAAGAGAGGAATTGTTGGAGTACAGCATTAAGAATAACTAAAAACTTATGTGAACAATGTGCTCATTGGAGTAGTAAAAAAATTGCATTAAAAATTTAAAATGTTTGAAAATCAAATAACTATTTAAAGAAATATTTATATAATGTGGTATTTTAAAATGAGATAATTAATTAACATTATTTAGGGACACCTGGGTGGCTCAGTTGGTTAAGCACCTGCCTTCAGTGCAGGTCATGGTCCCAGGGTCCTGGGATCAAGCCCCATGTCAGGCTCCTGGCTCAGTGGGGAACCTGCTACTCCCTCTCCCCCCTGCTCATGCTCTCTCTCTCTCAAATAAATAAATAAAATATTTAAAAAATTAATTAGCATTCTATAAATAAAAATTAGGAATAAATAAATAATAGATAGCTGTGGTCCTGGGAAAATTTTAGTTTGTAGTGAAGTTACCACTAAGCAGAAGCCAATTTATGCTATTTCCACTTTTCTCCAATTATTCTCTAATAAAATACGAAGGTACTAAATAGGAGCTTTACTGATCAGCAATTGTTGCAATAGTGTTACATAACAAATAACCCCCAAATCTCAGTGTGTATATATATCTATTTCTATCTATCTATCTATCTATCTATCTATCATCTATCTATCTATTTATCTATATAGATATGGGTCTCTGGGATGGCTGGGCTTGGCTGCAGGCTGCAGTTTGATTTCAGATATACTCCCTATGTCTTATTCTTGGGCCATGAGTTTCTTTCTTTTTTTTTTTTTTTTTTTTTTAAGATTTTATTTATTTATTTGACAGACAGAGATCACAGGTAGGCAGAGAGGCAGGCAGAGAGAGATGTGGAGGCAGGCTCCCTGCTGAGCAGAGAGCCTGATGCGGGGCTTGATCCCAGGACCCTGGGATCATGACCTGAGCCGAAGGCAAAGGCTTAACCCACTGAGCCACCCAGGCGCTCCAGGGCCATGAGTTTCCTTAGGGCACTCCCCTTTTCATAGAAATGGCAGAAATGTAAGTGTACAAGGCAAACTGTGCAGTCACATTTAAAACTTTGGCTCATGTTATTTCTTTCTTTTTTTTTTTTTTTTTGACAGAGAGAGAGAGATCACAAGTAGGCAGAGAGGCAGGCAGAGACAGAGGGGGAAGCAGGCTCCCTGCTGAGCAGAGAGCCGATGCGGGGCTCGATCCCAGGACACTGAGATCATGACCTGAGCTGAAGGCAGCGGCTTAATCCACTGAGCCACCCAGGCGCCCCGGCTCATGTTATTTCTATTAGCATCCACTGGCTGAAGCAGGTTACTGAATATCAGTAATTCAAGGAAATATACTCTGTTTGTTTCAGTGGGAACACTCCAGCATTAAATCAAAGGTTACAGATATATATTTCTATCACAGGGAAGAAACAAGCAATTAGAGGAAATAGTCTAATTTACCACTAAAAGAAATGGAATTGAAGTGTTCTAAAGTTCTAGAGTTGTCAGGGAAGTATAAAAGTTCGTATTTCATGTAAGTCCAACATACAAATTGTAGTCTCTAGAATAATCAAGAAAGAATCATAGAAACATGCAGTGGCCTTAAAAGTCAAAACAATTACTTCCTAAAAAGCAATGAATTCTGGGTTGGGGAGGCGGGTGGAAGGGGCTTAAGTATATAGAGTCTGAGGCAATTCTGAGTTTACAAGCCAGAGCAGCTCTGGAATCTGGATTTCCTCAAACATACCAAGTCACTTAAGTCAATTTCAATATGACATCTGTATTAGGCCCCTCCACTTCTAGATTTGAGCCAAACTACCTGGAATCTTCTTGTTAATAGAACATCCTTTTACCTTTTAAAGGAACTCGTCCTCTTTCAAAAGAAAACTAAATATAATTGTGATATAGGGAGATTCATGTGCTTAGACAAACTGGAACATAAATATTTTGCCTTAGTATCTCGTGCAATTTCTTGCGTGCCATTCAGGAAAAAAGGTCATGCATAGCTAACAACATGATAAGCCCATGCATATCAATCAGTAAAGGTTTGGGCTCTGCTACATTTCTGTTGACACTTTTCTTGGCTTAAATAGTCAAGTGACAAAGGAATAAAATAGTTGCCTATGTGTTTTGCTATTCATTACAGATTCTCCATCTGGATTTAATGTTCATTGGAGCAAGGTCAGCAAAATCTCCATAATCAGTTAGTATGCATCGCATTATCTAATACTCAGGAAAATGGTCAAGGACCAAGAGGACTAAAACACAAGTTTGGCTCTGTTCAATCAGAAGTCATAATGTAAATGTGTTCTAAATTAGGGAATGGGTGAAAACAGAACACTCTTTAAGGATATCACCACACAGGGGTGCCTGGGTGGCTCAGTGGGTTAAAGCCTCTGCCTTCAGCTCAGGTCATGATCCCAGGGTCCTGGGATCAAGCCCTGCATCAGGCTCTTTGCTCAGCAGGGAGCCTGTTTCCCCTGCCTCTCTGCCTACTTGAGATCTCTGTCAAATAAATAAATAAAATCTTTTAAAAAAATGGATATCACTGCACTGAAAAGTGGGGAATAAGTAGCTATTTTCTATCATCAAGATTTTTCCAAGGTGAATTTCACCTTTCTAAAATAGAGTAACACAAGATGATCTAGTATAGCAGTTTGTTAACTGTTAGTAATGATATTTTAATGACCAGTAGAGTTCATTTTAGTCTGGTTTCTTTCAGCCAAGAATGCACTTCAGTCTCTCACACATAATTGTTTAACCAAATCTAACATATTTCCAAGTTCCAGAGATGTTAGTACATGTATTATTGTGCCAAAATGTTACAAACGCTCTGATTGTGGCTTTCCAAGGAGGAACTGAATTCCACCTTTTTAGAATAGCCCAGTCATTTACTTTCTTCTCTTGCTGTAGAACATCAAACAACTAGAAGTTTAGAGTGTCTAATCTCATCTTGACTTTGATTCCATGCTAAACCTTTCACTTGTATTTGGCACATTTTCCTTCTTGTTTCTAATTTCTTCTGGTCTCCCCAATCTCTATTCACTCTTAACCTCAGCCTGACCTCACCCTGAACTCAGCAGGTTAACAATGTTTCTTCTTAGAGGAAGGAGAGTTGATTAGAAAATCCCTTCTACTTCCTCACTATTTTCTTTGAACAATGTTGGGTGGAGGTGCATGGCTCTACTTACAGATTTTTTTCCAGTAAGTACAGTAAGGTGCTATAAATGTATTTTCTTTTACTATTTTCTTAATAACATTTTCTTTTCTCTAGCTACCTTAGTATAAGAATACATATGTATATGTATATTATACATATGTATAATAGACATAACCTACAAAAGATGTGTTAATTGCTTATTCATGTTATTGGCAAGGCTTCTAGTCAACAGTAGGCTATTACTAGTAGTTAAATTTTTGGAGACTCAAAAGATAAGCTTGGATTTTCAACTGTGCAGAAGGGAGGCACCTCTAACCTCTGTGTTGTTTAAGGGTTTAACTTTTATACTTAGAATAGGAAGAAAATTCTACCCGTGTCCTGAATCTTACATTGAAAAATCATCCTTTTCAAATGTCCTCTTTCATTTCTTTAATATCGTTAAAGAGACCCAGAAATTAAATTTGCGAAGTAGGTCACTTTTTCTTTTCCAAAATGTTTTCTTGCTCCTAAAACTACTTGTCTTCTGAATGTTCCTCTAAGGCAATGATGTCACTTAGACTTAAAGTTGAAAATCTCAGTCTTCCTGATTCTTACATCTCTCTCTGCCCCCTGTTATTTTACCTTCTACACACACTCACCCGGGTAATAACCAAACCCTATGAATTCTACCTCGAAATGCTTTTCAATTTTGTCTTCACCTCTTTGCTTCCACTGTCACTGCTTTTTTCCCACATGAGTATTCTTGTTTATTTAAACTTCAGCAGCTGCCTCCTAACCGGGTCCCATCAACGTCTCCTATTACTCCAGGTCACTTTTCACATAGTTGTGGAGGAAGGGAAGGAAGGAGAAGAGAAAGAGAAGGAAAACTTTATCCATGTCCTTCCTCTTTATTAAAAAGTTATTTTGGATCCCTTCCTGCAGGAAAAAGTGCAATTTTCTTGGCTTTCTTCAAATCACCTTTCATATTCTGTAGCTAATCTCTCATTCTGATGTTATTTATATCCCTCCCTGATATATACCCACCTGCTCCTAGGAAAAATCTTAGTATGTCCTGCTCAAGCTAGGCTTTTTGACAAATTTATGGCTTCTGATATGTTGTTCCTTCTGTCACCACACCTGAATTTTTTTACCTGGCCTATCCTACTCAGCTTGCCAGCTCAGGGCAAATATCACCTTTCCCTGGAAGCCTGCCCTGACTTCTTCAGTGTTTTGAAGCCCTTCATGGTTCGACATATTATGCATCTATTGTTATACTCAACTTTGAATTGCAAATAATTTGTGTTTCAATAATCAGTTATTTTTCATAGCATCCTGTTTATACCTCCTTAGTGTCTATTAAACTGAACTGTAATACCTTCTTTATACTCTTACTAAGGACAATCTCTCAACCAGAACCTGACTAGATTATAATGGATTTTAGAGTCATTGAGATATTATTAATTTACTCAATCAGAATTTGACTAGATTAGAATTGTATGTTCTCACCCCCATTTTTGAGACCTATTAGGCACAACAAATTCTATGAGCACTTAATTTTGAAGGCAATGCATGGCAAAGCAATTGTTCTACCTAGAGGAGGTTAAACAATTAAGAGAAAAAGGAGAGGGGAATTAAGTCATTAACACACATTCGATTAATTGTTCCAGTTCCTGGAGGTCTCCCCTCAACAACCTGACCTTTAGTTACCTGAGTTTGACAGAGTAACATGGGCTGATACTGCCATAGGGCATCAAATAGAACCAGCTCCTTGGAAGAATATGACCCCCTTACGCTGTAGCTTGTGCAACGCTGTGAGAAATACATTTTTTCCCCTTTTTAAATAGCTTGGGAAGTTTTTTCCCCCTTTCTTGTAACATGGGTTGATTTCTTTAAAATAAAACCCAGAAAGTCTCCAATATATCTTGTGTCTTTGCAGGCTAATTATTTCTAACAGCCCATATACACTGTTGGATGTTTACCATGTGCCCACTGCTGTAGAAGATTCTAAAGCAATGCTGTATAAAATTTAGTCCTTGACCTCCTCCAAGGGGAGCTGATAGTTTTGTTGAAGACACAACGTCTTGCCATAAAATTTTCTTTTTTTTTTTCCTTCCTTTCCTCTTCCCTCTCTTCTGCTTTTTTGTTTGTTTGTTTGTTTGTTTCCTCTCTCTCTCTTTTCCCCCCTCTTTCTTCTTTTTCCTAAATAGAAAACTGTTTGTGTTTTATGATGTGTTTATCCTCAGGACATCAGAGTAGTTTACTTTAACTCTTTTACTTTTTTTCAGTTCCAGGAAGGAAATGAATTGTCATCTAAGTAAATCTATTCTTTTCCATGGGTCATATAGGCAAGTTAGAATATCCTATCCCAATAAAAAACTAACTATCTCTCTATTTACTATTCAATATGGTCTAACTGCGAGAGGAAAGTAAGGCAAATAGATATAAAGAGACAAAAGTGTACATTCATTTTGTGTGGAATTTCTTAATTTGCACCTTGATCTTTTGAAATAAAAAGGGTTGAAAAAATTGTAGATTTTCTAAGAAAGAGCATCAGTAATGTTTGCCTTAGAGTAACTCAGCTTAACAAGAATTACTTCCTCTAATTCACAACTTTTTTTATTTTTATTTTTTATTTTTATTTTTTAAAATTTTTTATTTTTTATAAACATATATTTTTATCCCTAGGGGTACAGGTCTGTGAATCACCAGGTTTACACATTTCACAGCACTCACCAAAGCACATATCCTTTTTATTTTTATTTTTAATCGAAGTACAGTTGACATATAATATTACACTAACTTCAAGTGTACAACATAGTGATTTAACAATTACATACATTATGAAATGCTCATCACAGTAACTATAGTTACCATCTATCACTGAACAATGTTATTACAGTATTACTGACTATATTCCCCAAGCTACTTCCCACATCATTCTTAACTATGCTGTCTTCACACAATGATGTAGTGATTGGCTGAGAATATCACAACTTATTACCAGTAATGATACTACTAATACTGATGCTAATAATATACTTTAAAAACTAGAGGAGATTCCATTTTTCCCCCCTTCAGCCAATACCCTTTTCAGACTTCTGCATCCTGTAATTGTTTCTTGAGAGAAGAAGGAAGAGTTGAAGCTCTCATGCTCAGAATGCCCATGGGAACACATTGCAGATGTGAACTTCAACTGCTGGATGTGTCAGAGCTGAAAATGCTGTAAGTCACAAGCGGAAATCCTTAAACTCCGAAGAAAAAATAGGAAAGTTATTTTGGAACATGGGCAGCGCCTGAGTGAGGCAAGTTGTGGTATTAAGATTGGTGTCTGAAAAAAAGCAAGGCAGAGAGAAGTACCAAAAAAAAAAAAAAAGAATGTGAGGACTTTGAAAGCAAACTTCATGTGTTTGACAATTTTAATTAAAACTGAACTTGTAATGTCTATTCAAGCCAAGTTAAGAAAACTGATAAATTCTCACAGTACAACTGCTTTATAGAATAGTGCAGTGTTTTGTTTTGTTTCGTTATACAGCGCTATTTGGATAGTTACCTCAACTCGTTATCTCCCTCATGTGAATGTAATCTTTAAAATCACTGAAATTCCATCTTTTGTCTTCTCACCTCTTACTTCCTGTTTCCTACACAACTAAGCAGAAGTCAATTTAATTTACTTTCACCTTTCCTTTCTCCTTATTTAGCCAAAAGCATATGTTTCAATAGTTATAGTACAAATTCTGCTAGTAAGCATTATATACTTGAGGCATTGTGATAAAAATCATTACTTGTCCTAATATAAATAACCAGCTTCAAATAGCTGGGATTTTCAGTGAATCTTCATTTTTAATTCACTGGTTTAACCTCACCTGTGTAGCGTCACCAATACCTCAGACATGAGATTTGACTTAAAGGGAATCCTGCTGCACATAGAGCTGTTGAGTTAAAATTTTAAAAAAGTAATAAACTCTGTATATCTTGTGTATATCATTCACTTAAATTCCTTTAAACCATTAAACTGATAGATGCCCTCCAGATGCATCTTAACTGCTCAGAAAAATTTCAACAGAAAATAGACTGTGAAATGGTACAATTTCCTTCATTTAGGAGGCCTAGCACGTCTAGCTTCATTGTGCTAAGTTTTGCTAAGTTTTACCCCCGGGGGGAGAGATAGGACAAATCTGGAGGAGGCCAAGTATTATCTAATAAAGCACCTCCCTTATTTAAGGCTTCTCTTACTACACCATTTTTACTGTTTTCCACCAGTTATAAGGAGTACTTTTTGTTGCCAAATACTTCAATCTATTAATCATAGTCAGTTCTTCCTTTTCCAGTCCATTTTTCTGAGATATATTGCTATAGGAAATTGTTCATTTCATCCAAGTTTTCAGATTTACTGGTTTAGAGTTGCTGATAAAATAGTCTTATTCTCATTTATTTTTGCATTTATTCATGGTTTTGATTAATACATTTATTTGCCTCTTCTAGTTTTTCCTCTTGATTAATCACACCAGAAGCTTATCTACTTGGTTTGTGTTGTTTTCAGTTTTGCTTATCTCCACACTTTATTGCCTTCCTACTTCTTTCTTTGGGTTCATTGTGTTCTCTTTTCAAAACATACTCAATTGCATATGTAGATCCTTTCAGGCTTTCTTCTATTCTAATAGAAACACCAAAGTTACAATTCTCAGAACACCATTTTCCACACATTCCACAATTTTAAATATGAAATATTTTTGTTATCATTCAGTTCAAAAATCTTTCTAATTTTCATAATGATTTCTTTTTTTAACCATGACTTATCTGGAAATATATTATAAAATGTACAAATACACATATTTTATTAATTTATATTTTTAAACTCTAACATAACTGAATTGTGGTCAGAGAATTTGCATTATGGAATACCTTTACTGTGAAATGTGTTAAGATTTACTTTAGGGGCACCCGGGTGGCTCAGTGGGTTAAGGCCTCTGCCTTTGGCTCAGGTCATGATCCTGGGGTCCTGTGATTGAGCTCCACATCAGGCTCTCTGCTCAGCGGCAAGCCTGCTTCCTCCTCTCTCTCTGCCTACTTGTGATCCCTCCCTGTCAAATAAATAAATAAAATCTTTTAAAAAAAGATTTACTTTATAACTCAATGTAAAATTTCTAAACCTATTTGAAATACTAAAATTTGTGGGGCGCCTGGGTGGCTCAGTGGGTTAAAGCCTCTGCCTTTGGCTCAGGTCATGATCCCAGGGTCCTGGGATCGAGCCCCGCATCGGGAGCCTGCTTCCTCCTCTCTCTCTGCCTGCCTCTCTGCCGACTTGTGATCTCTGTCTGTCAAATAAATAAATAAAATCTTAAAAAAAAAAAAGAAGTATTAAAATTTTCCCTTTTGAACAGGACTTTTGACCACTGCTCCTATTTCATTAAGGATTGTTGATCTATAATGTTTCCTATTTTTAGCTGGACCAATTTTGATCTTTTGTATTTTTTCCAAAAAATTTTCTCTGGTTTTCAACATGCTAGTACCATTTGTGGAAGGATAGAATCTAAGAGATAAGGACTCTCTGGTGTGTCCTGACAGGAGAGTTATAAATGAGATCCCTAGGTTTCTAGAGCAAGTACATGCCTTTTATAGCATAAAAAGCAGAACCTTATTTAACATTTCATTGGTAACTCTTGGCACGATACTGGGGATCATAGGATAGGAAGTCATGATGCAACTCATTTTCATCTGACCCACCAAGTCATAAGGTAGGGCAGGCACAGCACCAATGCATTAAACTATGGAAATGGTCTCTCTGAGGTTGGGCATGAGCGATCAGGTAGCCAATCTGTCACCCATACTTCAGCATTTTGTCTCCTTCAGGTTAGCCACCACTTTGGGTTTCCTCATAAACAGATAAGGAAGAAGGAAAAACTCTGGATTGTTATCTTTTTCTAAATTTCATGACAATGTTTATTAGAATTTTAAGGTCACAATGACTTTTTCCCTCAATTTTATTGAGGTACAATTGATCGTATAAGTTCAAGGTATACAAATTAGTGAGTTGATGTAGGCATATATTGTGAAATGAGTACCACAGTAAGTAGTAAACATTCATCACCTCACATAGCTATAAGTTTTTTTTTCCTTTTAAGATGTACTCTCTAAGCAACTTTCAAATATATAATACAGTATTATTACCTATAATCACCATGCTGTACATTATGTCTCCAAGACTTATTTGTCTTATAACTAGAAGTTTGTACCCTTTGGGACCCCCTGGGTGGCTCAGTCATTAAGCTTCTGCCTTAAGCTCAGGTCATGATCCCACTGTCCTGAGATAGAGCCCTGCTCCGGCTCCCTGCTTGACGGGAGGCCTGCTTCTCCCTCTCCCACTACCCCTGTGTTGCCTCTCTCGCTGTGTCTCTCTCTGTCAAATAAATAAATAAAATCTTTAAAAAAAAAAAAAAAGACGTATGTACTCTTTGACAAGCTTCTCCCATTTTGCCTACTCTCCAACTCCTGCCTCTGGCAACCACAAATATGATCTCTGTTTCTGTGAGTGTGTGTGTGTGTGTGTGTGTGTGTGTGTGTTTAGATTCTGTGTATAACTGAAACCATACAGTATTTGTATTTCTCTGAGTTATTTCACTTAGCATAATGCAAATCAAACCAAATACAAACGCAAACCAAAACCACAATGAGATATCACCTAACACCTGTTAGAATGACGATCATTTAAAAAAAATTTTTTGTTCTGATATTTTTGAATATAAAGTCAAGGATATATCCTACTAGACTTAATATAATAAGGTTTAAAAAATAATAATGGTTGGAGTACATATCAAATGCCTTTTTGACCTCTGTGAAGATGATTAACACTTTTTTTCTTTTAACTTATTATTAAGGAAATGATATTAATAAAGGTGGAGGTTAACGTGGGTGGGAAAGGGATTATATGTATTACATGTCTTTATTTGTACACCTGTACTGTTTAGCTAAGTAAATGCTTAATAATTGGTTTTTGAGTGATTTTGCTTTTATAGCTTGCCAGGAAATTTTATGGTATTATGTGTGCAACTATGTGGTAAAGAAGAATAAGAATTTTAGAGACAGAGAAATCACTTTAGAAGCAACTACAGTATTCTAGTGAGAAAGCAATACACACTGATTTGATTAAAAATGTTCTAATTGGTCTCTAGAATTTTCCACATTCTAGGTAGTAGGAATGTTTCCGCATGTTATTTCCTAACTTTTCTTTAATACCCCAATGTTTCCAGAGAATTTAGACTTACGGCTTGATTAGAATCAGTTCTTTTTTGTTGTTGTTCTCTTTTTGTAAGTGGGAACTCCTCAAACGTCATTCTGTGCTGATTATACCCCTTCATATCAGGAAACATTTACTTTGTGGCTTTTCATGAAGCTGAGATTGTTCACGTAGTTCAAATAGTGAAAGCTTGATCTCTTCATTTCAGATTTCCCCATGAACTTTTCATATATTGTTTTAACTAACCATTGATGACCTTTGCCTGAGTCATTTACTTCTTAAAGAACTGCAAAAATGGTAACTTTCTAATTATATCATTTGCTTGCTCATATTAGGTGGAATTTTTCAGTGGAAAAATACTTCATCTACTAGGGCTATTTGCTTTCTGTATGATACAGTTTATATAGAAAGGACAATGGCTTGATATTTTTCTTTTATTATTAATTTACAGAGAAATAGCTGGTGCCCTAGTAACCCCCAGTGGTAAGTGGTTTGTTTCTGTTATTTTTTAATATATTTGACATATAACTTTGTGTGAGTTTAAGGTGTACAATTTATTAATTTGGTACATTTATATATCGCAATGCTGTTGCCACCATAGCGATATTTATCATCTCTACCACATCTCATAATTACCTTTACTTTTTAGTAGTTTTACTAAGTTTTCGTGTCCTTAGCAAATTCGATGATTGTAAGTAAAATATTGTTGTCTATATTTGTTATACCATGCATCAGATCTTTATGGCCTATTTACTACTCTTTGCAAGTTTGTACCCTGAAACAACATTAGTCTTATCCCCTAGCCCCCTATCGCTGGTTTTTATGGGTTTGATTTTTTAGATTCCTCATGTAAGTGACCCATACAGAACTTGCCTTTCTCTGACTTTTCACACTTAGCCTAACATATTCAATGTCCACAAGTTTTGTTACAAATGACAGGATATCCTTCTTTCTCATGGCTGAGAAATATTCCATTGTATTTGTGTTTCGTGTGTGAACACAATATACATATATGTTATATACATACCATATGTATGTATACTATGGTTGTTTCCATATCTTGGTAAATTGTTTTTAAATTCTCTTCATGGAAGATGAAGATGAAGATGTGGGGAACAGTTGTTTATCCATTTTTCTTTTTATTCTTAATAATCAGGTTGTAAACATTTTTAAAAAATGACCCCAAACTCTGTATTCAGTTTTGTAAATCTATTTAAATGATCGTTTATACATATCTTTGTGTCTCGTTGTTTTCAATGTTCACTGTTAATAATATCAAGCAGTGATTTCTACATTGCTGATTTCTTAATTTGATTTCACCCATTGTGTTTAGACCTAAATGATATTTAAATTGTACATTTTTGGTTCCTATATGTTACACATACACACAACTCTACTAGACAACCTCAATTTCACTGTTCAGAAAATTCTTCATTTTTAAAAATTTTAATTGAATTAGCCAACTTGTACATGATTAGTTTCGGATGTTGTGTTCAATAATTTATCAGTTGCATATAACACCCAGCATAAAATTCTTCATTTAACAATTTTTTCCTTTAAAAAAAGAATTCACCAACCTGATGCTTCCTATTCACTGATGCTCTTTTCCCTCCATATTTTTCTTCCATATTATGAAACTTTTTATTTTGAAATGAACTGTATATAACACCTATGAACTATTTAAAAATGACAGTAATGTAAATGTCCATGTGAATCTATGTGAATAATGTGAATGTTAAGAAGTGGAACACTTCATATTATTGAAGCTCTGGTGTGCTCCTCACGATATTTCTTCCTCCCTTTCTAAAATAACCAACAGCCTGAATTTTGTTACTTTCTTATATTTCTTTGTAGCTTTAATGAATGTGTGTGTAATCACAAAACATTACATTATTTAAATTTGCCTATTTAAAATTTTATATTAAATTTATAATGCATAAATTTTCCTTCATACTTTAACTTTCTTATTTCTATGGATTTTAGAAGTCATTCATGTGACAACAACAACAACAAAAACAAGCCACCCAACTTAAAAATTGGCTAAAGACATGAATACATATTTTTACAGAAAGGACATACAGAAGACTGATAAGCATATGAAAAGATGATCAACATAGCTAATCATAGGGGAAATGCAAACCAAGGCTGCAATGAGATATCACCTCATACTTGTCAAAATGGCCACCATACAAAAAACAAAGATAAAAACACAGAAAATAAGAAATGTTAGAAATAACATGGAAAAATTGGAACACTTGTGCACTGTTGACGGGAGTGTAAAATGGTGTAGAGAACAGTATAGCAGGTTTTTTTGTTTGTTTGTTTGTTTGTTTGTTTGCTTGTTTTAAGGAAAATAGAATTACCGTACAATCCAGCAATTCCACTTCTAGGTCTATACTTAACAGAGTTTAAAGCAAAAATCCTGAGGAGGTATTTGTAAACACATGTTCATAGCAAAATTATTCACAATGGTCAAAGGTAGCAGCAACTCAAATGTCCCTAGATGGATGAATGGATAAATAAAATGTGGTATCTACACACAATGGGATACTGTTTAGCCTTAAAAAGAAAGAAAATTCTGACACATCTTGTAGTATGGATGAACTTTGGGGACATTATGCTTAGCCAAATAAGCCAGTCACAAAAAGGCAAATATGGTATGATTCCATTTACACAAGGTACCTAATATAGTCAAGTTTATACAGACAGGAAGTTAGAATGGTGGTTGCCAGGGGCTGAGGGAGGGAGGATGGGGAGTTGTTATTTAATAGCTGTAGAGTACCAGTTTTGTAAGATGAAAAGCATTCTGAAGATTGATTACACAACAATATTATGCACTTAATGTGATGAAACTAAACACTCCGAAATGGTCAACATGGTAAATGATATGTTATGTCTATTTCACCATAGGTGAAAAACCTTAAAGTCATACACATGAATGTATATGCAATATCTTCATTACATTTTTAGGAATGAAATTACTTATCCTTGGGAATATTTTCAAGATCAAGATCTTGCTGTTACTTGTCTTTTTACTCTCTTTATGGGTTTTCTGTTGAAATTATTAATTTTAGTATAGTCACATTTATCAATCTTGATCTTTACGATTGGCATTTTTAAAATCTTTTTTAAGGGTACCTGAGTGGCTCAGTTGGTTAAGTGTCTGCCTTCAGCTCAGGTCATGATCCCAGGGTTCTGGGTTGAGCTCTCCGTCAGGCTCCCTGCATAGTGGGAAGCCTGCTTCTCCCTCTCCCAATCCCCCTGCTTGTGTTCTCCCCCTCTCTGTTTGTCAAATATATAAATAAAATATTTTTTAAAAATCTTACTTAATATGTCTTTCCGTACCATGAAATATTCTTCTTCTTATTAAATGTTTCAAAGGTCTGTACGCTATTTAAGCCCTTAATCCATCTAAAATTGATTTTGTGAAGCAAGATATTTACTTACTTTTTACCCCATAGAGATAGCAAAATGTCTCTATAGCATTTACTAAATAGTATCTTCTTTCCCACTGATTTGCATTTACAACTCTGTCATGAATCAAGTTTTTAGATTTCCATGAGTCTAGTTTTAGGGCTCTCGTTTGTTTTTCTATGATTGCATTTTTATCTCTACAGCTTCTTCTTCCTCTTCTCCTTCTTCTTCTTCTTCTTCTTCTTTTTAAATTTATTTTCAGCATAACAGTATTTATTATTTTTTCACCACACCCAGTGCTCCATGCAATCCGTGTCCTCTATAATACCCACCATCTGGTACCCCAACCTCCCACCCCCCCACCACTTCAAACCCCTCAGATTGTTTTTCAGAGTCCATAGTCTCTCATGGTTCACCTCCCCTTCCAATTTCCCCCAACTCCCTTCTCCTCTCTAACTCCCCATGTCCTCCATGCTATTTGTTATGCTCCACAAATAAGTGAAACCATATATCATATCAAAAAATGGGCAGAAGATATGAACAGACACTTCTCCAAAGATGACATACAAATGACTATCAGACACATGAAAAAATGTTCGTCATCACCAGCCATCAGGGAGATTCAAATTAAAACCACATTGAGATATCACCTTACACCAGTTAGAATGGCCAAAATTAACAGGACAGGAAACAACATGTGTTGGAGAGGATGTGGAGAAAGGGGAACCCTCTTCCACTGTTGGTGGGAATGCCAGTTGGTGCAGCCTCTTTGGAGAACAGTGTGGATATTCCTCAAGAAATTAAAAATAGAACTTCCCTATGACCCTGCAATTGCACTCCTGGGTATTTACCCCCAAAGATACAGATGTCGTGAAAAGAAGGGCCATCTGTACCCCAATGTTTATAGCAGCAATGGCCACGGTCGCCAAACTGTGGAAAGAACCAAGATGTCCTTCAATGGACAAATGGATAAGGAAGATGTGGTCCATATACATTATTTGGTATTGTGCCTCCATCAGAAAGAATGAATACCCAACTTTTTTTTTTTTAATTATTTTTTTATTTTTTATAAACATATATTTTTATCCCCAGGGGTACAGGTCTGTGAATCACCAGGTTTACACACTTCACAGCACTCACCAAAGCACATACCCTCCCCAATGTCCATAACCCCAGCCCCTTCTCCCAAACCCCCTCCCCCCAGCAACCCTCAGTTTGTTTTGTGAGATTAAGAGTCATTTATGGTTTGTCTCCCTCCCAATCCCATCTTGTTTCATTTATTCTTCTCCTACCCACTTAAGCCCCCATGTTGCATCACCACTTCCTCATATCAGGGAGATCATATGATAGTTGTCTTTCTCTGCTTGACTTATTTCGCTAAGCATGATACGCAACATGAATACCCAACTTTTATAGCTTCTCCCTCTGCCCCTCCTCCTGCTCATGCTCCCTCCCTCTCTCTCTCTCAAATGAATAAATAAATAAAATCTTTAGAAAATAAATTAAGTTTCTTCTATTCCCAGTGCAGTTATTTACATGAATTTATGTTGACTTACAGCTAATGCTAATTTGGTTAAAATAATTGGCTAAAGTAATGGTATGATTTTTCTCCTTTAATTTGTTAAAGGAGATACTTTATGCTGAGTTATATTGATAGATTCTCTAGGGCTAGACAAACTTGGTCATTAAAATTATTTTTTATATACATTTCTGGATTTGGTTCATTATGCTTTTCTTAAGATAATTCATTAATTACATTGGTTTGCAATGTTCCTTTTCTTCCACTGCCTTTGTTTGGTCATGCTGTCAAAGTTTCACTAGCCATTTAAAATTTGTGGTGGAAAAAAAAATAAGTAAAATGTGTGGTGATATTTTCTCTTTATTCTCTGGAAGAGTTTGTGTAAAATTGAAGTTAGATGTTATGATATTTTCTTTGAATCAAGTTTATTAAATAAATGATTCACTTTCTTTAATGTTTATAGGTACTTTTCCTATCCATTTGTGTCATGATCTCTGTAAGTTTTTTTGATGGATATTACTAGAGGCTTCTTCTGGTTTGTATTTATGTTGTTTATGCTACATTCTTTTAAATTTCCTCCAAACTTAATACTCTTTTTTCATACATGTTATCATTAAGTTGTATTGCTTTTATTTTTTTTTAATGTGTTAAGTCTATTATTTATTTTATTCTTTCCATCTCTTTATTGTATCTTCTCTTGAAAAAAAAATGCTTGCCCATATTTTGGGTTCCTTTTTGCAGGTATGAGGAAGGATTACACTTAACCACACTTTGAGGTTAAAGTGTGGCCACCTGACTTGCACTGGCCAGTGAAACACGAGGATTTGTGACTCATGTCACCCCGCCCAGATGTGCAAATCTTCATGACCTCTCTCACTGCTGTGACACATGCAGAAGCTTTTTGTTGAAAGAGGGGAGGTTGTGGGACCTCTGTCAGCCTGAGATGCTGAGTGGCTCCAGTAAGTAAGAATCTGTCTGTCAACTCTTCGTGATATAAAGTATAAGTTAGAAATAATGTTATGTTACTTTTAGTCACTGATACCTTGATTTTTGTTTCATAGCATATCTAGCTTTTCTTGACTCTTAAAACAACATATTAGCATTTGTTGTAACTCATAATACTGCTTGGGTTTCTATTATATTATTTTATATGTTTTCCTGTGTGTTTGGAATATTTTATAATATTTAAAATTTAAGTTAAAAATAATAGTAAAAAATGATGGTAAAAGAACGTTTTCATGTTCATATATATTTACTTTATTTTAAGGAATAGGGAATTATAGGCTTGTATTGAACAATATGTTCTAGGTCAAAATTGCAAAGCATATCCCTATATATTTAATTCAAATTCCTAGCACATTAAAACACTTTCATTTTCATTACTTAAATTCAGTTTCTCTCTGTGCTTTAATATAGAGGGTTACTAATTAGTGTGCTTGGTTTCTGGTCTCAGGTTCCTTGCCCTGGGCCATATTCTGGGAGAGAAACTGTTACCCTGCTACAATCCCTGCAACCAAAAACTTGAGAAATGTTTAGGTCTCATGGCTTTGAAAACTGAATTTCATGTAGTAGTAATCTATTCATTAGTTCATTTTTATCTCTATATTCCAGGAATTATGATAGAAAGACCCTGCCATCAGGAAGCTTATAGATCAGTAAATAAGAGATCATGGGCCATTTCCTCTAGAGTTTCACGGACTCTAAATCAGTTTTTTATTAAGTTTTTATTAAGCTCTGGGAATCTCCATGCCAAGTAGACACTAGAAATAGAGACTCTTAAAAATTTCTGACAGAAAACTTTTTATTCTTCCCCAGAGCCCAATCAAAAATAAGCTTATCAGAAACAACCAGAAATTCTTGTCTCTTCTTGACCTACTGGGGAGATTTTCGTGAATCTTTTCTTTTTCAAATCCTTTTTTTTTTTTTTTTTTGAGTGATCCTTTGCTGACTACAGGCTTTATGTAATATTTTCTGTTGTGACAGATGAAATACTATCCCTTTTTATGTTTAGAGTGTTCCTAGAAATCAGCAATGAAAACTCCAAAACCTCAATAGAAATATGAGCAAAGAACAAAAATAAAGAGTTCAGAGAACAAGATTCTTAAATGTATGGAAAGATACCCATCACCATGCATAACAAAATAAAGTGTGAGATGCCATTTTTCATCTAGGAGATGAGAAAAAAATTCCAAAATTTTGACATGGGCTTAGTGCATCAGCTTGTAGAAGAGACGTGCTTTACAACACTGGTTCAGACTGTCAAATGGTACAATCTCTACAGAGGACAATCAAGCAGTCTTTCTCTCTCAAAATAAAACATGGATTTTTTCTATGATCCAAGGAAACCACTTCTAGGAATTAATTGTACCAATATATTTACGAATATACATTATGATGTAATTACATGTTTGTATGCTGCAAGAACCCGTATCCATCAATAAACAATTATTTTCTGCACAAATGAATACTCTCTGGTGTTTTAAAAGACAAAGAAAATCTCCAAGGATGGATATAGAAATATCTCCAAGATACACTGTTAACTGAAAACAACATCAAATCTCACAAGATGTAGCCTACAAAAGGTAGGCTACACTTTGGGTCTGAAGGAAGAACAACTACTTATATGGCCTAGGAGTCATAAAGAATCATAACTAATAAAATACATTATTTATAGGAAGGAGGGGAATTGATGGGTGGAGAAGGGGGTACTTACATACCCCCTCTATAAAATATAAAATATAAAATAAAATAAAAACTATGTAAGTAAAAACTTACATAGTTTTTATTTTAGAACCATGTAGATACATAATCCATTAAAAACTGAAGTATAAAATAATAACAACAAACTATAGTTCTTAGTTGTTCAAGCCTCTGTAAGGTGGAAGATTTCTTTGGGCTGCTCAGGTGCTTATAACTCAGGCTTTAAATGTTCACTTTTTGAAAGCTGACAGGTTTTTGTTTTGTTCTGTTTTGTTTTTGTCTTTTTTCCCCTCACTTTTTTCTTGTGAGCTCACCTATGCATTTAAAACTTTAAAAGGGGGCTCCCAGGTGATTCAGTTGGTTGAATCCAATTCTTGATTTCAGCTCAGGTCATGATCTAAGGGTCATGAGATTGAGGCCCACTTTGGGCTCTGTGCTCAGTGGGGAGTCTGCTTGAGATTCTCTCCCTTTCCCTCAGCCCATTCCCCCTGTGCTTGTGCATGCACACCCACGTGCATACTCTCTTTCAAATAAATAAATTTTTTAAAAAAACCAAAACTTAAGAAAATGTCTTAGCTGGGGTGCCTGGGTGGCTCAGTCATTAAGTATCTGCCTTTGGCTCAGGTCATGATCCCAGGATCCTGGGATCGAGCCCCACATTGGGCTCCCTGCTCTGTGGGAAGCCTGCTTCTCCCTCTCCCACACTCTGTGCTTATGGTCCTTATTTCTCTCTCTCTCTCTGTCAAATAAATTAATAAAATCTTTAAAAAAAATTCTTAGCCAATATTCATGATTGCATCAGGAGAGGTCTCTAGTTAGTTGCCTTCCAGGTTGCTAGAGGCCCAGGATATGTTCATTTAGGATTAAACATCCACAGGGATTCCTCAAAAGTCAAAGAACAAAAGGATTTTAACTACAAACTCATACAAGGCTTACCTAAGTGATTGTGTAGGAGACAACGTAATTGGTTCTTTGTGATCATCCCTTCTTAAGAGGTAAAAAAAAATGAAAGTCAATATTGGCTTGTACATATGAATTTCTGAAGTATGATGTTATGGTTATTCTCCCCTGTTAATAGATAGAGTGTGTGTTTAGTTTCAGATAATGAGTACGTTTGACCCTTGGGCAACCTGGGTTTGAATGGCATAGGTCCACTTATACATGCATGTTTTTATAGTACAGTATTGTAAATGTATTTTCTCTTCCTTATGATTTTCCTAATAACATTTTATTTTCTCTAGCTTATTTTATTATAAGAATACAGTATATAATACATAAAGCATACAAAATATGTGTTAATCAACTATTCATGTTCTCAGTAAGGCTTCCTGTCAACAGTAGGCTATTAGTAGTGAAGTTATGGAGGGGTCCAAAGTTATACGTGGATCTCCCCTAACCACCCACATTGCTCAAGGGTCAACTGTATGTTTAAATACACCACATCAGAGATCATTTGTTCTATGTAGCAAGTCTTAGTCATAAAAATGTTTTATTCCCTGAGTATTATCATCCTAAATTATATAAAGTAGTTGCACCAAGGGTAATTAAGTCTTTTACTCTTCAGTTTGCTTCCATTTCTGATATTAATTTTGGGGGGATAGAGAGGAGCTCTGTAAGAGGCTTTGAGGCCCATCAGAAATTGTGATTGCCATTAGAGCAACACTGCTAATTCAGCTGCTACACCATCGCCATACAGTCCCTTCGGATTCATCTATGGAATAAGAAATTTGAAGTGGAAGATCTAAAAAAATCTAGTTTTGCATTAAATTATGCTCCACAAAAAAGATACATTGATACTCTAGTCCCAATACCTATGAATATGACCTTATTTGGAGTAGGTTTTTTCAGATGTCATCAAGGTTTTGGACATATAGTTTTTGCAGATGTAATGGTCAAAATGAATTTATACTGAATTAGGATGGGTCTTAGTCCTATCTGACTGTTATGAGAAGATAAGAGACAGTCACAATGAAGAAAGCCATGTAAAGATGAAAACTGAGATTGGAATGATACAGCTGCAAGCTGAGGGATGCCAAATATCCTCTCCTAGAGACTTTAGGGAGAGCATGACCCTAATAGCACCTTAACTTTGGACTTCTAATATCCAGAATTGTGAGAGAATAAATGTCTTTTCTTTCAGGCCATTCAGTTTGTAGTAATTTGTTGTAACAACCCTAGGAAACACAAGATACAAGTCAAGTTCAAAATATATTATTTATATGATTTCCATTTTCAATCATAGTCATCCCCTGCTCTCATGGAATCAAGATTGGAAGAACAATAGGATGGGAAATTCATACCTCTATTTCCTTCTTACATTAGTATATCCATTAAAAAGACCTCATTTCCATTTTTAGGGGC